>NC_133452.1:31174172-31774172 GCF_048565385.1 Saimiri boliviensis | reverse complement strand
TCAGAGAAGAAAAACTATCCCGTCATCAACTCTGTAGTTCTCTCCATTTAAACCTAACCCTGGCCTGGACGACCATAGGGAAATGATGCCATGTAATACACAAGGGAAAACCAAAAACATTTGCCGCTGGGTTCAGTGTTAGGATAACATAAGGAATTTTCAATGGTAATTTGATTATCCAGTGTTTTTCCTTCCATGCCAAGATTAGACCCTGAGCCCTCAAATAAAATGTGACTCCACTCCATTGATATGACTGATTTGGAGCAAATCTTGTAATATATCTTTCATCATTGAATCATAGTCAAGGGGCATCATGAGGACCACCAACTGCTCAGGATTGGCGTTTAGAGCTGTACCTTCTTCCTATTGCTGTAGCAATGCCCCTCCTGCTGAATATAGGTTTCTGGGCTCAGTAGGTGCTGAGGCAGAGCTCACAAAATAATAGCAACCAAATTTTAAAAACCCAGACTTGCAGTCATCTGTTGATCAAAACTTCATTAATTATTTCTCCATACATAAATCACATACATTAACTAGAACTGCTTTGTACAGAACCCATTACTATGTTTGCCCAGCTATAAAGTGAAACAGCTGCCCGTGCACAGCCAATACTAATTACTCTTTCAAGTTGAAAGCCATTTCCATTGTGCAGTGTCCCTCAGTGTCACTTGATGAAGGCATTTTGTCAAAAGCATGTTGAGCCCTCTTTCTGATCATAACATTAGTCACTACCTTTGCAGCTGGTTTTAGAAGCTTCTCATAAATAGTGCTATTCATACCAATTTTGCTCCAGGAAGCTCATTTGTGTGAATCCTCAGGTAGAGAAGAGGCTCTTCAGATGCAAAGCAGAAACTAAGAAGCAGCCAGGTGCAGTGGCTCACACCTGTAATTGCATCAATTCTGGGGGGCTGAGGCAGGAAGATGGCTTGAGTTCACAGGTTCAAGACCAGCCTGGGCAACACAGTGAGACCCCATCTCTACAAAAAATAAATATATTTCCCAAGCATGGTGGTACATACCCGTAGCCCCAGCTACTTGGGAGGCTGAAGTAGGAGGCTCACTTAAACCTGGGAGGTTGAGGATGCAGTGAGCTGTGATTGTACCACTCTTCTCCAGCCTAGGCGACAGAGAGAGATCTACTCTCAAAAAAATAAACTAAGGGCCAGACACAGTGGCTCACAACTGTAATCCCAGCACTTTGGGAGGCTGAGGTGGGCAGATCACCTGAGGTCATGAGTTTGAGACCAGCCTGGCCAACATGGTGAAATCCCATCTCTACTAAAAATACAAAAAAAAAAATTAGCCAGGTGAGGCAGCACATGCCTGTAGTCCCAGCTACTTAGGAGGCTGCGGCATGAGAATTGCTTGAACATGCTCAATGCGGATGTCGCAGTGAGCCAAGATCACACCACTGCACTTCAGCATGGGAGACAGAGTGACACTCTGACTCAAAAAACAAAACAAAACCAAAAAACCCTAAGCAGCCAAGTGTTCAGGAATTGAGGAATAAGGTTCTGTCTCCCTTTTGGTTTAGACCAATAGTCAATTGCCACACTTCAGAATCATTGGACAAGTTTGAAAAAAAAAAAAATCCTTGTCCCTACTCTTAGAGTTCTGATTCTCTAGCTCAGGGATGCCAGCACCAAGGATTTTTTTTTTTTTTTTTTTTAAGTTTTACAGGTAATTCTGATGATCAGCACAGGCCAGACCACCACTGAAAAAGTAATAGGTTCCAGAAAGCCGTCTGTACTGCAATTCTTTTCTGTTGGTTCTAGACCTATTACCAAAATTTAATTTTTTCAAAGATTTATGTTTATAAAGTAGCATCAACTATTATTTAGCCTCTATTAATGAGTGTTTACAATACAACATTAGCTTTTTCACATAATACCTATATTTTTCCTAAATCAGAACAAGTACCACATAGGAAGAACCCCACACATTGACCACAGCCTTATACAACCACCTTCTTGATTGTCCCTAGTAAGAGAGAAACAGGTTAAGTTTGATATGTGCTATAATAAGAAAGCAAATGTTCTCAGCAGCATAATAAGATACTGCTCCCCATATCCTGCTTTCCCTTGGAAGTCAGGACATATCTTGGGGAATGGCAAGGTAGGATACATTACCAACTAGCAACTACCAAATATTCTTCTCCCTCTCTACCCCACTCTTTTTTATTATTATTATACTTTAAGTTCTGGGGTACATGTGCAGAACATGCAGGTTTGCTGCATAGGTATACACGTGCCATGATGTTTTGCTGCATCTATCACCCCGTCATCTACATTAGGTATTTCTCCTAATGCTCTCCCTCCCCTAGCCCCCCACCCCTCAACAGGCCCTGGTGTGTGATGTTCCCCTCCCTGTGTCCATGTGTTCTCATTGTTCAACACCCACTTATGAGTGAGAGCATGCAGTGTTTGGTTTTCTGTTCTTACGTCAGTTTGCTGAGAATGATGGTTTCCATCTTTATCCATGACCCTGCAAAGGACATGAACTCATCCTTTTTTATGGCTGCATAGTATTCCATGGTGTATATGTGCCACATTTTCTTTATCCAGTCTATCATTGATGGACATTTCGGTTGGTTCCAAGTCTTTGTCTCTAGCCCACTCTGTTTCCTCAGTGGTGTTGACTGACTGTAAACACATTGGTCTTACATTAGAAGCAGGGAAGATGAGACAGTCCCCAGTATAAAAATTTAACCAAAATGTCATTTCTTTTTTTTTTTTTTTTTTTTTTTTGAGATGGAGTCTCACTCTGTAGCCCAGGCTGGAGTGCAGGGGCGCAGTCTTGGCTCACTGCAACCTCCGCCTCCCAGGCTCAAGGGATTCTCATGCCTCAGACTCCCAAGTAGCTGGGACTACAGGTGCATGCCACCACACCTGGCTAATTTTTCGTATTTTAGTAGAGACAGGGTTTCACCATGTTGCCCCAGGAGGGTCTCGAATTCCTGAGCTCAGGCGATCTGCCTGCTTCAGCCTCCCAAAGTGCTGGGATTACAGGCGTGAGCCACCATACTGGGCTTAATTTGTTTTATTCTACGGGGAGATATTTAAAAATATCTATCTTATTAGTTGGTTTAGTTATTGAATGTTAGTGATAGTGTGTGTTTCATTAAGCTAGTTACTGATACCTGTTTTTAAAAATTTGATCTGATTAGTTTAATTCTGAAAACTGGGTTTCTAGAATGGTGTTCTGTGTCTTTCCTGGATCCCTACAAAGCTGAACCCTATTGTAGACATCTCTTCATTGGATCTAAATATCAAGGATTAATTCCTAAGGGATTGGATAAGAAGATGGGATCTGCCATATGGACTCAGATTGGAGCTGACAAGCAAAGGCGCTGTCTAGGATGTGTCTTTCCCTCAATCCACAATCAAGAAGCAGGTTTTCAAACCAGAATTAGGCTTATTTTATAAACCAGTTTACCAGGCTCAGAGAGCCATCTGTGTTTATCTCCCACACGTTATCCCCTGAAGCCTTATTTGCATGTCCCAACTTGTCTCGGCAATGCTTCCAAGACCCAGGGGAAGATACGTATTCCATAGTTAACCTGACACACCAGAGAGGAAGGACTGTTTCGGAGGCAAGAGCCGCAGTGAGTTGAAGCTTGAGGGAAAAAGGAAATCTTGGAAAAAGGTGGTATGCTCCAACTGTACCTCTCCATCAGGAAATTCTTCTTTTAGGGAAAGATTTAGAGGTTGGACATTTTTTTCCTTATTAGGTAAAGTTTGCATATCTGACAGAGATAATATCCCTGTCTTACACCAAAAATAACTGAAGCCAAGATGTCAGTGTCTGTCTTCAAAACAACACAGCTGCAAGTGGTGGTATAAAAAGTCAGAACTGTGCCACTTAGAGTTTTACCTCACTGGTTTTCAAAGTTTGCAGCATTCTGGCATCCTTTTTGTTTATTATTTTAAATTGTGGTAAAAAAATATATATATAACATAAAATTTACCACCTTAACCAAGTACATACAGTTTAGTAGAGTGAGGTATATTCACATTGTCACACAACATATCTCCAGAACTTTTTCATCTTGCAAATCTAAAACTCTACACCCAATGAATGACTCCCCATTCCCCCTTCCTCCAGCCCCTGGCAATCACCATTCTACTTTCTGTTTCCATAAACTTGACTACGTTAGACACAGTATATAAATGAAATCATGCAGTATTTCTCTTTTTGTGACTGGCTTTTCACCTAGCATAATGTCCTCAAGGTTTATCCATGTTGTAGCACGTAAAGCCATTTTCTTCCTTTTTAAGGCTGAAATATATTCAATTGTGTGTACATATTACATTTTACTTATCCATAATCCATTGATGAACGCTGGGTTGCTTCCACATCTTGACTACTGTAAAAAATGCTGCTATGAATATGAATATGCAAATATCTCCTTAAGATCCTATTTTTAATTCTTTTGTATATATACCCAGAAACGATATTGCTGGATCATATGGTAATACTATTGTTAATGTTTTGAAGAACTTCTGTACCATTTTCCATAGTGGTTACACACCATTTTACATTTGCACCAACAATACACAAGGGTTCTAATTTCTCCACATCCTCAATAACATTTGTTATTTTCTGTTTTGTGTGTTTTTTTTTTTATTAATAGCAGCCATTCTAATGAGTGTGAGGTGACATCTCATTAAGGTTTCGATTTTCATTTCCCTAGTGGTTAGTGATGTTAAGCATCTTTTCATATGCTTGTTGGCCATTTGTATATCATTTTGAGGGAGATATCTATTCAAATCCTTTTCCCATTTTTTAAAAGGGTTATTTGATTTTTGGCTGTTGAGTTTTAGGATTTCTTTCTATACTCTTGAATATTAATCTCTTATCAGGTATATAATTTGCAAATGTTTTCTCCTTTCTGTAGGTTGCCTTTTAACCCTGTTGATTGTATCCTTTGATGCATAAAAGTTTTTAAGTTTGATGTAATCTCACTTATCTGTTTTTGCATTTATTGCCTGTGCTTTGAGTGTCATTTTCAAGAAATCAAGCAAACTAATGCAGAAACAGAAAAACATCTACCATATGTTCTCATTTATAAGCTAAATGATGGGGACACATGGATATGTAGAGGGGAACAGTATACACACTCCTCTCAGAGGGTGGAGGATGGAAGGAGGGAGAGGATCAGGAAAAATAACTGATGGAAACTAGGCAAAATATATGGGTGATGAAATAACCTGTACAATAAATCCCCATGACACAAGTTTACCTATGTAACAAACCTGCACATGTACCTGTGACTTAATATAAAAATTAAATTTAAAAAAAAGAAATCATTGCTAATTCAATGTCTTAAGGATTTTATCCAGTGTTTTCTTTTAGGACTTTTATGGTTTTAGGTCTTACGATCTTTAATCTATTTTGAGTTAATTTTTGTATATGGTATAAGCTAAGAACCCAGCTTTATTCTTCATGGGGATATCCATTTTTCCTAGTACCATTTGTTGAAAAGACTGTCCTTTCCTCCATTGAGTGGTCTTAGTGCCCCTGTTGAAGATCATTTGACCTTACGTGGGAGACTTTATTTCTCTGGTCTCTGTTCTATTCCATTGATTTTTGTGTCTGTCTTTGTGCCAGTACCACACTGTTTTGATGATTGCCACTTTGTAATGAGTTTTGAAATCAGGAAGTATGAGATCTCCAACTCCTTTTTTTCAGATTGTTTTGGTTATTCAGCATCTCTTGAGTCTCCATATGACTTTTCTATTTCTGCAAAATGCATCATTTGGTTCCTGACAGGGATTGCATTGAATCTTTAGATTGCTTTGGGTAATATCAAAATCTTAACAATACTAAGGCTTCCAATCTATGAACACAGGATATCTTTCTATTTATTTGTTTCTTCTTTAATTTCTTTTAGCAAGGTTTTGTAGTTTTCAGTGTATAAGTCTTTCTCTTCTTTGCATACATTTACTTCTAAGTATTGTATTTTTTGATGCTATTATAAAGGGACTTATTTTTGTAATTCCTTTTCAAATTTTTTATTGGTGGTATTTAGAAACACAACTAATTTTCTGTGCTGGTTTTGTATCCTGAAACTTTACTGTATTTTTAGTTCTAACAGTGTTTTATGCATGTATAAAACCTGTAGGGTTCTCTACATATAAGATTGTGTCATTTGCAAACAGCAATAATTTGACTTCCTCCTTTCCAGTTTGGATTCCTTTGATTTATTTTTCTTGGTAAAGTGCTATGGCCAGGACTTTCAGTGCCATATTTAATGGAAGCGACAGAAGCAAGCACCCTCGTCTTGTTCCTCATCTTCAAGGAAAAGCTTTCAGTCTTTTACCATTGAGTGTGATATTAGCTGTGGGCTTTTTCTCTATGGCCTTTATTATGCTGAGGCAGTTCTTTCTATTCCTAATTTATTGAGTGTTTTTGTCATAAAATAGTTTTGACTTTGTCAAGTATTTTTTTCTACATTAATTAAGATGATCATATGGGGTTTTCCCCGTTTATCCTATTAGTGTGGCATATTACATGAGATTGATTTTCACATGCCGAAACCTCCTTGCATTCTAGAAATAAATTCTCATTCTTGTAAAGCTGAATAATTACATGAATTTCATAAAAGGATTCAGTTTTCTGACCTCCATAGAAGGCATTCACATCTTAGAGAAAAATGCATAAGACAAAACAATGACTGCCATTCAACTCATGGATAAGTAAGAAGTATGTTACTCAGAGTTTCTGAATAAAGTCAGCTGAAGCCTGAGCCACCCATTGTGGATCCTTCTGTGCCCCTCAGGAGAATAAGCTGATAATGAGTAATTGGGAACTAGGAAGTTTGGTGTGATATTTTAGTCCGGGATATGTTAGAAAAAATTAATCAGGCCAGGATTGGTGGCTCACATCTGTAATCCCAGCACTTTGAAAGGCCGAGGCTGGTGGATCACGAGGTCAAGAGTTCAAGACCAGCCTGGCCAAGACGACAAAACCCTGTCTCTACTAAAAATACAAAAACTAGCCAGGTGTGGTGGTGGGTACCTGTAATCCCAGCTACTTTGGAAGCTGAAGCAGAGAACTGCTGGAAACCGGGAGGCAGAGGTTGCAGTGAGCTGAGATCATGCCACTTCACTCCAGTCTGGGCAACAGAACGAGACTCTGTGAAAAGGAAGAAAGAAGAGAAAGAGAGAAGAGAAGAGAAAAGAATTATCAGCAACATCCCCCATGATGGACAGAGCCTTAAGCAGTAGAGGTGATGGGTGTGCCCTACTCTTTGCTCTGCTACTATTTTTGTGCCCACATAAAGGCAGCCCAAAGGACAATAGCAACTCTCTATTTACACACCAACCATTAGCTCATCCGCAGAGTCTCAGGGTTTATTAGCTCTAATTTTACAGAAGGATAAACTGAGGTTGATAGAGATGAAATCCTTGGCCAGAGGACATAAAATAAGTGATAAAGTTTGACACCCCAAATCTTGATCCCTAGACTGGTAACTGGCTTTTTTTTTCTATGCTGTTTCCTGATTTTAAAAATATCATCTAAAAATTCTTTATTAGCACTTGTTTCTTAGCCTTTAAGTACAAAATGTATAAACATTACTTAGGCACTGTTTTTCATGTACTACTTTAATTTTTTTTTAATGTCTGTCGTGACATCACGCTCATCTAACTTTCTCCTTCCTCACTGGTTATTCCTTCTCAATGTCCTTTACACCTGAAGGTGTTGCAGATTCCAAAGTCCTGTCCTCATCCTCCTTTCCCTCTTTTTCTATGAAATCTCATTCACTACCATTGCTTTAAATAAAATCATTTTGCTAGTAAGACTTACACTTCAGACAGACATATCCCACTGCTTACTCAACTTCTTCGGTTAGATGACTGGTCGGATCTTCAAGTAGAGTATGTCCAAAAGAGAATTTAGAGTTTTCTTCTCAATATCTGCTTCTGCTCTACCCTTTCCATCTCACCAAAATGGGAGAAGTTATCTTTTATTATCCAGTCTCCCTCACCACTCAACACTTCAATTAACTACAACTATATCCAAGCAAGTACAACAACTGTATGTCTAAAATATATCTGGATTCCAACCACCCCTCTATACCTCCACCACTACTGCCCCAGTCCACACCTCCATTGCTCTTGCCTGGACTACTGAAGCAGTCCATTAACTAGTCCACTCTGCTTCCAGTTTATCCCAAGCACACCCCTCTGATCCCAGGTCATTTTCCAGTCAGTAGACAGAATGATATTCTAAAAATATGTTAGATAGTATCACTCCCAAACACCCTCTAATGCTTCCCATTGCAAGTAGAATAAAATCTAAACTCTACATGATCCAGCCTCTGGTTTTCTCACTGAACTCATATCCTAGCACTTTCTCCTTGTTCATTACATCCTAGCTATACTGACATTCTTCCTGTTCCTCAAACATGCTGTATTAGTTCATTTTCATGGTGCTAATAAACATATCTAAGGCTGGACAATTTACAAAAGAAATAAGTTTAAGAACTTACAGTTCCACGTGGCTGGGAAGGCCTCACAATCATAGTGGAAGGCAAGGAGGAGCAAATCATGTCTTACATGAATGGCAGCAGGTAAAGAGAGAGCTTGTGCAGGGAAACTCCCCCTTATAAAACTGTCAGATCTCGTGAGACTTATTTACTATTACAAGAACAGCACAGGAAAGATCTGCCCCCACGATTTAATTTTGTATCCAGTAAAACTAAGCTTCAAAAATGAAGGAAATACAGTCTTTTTCGTAGAAACAAATCCTGAGAGAATTTGCCCCTACCAAGCCAGCACTACAAGAACTTCTAAAAGGAGTTCTAAATATTAAAACAAACCCTCAAAATACACCAAAATAGAACCTCCTTAAAGCATATATCTCACAGGGCCTATCAAACAATAATACAATGAAAAAAAAAAAAAAACAAGGTATTTAGGCAACAACTAGCATGGTGAATAGAATAGTACCTCACATTTCAATACTAATGTTAAATGTAAATGGCATAAATGTTCTACTTAAATTATATACAATGAAAGAATGGATAAGAATTCACCAACCAAGCCGGGCGTGGTGGCTCACGCTTGTAATCCCAGCACTTTGGGAGGCCGAGGCAGGTGGATCACGAGGTCAAGAGATCGAGACCATCCTGGTCAACATGGTGAAACCCCGTCTCTACTAAGAATACAAAAATTAGCTGGGCATGGTGGCGCGTGCCTGTAGTCCCAGCTACTAGGGAGGCGGAGGCAGGAGAATTGCTTGAACCCAGGAGGCGGAGGTTGCGGTGAGCCGAGATCGCGCCATTGCACTCCAGCCTGGGTAACAAGAGTGAAACTCCGTCTCAAAAAAAAAAAAAAAGAATTCACCAACCAAGTATCTGCTGTCTTCAAGAGACTCACCTAACACATGAGGACTCTGGTAAACTCAAGGTAAAGGGGTGGAGAAAGATATTCCATGCAAATTGACACCAAAAGCAAGCAAGAGTAGCTTTATTTATTTATTTATTTTTTTGAAACAGCATCTCGCTCTGTTGCCCAGACTGGAGTGCAGTGGCAATCTCAGCTCACTGCAACCTCCACCCCCTCTGTTCAAGTGATTTTCTTGCCTCAACCTCCTGAATAGCTGGGATTACAGGCGTGTACCACCATGCCCCACTAATTTTTTTTTTTTTTTTGTATTTTTAGTAAAGACAGGGTTTCACCATGTTGGTCAGGATGGTCTAAAACTCCTGACCTTGTGATTCACCTGCCTCAGCCTCCCAAAGTGCTGGGATTACAGGCATGAGCCACCACGCCCAGCCAAGTAGCTATTCTTATATCAGACAAAAAAGATTCCAAAGCAACAACACTTAAAAAAGACAAAGAGGGACATTGTATAATAATAAAAGGACTAGTCCTACAGGAAAATTTCACTATCCTATACACATATGCACCTAACACTGGAACTACCAAATTTATAAAACAATCACCTCTAGACATAAGAAGAAAGATAGACAGCAACACAATAATATTGGGATACTCAATACTCCATGACAACACTAGACAGGTCATCAACAGAAAGTCAACAAAGAAACAATGAACTTAAACTGTACCCTAGAACAAATGGACTTAACAGATATTTACAGAACATTCTACTCAACAACTGCAGAATATACATTCTATCTATCAGCACATGGAACATTCTCCAAGATAGACCATATGATAGACCATAAAACAAATCTCAACCGATTTAAGAAAATCAAAATGATAACAGGCACACTCTCAGACCACAGTGGAATAAAATTGGAAATCAATTCCAAAAGGAACCCTCAAAATCATGCAAATGCATGGAAATTAAATAATCTACTCCTGAATGATTGTTGGGTAACAATGAAATCAAGATGGAAATTTAAAAATTCTTCCATAGCCTTAAATGCCTACATCAAAAAGTCTGAAAGAGCACAAATAGATACACAAATAGATAATCTAAGGTCACACCTCAAGAAGCCAGAGAAACAATAGCAAAACAAACCCAAATCCAGCAGCAAACCAGACCCAAATCCAGAAATAACAAAAACCAGAGCAGAACTAAATGAGATATTACAACCAATGGCACAGAAATATAAAAGATCATTCAAGGCTCTTATGAACACCTTTATACATGCAAACTAGAAAGGCTAGAGGAGATGGACACATTCCTGGGAATATATAACCCTCCTAGACTAAACTAGGAAGCAATAGAAACTGTGAAAAGACCAATACAAGCAGTGCTGGTGGGAGTGTAAACTAGTACAACCACTGGAAAACAGTGTGGAGATTTCTTAAAGAACTAAGAGTAGACCTACCATTTGATCTGGCAATCCCACTACTGGGTATCTACCTAGAGGAAAATAAGTCATTACGTAAAAAAAGCACTTGTACACACATGTTTATAGCAGCACAATTTGCAGTTGCAAAAATATGGAACCAGCCAAATACCCATCAATCAATGAGTGGATAAAGAAAATGTATACACACACACACACACACACACACACACACACACACACACCATGGAATGCTACTCAACCATAAAAAGGAACAAAATAATGGCATTTGCAATGACCTGGATGGAGTTGGAAACCATTATTCTAAGTGAATTAACTCAAGAATGGAAAACCTAATGTTGTATGTTCTCACTTCTAAGTGAGAGCTAAGCTATAGGATGCAAAGGCATAAGAAGAATACAATGGCCTCTGGGGACTTGGAGGGAATGTTGGGAGGAGGGTGAGGGATAAAATATCACACATTGGGTACAGTGTATGTGCTTGGGTGTTGGGTGCACCAGAATCTCAGAAATCACCACTAAAGAACTTATCCATGTAACCAAATACCACCTATTTGTCAAAAACTATTGTAGTTTAAAAAATTTTTTAAGAAAGGAAAGACCAGAAGTACACCTCAAAAGCTTATTAATTTTTATTCCATAAAATAAGATAGGATAATAATTTTTAAACAATAAGTAATTAGAAAATAAGAAAAAGCTCTTCGAAATTAAATATGACATGTATTTTCAAAGTTCATGGGGAACGTATATTATAAAAGAAAATTATGCATAGATTTCAACATCTTTTGAACCATCATAAACTCATACTAACTGGTTATAACTTCTGAACAGGATCTGGTTTGTGGCATCAGTTTGAAAAGAGCCTCTATCAGAGTAACATGAATTCTGCTAAAATTGAACAAACATCAAATCTATGTTGAAACTTGGGTGGAAGAATGGTGAAATCATAGATGCTTTACAAAAAGTTTATGGAACAATGCCCCAAATAAATCAGCAACTTACAAATGGATAACTTGTTTTAAGAAGATGGCGAATATGAAGCCCATAGCAGCAGACCATCCACCACAATTTGAGAAGAAGAAATTTATCTTGTTCATGCCTTAATTGAAGAGGACCAACAATGAACACAGAAACAATAGCCAACATCATAGATATCTCAGTTAGTTCAGCTTACACAATTCTGACTGAAAAATTAAAGTTGAGCAAAACTTTCCACTCAATGGGTACCAAATCTGTTGCATCCAGATTAGTTGCAGATGGGAACTTTCAATGGAGATTGAAAACAAGTGGGATCAAGATCCTGAAGGATTTCTTCAAAGAATTGTAATAGGAGATGAACTATGGCTTTACCAGTGTGATCCCGGTGAAAATGTGCAAGCAAAGCAATGGCTACCAAGAAGTGGAAGTGGTCAATTCAAAGCAAGGGTCATGGCAACAGTTCTTTGTGATGCTCAAGGCATTTTGCTTGTTGACTGTCTGGAAAGCCAAGGAATGATAACATATGCTTATGATGAGAGTGTTTTGAGAAAGTTAGCCAAAGCGTTAGCTGAAAAATGTCCAGGAAATCTTCATCAAAGAGCCTTTCTCTACTATAATTATGCTTCTTCTCACTTCTCTCCTCTAGGGAAATTTTGCAAGAATTCCTGTGGGAACTCATTAGGCTTCTACCTTACAGTCCTGATTTGGTTTCTTATGACTTATTTTTGTTTCTTAATCTTAAAAAACATTTTAAGAGTATTCATTTTTCTTCAATTAGTAATGTTAAAAAGACTGCCTTAGCATGGCTGTTAAATTCCTAAGACTCTAGTGCATTATGAATAAACTGAATGATTGGTATCATTGCTTGCAAAAGTTTCTTCATCCTGGTGGAGCTTATGTTAAGAAATAAAGGTCATATGTTTCATTTTTATCTTTTAACTCAATTTTCCCACAAAATTCTTGGGAGTCCCTTCAATACAATAGAAGAAAAATTTTTAGACTCAGCAGCAACACTGAAAAATTAATATTGAGAAAATCACTGAAAAGGAAGAACAAAAAAGGTAAAGAAATGAAAAATGGGCTGGGTATGTTGGCTCATGCTCATAATCCCAGAACTTTGGGAGGCCAAAGTGGGTGGATCACTTGAGGTCAGGAGTTTGATACCAGCCTGGCTAACATGGCAAGACCCCATCTCTACTAAAAATATAAAAATTAACTGGATGTGGTAGTGTGAGCCTATAGTACCAGCTATTCAGGAGGCCGAGGCAGGAGAATTGCTTGAACCTGGGTGCCAGAGGTTGCAGTGAACCACAATTGTGCCACTGTACTCAAGCACTCAGGCCTGGGAAATAGAGCAAGACTCCATCTCAAAAAAAAAAGAAAGAAAGAAAGAAAGAAAGAAAGAAAGAAAGAAAGAAAGAAAGAAAGAAAGAAAGAAAAATGGAAGAGAAGGTAAAAGAAAAATAGATTGAAAATGGAGGAAAGGGATAGAAAATTAGAAGAATAACTAAGAGGTCCAACTAATAGTACAGAAAGAGAGAGCAGAGAAGTGAAGCCCTTGGATAAAAGCAGATACAAACTCAGAGGAAGGCATATCATAAATTTGAGAACACATGAATGAAAAGAAAATACAAAAATCTTCATGTGATGAAAAGTTGACTTAGAAGCAAAAGACGAAATCAGAATGGCATCTGACCTCTCAAGAGGGATATAAAAACTAGGAATGTAGCAGAGCCTTCAAACTCTGAGAAAAAAAAGTGATTTCCAACCCGAAATTCTATATGTAGACAAACTATCAATCAAGTATAAGGGTGTAATAAAGAAGTTACTGGAAATGGAGGATGTATTAGTTTTCTGCAGCTGCAGTAACAAAGTATCGCAAACTAGGTGGCTTTAAACAACACAAATATATTCTCTCACAATTCTGGGGACTGTAAGTCTTCAATGATGCTATTGTCAGGGCATGTTCTCTCTCTTAGCTTCCAGTGATTGCCAACAATACTGGACACTCCTTGACTTACAGCTGCATAATTCCAGTCTCTGCCTCCTCCATCACACAGCTGTCTCCCCTCTGCGTGTCTGTGGCTTCGCATGGCATTCTCTCTCCCGATGTGTCTCTGTGATCTCTTTTCTCCTTCTTATAAGGATACCAGTCATGTTGGATTAAGGACCTGCCCTACTCCAGTATGAGCTCATCTTAACTTACATCTTAACTATGTCTGTAAAGACCCTGTTTCCAAAGAAGGTCACATAACAGGTACCAGAAGTTAGGATGACAACATATCTTTTGGGGGAACAAAATTAACAGAGGATCTATTTACATCACATGTACCTATTGTTAGCTACTTGATAAAGTGTTTCACTGTAGTGAGGGGAGAAAGCAAGAATATAAAATAGAAAGGCTTGAAGAAACAGGAAGTCAGTCAAGAGAGAAACAAAAAATTCCTAGGATGATAGTGAAAAGAATTCCCAGAAGGACAGCTGCCCAGCCACAGAGAGCAACGAGGTCAAATTGGAGTGGGGGGTCCACATGTTCAATGCATTTAACAGGAAAAGAAAGAAAGAAAGGAGGGAGAGAGGGAGGGAGAGAGGGAAGGAAGGAAAAAGAGAGGAAGGAAGGAAGGAAGGAAGGAAGAAAAAAGGAAAAGAAGAGAGAGAAAGGAAGGAGATTGAGGGGGGAAGGAAGGAAAAAGGGAAGTAGGAGGAGGAAAGGAAGGAAGAGAGAAAATAAGAGAAATAGGAGTAAGAGGATGAGGCTTTCGAGAAGAATGTTTTTATGGAAAATGAAATGCATGGAAGACCTCAGGCATTTTTATAGACCCACAGGGAATTTTCAGATCTGTTGAAGCCTTCCAGATAAATTGTTGCTTAGTACATAAACAAATAAGGAAATAAAAAGTGAGCCAAGAGTTAATTCCAATAAAAGCAAAAAGCTGTGAAAGAAAGAAAATAAAACCCTTTACTGTAAGACAGAGGTGAGACCAATACAGTTAACTATCATAATGTAAAATGTGAATATTGATATAGCCAAAAAGAGTGACATAACACCATTGGGAAGTTGAGAAGAAGGGAAGTGTCTATAGGTGTGCATGTGTGCTTGGCCATGTGTACACGTGTGCATGTCATGCATGTGAGCGTTTGCATAAGCAGGGTGAGATGGATGTGAAACTTACATCCTTATCTCCCATAGCATGAAGTCAATATAAAATCAAAAACCCAAGAGAAAAAAAAAAGCACATTGCTTTGAACTATGGAGGTAAATATCAGAAGAAACAACTGGCACAATTGTCAGTAATTACTTCAGGAGCCTGGACATAAATAACGAGGAGAGAATGGGTAGGGCTTGCTGTTTTTATGCTAAACTTTTTGTAGCATTTGACTTTTCAAGTCAGTATCTGCAACATTTTGACTTGTTTTTAAAAAGAACAGAAAAAGTTTGGGAAAATATTTGCCATGTTTCTGCAACTGAGTTAATAGTCATTAGGCTTAAAAACAAGTGCAACTAATCATATTTGTGTTTACAGGGCTGTTATAGGGTTTTACAATTTTTTTTAAGCGAGAATGGTTGCAAACACCTTAACAAAATTTTGATTTTGTCTACTATGGAAACACATTTTTATTTGGAAATATTTTAACTATTTAGAAAAGTATAAATGGTACAATATATACATTTCTGTACCTACCAACAACAAGTAACATTTTATCATTTCCCTTCAATTTTTGGTATCAAAGAAATAGAATGTGTGGACAAATTTGAAGCTTTTTTCGATCTCCTCTAGTCTCATTCCCTTTTACCTCCTCCAAAGGCAATTCTCATTATAAATTTGGTGAATACATTTCCAATACACGTTTTATGCTTTTGTTGCATATAGAAATATTCTCATAAACCATGTAATATATTCTTGCTGTGTTTTTAGTATTTCATAAATATATTTATACTGTGTAAATTAGTCTGCAACTGTGTCTGTCGTCTAAAATTCTTTAAATTTATCTATGTTAATACATATAGATCTAGTATATTGGTTTTAACTGCTGTATAGTATTCCATTGTTTTAATTTTCTTTTTTTTTTTTGAGATGGAGTTTTGCTCTGTCACCCAAATATATTTATCTAAGATTTATCTATTCCCCCATTCATGGACATTTAGATTATTTCCCATTTTTTAACTATTATAAAAATTACTTCAATGAAGATATCTGTATCTATCTCCTAGTACACATATTAAAGCTTTCTCTGGCATTGAAGTTGAATTTCTGGTCACAGGATATGTCCATTTTCAACTTTTCTCAATCTTACAAAATTGTTCTTCCAGATCATTTAGTCAATCTACACTCTCATTAGCAGCTTATGGGCAGCTTAAGTAATTCCATGGAGTTACTGAAGTATTGCCAATATATTTCACTTTGCCAGTCTAGTAGTTAATTCTGGACACTAATTTACACACACACACACACACACGCACAGGCAAAAGCATACCTCATTTTAGTGTACTTCACTTTATTCAGCTTTGCGGCTATTACTTTTTTTTTTTTTTTTTTTGAGATGGAGTCTTGCTCTGTCGCCAACTTGGAGTGTAGTGGCACAATCTCAGTTCACTGCCCAGGTTCAAGCAATTCCCCTGCCTCAGCCTCCTGAGTAGCTGGGACTACAGACACTCGCCACTACACCCAGCTAATTTTTTGTATTTTAGTAGAGGCAGGGTTTCACCATGTTGGCCAGGATGGTCTTGATCTCCTGACCTCGTGATCTACCCACCTTGGCCTCCCAAAGTGCTGGGATTACAGGCATGAGCCACCACACCAGGCCAATATTGCTTTTTTTGGAAATCAAAAGTTTGTGGCAACCCTGCTTTATACAAGTCTATTAGCACCATTTTCCAACAGCACATGCTTACTTCATGTCTCTGTCATTTTGGTAATACTCTCAATATTTTAAACTTTTTCATTATTTTTATATCTGTGATCAGTGATCTTTGATGTTACTATTGTCATTCTGGAGTGAGTGCCACAAACTGCACCCATATAAGACAGCAATCTTAATTGATAAATGTTGTATGTGTTCTGACTGTTCCACCAACCAGCCATTCCCAAGTCTCTCTTTCTCTTCTTGGGCTTTCTTGTTCCCTGAGATACAACAATATTGAAATGAGGCCAGTCAATAACCCTACAATGGCTTCTAAGTGATCAAGTGAAAGAAACAGCCATATGTCTCGTTTTAAATTGAAAGCTAGAAATGATTGAGTGTAGTGAAGATGTGGAAAGGCAAGATAAGCCAAAGCCTAGGCCTCTTGCACAGCCAAGCTGTGACTGCAAAGGAAAAGTTCTTGAAGGAAATTTAAAATGCTACTCCATTGAACACATGAATGATAAGAAAGTAAAACAGTCCTAGTGCTGGTATGGAGAAAGTTTGAGTGGTCTGTATTGAAGATCAAACCAACCACATTTCCCTAAGCCAAAGCCTAATCCGGAGCAAGGCTATAACTCTTCAATTCTGTAGAGGCTGAGAGAGGTAAGGAAGCTGCAGAAGTCAACCTTGAAGCTAGCACAGGTCGGTTCATGAGGTTTAAGGAGAGAAGTCATCTCCGTAACATAAGAGTGCAGGCAAAGCTGCAAGTGCTGATGGAGAAGTTATCCAGAAGATCTAGCTAAGATCATTGATGAAGGTGGACACGTGAAATAACAGATATTCAGTGGAGATGAAACAGCTTTCTATTGGAAGAAGTTGTCATCTAGAACTTTCATTCCTAGAGAGGAGAGGGAAATGCCTGACTTCAGAGGACGGGCTGATTCTCTTGTTAGGGGTTAATGCAGGTAGTGACTAGGTTAAAGCCAAATGCTCATTGACCATCCCAAAAATCCTGGAGCCCTTAAGAATTATGCTAAATCTACTCTGCCTGTGCTCTATAAGTGAAAAAACAAAACCTAGGTAACAGCACATCTGTTTACAGAATGCTTTACTGGATGTTTTAAGTGCACTTTTGAGACCTACTGCCAAGGAAAAAAGATGCCTCTCAGAATACTACTCCTCATTGACAATGTGCCTAGTCACTCAAGAACTCTTATGGAGATGTACAAGGAGATAATGCAATTTTCATACCTCTTAACACAACATCCATTCTGCAGCCCACTGATCAACGAGCAATTTTGACTTTTAAGTCCTGTTATTGGAGAAATACATTTTGTAAGATCATAGATGCTATAAATATGGATTCCTCTAATAGATCTTAGCAAAGTAGATTGAAAACCTTCTGGAAAGAACTCACCATTCTAGATGCCATTAGGAACATTTACAGGTCATGGGAGGAGGTCAAAATATCAACATTTTGAAATTTGAAAGAAGTGGATTCCAACCCTTACGGATGACTTTGAGAGGCCCAAGACTTCAGTGAAGACAGTAATTCCAGATGTTCTGGAAAGAGCAAGAGAACTAGAATTAAAAGTGGCACCTGAAGATGTGACTGAATTGCTGCAATCTCACAATAAAACTTCAACAGATAAGGAGCCATTTCCTATGGGTGAGCAAAGGAAGTGCTTTCTTGGGATGGAATCTACTCCTGGAGAAGATAATGTGGACATTATTGAAACTACAACAAAGGATTTAGAATAGTATATAAATCTAGTGGATAAAGTAGCAACAGGGTTTGAAAGAATTGACTCCAATTTTAGAAGACGCTTTATTGTGGGTTAAACACTATCAACCAGCACTGCATGCTATAGAGGAATCCTTTGTGAAAGGATGAGTCCATCGATGTGGCAAACTGCCTTGTTGTCTTTTTTTTAATTGCCAGAGCCCCGCCAATCAGCAACCACCACTCTGATTAGTTGGGAAGTATCAGCATTGAGGCGAGACCCTCCATAGCAAAAAGATTATAGCTCACTGAAGCCTCAAATGATTGTTAGCATTTTTTTTTTAGCAATAATGTATTTTTAATTAAGGTATGTACATTTTTAAAAAACATAATGGTGCCACACACTTACAGACTATAGTATAGAGTAAATATAACTTTTATGTGCACTAGGAAACAGAAAAATTTCTGTGACACACTTTAGTGCAGTATTTGTTTTATTGCATGTGTGGTGGTTGAGAATCAAACCTAAAATATTCAGGTATGCCTGTGTGTGCGTGTGTGTGTGTATAGATACACATACATATAAACACATACGTATGTGTAGGCATATTTTATATATACGCATGCATACATATGTATGTACACATACATACACATACATATATTAAGTATGCACACATATACATGCATATATACATATATGTGTACCTACATATGTATGTATACACATGTATCTGTATATGTGTATGTGCATATACGTAATAGATGTATTTATGTGTATATATGTATGTGTATCTATATTCACACACACAGGCAAGATATGTACATATACATATGTAATATATATGTATATGTGTCTATCTTGGTTTTTTAAATGACTACATGACAAAAAATTTTTAAAACTCCTAGAACTAATACCACCATAAAGGCCTTAGAAAGCAATATTGCAATATATTTGAAAAACTGTAAGATGAAGGGAAGCACTTATTACATGCTAAGTACTGGAATACCTTATTTAATCATTTTAGCAAACCTATGAGATTAATGTATTTTTTCACTTTGCATATAAGTAAGCTCAAGTTCGATGAGGTCAAACCCACTGCTTAGGCCATGCCATTAACTCTTGAAAGAGCCACAATTTTCTTTGATAAACAAAAGTCAGTACTTTTTCACAACACTATGCTGGCTCTCATTAAAATATTGATTCTTTATAACCTACCAGTTCCACTCCTAAGAATCTATTCCCAAAGAAAGAAATCTAATAGGTAAATGCAAATGTTTATTGCAGCATTTATGGCTAGCAGCAAAAATATTATAAAAATCTAATCCCTCCACATAAGGGAAGGACTTACTAAGACACCTCTGCTAATGCAGTCTGAGGAATTAATAACCATGCTATCTCAAGGAGAGTCCCTGCTACAGCTGTTGCTGGATGACAAGAAAAGAATTCTTAAGTGATGAAGACAATCCACTGTGATGGTGGATGAGTTTGTAGTTGCTTGAAGTGACATTTTGTGGGCCACAGAGGCAAATACTGTAATGGATTCATTCATTCAGCAGCAGTAATGACCATCTCTAGACTCAGACATTATGCTCTTTGCAGATGATAAAATACAAAGACATGCTCACCAGCCTTAAGGAGTTTGCAGATAGCATGATGCAACAAAAACATTAACGTTGAGGGGTCAACATTTACACACTGTGACAAGCAAAACACAGCTCTTCTATTTTCCGTAACTGATACCAGCTTGTCCCTGGGTAATGGTCGGCAGCAGGGGAAGTTGGAGCTAGACTTAAACTTGCCAACGAAAGGTAACTTAGCTTGTTCTGGTTTAACAATCTCTCTCGGTGATCTTAATTCCTTTAGAGGTAAATATTTAGTTACCCAAAGTCCAAACTTCTTTGTTTTGTCCTTTCCTCAAGGATCCCCATCTATGTCCTCCCTCCCCGGAAGACACCTGTAAGCAGGGAGCATTTACCTGTCTGTGGGAAAGAGGTGGTCTTCACAATCGATGAATCGTAATCCTCATAATTGATTATTATCATCATCGATAATTTATCTCTACTGCCAAAAAAGCTCATTCCTGGAATGAAGCCTGCTCTGCTTTCTTGGTTCTAGAAAGGTATGGAGTTGAATTCTCAGAGCCCTTGGCCATGAACCACTGCTGGCATGGCCTCTCCTTGGCCTTCGCTGGTCCTGTAGGTACCTGTAGCTCCTAGCTGGTGAGAGGTCAGAGAGGCTATAAGACTGGCTGTCTTGCTAGATGGCCTGAGGTTGAGACTCAGCTCTGCCGTTAACTAGCTCTGTGATTTGAGCAAAGTTACTTCTTCCCTATGCCTTAGTTTCTTCATCTGTGAAATGAAAGAATTTTTTAAAGTACCCATCTTGTTGGGTGGTCAGAAAAATTAAATGAGATAATGCACATAAACAAGCATAGAGCAATGTCTGCAATATTATGTGCTAAATAAATGTGAAATATATTTCTAGTCTCAGAACTCATCAGGTGATTTGATAGGCTCATTCATCTTTTCCTCAGCAGTACCACCTGGGATAATGGGGTGTGTGTGTGTGTGTGTGTGTGTGTGTGTGTGTGTGTGTGTGTGTAAGGGAAGATCTAAATTCCTTCCATGCCACCTGAAAGAAATGGCTCCTTTCTTAAGTTTTCAGTGGGAAGCAGGATGCAAGATACCACACACACCTATGTATTATTAGCTTCCCTCTCTATTTCTTTGTAATTTCTACTCTAAATCCTCTTCTCAACCCAGATCTTGGAGATGTAAGGTTTTTAAGCCTGAGCTTTTGCCTTGGTCTACCCTCTACTTCCACCCGTAATTCCTCTTTTTCAAGCAGAAAGCTGTCTGGCTCTTTCTGTTTAGTGGGAACTTTACATAAATCATATCCTGAGTTCTCTACCTATGGCTTAGAACAAAACTTTGTTGTTACCTGGCAAGAGCAAAGCATACCAACTTCAAAACTCCTGACTTCAAAACTCAGGAGGCTATACCTAAAAGAAATGATAAATGCTTGAGGTGATGGACACCCCAAATACCCTGACTTGATCATTACACATCCTATGCCTATATCAAAACAATTATCCTGATTTGATCATTATAGTATATGTCTGTGTCAAAACATCACAGGTACCCTATAAGCAATACAATTATTATGTACTCAAAATAATGTTTAAAAATCATTTTAAAGATTTGAAATTTTTTAAAAGAGAGAACCAGACAGACAGACAAGGAAACTGATCACTGTTTCCATAGAATTACCTAACCTTGACAGAGCATGCAGTTTTCTCAGTGCAATTTGCTCTTTAATCATCCCGTGAACCTCCTTTCCCGTGGTGAGCATACTGTGCTGTGTCTCCTGATCTCGACAGCTGCCTCAAGGATGACACTCAAAAATCAGTGTGTCCTCTGAAATAGGATGAAATGAAGATTTTAAAGATACATATTGACACGTATACCCATGTTTTTTCAATCTCTTTAAAGAACTGATTCACCGATATTATCAGAGTTGATGTTTTTTACCGTTTTTCTAATCAAGTTTCCTAATGGAGTTGAGTATCATTTCAAGATTAGATTTTTTAAAAAAGAGAGGGAAAACAAAAAAAACTCAGGAGACCCAAGTCAGCTTGGAGACTCACATCTGATCAATTATCTCTTTATTTTTGTGTTTTATATCCTCTCTCTGAAGGGGGAAGTGCTATATACACCCCTACACGTTATTAGCTTTCCTCTTCCGTCGCCACTTCTCTGTGATTTCTGCCTCTCTTTGACTGTTCTTCTCAACCCAGAGAGAACCACAGAACCATAGGCTTATGGAGGAAATGATGTTAGAAAATGTGGCTGTGCACAGTGGCTCACACATGTAATCTTAGCACTTTGGGAGGCTGAGGCAGGAGGATTGCTTGAGTCCAGAAGTTCAAGACCAGCCTGGGAAACATAGTGAGACCCCATCTCTACAAAAAATGCAAAAATTATCTGGGTGTGGTGGCGCCCACCTGTAGCCCCAGCTACTCTGGAAGCAGAGGTGGCAAGATTGCTTGAGCCTGGGAGGTCAAGGCTCCAGTGAGTGATGATCGTGCCACTGCACTCCAGCCTGGGCAACAATGTGAGACCCCATCTTTTTTTAAAAAAAAAAAGAAAAGAAAAAATGTTTCAAAAACTATACCCATTATATGTAAATATATACAAATTATAACAGTTATAAGTTCCTTGAACACTTTCTATGTGCCAGGCCTTGCACCGAGCTCTTTTCTTTCAATCTGTTCTCACAACTACAATTATCCGCATGTTATAGGTAAATCAAATGAGCATTAAAGATACTAAATATTTGCTGAATGTCACATGACTAGTAATGAGTGAAGATGTGTAACACCAGAGTCTACTCACAATCACTGTGCTATTTTGTTTCATAGAGATGCAATGATGCAGGGTAAGAGTGATTTGGTGAGCCAGCTTGGGCCAGAGCTTAGTGGCTAGCAGGGTCAGTGCTTCCAGCGGGGAGGGGGAAACAATTCTGGATAACGTAAGGGAAAGAATCTGAGTATTTTGTATTTTGAGAGACTTGAAAGGAGAAAGAATGGGAGACGATCAGTAGATGGTAAGATGAGCACTGTTCACTGTGACCGCTTCCCCAGCTCTTCCCTAAATCACCAGGAAAGGCAAAACGTTGAGAAATGCTTGTGCTCTCTGGTATCTTGTAAAAACATGAAAAGCTGTTGAGTCCTGCACTCAGGCAGATGTGGGAACAGAACAGGAGTCAAATAGCCTGGAAACAGAGGGAAAGTGGAAACTGTAACTCCAAGGGTTTTTGACAAAATCTGGGGGAACATTACTGTGAACTGTATCCAGCCTTTGAATTGGTCTTCTTAAGAAAATTTCACCTAAAATGCAAGGGATAATGTATCAGTGTGAATTCTCCAGAGAAACAGAACCAATAGGATGGAATATATACATATAGAGAGAGTGAGATACATAGATTTCTTATAATAAGCTATGACTCATATATAAAATTTATGTTATATAAGAGTTACTACATATCTGTGATTTTATATATTTATAATGTATTTATAACAAATTTTAAATCTTATAAATAAATAGGGTTTATATATAAAGGCATTTATTATAAGAAATTGGCTCATGTGTTTATGGAGGCAGAAAAGTTCCAAGATCTGCAGTCAGCAAGATGGAGACCCAGCAGAACCACTGCTGTAAGTTCAAGTCTGAGTCTACAGGAAAAGGCCTATATCTCAGCTCAAAGACAGTAAGGCAGAGAAATAAATGCTTCCTCACCCTACCTTTTTTGTTCTATTTGGGCCTTTGGAGGTTTGAATGAGGCTCACCCAAATTGAGAACAATCTGCTTTACTCAGTCCATCAATTCAAATGTTAATCTCACCCAGAAACACCCTCACAGACACATTCAGAAAAATGTTTAACCAAATATCTGGGCACCCCATGACCCTGTGAAGTTGACACATAAAATTAGCTACCATGCTAGGGAACCCCCTAATGGTATCTTGCCCATATTTCAAATATAGAAAAATGGGCTCATTCAGTTGGGAAGATGTTTTCCTAGTAGGTTAGGAAGTGTGTTGCATTATTTAAATAATGACAGATGAGAATATTCAAGTTGGGAGAGGGAGAGAGTCCAAGATATTTATTTTTAATTTTTAAATATTTTAATGTTAAAATTTATATATCTAATATTAAATCTTATGAATAATGAATATTTAGATATAAAAATAAAATACAAAATACAGTTTTAAATATTTCATTTTTAATGTTAAATAATATTTTATTGCAAAAATATTTAAATATTATTTTTATATTTTAATTTAATTTTATATTTTAATATTTTAATTGAGAACTCCAGCAAGGGTTCTATGTTCCCACCCAAATCTCACCTTGAATTGTATCTCCCATAATTCCTACATGTTGTGGGAGGAACCCAGCAAGAGATCATTGAGTCATGGAAACAGTTTCCCCCATACTGTTCTCATGGTAGTAAGCAAGTCTCACAAGATCTGATGTGTTTATAATGGTTTCCCCTTTCACTTGGTTTTCACTTTTCTTGCCTGCCACCATGTAAGATGTGCCTTTCTCCTTCTACCATGATTGTGAGGCCTCCCTAGTACTATAAGTCCATTAAACCTCTTTTTTCTTTAAAAATTACCCAGTTTCAGGTATGTCTTTATCAGCAATGTGAAAACAGACTAATATAGTGAATTGGTACCAGCAGAGTGGGGTGTTGCTATAAAGATACCTGAAAATGTGGAAGTGACTTTGGAACTGGGTAACAGCTGAGACTGGAACAGTTTGGTGGGCTTAGAAGAAAACAGGATAATGTGGGAGAGTTTGGAACTTCCTAGAGACTTGTTGAATGACTTTGACCAAAATGCTGCAGGCTAAAATATCCTCAGATGGAGATAAGGAACTTGTTGAAAATGAGTAAAGGTGATTCTTGCCACGTTTTAGCAAAGAATCTGGTGGTGTTTTACCTCTGCCCTAGAGTTTTGTGGAACTTTAAACTTGAGGAAGATGATTTAGGGTATCTGACAGAAGAAATTTCTAAGCAAAGCACTCAAGATGTGACTTGAGTACTGTTAAAGGCATTCAGTTTTAAAAGGGAAACCGAGCATAAAAGCTTGGAAAATGTACAGCCTGATGATGCAGTCGGAAAAAAAAAATTTTCTGAGGAGAAGTTCAAGCCAGCTGCAGAAATTTGCATAAGGAATGAAAAGCCAAATATTAATCAGCAAGACAATGGGCATGTCAGAGACTCTGCAGCAGCCCCTCCCATCACAAGTCCAGAGGCCTAGGAGGAAAAAATGGTTTCATGGGCCCACCCAGGGGCCCCCTGCTATGTGCAGCCTAGTGACTTGGTGCCTTCCATCCCAGCTGCTCTAGCCATGGCTAAAAGGTGCCAAGGTATAGCTTAGGTCATGACTTCAGAGGGTGCAAGCCCCAAGCCTTGGCAGCTTCCACATGGTATTGAGTCCGGGAGTGCACAGAAGTAAAGAATTGAGGTTTGAGAACCTTTGCCTAGATTTCAGAGGATGTCTGGAAATGCCTGGATGTCCAGGCAGAAGTTTGTTGCAGGGTCAAGACCCTCATAGAGTATGTCTGCTAGGGCAGTGTGGCAAGGAAATGTGGGGTTGAAGCCCCCACACAGAATCCCTACTAGGGTACTGCCTAATGGAGCGGTGAGAAGAGGGTCACTGTCCTCCAGACCATCAACAGCTTGCACTGTGCACCTGGAAAAGCTGCAGGCACTCAGTGCCAGCCCATGAAAGCAGCCAGGAGGGAGGCTGTACCTTGCAAACCCACAGGGGCAGAGCTGCCCAAGACCATGGAAACCCACCTCTTGCATCAGCATGATCTGGATGTGAGACATAGAGTCAAAGGAGATCATTTTGGAGTTTTAAGAATTGACTGTCCCACTGGATTTTGGACCTGCATGGGGCCTTTAACCCCTTCATTTTGGCCAATTTCTTCCATTTAGAATGGGTGTATTTATCCAATGCTTGTATCCCCATTGCATCTAGGAAGTAACTAACTTGCTTTTGATTTTACAGGCTCATAGGCAGAAGGAATTTGCCTTGTCTCAGATGAAACTTTGGACTGTGGACATTTGAGTTAATGCTGAAATGAGTTAAACTTTGGTGGGCTATTGGGAAGGCATGATTGGTTTTGAAATGTGAAGACATAAGATTTGGAAGGGGCCAGGGGTGGAATGATATGTTTTGGCTGTGTCAAAAAATCTCATCTTGAATTGTAGCTCCAATAATTCCTACTTGTTGTGGGAGGGACCTGGTGAGAGATAATTTAATCATGGGGGCGGTTCCCCCATACTGTTCTTATGGTAGTGAATAAGTCTCATGAGATCTCTTTTTTTTTTTTTTTTTTGAGGCCGATTTTTACTGTTGTTGCCCAGGCTAGAGTACAATGGTGTGAACTCAGCTCACTGCAACCTCTGCCTCCCTCCCAGGTTCAAGCTATTCTCCTACCTCAGCCTCCTGAGTAGCTGGGATTACAGGCACCCACCACCATGCCTGGCTAATTTTTTTGTATTTTTAGTACAGACAGGATTTCACCATGTTGGCCAGGCTGGTGTTGAACTCTCGCCGGCCTCCCAAAGTGCTGGGATTACAGGCATGAGCCACCATGCCCAGCTGAGATCTGATGTTTTCATAAGGGGTTTCCCTTTCTCTTGGCTCTCATTCTGTCATGTCTGCTGCCATGTAAGATGTGACTTTTGCTTTGCACCATGATTGTGAAACCTCCCCAGCCATGTGGAACTATGAGTCCATTAAACCTCTTTTTGTTTGTAAATTACCCAGTCTCGGATATGTCTTTACCAGCAGCATGAATTAATACAGCTCTGATCTCTCCCTGGGATGGAGTTCCCAGGTAGAGGGATGGCCACTACCTCTGTGGTTTAGTAGACTCAGCTGTTCCAGCCTGCTGGTTTTGGAGAATACAAACACTCCAGACAAGGAAGTGTTCTCCCAAATTTAGCACATTTGCTCTATTAAAAAGCAGTCAGATTGTTTTTTAACCAGGTCCCTGATCCTATTTCTTGTATGTGGGTGACACTTCCCAACAGGGGTCTCCAGCAACCTTCTACAGACATGTTCAGGCCAGCAACTGGTCAATATCTCCCTAAGACGGAGCTTCCAGAGGAAGGAGCAGACTGCTGTCTTTGCTTTTTTCAGTCTTCACTGGTGATACCTCCAGGTACAAGAAAAACTGAGGCAGCTAAGGCCTGGAGTAGATTCACAGCAAACCACAGCACCCCTACTGTAGAATGACCTGTTAAAAAAAAAGCAAAAAAAAAAAAAATAACAGAAGATAACATCCACAAAAAAGACCTCACAAAAACCCCATTCAAAGGTCAGCAACCTCAAAAAATGAAGATAGAGAAGCCCACAAAGATGAGAAGCAATCAATGCAAAAACACTGAAAGCACGAAAAGTCAGAGTGCCTCTTCTCCAAATGACTGCAACACCTTTTCAGCAAGGGCACTGAACTGGGCTGAGGCTGAGATAGCTGAATTGACAGAAGTAGGCTTCAGAAAGTGGGTAATAATGAACTTTGCTGAGCTAAAGGAGCATGTTGTAACCCAATACAAAGAAGCTAAGAATCAATAAAATAATACAGGAGCTGATAGCCAGAACAGCCAGTTTTGACAGGATCATAACAGACCTGATGGAGCTGAAAAATACAACTTGAGAACTTTACAACTTCACAATCACAAGTATCAATAGCCAAATAAACCAAATGGAGGAAAGAATCTGAGTTCGAAGACTATCTTTCTGAAAAAGACAGGCACAGAAAAATAGATAAAAAAGAATAAAAAGGAATGAACAAAACCGCTGAGAAATATGGGATTATGTAAAGAGACAACCTACAACTGATTGGGGTATCTGAAAGAGACGGAGAAAATGGAACCAAGTTGGCAAACATACCTCAGGATATCATCCAGGAGAACTTTCCCGAAGACAGGCCAACATTCAAATTCAGGAAATGCAGAAATCCCCTCTAAGATACTTTATGAGAAAATCAACCCCAAGACACATAATCTTTAGATTCTGCAAGGTTGAAATGAAAGACAAAATGTTAAGCCAGAGAGAAAGGCCAGGTCACCTACAAAAGGAAGCCCATTCGACTAACATTAATAGCAGATCTTTCAGTGGAAACCCTACAAGCAAGCAGAAATTAGGAACCAATATCAACATTCTCAAAGAAAAAAAGAATTTCCAACCCAGAATCACATATCCATCCAAACTAAGCTTCATAAGCAAAGGTGAAATAAGATCTTTTTCAGACAAGCGAATGCTCATGGACTTCATCACCACCGGGACTGCCTTGCCAGAGCTCCTGGAGGAAGTGCTAAATATGGAAAGAAGAAAACCATTATAAGCCACTACAAAAACACGGAAGTACACAGACCGGTGACACTTTGAAGCAACCACGTATACAAGTCTGAAAAATAATGAGCTAGCATCATGATGATAGGATCAAATTCACGCATAACCATACTAACCTGAAATGTACATAGGCCCCATTTAAAAGACACAGAATGGCAAGCTGGATAAAGAGCCAAAACCCATCAGTATGCTGTCTTTAAGAGACCCATCTCCCATGCAAAGACACACATAGGATCAAAATAAATGGATGGAGGAAAAATTACCAAGCAAATGGAAAACAGAAAAAAGCAGGGGTTGCGATCTCAGTTTCTGACAAAACAGGCTTTAAACCAACAGAATTAAAAAACGACAAAGAAGGCTACATTGTAAAGAATGTGTTTACATATGTAAAGAATTGATTACATAATGGTAATGGATTCAATTCAACAAGGAAAGCTAACTATGCTAAATATGTAGACACTCAATACTGGAGCACCCAGATTCATAAAGCGGGTTCTTAGAGACCCACAAAGAGACTAAGATACCCACACAATAATAGTGGGAGACAGATCATTGAGACAGAAAATTTACAAAGGTGTTCAGGACCTGAACTCAGCGCTGAATCAAGTAGACCTGATATATATCTACAGAAGTCTCCATCCCAAAACAAGAGAATATATTTTCTTCTCATCACCATATGACACTTACTCTAAAATTGATGACATAATCAAAAGTAAAACTCCTCAGCAAATGCAAAAAAGCTGAAATCATAATAGTCTCTCAGACCACAGTGCAATCAAATTAGAACTCAAGATTAAGAAATGCACTCAAAACCACACAACTGTATAGAAATTGAACATCCTGCTCCTGAATGACTCTTGGGTAAACAACGAAATTAAGGCAGAAATCAGGAAGTCCTTTAACCAATGAGAACTAAGAGACAAGATACCAGAATCTCTGAGATACAGCTAACACGGTGTTAAGAGGGAAATTTATAGCACTAAATGACTACATCAAAAAGTGAGAAAGATGTCAAGTTAAAAACCTAATACCTCAACTAAAATAACTAGGGGACTGAGAGCAAACAAACACCAAAGCTAGCAGAAGACAAAAAATAATTAAGATCAGAGCTGAACTAAAAGAAATAGAGACATGAAAAGCCCTTTTTTTAAAAAAAAAATCAACAAATTTAGAAGCTGGCTTTTCGAAAAAAATAATAAATCAGATAGACCACTAACTAGACTAATAAAGAAGAAAAGAGAGAAGAATCAAATAGACACAATCAGAAATGATAAGGGGGATATCACCATTGACCCCACAGAAATACAAACAACCATGAGAGAATACAATAAACACTTCTATGCACATGAACTAGAAAATCTAGAAGAACTGATAAATTCTTGGGTACTTACACCTCCCAAGACTGAACCAGGAAGCAACTGAATCCCTGAATAGACCAATAATTGAGGTAATAATAAATAGCCTACCAACAACAACAACAACAACAAAAACCCAGGACAAGAGGGATTTATGGCTGAATTCTACCAGAGGTACAAAGAAGAGCTAGCACCATTTCTACTGAAATTATTCCAAACTGTTGAAAATGAGGGACTCCTCCCTAACTTATTCTGTGAGGCCAGCATCATCTTGATACTAAACCAGCAGCAATACGACAAAAAAAGAAAACTTCAGGCCAATAGCCTTGATGAATATCGATGCAAAAATCCTCAATAAAATACTAGTAAACGGAATCCAGCAGCACATTAAAAAGCTTATCCACCGCATTCAAGTTGGCTTCATCCCAAGATGCAAGGTTAGTCCAACATACGCACATCAATAAATGTGATTTGTCACATAAACAGAACTAAAGACAAAAATCACGTGATTATCTCGAGATACATAAAAGGCCTCTGATAAAATTCAACATTCCTTCATGTTAAAACCCTCAATAAACTAGGTATTGAAGGATCATACCTCAAAATAATAAGAGCCATCTCTGACAAACCGACAGCCAATATCATATTGAATGGGCAAAAGCTGGAAGCATTCCCTTTGAAAATCAGCACCAGACAAGCATGCCCTCTCTCACCACTCCTATTCAACATAGCATTGGAAGTTCTGGCCAGGGCAATCAGGCAAGAGAAAGAAATGAAGCTTATTCAAATAGGGAAAGAGGAAGTCAAATTAATTTTATTTGCAGATATGATTCTATATCTAGAAAAGCCTATAGTCTCAGCCCAAAAGCTTTTTAAGCTGATAAGCAACTTCAGCAAAGTTTCAGGATACAAAAATCAAGTGCAAACATCACTAGCATTCCTATACACCAAAGCAGGCAAGCAGAGAGCCAAATCATGAATGAACTCCCATTCACAATTGCTACAAAAAGAATAAAATACCTGGGAATAGAGCTAACAGGGATATGAAGGATCTCTTAAAGGAGAGCTACAGGTCACTGCTCAAGGAAAGCAGAGAGGACACAAACAAATGGAAAAACATTCTATGTTCATGGTTAGGAAAAATCAATATTATGAAAATGGCCATACTGCCCAAAGTAATTTATAGATTCAATGCTATTCCCATTAAACTACCATTGACATTCTTCACAGAACTAGAAAAAATGATTTTAAAATTCATATGAAAGCAAAAAGGAGCCTGAATAGCCAAGACAAAGTAAGTCAAAAGAACAAAGCTGGAGGCATCATGCAATTCAGTTTTAAAGTATACCACAAGGTTACAGTAACCGAAACAGCATGGTACTGGTACAACAGACACATAGAACAATGAAACAGAACAGAGACCTCAGAAATAACACCACCCATCTACAACAATCTAATCTTCAACAAACCTGATGAAACCAAGCAATGGGGAAAGGGATCCCTGCTTAATAAATGATACTGGGAAAACCAGCTACTTGGGAGTCTGAGGCAGGAGAATTGCTTAAACCCCAGAAGTGGAGGTTGCAGTGAGCCAAGATCGCACCACTGCACTGCAGACCGGGTGGCAGAGTGAGAATCTGTCTCAAAGAAAAAAAATAACCTAAAGACCTGGAGACAAAAATACGATTTGCCTCAGAAATCCCATTATTGCCTATGTACCCAAAGGAAAATAAATCATTATAAAGATACAGGCAACCATATATTTATTGCAGCACTATTTATAATAGCAAAGACACAGAATCAACCCAAATGTCCATCAATGATCAACCAGACAAAGAAAATGTGGTACATATACATGACATGGAATACTATGCAGCTATAAAAAGGAATGAAATCATATCCTTTGCAGGGACATGGATGGAGTCGGAAGCCATTATTCTTAGCAAACTAACGCAGGAACAGAAAATCAAACACTGCATGATCTCATTTATAAGTAGGATTTGAATGATGAGAACACATGAACAAAGCAGGGTGGAACAACACACACTGGGACTTGTTGGTGTCAGAAGAAGCGGGGTGGGAGAGCGTCAGGAAGAATAGTGAATGGATGCTGGGCTTAATACCTAGGTGATGGATGGTCTGTGCAGCAAACCACTATGGCACACGTTTACCTGTGTAACAAACCTGTACGTGCTACACTTGTACCCCTGGACTTTAAAGTTGGAGAAAACAAAAAACCTGTTTCCTATATTCTCCAGAAAAAATAATGTATTATTTAACTATAAATATAGAAATATAAAATAATTCTGTTTTAAATATTTTATTTTTGATGTTAAATGATTTAGTATCTTTATTGTGGTAAAATACAAATAAGCTAAAGTTTACCATTTTGAGCACTTTTAAATGTATAATCCAGTGGCACTGAGAATACTCACGGTAATGTGCAACCATCACGACTATCCTAGAAAGTTTTTGACAGGCAAAAACAGTATGTGGAAGGTCATTCTTGGCAGAAAGAAAAGAGGAAGCATGGAGAAATGAAATGCCATGCAACTGCAAAAAGTTAGCTATAGCCAGAATGTAAAGGGCAGTAATTGCATGTGTGCATGACGCACGTGTGTGTGTGTGTGTGTGTGTGTGTGTGTGTGCGTGTGTGTGTGTAGAGGACAAGGCAGTGGTTGGGAGAGGAATGAGAGTTTGAAGATGTGGGTCTAGAAAAGCAAATGGGGCGAGGTCATGGTGGGTTTGTAAGCCACACTGTTGAATTTTATTTTATCCTCTTAAACCTCTTGGCCCATGAGACCCCACAGCTATAGTGGACAGCACCTTCACACTCTCCAGGCAGCTGTGACTCTGCCTCTTTGCCTTCAGGCTTTGGGCACCTTGCTCCGCCCATGCACGGGACCCCTCTGAATTGCTGAGAATTTGATGCCTCAAGAGAACTCAACCATTAAGGGACAGAGGGCAATTGATGAGGGCTCCAGCATCTGCGAGTCTCATGAGACAGTTCCACATGGTTGCTCAGGGACTGCCTAGCAAGATTGAGCCCCAGTTGTCCACAGGAGCAATCAACTCATTAACATACACTGCACTGGCTTTTTCCCCTTCCCTATATCAATCAATTTCCTCACCTCTCATCTGGATTCCTAGGATCACCTCCCAGTATTGCCTGTACTCACATACTATCCTTGCTTCGGGTTCTGCTTTGAGGGAAAATTAGATACAGACAAATGGTTCCAGAAGTAGTCTCAGGATTGATCCTGCACTTGGTTCACTCCAGTCAAATGCCAACATGAGCTCCACTCTTGCTGATGAATGCATCTGTGAGAACTCCTGAAGGCTGTGGCATCACAATCACTGAAATGCTCACCAGGAATGGATCGGGTTAGAAAAGGAAGCACCAGCTTTCATGATCTCTATAGCACTTGAAAGATACGCGGGCAATAGTAGTAATAGTAAGGATTGTGGAGTTGCTGTGAAAGTGAATAAAAGACTCAGATCAACCAACCATCAGCTCACTATGGCACACTGAAAGGCAGAGGTCCTCCATGGATGCATTTAAACAGACCATTACCTCCTGCAGTTGTAGGGAAGAATGCTGGTCATCAGGTATAGAACTTGATATAAGGATGATAGACCTACAAAGGAGGCTGAATGCACAGGCTGAGGAGGTCTTCCACATTAAAAATCAGGCCCTAATAGGAAAAGCGTTAAACTCTATGACCTGGGATGGGGACCTCTGGGTGGAAAGCTCCAGGCTGGCTAAATGGCTTCTTCCTCTTTAGTAAAAGAGAGCAAACTACTCCCATTGCCTGAAACCATGCCAAGGCTTGTCCTGGGGCAGATGTTCCACAAGGTGATTTGCGTCCTTCTCATTACTCCTTCGCTTATCGCTTCTAGATTAATAGCTAGGCTGAGGCCTTAGAATATCCTGGATGGAGAAGTAGCTAGAGTCCATGCTACAGGAAGAAATAGAGTATCTACCCAAAGAGCTGGATAACATGTCCGGTAGGAACGGAAGGAACATATCTGGAAGTGGATCTTGAGGATACTGGATTGAGGAATGTGTTGGTAAAATAAACCACCCCTCCAAAAAATATATATAAATAGATAAACCACCCACTTAGAGACAAGTTGATTACATCAGACCCTTCCATCCTGGTGGGGGCAGCAATTCATCCTATGGGGTTGATGTTTATTTCAGTTTCCAGACTTCCCTGCCTGTACTGCCTCTATGAAGTATGGCAGAATATGCCACCCCATAATATGCCACGTTGACATAAGGATTATTTTGAGCTAAAGGCACTTGAAAAACAGCAGATGCAAGGACATTCTAATCTCTTGTTTTCTTCCACAAAAGAGGAGATTTTAAAACAAACAAAACTCCCATGTGAAAGATATCCTTCTTATACCAGGAGAAAAGAAATATTCTTCAAGGCGGAGGCCCAACTGAGAGAATCCTGTACAAACAAATGTTATTAAAATAATACTTATCCTTCTTTAGCCTCCCCACATAGTTTAGTTACTCCTCCACAATTGCCTCTCTTTTATACAAAAGCATTTAGGCTTTGCCCGTTTATGGGTCTTCATTTCCTTATGGGGACTCCCATGTCATCTGAGATGTACGTTAAATCTGTATGCCTTTCCCCTGTTAATCTATCTTATGTCAATTTAATTCTCAGGCTCAGCCAGGGACTTTAAGAGGGTTGCTTCTCCTACATCTGTAAGCCCCACTATATGAGGACTCATGGAGTCTTTGTGTTATTGACATGAGACCCTGTATTATGACAGTGGGCTCATGACCATGGGATCCACTGGCCTTTTCATATACTGCATCTCCCAGAAACTGCCAGACTGATAAAACATTAAAACAGCCTCTTACAGGCTCAACAGAGGTACCAGCTCACAGAAAACACCCTTCAGAGCTGAGGCTCAGCCCTTGTACCATCACTTCCACTGTCCCATTTGGGGGAATTTATGACCACTCTAATAGAACATTTAGGCTCTGCAGAATTAGAGGTCCAGAAATGCTTCTACCAGGAAACAAAATAAAGATTCCACTGAACCTAAAAGCTACTGCCACTTGTCATTTGGAATTCCTCATGAAGGTAAACCAACTATTCAACAATCAGAGTTAATATTCTGGTGTGTTAATTGATCCTGATTATCACAAGGGATATAGTTGCTGTACACAAGATTAATTAAAGCCTCAGCAACTGCTGTAGCTATGGGAACTGCAATTTGTTTCACCAACCCTCCTGCCCTTTCATTGTCTTTAAGAGACTGGCCGGTAACTATGATACACTGCAACAGAAACATCAGAGCCTACGCAGTGTGAGCCAGAGCTGATCTGCGCACAGCCAGGAGCGGTGGACTTTGGCAGACAATTTTGATGTTCCAACTATGCCTCCTTGACCTGTCTAATTTAACTTGCAACTACAGTAGAGTCTCCATGCATACTGGCAACTCCCCACCCCAAGCAGCTGTCTTTTTGCCTCTCGGCCTGAGAGTTTTACCTGGTGTCATAGGAGTGATCTCATCCTGCACACAGGGCAACCCAGATGTGCTGGGAATTTAAAACCCTTGTGAGCAAATTTAACAATGAAAATTAGCAGTCATGGCTGGATTTACAGTCGCTCACACCTGAAATCCCAATACTTTGAGAGGCCAAGGTGGGTGGATCACTTGAGGCCAGGAGTTCCAGACCAGCCTAACCAACATGGTGAACCCCCCTCTCTACTAAAAATACAGCAATTAGCCTGTCATGGTGGCTTGCACCTGTCATCCCAGCTACTTGGGAGACTGAGGCATGAGAATTGCTTGAACTCAGGAGGCAGAGGTTGCAGTGAGCCAAGATTGTGCCACTGCTCTCCAGGCTGGGTGACAGAGGGAGACTGTCTCATAAACGAACAAACAAACAAACAAACAAAAACAACCCAGCAGCCATTGGGTAAATAATTCAGCCTCCCTGTTTTCAAACAGAACTATTTTGCAGTACATTCTACAGAGCTCTTCAGAGGTCCCCAGGAGCCCACAGAAGTGATCTGATTATAAACACACACATTTGGTTCTTTTTTCTCCTAAACTACCCTACTCTCTCCTCATTGCTTCCTTTGTGCATCCTGGGATCACGTCCCGTATAAATCACCTGCTACCAAGTCCCTGTTCAGGGATCCAAATTAAAGCAGCGTACCATTAAAAACAGGAAGTGTTCTGACTGATGATTATAATTCATTTCAGCATATTCATGGTTCTGCAACTTGTATGATAATAACAAACAAAAAGCAAAAATAAAAACCTTTAAACCATGTTTACCTCTGTATTTCCCAAATGTATTTGCATAGTGGATAACAGAATGGACTTTGTAATTAAACCAAACTGGCTTCAAATTATAACTGCATTATTTATTTTGAAAGTCAGTAACCTCTCCAAGGTTCAGTATCCCTAACTCTAAAATGGAGATAATAATATATCTACAAAAATATTAATTAAAAAAATAGTTGAGTGTGGTGATGTGCACCTGTAGTCTCAGCTACTCCGGAGACTGAGGTGGGAGGATCACCTGAGCCTGGCAAGTTGAGGCTGTAGTGAACCTGAACACTGCACTCCAGCCTGGGTGACAGAGTGAGATCTTGTCTCAAAAAGAAAAAAAAAATATATATATATATATATATATATATATATATACACACACACACATACACACGTGTATATTAATCTGGAACATGGTTTCTTTTGGAATTATATGCATTTCTCCAGGGAAAATTGAATCTCTCATCTTCCACTGAAAATACTAGATTATAATTCTAGTGATGGCTTTTTTTTTTTACAGAAATATTAAAGACATTTGTAGAATTCCAAAGGAAAAGAGGGTTCTTATCAGTTAACTCCTGCAAATAAGAACCTAAGTTAAAAATCTCAGCTTGGCAATGAATATAAGCTCAAAAACTCCTTTGAAGATAATTAGTTTGCCTGTTTTTGAAACTTCTTCGTTCTGAACAAATGGTTTTCCAGGATAATATATCTGTGTTTTAGAATGTCGAAGTTGTTTAGACTTTGTCTGCCAGTCCTAACTCATGCTGTGATGACTCACTCATCCCCAGGTCAAGAGGAAAGATCGGGTTGCTCTGCTACCAAAGGAAACACTAGGGCCCAAGTAGAGCCTTTTTCATTGATCACCTGCTAGCAGACGGACTATGCAAATGGGCCCCCTTGGTGAGAACATGTATAGCTGCCTTTATTATCAAATGCATCCCTTGGATTACAGAACTACATATTCGGAACATTCTTCTAACATCTTCTTTGAACAAAAAACCATTGGGTGAAAGAACATGAACAACCAGGCATGTCTGATATATAAGCTCCTTAGTACCTAACAAGCTGAACTGGGATGACTCAGACAGTGGTTTAGAAGCAGGTTCTCTTCTTGAGGTGACTTTCCTTTGACAGTTCAGCTTTGCTATACTGTACTCCAAAGACAGCACCACTCTACCCAAGAGTGAAAGAGACAATTCACTCAGAGATTCCCAAGAAGCCCCTCTAAAGCAATTCACTAATAATTAGCCAGTTGCAACTAGAAGCTTATTGTTAGTCTTTGCAATGAGGAAGAGTGGAGGTTGCATTCTGAACTGAGAAACTTCAACATAGTATTTCTTTTTTAAAAAAATCCGTGTATCATAGTTTCATTTAAGGCACTGTACATTTGCAGCAGAAAAAAAAAAAAAACATTTGACTTAGCTTAGACTTTGTGATGTTTCTGAATGTTGAATTTGCCCTTCAAAGACTAAATTGGAGAGTGCAGGGAGAGGTCTATTCACCCGTGTACTAAATCCCTGACATTGATGGAAAAAGACACCTCTGTGTTTCTGAGCCCAATGGAAGACAATTTGGGAGCAGTCACTGTGGGAATATATGGAGTGAGGGAAGAGGAACAAGGCTTGACTGACTTCTTTAAACAGTCCTGGCAGTAATTCTCATCCCTCCTGGGGTTTGTCTTTGGACTAGAGACTGTTCCACCGTGGTGTCTGGATGCGCTAATCCCATAGCCAGTGCTGCCTGGTAGGGTTGTGCAATCAAGCCCTTTTGCACAAGGGTAACTAGTCCAGGGTGCTCTTGGTGGGAGGAGGCTGTGTCAGCCCAGAAGAAGGGTCACCTTTCCCTAAATTACAGCAGCTCTATTAGGAAGATCACTCCTGAGTGGGAGCCCATAAGTGTGCTGCATGGCTAATGTACTGTTCTGAGACAAAGGAGGTTGTCTTGTTTGGCATCTGCCAGGAATTCATTTAATTGTATTGATGTCTCCAGTCTTGATGTGTCCCACTTCTTATCACCTACTCATCTTCAGAAGAGGATATTATTCCAATAGTAAAATCCATCAACAAGAAATCAGTGATGCAAATGCCAGTGTCCTTTGCGTCCTTCATTTCTCACGGTCTTCTACATCTGCACTGACATCAGTTTTTCTTTAGTGTTTTTTTTCTTCCTTGCGAAAGGATTAAGCATTGAGGTGTTGCTTGACTTTAGAAATTGGGTGGGGTGACGTTGGGGAATGCAAATTTGCACTGAAGCATTTCAACTCGAGTATCTACTGACTATCCAGTATAGAAAGGATAGAATAGGGAAACAGATGTACCCGCATGGGACTTCCTTTCAAAGTCTCCCTTGGCAATTTACTTTTAGTTATGAAATTCAGAGTTTATGTTTCAAATCTAAGTATTGCCTCTTGAAAGTAACTTAATCAAAAGCAGTTGATAATAGCAGGCTAATTACCTTGAGTCTTTGCCCTGGAAAAACTGGCTGGGCAACCCATTATACAACCATCTATTATGATTATAGGATGACTCATTATCACAAAGATAATCTGGTGCCATTAAAATCGACAGGATTCCATTTCTTCATCAGAGAACTCTCTCTAAATACTTGTACAAGCTCACACACTTCTGAGTTTCCCTTTGTTTATTTTTGCAGCTAACAAGAGTGTTTTTGAGGTTAACAAGCACAGGATAGTACACGTGGAAGATCATTAACATGACTGCATAGGAACTTCTTTTAATTTCCCTTTCTTGGCTTTTTCCACACCCGAGGTGGATTATACTCAGCACTGCCACACCTAGAAAATACACCCAGATACCAAAATTGCAAAATTCAGGAAGAATGCACTGCACAGCGTATCCAGGCAAGCCAAGCTCACCCAAGGATGGTCTCAGAAAGCAAAAGGCTCTGACCACCCACAGATGGGGCTACAAGCCCAGCCTGTCTGCAGGGATTTTGAAACCTGAAAGCACACTAAAGATATGAGATAAAGCAGTCTTTTGACCCCCAAAGCCTTATTTTTAAAACTCAACTGTAATTAACTGCTACAGGAAGAATGAGGAAGAGGGAATTTAAAACAGGAAGTTAGGACTGAATCCATTCGTCTCAATTTCCCTAAGCAATCCACTTACTGATCAGTGCTTCTGACTCAAGGAATATTTCACATTTTTTAAATTAGAAAACCTTCTATCAGTGAAAGAATCTGGAAGGAAAGGGGATCATTTATAATGATTTTACAGGCGAGGATATTGCGACCAGCAGGGAGATGACATGCCCGAGCTTGCACAGATAGCAAGGACCAAAGTTGGGAAGAGACTCAAATATGCCCTTTCAGATGTGCTTAGAGAAACAAGTCCGTGTTCACATTTACTGTATTGATAGGCGCGTCTTTCAGCGGGAGTTTGTAGTAAAAACAATAAACCAAATTAAATTATGATGACTATATTTTCCATTGTTTTCATTTCCTTAAAAAAGGAAAGCCTATTGAACTTGATTGTTAGCTCTGCAGTCTATGGTTTTAAAGCTAAGTTATTACACCTGACAGCTACCTTTTGCGAACACTGAAGGACCGTGACATATTACTGCTTTGTTATATTCAGCAGTAAGTGGCACTTAGCATGTCTGGCTACTTACAGAGTGAAATAATTGCTTAGGAACCTAGAACTGCTTATTTAAAGGGTGGGGACCCAATGTAATTACTGAACCCAAAAGCCTCTCGGCTTTACCATGGGAAATCTCATGCAATGCATTGTTAGTCTTCAGGTGGTTTCTCAGCCCAATTCTTCATTACTTTCCAGAATCCTCTGGAACTTCTCTTCTGTTAATGACATAAACGTATCTGCCTTGGTGAATTTGAACCTACAAGGAATGGAGAATCTCGATACTAGAACAAGGCTGAAGGAGGTAGAACATTTCAGCAAAAGTAACAGACTTAGTTTACCTTTGTCATAAATCCTTTAGGTTGACATGCTTCTATTATATCAGGCTCATTGGTACCAAGAGGTTGCATTTTTTCCTAAATGTGCACCATTAAGGCATTGTGTCATTGAGGAGGGGAAGAAGAAAGATGGATGGGAAATAACAAAGACAAGTGCACGTGTCAGAGAAGCTTATAAACTGAGTCATTTTCATGTGTAGCGGGAGACCACATTTCTTAATCTCTAGATATCCATTATCTTCTTGAATGAGCTGTGCTATGATTTTGAAAGATGGAATTTTTAACATTTTTAATTACCATTTCAAATTCTCCACCAGTCATGGCATAGTTGTGTGGGTTTCTGTTTTCACTTTTGGTATAATCACCCAGATTACATTTGTCTATATTTATGAGCAACATTCACCTCGCATTTTGAAAAGCATAGAAAGATCTACTGCCAAGGACTAGCTGGCCAACAGTATCCCTAGGGAGAAATATTTCCATTCTCTCACCCAGCCACTTTGTACCCATCCTCATACTGACATACACCATAGTGAAAGTAACCTATGACCTATGATGGAAAAAATAAATGATAAAATGGGAAGGTGGGCAAGAAGAAAAGAGACTGCTACCCCACTGCCTGAATGGAAGGGGACCCCCCCATGACAAGGAGGCTTCAGCGAAACGGCACAAATGGCCCCCGGGTGTGTCTGAACCTACCAGAAGTCTCTTAGTCCATCTTCCTGTGGTTAGTAGCACTGTAGAGATATTGTTTAATGTGTGTATAGGGTATTGTTTATTGAGGAAAAAGTGCAGGGAGTAGGCTATTAGAATTCATTAACCTCCACTCAAAAATCGGTTTTGGACACCTAAAATGAGCAAGGCCCTTAAAACTGAAAAACAAAAACCCACTTTTTGTTATATCCCATGTTCTTGTTACCCATTTCTTTTTTAAATTCCCTTCCCCAGATTTGAAAAAAAGAAAAACTACAAACTGGAAACAAGTTTAGAATACCTGGTTTATTGGGAAAACTTCATAATGCAAACTACAATAGGCTTTTTCCACAACTTACAAAATAATAATGTGATATTTAAAATGAATTGGTTTTCAATATGTAAGTAGAAATGGTAAAAAATTGTAACAACACATGTGATGTACCATACATACGCTATTCAGAGCAACTCAAATCCCCAAATTCTTGTGTGGCATGTTTTACATCAAATATTGTATATGTTTACCAAGAAAGACCAGGATCTTAACTATACGTAGGTTTCTGCCTAACAGTTGCAAACTATCGGAAGCCTGTGTATATGATAGAGCCCAGATAAACCTGAGATTTAGAAAAGCCAGCCATTTATTCTCCTGAGGCTGTTTTAGTGGCACTTTTGTGACAGGCATGGCCCTCCTAATGCTTTACTATACAACCTAACCAGATCTATCAGTCATGATAAATTAGACCCAGTCCATCTTTCAATCTAGTCTACTCTGGTTCTAAACATATAAACACAAAACACTACAGATTTCTTAACATAGCCTTTTCCCACACCCTAACCCTGTAAAGAACTTTAAAAGACACAATTTCATCTAAATATTTCACACTTAAAAGAAAGCCTTACTAACTGCAGCAACAGGTTTGGACCACAAAACGATACTTTCCTAGATGACATATTGAGTCAACATGAAGCTTAGCAAAAATGAATTATTCAGGATATTAATGAGAAATTCTCACAACCAATATGCATTTAGGAAACTCTTTTGCTTTCCTTTAATAGTCTGAAGGCTTGAAAAAAAACTTTTTTTTTTTTTTTACATTTCTTTTAGACTGTTGAGTCATTGATAATTTTTAACATTATCTTCCTCTTCTCCTTAGACCTTAGCAGACTCAATCCATTCTATCTGAAAATAACAAGAACTTGATCAGATTATTAAATCTTGGAAACCTCATTTTTACCTTATGAAGTGTTAATGTTCATGTTCATATTCTCTTACAAATATAGTATAAATGTTATGGATAGATAAAAGGAAATATTGTGAAATTAGTTATATTGTGTAATTAGTGAAAAGACACAACTTCATAAAATGTAATAAAAGATGAACATGAAACTATAACACTACTTAAAAAATATTTTCTCCCAAATTATTTTAGCATTTTTGACTGGTTTACTAATAAAAACACTGCAAAAAAAAAAAAAAAAAAAGGGTTCAAAGTCGCCTGGAGAAACAGCTTCCTCTCTGGAGTCCGTCTCAGTAGCAGTGATTTTCTCAAGTTAGGCGGAGGTGTAGAAGTACCTAGGCTTGGCATTGCCCAGGAGGTCATCTTCATAGTTTGGGAGGCAGCAGAAGAAGAAGGCACAGCCGATCAGGATAATCGTGGCTGCCCACCCAAAGCCATAGGCCCAGTTGTAGATGTAAGTGACAGCGGGGTTGGCATGAAGGTTGAAGGTCTGGGTGTACTTCACGGGGTAAATTACCAGGGAGATGATCTGGAACACAGCTAAAGGGAAGAAAAAAATCCCAAGCTATGAATGCATACATACATGAAGGAATGAACACACAGTAATGACAGATGAACTCCTTCTACCAAGTTTCTGCCTTAAAATAAGTATAAAATCTACCTGGAGGCAGAAGGAATCTAGGGAAGCACAGGCCAAAAAAGATTCTTGACTACTGTGTGTAAGAGACACCTGGCACTAAGCAATATCACACACACGCCAAATAGGTGAAAAACCCACAGAAGGTAATTGGAAAACCATTCCATATTACATAAGCATTATATATACTAAAGCAAAACAGTGCAAAACTGTGGCATACAATAGAAAGCAGGACAGTAAAAAACTATTTTTTTCATCTTTGTGTTTCCTATACCAAACACATACTTAATATGTTCAATGTTAGCAAAAATTACATGTATTTATATATATATACACACACACAGGCGTGCACACATGACTCGATATTCAGTAACACATCACTGGAATATTCATTCAGTAAGTAAATGAAACAATGAACTAATATTGAGAATGGTCAAGGGAGAATCCCCAGAAAGGCCTGCAGAGGACGTGGGAATCTGAAGAGGAAGCAGACATGGAGGGCGGGCAGGGGGAATGGCATGAGGAGGTACGGTGGGGACAGAAGTCAAAGCAGCAAGTGATCACAGTGCTTAGGGAGGAGTGTGTGAGGGTGTGGAAAGCAAAACGTGAAGATTGCTAAACTCTGGTAGAACAATCACATTAGTACAGTTCTTACTCATCTTTCTGATAGTATTTAAGCAATTTCAAATAAAACGAACATTATTGAGTCTACTTTCGTGGTTTTTTCCAGTGGACATGCATAATTTTATAAAGCTACAATGAGTGTATACATGTGTGTTCTGCACCCTTTTAACTTACGATTTATATGTGCATTGCCATGTCAAAGGGTCTGAACAGATTTTAGCTTTTTAACCATAAGACACTACCCTCCACAAGGAGGCACCAAGTGGCTGTGGCCTCCAGGAAAGTATCAGGGAATCCGATGGTAATCCTCACCACCCTTTTTTCTACCATCTAAATTCTTTTCTACAGCGCCACACATGTACCCTGCTGTCGTTTTCTTTTTCTTTTTCTTTTTTATTGCTAGAAAGGCTATAGCTGTTTCCGTATCTGCATTTGTTGCTTCTAATTCTTAACTAAAACGTTCCTCTTCTCTTGCAATTTACAAAGGACAATCTTGGGGCAAATCTTAAATACTTATCTACTTCTGGTATACTTTAAATAGCAAACTCTTACTACTTAAGTTTGTCATTTGCCACCACATACTGTGTAAGGCACAAAAGCAATGCTGCTCTACGTTGGCTTCTGATTTTCTTAGTAATAAATATTTAATGTTGCTATTTATCCATTCTGGCTCATCATGTATGCGGTCTTTATAATAGTTTGGATGAATTTCTGCAAAATTTAAATTGTATCAGTATTCGATTTTTCTGATGTTTAATATAAGAATATACAAAAATTTAAAATAACTGTTTCTATGAAACATATCTTAAAAGTCAAATAGGCCTTATTCTACATTACCACTAAAAATGTGTTGAGATTTCTAGACTTTTTATTCTTCTAAATACATTTTCTATTCTATTTTTCATACTTGCTAAAGGAAAGAATGAGTATTAAATTACAAAATGAAAACACTGGGCTAAGCTGATTGTTAAGCTGTAAATCTGTTGAAGTTCACTGAACCAATTTTCTTTACAACAATAGCTCTGCTACCCTGTCACTGTGGATGGCCATTGCTACATCTTTTTGTTGTAATGCTATGTGAGAGCAATGAATGACAGAGTTTTACTGGGATATTTTTTTATTCTGGTAAAATATACATAAAATGTATCATGTTCACTTTTAATTGTTCACTCTAAGTGTACAATTCAGTGGCATTAGATAAAGTCACAATATTGTGTAACCATTACTGCTATCTATAACCAAAACTTTTTCATCCATACATAAACTCAGTATCTCTTAAAAAATAGCTCCCCATTCTTCCCTCCCCACAGCCCCTGGTAACTTTTATTCTACTCCCTGTCTCTGTAATTCCAGGTAGCTCATGTAAACGGAGTAATATATTTGTCCTTCTGTTCCAGGCTTATTTCCCTTAGCATAATGTTTTCAAGGTCCATCACATTGTAGCATATATCAAAATTTCATTCCTTTTTGTGGCTGAATAATATTCCACTGTAGGTATATACACATGTTGTTTGTCCATCCATCTGTCCATGGACACTTTGGTATTTCCAAAGTGTATGTAGTGAATAGTGTTGCTGGAAACATGGGTTACAAGTATCTTCAATTTCTTGTTTTTAATTCTTTTGGATATATACCTAGGAGTGGAATGCTGGGTCATATAGTATTTACTAGGATTTTTCAACTAACATTAATGTCTTAGTGTGTCATTTTCTTTTTCTTTTTCTTTTTTCTTTTTTTTTTGTTTGAGGTGGAATCTTGCTCTGTCACCCAGACTGGAGTCCAGCAGGGCAACCTTGGCTCACTGCAACCTCCATCTCCCAGGTTCAATTGACTGTCCTGCCTCAGCCCCCCACGTAGCTGGGATTACAGGTGTACACACCAAGCCCAGCTAATTTCTGTATTTTTAGGAGAAACAGGGTTTCACCATGTTGGCTAGGTTGGGCTCGAACTCCTGACCTCAAGTGATCTGTCTGCCTCAGCTTCCCAAAGTTCTATGATTATAGGAATGAGCCACCACGCCCGGTCTTAGTGTGTTATTTCTAATGGTGATTTAAACTGGCATCTACAGGAGTTTTCTAAGACGTGTGAAAGGAAGATACATCAAAGGTGTTTCTTTGCTAGGGTCTCGTAAATTTGAACTACAAAAATAACCAAGTAGAAATGAAGGTGGACATCAACCAGGTTCTTTACCTCTTTTGTGCTTCCAAGTCATTTCTGATTTTAAAATATTATTCCAAATGCAAACTTTGAAAATGTGAGGATCAGGAAGTAAACTTTATTTTTAATCCAGAGAAACTGCCGAACGTGCCACGAGGACGGCCAGGCTGTGTCTGTACCAGCCGGTTCTCTGAGGCAGTCTCCTTCCCACTCATCTGTGTTGTCTACGGCCCTGCCAGCTTAACTCTTCAAAGCTCAGGGAACCAGCCCAAAGTGGCCTTCCTCCTGGCTCATGCGTGTTCATACAGACCCCTTCTAGTCATAAGGCTTCTGACCTGTTTCCAAGACCATCTGCTCACTTTGCATTCGTGCCTCAGATCTGTAGCTTGATTTTCTGTTTTGGTCCGGCAAGCCTAAACTGGTGTGTTAAGAAATGACCTGTGGCCTTGCTTGGCTGCTCGCAGCACCTTCTCTTTTTCCCTCCTTAGAATGTCCGGTTTTACTTCTGAATCTAGCTCTGTGGCTCGGGTCCTTCCCCTTTGACAGATTTCCCTAGTGCCAGGCACCTGACTAAAATTTCCAATAATTCATCTCCTAAAATCCTAGTTCGTACTCCATCAGAAAGTGTTCACCCTGGCCCTGCACACCTGAATAACTAAATTTCTTCACATCACCTGTGCCTGGACCTCTGTCTCCTCGCACAGGTCCCATGCTACAGATTCCAGCTCCGGCCCCTCCCAGGGTCTTCTATCTCACAGCAGGACACCATTTCAGGACCCCCATCATAAGATCACAAGACTCTTTCCACAAGGGAAATGGTGCAGGAGCATTCAGGTCCCCTTGGCAGGGGGCTCACAGCAGGCCAGGGCTGGGGACCCCTATGGGGATCACCGCTTTTCCAGGGCTGACACAGCCTAGTTCCTTGGGTAGAGGAGTCAGTGGATAGGGCCCCCTAAGAGAGATATGGGCATGCAGAGTGACACCCTGGTCACTTGGGTAGGGAGTACAGAACACTGCCCAAGGCACAGGAGGAAAGGGAGCCAGATCTTAAAACACATCTTTCCTCTGTCACTTCTGCCCTTGATGATACATTTTCTGAGAACAGGTTGGAAACTGTAATTGTCATGAGTCTTCTTTGTGGAATTGACCATTCCTAAGTTGATGCCTACTGAAGACATAAATGAAGACTTGCTGACACAGTCTTACCAGCCAAGGCAAGGAGACCTCCAATCACTCTCAGGAAGACAAGCATCTGGGGTCCACAGAGAGCGAAGAAGGAGAGGATGAAACAGATCACCAGGATGATGAAGCCACAGAAGAGCATGGCAGCTGCTGCTCTACCCCACGCTGCAAGAAATGAAAGAAACGGCAGTTAACAAGACAGACATCCCAAGTTTAGAAATTACTTACCACAGTATCAATAGGGTTTTGGGCTTTTTCCCCCGACTAGTTATGTTTGGATGGAGGGAGAGTTTTTCTTTTGACAATACTTAAGCATCTCCATATTTCAAGAGAAGAACAAGCAATTAATATGTAAGAGATTAATATACTGAGACTCAGAAATGCCTTCTCCCTTCCTCTAGTTTTTGGCAAAAGTTTACATCTCTGAAGTGAAAGTCAAACTTCATTAAGCTGTTTTTCATGTAATAAGGTTGCCACATAACGGGTATATTTATAAGGCTCACCCAGGTTCTAACTCAACATGATCCTAATAAACAACATTTTTGGTACTTAACAATACAAATTATACACTCTTTAGGAACTGTTTTAAATACCTTTAAGGGATCTTTGTTTCATACTAACGTTTGGTTCCGTGCAAAAATAATCATTGAAAAAAATATACTGATGTCTAGGTAGATGTGTTAAATAAAACAGTTTAAGTGTGGAGAAGTAGCTCTGACCGTGTAACCGGCTTGGAAGCAAACTACTTTTCTAAATTTCTGCCTAAATTTTAATTTCTTAGGTATTCAAACTGTGTTGCACAGGAGATCTTATGTATCTATCTTTCCCCTAAAAAAAAAAAAAATCAGGATGTGATGGAAATCAAGTTCTAGGTTCGAAGGCCTAAGGCGCACCTCCAGCCATGGGGCATTCTATTCTGCACTGAGGAAATACAGAGATCCATACTGTCCACACGAATGGTTCTAGTCAACAATGCCTATCCTTCAACCCGCACTGAGTGTTAAAATCTCTTCACACACAACCTTCCCTCTAGCGGTAATACCTCGTAACATTCAGAACATGCATTAGCTCACAGAATCCTCACAACAACAACTTTTTTTTTCCATTTTATTATTTATTTATTCATTTTTAAGACGTAGTCTCACTCTGTCACCCAGGCTGCAGTGGTGAGATCTCAGCTCATTGCAACCTCTTCGTCCCGGGTTCAAGCGACTCTCCTGCCTCAGCCTCCTGAGTAGCTGGGATTACAGGCGTGCACCACCATGCCTGGCTATTTGGTTTTTATTTATATATATATATGTTTTTAATTTCAGTAGTTTTGGGGGTACGAGTGGTTTTTGGTTACATGGATGAATTGTATGATGGTGAAGATTTTAGTGTACCCATTACCTGAGTAGTATAAATCTCACAATAACTTCTTAAGGTGCACACTGCTATTGTTTCTATTTTAGAAATGAAGGATATACCTAGACTTCAAAGAGCCTGCCCATAGCCACACAGCTAGTAAACGGTTTAGACAGAATTTGAGTTCAGCCTGTTTGAATCCAAAACACAACTTTTTAAAAGATATAATTTACATGCTATAAAGTTTGCCCTTTTAAAATGTATAATTCAGTGGTTTTTACTATATTTACAGCGTTATACAACCATCTCCACTAACAATCCAGAACATCGTCATCACCCCAGAAAGAAATCCCGTGCCATTAGCAGCCACCCTCCCTCCCCTCTTCCTCTAGCTTCTGGCAACCACAAATCGACTTTCTGTCTCTATAAATTTGCCGATTTGGGACCTTTCACATAAATAGAATATCATATACTATGTGTCCTTTTGTGACTGGCTTCTTTCACTGAGTATAGTATGATGCGGTTCGTCATGTTATAGCATCAATCAACACTTCATTCTTTTTGATGACTGGTTAATATTCTATGGTGTGGATATGCCACTTTGGTCTATCCATTCATTTGCTCATGGAAGATCATGCACGCTTAACCGATTAGCCTTCACTGCATGTGAAAAGGAGAGGCGTGAGTCACATACCCTCCGCCTCGGCGTCACCCTTACTCTGTAACACAGCACAGCTGACAGTATTTGTCCTCACTTAATTCTAGGTTGTTTGGCTGGTCAAGGTGAGGCAAAGATGTGAGCTGGCAGAAAGAGCAAGGGTGTTGGAGCTGCGGGACTTCGTTTGTCCCCTGCCTCTGCCCCTGCCCCTGTTGGCCATACTCTAGTCTCTGCATCTGTTAACCAAGGCTAAAAATGCCTGTCCCAAGATGATGATGAGGAAGAAAGCACACCGCCGTAGTATCAGGAACTAACTCCCCAGCCTTCGCAACTCAAAACCTTCCTCCTGTGTCCCTGTGGCTTTTCTCCAATATGTGTTTTTATTTTCTTCTGCATTCGCAAGGTTCTGCACCATCCCATAAAGACTGTTCCTCTGCCATCTGATGCATTTTTCTCTCTTCATCTGTTAGAGACAGACCTGAACGTGCCCTTCTCCAACTCCCATGCACCTTCCAGGTCTTCTTCTAGATTCATGAATGATCGGGACTCAATAGATTATTAAAGAGATGAAACACTTTTCTGTCCCAGGAACAGTTTTCACATGAGTTAGGTCAGGATCGTGGTGAGACTGTACCTGACTGGGCCTAGTTTTGTGTGGACAATTTTTATTACTTTCCTCCAAATCTTCTAGCTCTTCCTGTCAGACCACTGAGTGATTTTAGAGATAAGGTTAAAATGGGAACATTTATTTTAAAATAGAAAGGAAAAGGAAAGCCAAAATGTGAAACTCATTAAGTCTCTTTTCTCACTTTTGCCTTGTTCTTCAAGTAAGATAACTCTTAAGAGAACAGAGACCGTACCTTGGAAAGAACATTGATTAATCAGACCTCTCAAAGTATAGCCCACAGACCACAGAGGGAAAACAGGCAGGGGTGCTTCTTAAAAAGATACTGATTCCTGCCGGTCGCGGTGGCTCACGCCTGTAATCCCAGCACTTTCGGAGGCCGAGGTGGGCGGATCACGAGGTCAAGAGATCAAGACCATCCTGGCCAGCATGGTGAAACCCTGTCTCTACTAAAATACAAAATTAGCTGGGCATGGTGGTGCACACCTGTAGTCCCAGCTACTCGGGAGGCTGAGGCAGGAGAATTGCTTGAACCCAGTAGGCGGAGGTTGCAGTGAACCGAGATCGTGCCACTGCACTCCAGCCTGGTGCCTGGTGACAAAGCAAGACTCTGTCTCAACAACAACAAAAAAAAGATACTGATTCTTGTGCCTTCCTCCAGACCTACTGAATCAGAGCTGGCAGGCAGCACCCAAGAATCTGCATTTTAGTCATGTTTCTTACATCCATAAAGTTTAAGGACAATTTAGATGATTAAAGTCCTTATTAAAACAGATGCAGCACTACCAAAAATGAGTGTACAGCTTTACGCATGTGACCCACTGTCAATTACAATCTCATTCTTTAGACTTTTTTAAATGGCCACTGCTAATTGTTAAGTTCAATTAAACCCAATAGTTAAATAAGCAAAAAAATTTTATGAGTTCACAAGTTTGAAACTTTGCAATGAAATATATCTATATATGCATGTAAAAGAATGCAAACATAATTAAAAAATTGCCTAGCGGAATGTGAGTTTTCAATAAAAACAGGCAAAACTTCCTAACAAGGAACCTATTTCAATAACTAAACTTTGATAATCACAGATAAAGGTTTGAAAAGTCTAGCTAAATAAATTATATATAATATTTCTATAAGGAGTAATATAATTTTACTTATTTATTTGAGGAAAATTAACATAAAAAGATTATTACTATTATATTTCATCTAACTTTATAGCTGAAGTATAATTTATGTTTAGTTTCAAGTGCTTGGAAGGAATTAAACTAAAGAAGTGGTAAGCGAATTCACCTAACCTAAAGCCAACAGGTGAACATCAATATAGGAATATTTTAAGATCTTTTCCCACGCTATGTTAAAACAATTCAGTGACTGTCTTGCTTATTTAAAGTGCTGAGTCTAGAGAAAATCAAAATGGAAAATTAAACATTTTGTCTTGAGAAAGACTGCCTTGGAATTAGAACATGTAAAACCTGCTCCTTGCATCACGGAAACACCCACATTGAATCACTTAACTATCATTTAAGACAGGAATCTTGGCACAGTTCCTAAAGATCTTGACTAATGAATAACAGATGTCTTCAAGTAAAGCAATCTGCCTTGTCATGTCAGTGACTGTTTAGACCAGGCATCCCCAGACTTTTTACACAAGGGGTCAGTTCACTGTCCCTCAGACCATTGGAGGGCCGCCACATACTGTGCTCCTCTCACTGACCACCTGAAGTGCGGTGGGGGGCCGGATAAATGGCCTCAGGGGGCCGCATGCAGCCCGTGGGCCGTAGTTTGGGGACGCCTGGTTTAGACCATCCCAGGTCTGAGCAGGGTCCTCCCAGCCCACTGTTTTGTCTGAGAAGGGGAGTATCAGATGTGAAGACTTAGGACATGAGTATTCTCCATGACATACATTTGGAAAAGCTAATAACTTTATGCCCTAGGTAGCTGTGGTCTCACTTAGTTACCCAGAACGAGCCTGATATCTACAAACTGACCAAACCCTTTGGGAGCTGTTTATATTTTTATATTATATCATGGTCTAAATTATACCCTATTTGCCAACCCCAGTGGAAAACATCAATTTTTAGAAATTGTCCTAAAGGTACATCTTTCATGATTCAATAGACGGTCCTCAGTTTTTCAAAGGCAGACTATCCATCTGTAATATGAACACAAGTTTGTCTTTCATTACTATTTTATATACCAAATTTGTGTGTGTGTGTGTGTGTGTGTGTGTGTGTGTGTGTGTGTGTGTGTAAGTGTATGGGAGAGAGTAGAAAGGATTCTCATTTTCAACTGTCATCCTCTGGACTGAGACCACAAAAGCATTCAGTACTCTAGGTAAACAGATGCTGTGTTTCCATGCAGGAATGTTTTTGTTTATTTTTCTTAAGGAAAGATCAATTTGGTGTTTTATACATGTAATTAATATATTATATGTCCTAACTTTATTTTCTAAGTACAACTTGGAAAAGTTCATGTAATCAAAGAAACCAGCGGCATTATAAATCCAATTTTAAGTGATATTCATTAGATGAACAAAAGCTTATTAAAGTTTGCTAGCCCTTGCAAAGATTCAACATTAAATCAAGAACACAGAAACCATTTAATGGTCACTAACAAAACTTCTAGGAAGTGTTTTTAAGTTTTTTGTATGAGAAAACATGCTATGTTTTTTTCCAGAAATTACATACCAAAAAAACACAAAATGCTGCAAGGCAAATACAGCAAGGAAAAGGCCAGTAAGATCAACCAGAAAAGCAAAAAAAAAAAAAAAAAAAAAAAAAAAAACAGAAAAAAAATACCTTAAATGTCAAGCTAGAAACAGACCAGCCACAGTGGCTCACGCCTGTAAGCCCAGCACTTCAGGAGGCCAAGACAGGTGAATCACGTGAGGTCAGAAGTTCGAGACCAGCCTGGCCAACATGGTGAAACCCTGTCTCTACTGAAAATACAAAAATTAACTAGGTGTAGTGGCATACAGCTGTAGTCCCAGCTACTCAGAAGGCTGAGGCATGAGAATTGCTTGAACCTGGGAGGCAGAGGTTGAGGTGAGTTGAGATTGCGCCACTGCACTCCAGCCTGGGCCACAGAGGGAGACTGTCTCAAAAAGAGGTCAAGCTAGAAATGATAAACTGAAGCTTGAGAAAAGAAAATAAACTTTTAAGGCAGGAAGAACATTGTTAATATTTTTTTCTTTTTTTTGAGACGGAGTTTCGCTCTTGTTGCCCAGGCTGGAGTGCAATGGCTCGATCTCGGCTCACCGCAACCTCCGCCTCCCGGGCTCAGGCAATTCTCCTGCCTCAGCCTCCTGAGTAGCTGGGATTACAGGCAAGCGCCACCATGCCAGCTAATTTTTTGTATTTTTAGTAGAGACGGGGTTTCACCATGTTGACCAGGATGGTCTCGATCTCTCGACCTCGTGATCCACCCACCTCGGCCTCCCAAAGTGCTGGGATTACAGGCTTGAGCCACCGCGCCCGGCCATTGTTAATATTTTTTAAATTGTTGGTAAGACTTTGGAGACTGTCACTAATTTCTCCCTCAAAGGTAGTCCTCCTTTTAACGAATCTGCTGCATTCTTCAGTAGTTTTAAACGTGGCCTGCCATCCTACTCCATGCCCTGTGACACCAGTGTGGCACCCAACCAGAGTCCAGTCCCTTTCCAGAATGCAGGACATCTGTCAATAATACCAAAGATTCTGTATCATCCAAGATTTTGTCACATTTCTTCACATTGTTTCTATAAGTCTCTTGAAGCCAAACACAGACAAAACTGAAGACTGGATAAAACCACAGTTCAAAAAATAAAAAAGATCCTACCTACAACTAAATGTAACCATGGGAGAATGATATATTCAAAAATATAGTTTTGCATATTCAATGAGGCGGTAATCCACAGTGATTTGGTCAGTGCTTTTGAAACTTAAAAATCCTTGCCTCCTCTGGGAAGTAGTTAAAATGCAGATTCCAATTTAGTAGGCCGGCAGCAGACACTGGATGTCCAACAAACACCCACATAATTCTGCTGTGGCTTGTTTGCGACAATTTGAGCCACATAAATCTAGAGGACAGCTTAGAGCAGGACCCCAAGAATTTGCATAAAAAGACACCATTCTGCAGAAGTTCAGGAAGGCAGTTAAATGGCTCAACGGAGAGATGGCAGGGAGAATATATGGGACAGCATTCCACAGCTGGTGTGAAATTCTTTACATACTCCGCGTGGCCTCCTGAAACTGATTACTCCATTGCTCTGTTACTTTAACCCTTAGTAACCTTCTTTTCGAGGATTTATCTGATCAACGATGGGAGAAGCCATTCTATACAGGAAGGGGTGAAAACAGTAAACAATCTAAAGACAAGATAACTACTAGTGAATCTGGGATCTACCCTCAAATATTTGAACATCTGTCAATGAAAGAAGGCTGGAAAGTAGGAATTACACTGCTCTGTCAGTTTAAGAGAAGTACTTGGAAACAAACTGTATTATCCAGGGAAAAGAACTAAGTTGCTGAACAAGGGACGAAGCTTAGTCATGGGTGCTGTGGATGGGTGCGGGCTTTGGCCAAAGCTTGACCCCAGTGTACTTTAATTCCCTTTTAATTATAACATCCCAGGAGTCTGCACCCCTTAACAGGACAAACACAAGTTAGGGGACACTGAGAAGGAATTGAGGCTCTCTGGGGTGGCTACTGCTGAGTGAGGCTTATGAGGAATGAGTGGCCTGGACTTTAGATTACTGGGTCCTAAACGTCTAGAGTTTATAAATCATACCTACTTTAAAAAATTATTAAATCAATAAAGTGGCCAACTTTTTTTTTTTTTTTTTTTTTTTGCTGTGTAAGGACTTGAATGCATACATGCTTATGCAAAGAGTAATCTGTCTGCTAATGCCTAATTACATAAATTAGGAAAAGGTTTTATTTTATTTTATTTTTTTTGGAGACAGAGTCTTGCTCTGTCACCCAGGCTGGAGTATAGTGGTGCGATCTTGGCTCACCGCAACCTCTGCCTCCTGGGTTCAAGCAATTCTTCTGCCTCAGCCTCCCAAGTAGATGGGATTGCAGGTGCCCACCACCATGACCCGCTAATTTTTTTGTATTTTTAGTAGAGATGGGGTTTCACCATGTTGGCCAGGCTGGTTTCAAATGCCTGACCTCAAGTGATCTGTCCACCTTGGCCTCCCAAAGTGCTGGGATTATAGGTGTGAACCACTGCGCCCAGCCAGGAAGAGTTTAATACCTTTCTCTATCCGACTCCCCACTGAAAAAAACCATAATCTCAAATTTAAGTCTTTTCAATCATCGGTCCCCAACCTTTTTGGCACCAGGGACCAGTTTCATGGGAAAGTTTTTCCACAGACTGGGGTTGGGGGGTGATTTGGGGATGATTCAAGTGCATTACCTTTATTACGTACTTTAGTATTATTACACTGTATAATATATAAGGAAATAATTACAGAACTCACTATAATGTAGAATCAGTGGGAGTGACAGTCTGTGGCCTCAGGGTTGGGGACCCCAGCATTAAGAGGAATTTAGCCTAATGTAAGCTATTGACTTGTGCTTACTTTTCTTATTTCTTATACATTTGAGAGCCACAGGGCTAACTGACCTAAAACTATTTCATGTAATACTGATTCTTTGACTTGTCTAATGGTGATTTCATGTTAAAAAATAATCGATGCATTCTGCAGTATGCAAAGGGTGTCTTTGGTTAAAAACAACGACAAAAACAGTGGCTCTGCACTTCCCAGTTTGGATTCAGTGCAAATCCTCACCGACTCCCTGTTCCACTCTGGCGCATAAACTTGTCTCCATTATTCCTCACTTGAACAAGCTGGAGCTTGCCCGCCGTTTGAAATCTACACAGTTGAGGCTGAAAATGTCCTCCTGATGTATTCTTTCTTAAAAACTAGAAAAGAAGGTGCCAGCGGTGCCAAACTAGTATGAGTGAACATGCATTTAAATCGTCATTCAAATGTCACCTATAAGTAATATGTGAAATTTAAATGCATGTTCACTCATAGGTGACATTTGAATGACGATTTCAATCATTAATCTACACATTTTCTTTTCCTGTTTTGACAAATATAAACCATGATTTTTAACAAATTCGAACAAGCACGTTTTAAGCTGGGTATTAATTTAGGCTGGGACTATCATGCCAAAGACAATATTCAGCAAATAATTTGTCACATTTACAAGGAAAAATGAGGTGACTTGGTCATCTGAAATTCTTAAAGTGTCAATAACCGTAAAATATATCATCTACTTTTTATATAGTTCTAAGGAACTATGTATCTTTATATAACATCCATATTCATTAGGATTATTGTTAGTACTTGCCAGGAATAACCTGTCTTCACTACCAAAATGAACATATTGTTATGAATACCAACTAAAAAGAGAGGTGTTGAAACACTTTTTAATAAAAAAGTCTACTTTCTTAATCGTTACAATGGTAAATCAAAATAGTTATTGCCTAGTACACATCAACAAGTTTTCAAAATGGATGTATACACTCAATTCTCTATGCAGAGATCTCATTTTAATCAGCACCATCAACCTTATTCTTCGTTGCACAAGATACTCTGTGTTTGTGCGTACGTGCGAGTATGTGTAAACTGCTTACTTCATTCTAGATAAAGAACAAGCTCATGTAAATATATGGTTTTCAGTAAGGCCTTACTGAGGCTACCTGAAAATCTTGAATTCATAGATGCCTAGATAATCACTTTACAGTGTCGGTACACACAACTTCTACAACTGTGAGGCAGAACTAGCCAAGGTGCATGCAGGCAGTGAGGCAGAAGTCTAACAAGCACATAAACTCATCTTTGACCACAGCGGCCAGAGGCGGCTCTCTCCTGGTGGCTCCATATCTGTTCTCTTCTTCCCACAGCCACCTCACAACAGCGGATCCCGGAGTCATGATTTGATTCTAGATCTTGAGCAAGAGCCATGTGAAATGCATTACTGGCACTTAATTACCTTTACAAAGGTAGCAGGAACAACTAATTGGAGTTGCTAAAGCTACTACCATTTCTGAAAATCAGTCATGCTGCATTATAAACGGATTTTTCAAGATCCACCTAGAAAATCCAGCTTTTCCAAGGGCCAATTTCTATGTCCAATTGAAAAACTATACAATGATTAGTGTTTTCTTTACAATGAAAAAATTAACATTTTAGACTTTAACTAAAACTTCAAGCAAACTAAGAAAAAAAAAATACCCTGCTTACTGGCACTGTATCAGTCTGAGGTGGAACAGCCACACCCTAACAAGGTGAGCTCATCCTGCAAGGCAAGAAAAAGAAAAATGGCATTGTGCATGTTTCACAAGAGGGCTGTGGTCACAGCCAGAGCCTTGCAGGTCACACCATGTCCCGGCAGTCAATGATCACGGGTTCTGCCAAATATCCCCCCACCCGTCGAAGGCACACTAACCTTACTTCATAGGAGGAGGATGTGTATACTTTGGGTCTGCATTAGTCTTTGGAGTAGGGTATAATTATCAAAATCTTTTTAAAAACACACAGGCAGACCTGTTAGGTCCCCTACAACAGACTGAGTTCAGCTGCATTTTAACTAGAAGATAGAGGTATATTATTTCAAAAAAAAATAATTCCCTTTAAAAACCTAAAAGACTGGAGATGATACAAACCTGGGCTGGCACAGTGTTTTGTCAAGTTTTCAGAGAAGAAAACACACAAACGGCAAGGAAAGCTGGAATTTTCTTTAGTGTTTACATTTTATTACCTGGGTAATGGGGACCATGCTTCCTATTGTGGGGAAGTTCATCATGAGAACTTCCAAAGGATTACACAAAAGAAAGGGCACCCAGCTGCTAATATGGTCCCCCGGAAACACAAAGAAACAGGATTGGATTGGAAGCCCTGAACCACTTCAAAGAAAGAATCAAGTCAATGGTAATACTAAGAAATGAAAAAAGGCAGGGTAGCTTGCTTTCTCCGTTTAAAACTATTAAACCCAGTAGGTAAAGCCCGTTTGGCTCTAAGATTGTGTTAGACTCACACAGCCCCCATCTCCACCTACACACACATTGCTAATCACAATAGACCCAGCCGCGATTCCCAGCTGTGATTCCCTTCCACCCCTAGGCAAGGGGAGGGGGCTCCCCACTGTGTAAGAAAATGCCTTCTCCGACTGGAGCCACTCCCCAGTCCAGACTTTGAGCAAGTTAAGCAGGGACGCTTCCTGGATGCTGGGAAAATGGAACGCCGTACTTCATCTGCCGGGTACGATCAATGTGTCAACTCTGCTTCACTTCGCGGGTGCAGGGAATGTGTTTGCTCTTTAGATTTCAAATCAGATTAAAATAATTAAGTTTCCTAATAGCAATCCCATGCTTAAACCAAAGGACACTCCCTAGAGCAAGAGCAAACGAGAACTAGTCTGACCGGTAAAAAGACTGAGGTGTCTATTGAAATCGTTAACTGCTAAAACCCAGGCTTTTTTAGATGGGAAAGTTTCTTTCAGCTATTTCAGGTTAAACGAATCCACTAATATTCGGGAAGGCACGTTATTTCAATATTTATATTTTGATCATAAGAAGAAACAGGAGGAAGAGAGAAACGGGAGGAAATTTCAGGTCTCCAAGAAACTTTGTTCATTATATTTACTCATCTAAACCTGCAAAGGCTGAAATAATCTTTCGTACGTAACCGACAAATCCCAGGGAAAAAACTACACAGTTTGAAACAGGGCAATTTTTTTTTTTCTTTTTCTGAGCTTGGTGTTGGCCACCCAAAGCTACTGCTGGTGCACTTGGTTCAGGTCAGATGCACGAACCCGAGCTCGCCCTACACAGGCATTCCGAAAAGCACCGGCTCCCCCGACCCTGTGAGGGCACATCACGCGCGGCGGTTTTGGCAGGCCGCTCAGCCCCGAGGGCTTCCTGGAGGCGGCGGCGGGCGGGCGGGCACTCACCGTACTCCATGAGGCTCTGACAGCCGTCCTCGTAGGACCCGCTGCCGCCGCCCTCGTGGAAGCATCTCCACCACAGCGAGGACGTCTGGACGTGGTCGCTCGACTGCAGCCAGCCGCGGCCGGCCAGCGCGATGATGTCGAAGGCGATGGCGCTGAGCAGGAGCAGGGGCAGGATCCAGCGGCAGCGCTCGCAGGCCAGGCCGCAGCGGATCATGGTGACGGGCGGCGCGGGGCCGAGCGGGGCCGAGCGGAGCGCAGCGGGGCGGAGGAGCGCGCGGGGCGGGCGGCGGCGGAGAGTGGCCCGCGAGCGCGGGCGCCGCCACAAAAGGGAACAGGCCGCAGGGAGGCGGCTCCCGAGGACGCCGCTCCGGGCGGCCCCACCTCGATTCCGGTGACTCAGAGCGCGCCCGCCCCGACCTGCCCGGCCCGGCCAGGGCGGGCGGGGCCGCTGGTAAACAGGCGGGGCTCGGGTGACCCTGGGCGGCGGCGGAAGGCGGCCCGAGGGCCCCGCGCGTCCCCCGAGCCTCCCGTCCCGCCCGCCTGCTCCTCTCCAGGCGCGTGCGTGTCTTCCTGGCGCACCAACACACACACGCACACACACACACACACACACACACACACACCTGTGTATCAGCACGGCGCCAGCCGACGATCTGACCCCGGCGTCGCCTCGCGGCGCGGTGGTCAGCAATGCCATGTTTGAGGGGTGTTGTGATTGCTCCTGTGGTTAAAGGCTGCACTCCTTTGCCTGCGTGCACCCCAACCCAGAAGCCCGTCCCTGACCCCTGCTGACACAGGTGACCCCTTCCTCCCAGGCTCTGCCTTTGCACTTTGGACCGTGACTCGCCGGGTGCTCATCTCTTTGCAGGCCCGTCTTTCCTGCAGGGTTACCAGCTTTTGGAAGGCGGAGGCGCTGCTGAATGTATCTGTGTGTCCCTGGTGTCCAGCACCGTGTCTGGATCCCAAGGGGGGCTCCGCGAGTTTGATGAATGAACATGTAATATAACAAATGCTCTCTTTTCGGAAACGCTTCATCTGGCTTCCGCAGATAATTTCATGTCGGCTCTGCTGCAGTCCACTTCCTATTACGAATCTCTAACCTATTCAAACTTCACTTTCTCTACTCTTCATGTACTATTTTGAGGTTTTTCCAAATAAAAATCACACATCAGCGTGCAACCTGCATCTAGAATCCGCCTCCCCCTGTCCCGGGTTGCCCTGGGCTAGCTCCCGCCAGAGTCCTGACTCCTCAGGTGTGGCGGGAGGGTGGGGCGGCAGCCAGGTGTGTCGCTGAAGACAAAGGCGTTCTGTATCAGGCCCAGTGTGAAGACCATTGAGAGTCCTTAATAACAGCCTGACTTAGAACCAATAGCCCTGTCAGGGATCTTGGCGGCCTTGAGCAAATCACTGAAACATCTCATGGGGGCTATGTCTTAACCCTGTGCCTGCAAACATTTCTGAATCCCTTACGTTTTCTGTTAATTTAATATAAAAGCAGTGGGAGCTACTGGAAAATATAAAAATTGTATTCCAATTTGGCATGCTCAATAGAAACAGAATACTATTTGACTTATGCTTTTTTTCTGGCAAATTTTGAGGACAAATAAAACAAAGGAACGGAGAAAGTATCTGAAAACACATGAAATAGTTTCCCTAGCCTTTATTTTACATAATTCAAGTTTTACATAAACCACATCATATATTTTGATTACAGGCTGATATTTTCACTTTCAGTGAACACAGGAAGGTGTTCCGCCAAAGTTCACTTTAGAGCATGTAAGTTTCACGAAGAAAATTGTGATATTTATGTTCTCGGGGTTTTCAAAAGGAATGAAGATATTTGTTTAATTAGCTATGTATATTCATGAGGAAAAATGTTCTTACAAGTCAAATACTGATCAGAAGCAAAGTGGCTTCAGACAAAATGAGAGTTTCAAAGGCGTCTTATTATCTCTGAATAATGTTGGACTTGATCTACCTTCTTTTTGTTATTCATTGAAACCATTTCCTATGGACGTCAGGAAAAGAGCTCACTAATGCTGAGGTGAATACAAGGAGATTAGCTCTTCACAGTTTCTGGAAGAGACCACACTGACCCTGGTGGGGTCCCAACAATAATATACCCAATATGTGGTACAGAAATGTGGAACCAGATGGTTCAGGTGTACGTGCTTTCCCATATTCGCGGTGTGACATAGGGCAGATGACTCCAGTTTTTGATGCCTCCGTTTCCTCATCTGTAAGACAGACTAACCTCAGTGTTATGTAAATGAGTGTTAAAAGAGCAAATACATCTGAAGTGCTCAAGATAGTACTGGCATATAGTAAAGGTTGATGATGATGAGTTTTCACGTAGGTTTTCCACTTCAGAAGATCGAAAGAGGGGAATGTCCATGTTTCTAAAGGGCAACTTCTATAGGTGAATGTCAACTGTAAGTGACTAAGTTATTTTAGACAATGCAATCGTTCATCCTAGCCATAGGCATAAAATGATGGCTTGTAGAGAACAGTAGGCAGCTGGATAGTTCCCCCTGCTGGATAATTTAGGGATTGCGCCTGAGCACTGAGCACTTGACAAAAATGTAAATTGTACCTAAAGTTTTTTTTTTAGTTGAGGCTTGACTGACATACAAAAAAAGTATATATTTAATATATACATCTTGATGAATTTGAAGATAAGTACATGCCCATGAAACTATCACCATGAAAAAAAGGTTTTATTTTTATAATTTGGGGTTATGGTTATAAAATCAAAGACTGTTACAAAGAAAAATAAATATATATATAATTTTAAGAATAAAAATTGTTAGAAAGTAATAATAATAACAGCTAACAAACATCTTCTGGGAGTTTACCATGTGCCAGTGAGTGCTTCACATCCACCTTATGAGGTATACACCAGCATCTCCTTCATTTAGACGTAGGATTGAGACCCAAAGAAGTGAAGTAACTTGCTCAAGACCACGCAGTCACGAGCGGCAAAGCCAGGCTTCCACCTAGGAGCTTAACATCAGAGATAGTGCTGTTAATCACAATACACACGCGTAAGAGTTTGTACATTTCTTCAAATGTCTCCTTCTTTCTTCCCTTCTTCTTGTCCTTGTAAACACCCAAACGCCTCCTAGCTATATCCCAAGCTGTAGTGACATGATCCCCCTGCTACCATTCTGGGCACGTGTGTGGGACCGTTGGGCCTTTGACGTGTTTCTTTTGTGGCTGTCCGGTTCAGTCTTTGGATGAAGTGCCCTCCAGTGGCTATGGAGGGACTGAATCTCCTCCGGACGTCGCAAATACTCCCACTGTCAACCATTTGCAAAGATGCAGGGCCTTATTTTTCACATTTAGCATTAATGAGATCACGTGATAGCTGCGGACCCTTGAGAGTCCTTAATAATAGCATAGCCTGCGTTAGAATCAATAGCCATGATCCAGAAAACCAAGAATGTCCTCTGTAAATTAACAGTGACTGTGAAGACACAGTAGACGTCAACCGAGGATTCTTCTACCTCACCCCTGTCAGTCCTGCTCTGACCTGTTCACAGGAGCTGACCCCTTGATCTCAGCAAAAGCTTACTTCCATAGGAAGCTCCCAACTAGATTAAATTCCTGTTACACATCCTCAAAGCCCTGTGTGTCTTTCCTTCAAATCTTTTCTCACAATTTTAATTATACATTTATTTTGAATAGTTTTCATCCACTCCCACCACAATGTAAATTCAATGCTGACAAAAGCGTTATCTGTTATCTCTCACCACGGTGTGCACAGCACCCAGTGCCTGGCTCATAATAAAATTCCAAGAAACACTTGTCAAATGAACATGAGAATCTGTCTAGTCTCAAAATAACTCAGAGGGTCTCTGAGCACTCTTCCTTTTAGAAGGTCTTGTTAAAATTGTCATCCGTATTCTATCTCCGCATAATATCCTGTGATTTTTCCCCTTGATTTCATTGACAGATAATAAGTCCTCTCACATTAAGTGGAGACTTGTCTTTCTTCCATTCCTCCATCGCTCACCTCGGGCGTGTCTTCTCTTTGGCTGGCTGAACATCTGTTATTTTAACTTTTTCGGTTTCTTTGTCAATGTCTTGACCCTTCTCTGAACAACCTAGATTTTCTTTTCACTCATAATATGTGGTGCCCAGAATTAAACCTAGCACTCCGGGTGTGATTTCAGCAATGGTGACAAGAGAGCTTTTGTCTCCCTCAGAGAAGACATGACACCTCTAGTAATAGAGTCCAGATATGTACCTTTTTTGTTGGTCTATGCAGATATCCGTCATAGTAAACTCGTGCTCAACTAGAACCTGGAAGATGGGATTGCTTGTGCAGTTTGCACTGTAAATTAGTGCTTTTCTTATGAGATGATTGTTTTTATCCCGGTCCTATGTCATCATTAGAATGACCATGATGCTGGCCTGCCAGCATCTTCACCAGTCTTTGTTCTTTTAGGACAATACATTTGCTCCTTATTGTGGCTTCTTGTTTTGTGGATCTGTCTTCCATATATAGAGTCATACAAGCCACTGATAACCATTGTATTGGAAAAAGGACCAGGACATCATGGTTCATTACTTGACAATTCATTCCAGACAGACAACTCTCTCTGTTGGACAATACTCCTATCTGGGGACATAAAGCAAACACCTGTGAAGCCAGTGTGAGCCACAGAAGGCAATAGAAGGCTTCTCTGAGGATGTGCGACTTTAGTCTTTCACAAGACAGAAAGGAGGGGTGATGACTTTCCGGATTAAGTGGCCACCTTGGGTGAAGGCATGGGCTTGGGAATGGCTGTAAGTATTTTAAAGGTGTTTTATTTATTATTTTTTCAGATAATGACTTCCCAGTGAACATAACCAGCCCATAATTTAGCATCTGAATTATGGAGACTTTTAGAAATACGAATCTAAGGAGGGTAGCACCTTTAGCCAAATTGCAGAATGCTGGCAAATCAATTCAGTGCTCTGTGAAGCAATGTATAATCATGTTTTTGTTACCACCATATATCAATTCAGTGATAACTTTCTTTCTTTTTTTTTTTTTTTTTCTTTTTTGTGAGATGGAGCCTCATTCTTTGGCCCAGGCTGGAGCGCCATGGCACGATATCGGCTCACTGCAACCTCTGCCTCCCGAGTTCAAGCAATTCTCCTGCCTCAGCCTCCAGAGTAGCTGGGATTACCAGCTGCTACCATACCTGACTACTTTTTGTATTTTTAGTAGAGACGAGGTTTTGCCATGTTGATCAGGCTGGTCTTGAACTCCTGAGCTTGTGATCCACCTGCCTCGGTCTCCCAAAGTACTGGGATTACAGGCGTGAGCCACAGCACCTAGCCCAGTGGTAACTTTCAATGCAAAAATATCATTGGAGTACTAAATAAAAGCATCACATTTTTATGGCAGGGCTAGTTAGTTTATACAAATTAATATGACTTTTGAAGTTACACAGTTTCCTTCTTTTAGAGTGAGTTAGTTACTATAAACCACTAGAGTTCCTTGCTTCGGGGCCATTGTGTGCATGTAAAAGGCAACTCTACTTTACGTTCCTCTGAAGCAAGATAAAGTCCCATGGAAAAAAAGACTTAAAATTCTGCCTTGAGGAAATTCAACGTGCTAATATCCGTTTCAGGTTAAAATCATTTTTCAAATATTGTTAGGTCTTCCCATAAATAATGGCACTCTCAGCCAGACGTGGTGGCTGATAGCTGTAGTCCTAGTACTTTGAGAGGCTTAGGCAGGCAGATTGCTTGAACCCAGAAGTTTGAGACCAGCCTGGGCAACATGGCAAAACCCCATTTCTACAAAAAAATACAAAAACTAGCCAGGCATGGTGGTGTACACTACTTGGGAGGCTGAGGTGGGAGAATCGCTTGAGCCCAGGAGGTTAAAGCTGAGACCCTGTCTCCAAAACCAAAAAAAAGAACTGTCAATTTAAACATTAATTCTGTACAAACTGCCCTAGTAAACAAAGCAGCAGCGTTCTTTCCTAACAAGACTACTTCAACACATAACTTCCAGGCATTTTTGTTTAGTTGTGTTTCTGAAACCGATAAAGGCACTCTGCAGGAAAACAATTCACTTGAAGGTTGATCATTTAAAGGGTCAGTGATTCAAACAGCTGTTTCAAAATCAATGGTCTTTGTATTGTCCCATGAGATTCATTTCTCCATCTACTGCTGTTGAGGTGGTTCTAGAAGATGGACTAGGCCCTATTTGGAGCCACTCCACCATCTCTCAACCTCCCCTGCACAAGGGTGTGCATATACACAAATGTGTGTACACATGTGCCCCTGCGCACACGCACAGATACACACACACACACAGAATAACCAACTTCATTTGGTGTCTGTCATTAAGAAGACATGGTTTCCCTCCTAGCAGTGCATGGTGCAGAACAGGCCGTGAGCAGAACATCAGGCCACCTGAGTTCTAGTTTCCACTGACCCTGTGTCTCCCTGCTTGTTCTTACCCGATCTCTCTTCTCCCCTGCTCATGCAAACTTTTAATTATCTCCACTCTGTCACCTCCTCTTTCTTCCTCCCACCTTCAGCAATTTCTCTTCTATTCAGTGGAGAGAGGGCCGGGTGTGATGGCTTACACCTGTAATCCCAGCACTTTGGGAGGCCAAGATGGGTGGATCACCTGAGATCAGGAGTTCAAGACCAGCTAACCAACATGGTAAAAACCTGTCTCTACTAAAAATACAAAAATTACCCAGGCATGATAGCAGATGAGTAATCCCAGCTACTTGGGAGGCCGAAGCAGAAGAATTTCTAGAACCCAGGAGGCAGCAATTACAGTGAGCTGAGATTATGCCACTGCACTCCAGCCTAGGTGAGAGAGTGAGACACCATCTAAAAAAAAGAAAAAAAAAAAATTAACAATCAACTTCCTGAAGAAAACAAAAAAGCATTGATTCATAACGTTTACCAATTTCCATAGTGTAAATATTGCCCCTGTGGTTGATTTCAACCTATTAGGTTGGTGCAAAAGTTACTGTGGTTTTTGCCATTTAGTAACAAAGGCCACAACTCATTTGCACCAACCTAATACCAACTTGATGTCACTGAACAGAGTTAAGAAGAAATATTTGTAATGAGCTCTCTAAGCTGGTAGGAACACACTGCTAAGCGTGCCAGGGCTCCAGACACTGAGCACTGAATCCTGTCTCTAAATAGGACACGTGGGATGTGGATGCTGCCTCCGAATACAGGCTGGCAGCTTCTACACCCACCCTGTTGGGTAACAGGGAGTCTGTCCAAGAGTGAGACCTATACTCCCAATATTCTACCGCACCTGCTATCACAAAGGTCACTGGTGAGTTCACATCTGCAAAACTCAATGGATATCATTTTTCTCTTTGTTGTACTGGACACTCTGATGTCTTCCTCCACAAAACTCTGCTCTCTTGAATCCTATGAAAACATTAAATCCCATTGATCAAAGACCACCCAGAACACACCAATAGCCAAAGAAAATTGAACTTATTAACTTGCTGCAGCAAGGGAGGTTGCACACCGTGGGGGACTCTGGGGATGTCTTGGGTAGGATGTCTCCTCACACGGAGGGATGAGGAATGAGATTTAGGCTAATGTTTGGTGGTCTTGGTGAGGGGTCAAGAGGTGGATGTTTTATTCTGAGTTATCTCATCCCCGAAAGAGGGATGGTGTTTTTGTTTTCCCATGTTCAGATCTAATTACGGAATGGTCTTGTTTCTGTCTTGCTCTATCACAATTACACAGTGACCCTGTCTAATGTTGATACTGTGTGAAACTACGTACGTTCAGCATAGGATTGCTATAGCCTAGCTATGGTTTTCCAAGCCAACCAGCTGCTGTCGGGGATGCTTTTTTTTTTTTTTTTTTTTTTTTCCTTTCTTACTGGTTCTCCATCCATCGCTTCCCTTTCTCCTTAACATGCTAGTCTCTCTCTGCCCTCACCACCTGCCAGTACTGTATTCTGTAGAATTCTTTCTAAACATTTTCACCACTCTGCTTGTCTTTCTAAACATTTTCTTTCATATATATATATATATATATATATATATATATATATTATTGTACTTTAGCTCCTGGGGTCCATGTGCAGATCATGCAGGATTGTTGCACAGGTACACACATAGCGATGTGGTTTGCTGTCTCCATTTCCCCGTCACCTGTATCTGGCATTTCTCCCCATGTTATCCCTCCCCAACTCCCTACCCCTCACTGGCCCTCCCCTAATCCCCCCCAACAGACCCGTGTGTGATGCTCCCCTCCTTGGGTCCATGTGTTCTCATTGTTCAACACCCTCCTATGAGTGAGAATGTGCAGTGTTTGATTTTCTGTTTTTGTGTCAGTTTGCTGAGAATAATGGTTTCCAGATTCATCCATGTCCCTACAAAGGCCACAAACTCAACATTTTTTATGGCTGCATAGTATTTCATGGTGTATATGTGCAACATTTTCCTTGTCCAGTCTATCATCGATGGGCATTTGGATTGGTTCCAGGTCTTTGCTATTGTAAACAGTGCCGCGATGAACATATGTGTGCATGTGTCTTTATAATAGAATTATTTATAATCCTTTGGATATATACCCAGTAATGGGATTGCTGGGTCAAATGGAATTTCTATTTCTAGGTCCTTGAGGAATCGCCACACTGTCTTCCACAATGGTTGAACTAATTTACACTCCCACCAACAGTGTAAAAATGTTCCTATTTCTCCACATCCTCTCCAGCATCTGTTGTCTCCAGATTTTTTAATGATTGCCATTCATACCATCTCACACCTTTCTAGCATGAGATGGTATCTCAATGTGGTTTGGATTTGCATTTCTCTAATGACCAGTGATGATGAGCATTTTTTTATGTTTGTTGGCCTTATACATATCTTCTTTTGAAAAGTATCTGTTCATATCCTTTGTCCACTTTTGAATGGGTTTGTTTGTTTTTTCTTGTAAATCTGTTTTAGTTCTTTGTAGATTCTGGATATCAGCCCTTTGTCAGATGGGTAGAATGCAAAATTTTTTTCCCATTTTGTTCATTGCCGATTCACTCTAACGATTGTTTCTTTTGTGGTACAGAAGCTCTGGAGTTTAATTAGGTCCCATTTGTCTCCTTTGGCTTTTGTTGCCAATGCTTTTGGTGTTTCAGTCATGAAGTCCTTGCCTATGCCTATGGCCTGAATGGTTTCACCTAGGTTTTCTTCTAGAGTTTTTATGGTGTTAGGTCTTATGTTTAAATCTTTAATCCATCTAAAGTTAATTTTAGTGTAAGGTGTCAGGACGGGGTCCAGTTTCTGCTTTCTGCACATGGCTAGCCAGTTTTCCGAACATCATTTATTAAACAGGGAATCCTTTCCCCATTGTTTGTTTTTGTCAGGTTTGTCAAAGATCAGATGGTTGTAGATGTGTGGCATTGCCTCTGAGGCCTCTGTTCTGTTCCATTGGTCTATATCTCTGTTCTGGTACCAGTACCATGCTGTTTTGATTACTGTAGCCTTGTAGTATAGTTTGAAGTCAGGTAGCATGAGGCCTCTGGCTTTGTTCTTTTTGCTTAGGATTGTCTTGGCTACATGGGCTCTCTTTTGGTTCCAGTGAAGTTTTTCCAGTTCTGTGAGGAGGGTCATAGGTAGCTTGATGGGGATAGCATTGAATCTATAAATTATTTTGGGCAGTATGGCCATTTTCATAATATTGATTCTTCCTAACCATGAGCGTGGAATGGTCTTCCATCTGTTTGTGTCCCCTATTATTTTGTTGAGCAGTGGTTTGTAGTTCTCCTTGAAGAGGTTCTTTACATCCTTTGTTAGTTGTATTCCTAGATATTTTATTCTCTTTGTAGCAATTGTAAATGGGAGTTGACTCTTGATTTGGCTCTCTTTTAGTCTGTTATTGGTGTATAGAATGCTTGTGATTTCTGCACATTGATTTTGTGTCCTGAGACTTTGCTGAAGTTGCTTATTAGTTTCAGAAGATTTGGGGCAAAACAATGTGGTCTTCTAAATATACAATCATGTCATCTGCAAAGAGAGACAATTTGACTTCCTCCTTTCCTATTTGAATACCCTTTATTTCTTTTTCTTGCCTGATTGCTCTGGCTAGAACTTCCAATGCTATATTAAATAGGAATGGTGAGAGAGGGCATCCTTGTCTAGTGCCAGATTTCAAAGGGAATGCTTCCAGTTTTTGCCGATTCAGTATGATATTGGCTGTGGGTTTGTCATAAATAGCTTTTGTTATTTTGAGATACATTCCATTGATACCTAGTTTATTGAGAGTTTTTAGCATAAAGGGCTGTTGAATTTTGTCGAAGGCCTTCTCTGCATCTATTGAGATAATCATGTGGTTTTGGTCTTTGGTTCTGTTTACGTGGTGGATTACATTTATAGACTTGCGTATGTTGAACCAGCCTTGCATCCCCAGGATGAAGCCTACTTGATCATGATAGATAAGCTTTTTGATGTGTTGTGGCAATTGGTTTGCCAGTATTTTATTGAAGATTTTTGCATCTATGTTCATCACGGATATTGGCCTGAAATTTTCTTTTCGTGTTGAGTCTCTGCCAGGTTTTGGTATCAGGATGATGTTGGTCTCATAAAATGATTTGGGAAGGATTCCCTCTTTTTGTATTGTTTGGAATAGTTTCAGAAGGAGTGATACCAGCTCCTCTTTGTCTGGTAGAATTCGGCTGTGAACCCATCTGGACCTGGGCTTCTTTTTGGTTGGTAGGCTATTAATTGCTGCCTCAACTTCAGCCCTTGTTATTGGTCTATTTAGGGTTTCAACTTCTTCCTGGTTTAGTCTTGGGAGGGTGCAAGTATCCAGGAATTTCTCCATTTCTTCCAGGTTTACCAGTTTATGTACAGAGAGTTGTTTGTAGTAATCTCTGATGGTAGTTTGTGTTTCTGTGGAATTGGTGGTGATATCCCCTTTATCATTTTTTTATTCCATCTATTTGATTCTTCTCTCTTTTCTTTTTTAATAATCTGGCTAATGGTCTATTTTGTTGATCTTTTCAAAAAACCAGCTCCTGGATTTATGGATTTTTTGAAGGTTTTTTTTTTTTGTGTGTGTGTGTGTGTGTCTCTATCTCCTACAGTTCGGCTTGATCTTAGTTATTTCTTATCTTCTGCTAGGTTTTGAGTTTTTTTTTATCTTGCTCCTCTAGCTCTTTCAATTTTGATGATAGGGTGTCGATTTTAGATGTTTCCTTGCTTCTCATGTGGGCATTTATTGCTATAAATTTTCCTCTAGACACAGCTTTAAATGTGTCCCAGAGATTCTGGTACCTTGTGTATTCATTTTCATTAGTTTCAAAGAACATCTTTATTTCTGCCTCATTTCATTGTTTATCCAGTCAACATTCAAGAGGCAGTTGTTCAGTTTCCATGAAGTTGTGTGGTTCTGAGTTAGCTTCTTCATCCTGAGTTCTAATTTGATTGCACTGTGGTCTGAGAAACTGTTTGTTATTTCTGTTCTTTTGCATTTGCCGAGGAGTGATTTACTTCCAATTATGTGGTCAATTTTAGAGTAGGTGTGATGTGGTACTGAGAAGAATGTATATTCTGTGGATTTGGGGTAGAGAGTTCTGTAGATGTCTATTAGGTTTGCTTGGTCCAGATCTGAGTTCAAGTCCTGGAAATCCAATTTTCTGTCTTGCTGATCTGTCTAATATTGACAGTGGAGTGTTAAAGTCTCCCACTATTATTGCATGGGAGTCAAAATCTCTTTGTAGGTCATTAAGAACTTGCTTTATGTATCTGGGTGCTCCTGTATTGGGTGCGTATATATTGAGGATTGTTAGTTCTTCTTGTTGCATTGATCCTTTTACCATTATGCAATGCCCTTGTCTCTTTTGATCTTTGTTGATTTAAAGTCCATTTTATCAGAGACTGGGATTGCAACTCCTGCTTTTTCTTTTTTCTCTCCATTTGCTTGGTAAATCTTCTTCCATCCCTTTATTTTGAGCCTGCGTGTCCTTGTACCATGAGATGGGTTTCCTGAATACAGCACACTGATGGATTTTGACTTTTTATGCAATTTGCCAGTCTGTGTCTTTCAACTGGGGCATTTAGCCCATGTACATTTAAGGTTAATATTGTTATGTGTGATTTTGATCCTGCCATTTTGATGTTAGCTGGTTGTTTTGTCTGTTAGTTAACGCAGTTTCTTCATTGTGTCAGTGGTCTTTACCATTTGGTACATTTTTGGAGTGGCTGGTACTGGCTGTTCCTTTCTTTCCAAGTAGTGCATCTTCATCAACTGAGGAAAATCCATTTCCTCTTTCACCTCCCAGTCAATGCAAACATCAACTGAAGAGTCTTGGGGTTTCTGTGATTTCTGATCCCATTTCTGCCGAACCCCAAATTACTCCTGGAATTTTTTCTGCAATCGAATGCGTTCTCTCTCTTTCTGTTTGGCACTCTTAGGCAGGATCTGCAGGTTGAGCTGCAACACGTTCTCACGATCTTTGTCTGCGGAGGTTCCTCTGGGCAAATCTCACTCGATTGCGTTGGTGGGTCCTCTTCTATGTGCGCCGTATCCTCCGGCTGGAAGCTACTTTCATCCTTCTGGTGGAAATAAGCATATTGACTTCCGCCTCCAAACAGAGAGGAGTACTTACCTGTGTACTTCTTATCTTGGTACATGGCTCCCGTCCAGTCTGAAACCTTTCCTAGCCGATCTCCTTTGCTTAACGGCAGGTAGGGCATATCCCAAAACTGCTCGGGAACCGCACAGGGATCCCAGCCTGAGGGCTTGTCCTGGATCACGGGTGTTATGAACTTTGCCATCTTCCAAAACCTGCAACGGCCTCAGCCTACAGGGATGGCAGCAGATGGTGCAGGCCGGGCACCGCGTTGCAGCAGCACTCGGAGAAATCAGGAAAAGAGGGAACGTGGGCGCGCAGTAGGCGCCGCCATCTCTAAACATTTTTTGTGTGTGACATCATCCACTTTCGTGATTTCAGCCCCTACCTGTGTACTCATGGCTTGTGAATATATATACCTTTAGCTCACACCTTTCCTTTATGCTTCAACATTTTATATCCAACTTCCAGCCAGATGGCACCACCTGGGTCCTCACTTAAACACTTTAACCTCAACCAGTACAGAGTTCAAATTGCCCTCCCTTCTCTTAAACAAGTATCTTCTCTCTGCAGCCTCTGCAGCACCTCTATCATCTTGGTCACCAGCACTAAAACTCCGAGATCATCCTCGACTCTTTATCTCACACTCTATATTTAGTAATTTAGAAATGCGCCATCTACTCTACCTCGTAAGTATTTCCTCCATCCAGGCTCTCTGCTCCATCCCAATGCTCCTCCCCTGGCTCATTGCTTTACTGCTACAGCTGCCCCCAACTGAGCCCCCTCCCCTCCTACGCCCACCTCCTACAAGATCACTAAAAGGATCGGCTAAATGTGAATCTGCCCTGACACTCCATGTGTCGCTCACTGGTTCTCCATTATGTCTTTGATTAAGTCTGAGCTTCCTAAAAGTGACATATGACCACCCCTTCGGCATGATCTGGTGTCTGTTCGCCTCTCCAGCTGCGCCTGTCACCTCTGCTTGCCTTACACTTCCCACTGTTTTCACTTCTCACATACACGACACAATTCTTGCTTTGCTCTTGATGCTATTTCTGGAAAACGTTTCTTCCCAGTCCTCTCCCTCTTTACTTCTTACTGATCTTTTAAGATCAGCTTCAGACCACATCACCCAGGAAATCTTCCCTGAATACTGGTCTGTGCCCTCTGTCACCTCCTCCAAAATAATGTAACCCTGTGCTCTTTCCCGTGCTCCCAATCGCTGAAAACATGTGGATGAATCACATTGTTCTGTAGTCAGCTCTGTTATGGCCCAATTGGACCTGAGCTCCTTGAGGAAAGGGACCTCATCTTATTGGTCTTTGTACCCCCAGTACCTGTCCTCATGCAGGTGTTACGTAATTGTTGATGAATATGTGAATAATATGATTGATTTTGTCAACAACCATACATGAAAATGGTTTCTCTGAACTTCAGCATAGCCATCTATCTGTCGAGATGGTTAAAAAAATGAACCATAAGCAAATGAATAGCTCTAAAATGCTGCGGAAGTAGAGGTAAATGAAAAAGTCTTAGATCAAAATTGAAAAGGAAATATTTCTTTGGAACAGTAGATGGCAGTAGCACATCATATTTCAGCATAGCATGGGCTACGTATTGGGCTGTCCTAAGGCAGGGCCATGTCTGGAGGCTGCCAGAGTCAAAGGCTTGCCACTTTGGGGCCTGGAGCAATCAGCATAATTTCTTTCTTTCTTTTCTTTTCTTTTCTTTTTTCTTTTCTTTTTCTTTTTTTTTTTTTTTTAAGACAGGGTCTCACTTTGTTACCCAGGCTGGAGTGCAGTGGTGCAATCACAGCTGACTGCAGCCTCCTAGGACTCAGGTAATCCTCCCTTCTCAGCCTCCCAAGTAGCTGGGACTACAGGTGTGCACCATCATACCCTGCCAATTTTTTTTTTTTTTTTTTTTTTTTTTTTCTAGAGACAGGGTTTCATCACGTTACCCAAGCTGTTTTTGAACTCCTGAGCTCAAGGGAGTTCAGCCTCAGCCTCCCTGGGATTACAGGTATGAGCTTCCATAACAGGCCAAATCAGCGTAATTATTAAGAGCCAGAAGTCACGGCCGGGCGTGGTGGCTCAAGCCTGTAATCCCAGCACTTTGGGAGGCCGAGGCGGGTGGATCACGAAGTCAAGAGATCGAGACCAACGTGGTCAACATGGTGAAACCCCGTCTCTACTAAAAATACAAAAAAAAAAAAAAAATTAGCTGGGCATGGTGGCATGTGCCTGTAATCCCAGCTACTCAGGAGGTTGAGGCAGGAGAATTGCCTGAACCCAAGAGGTGGAGGTTGCGGTGAGCCGAGATCGCGCCATTGCACTCCAGCCTGGGTAACAAGAGCGAAACTCCGTCTCAAAAATAAAATAAAATAAAATAAAATAAAAAATAAAAAATAAATAAAAGAGCCAGAAGTCAAGGCTGCTTTCAGATCCATTTGTTCTCTGCGAGTTAATTCTAAGTTCCAGTTCTAACGCCCTCCCTGGAACCAGTGTGGCAGCATTCCAAGAGAGATTGTTGATAGCCTTTCAGTGGGTGGGAGCAACAAGCATTTGTTTAGCAGGAAGCATTTGTTTTTTTTTTTGTTTGTTTGTTTGTTTTTTTTAAGAAAAACAAAAGAAAAGAAAAAGAAAAAAACATATTCTGGCCAGGCACACCTGTAGTCCTAGCTACTCAGGAGGCTGAGGCAGGAGAATCGTTTGAACCCTGGAGGCAGAGGTTGCAGTAAGGGAAGATCATACTACTGCACTCCAGGCTGGGTGACAGAGTAAGACTCTGTCTCAAAAAACAAAACCAAAAACAAAAAACCATGTGCTAAGAATTCTGTAAGCTACTTTACAAATAATATCTTTTTGAATTGTCATAACTGTGAGTTAGATGCTGTGAGGCCCATTTTACAGATGAAAACACTGAGACTGACTGATTAAGTAAATTAGCTTAGTAAATAAGGGGATTCAAACCCCGACCTGCTTGCCACAATGTGTGTTACACACAATGTGTGTAACCTATCACGTTGATGTCATATTTCTTAATTGAGCTAAAAGTTGTGACTTAAGTAAGCACAGCGTTTGGAACAAACAGGTAAATGGGGTTAATGAATGATTAGTATAGACATATACTATCTATTGATAATAGTTAAATGTCAACACCAGTCCCAAGCTTGAGAGTCACTAGGTTAAGTGGAGAGTGTAACACTGAGCTCAAACAATATCACCCGGAGCCCCAAAATGTAGTTAGAAATAACAAAGGCTAACATTAATTGAACACTTCAAGGCACGTGGCACTATTCTAAGTATATGATATGTATTAATTTATTTAATTTCAGGTCCATCTGGTGAAGTAGGTACAATGATTATACCTACTTTGCATATGAGGATACAGAGCCACAGATCATTTAAATTACTTGTTTAAGGCTACTCAACAGGTCAGTGTTAGAGCCCAGACCAACCCTCTGGCTCTAAGACCTCAGCACCTAAACACTACACAATTAGTAATAGTAATAATAATGGCAACCAACCCTTATGTAGTGCTACGTGCCAGTCTCTGGGTTTTGTTTGTTTGATTGTTCATTTTGAGACGGGGTCTTGCTCTGTTGCCCAGGCTGGAGTACAGTGGCACGATCTTGGCTCACTGCAACCTCCACCTTCTGGGTTTAAGTGGTTCCCCTGGCTTAGCTTCCCAAGTAGCTGGGATTACAGGGGCACACCACCACACCCAGACAATTTTTATATTTTTTAGTAGAGACGAGGTTTCACCATGTTGGCCAGGATGATCTCAATTTCCTGACCTTGTGATGTGCCCACCTCAGCCTTCCAAAGTGCTGGGATTACAGGCGTGAGCCACCGTGCCCGGCCTCCAGTCCCTGTTTGAATCGCACATCAATTTCTTTTATCCTTACAACATCTCTATGAGGTTTGTACAGTTTTTGCTTCTACGTTACAGATAAGGAAACTGAGGCACGGGGAAGCTAACTGACTTTTCCTAGATAGCACAGCTAGTCAGTGACAGAACTGGGCGGCAGGCCCAGATCTTTACAGAGCTGCACGGTTAACTCCTAAAACTTTCCATTTCAATGTGCATATTCTTAAATTTATTGGAACACATTTGAAATTTGTAGTGCATACCCAGTTGTCAGTATATATTTTAAGACTCTACTTATCTCTCCGAACCAGTTCCAGACTACTCACTCTTTCTCACACACAATCACCCTCTCTCATTACAAAATAAAAATTATTATTATGCTCCTGGGTCCATCACAAAAATGCTGGTTGTATATCCCAGGGTTACTTCAGCCTGGAGAATTTCCAGTAAATATTCAGCTCAGACCTAAATGATTCATACCCTTAAAATACACTTTTTATAAATATCCTCACCAGATGGGGGAAGGGGATGAGAAAAGACAGGCCCACATTGAGCTGAGCTGTGTTAAAAATTCCCAGACTTGTTTCTTGAACAAGTTGAAGGAGCCATCAACGTTTGCAGGACTTTTTGCATTTAAAAGTCACACATTTCAGCCTGTTTCTGATATTGACATAAACATGTTTGCATCTCTCAGTGAGTCCCTTCCTTCAAGTGAGGCCATCTCAGCCCAGCCCGTAATAACCTCTCAGAGACCACTTGGCCTTGTCTCCTGCCTCTACACACATCTTTGTCTTATCCTCAAACCGATCTGAAACACCTCAAGGTAGGGGTTGGTACTACTCTGTATTCCTACAGTGTCCACTTCAACTTCCAGGCTCCATATTCTTTCATTTCAAGAAATAGAACTGATCCTAGCACTTTGGGAGGCTGAGGTGGGCAGATCATGAGGTCAGGAGTTTGAAACCAGCCCCAACATGGTGAAACCCCGTCTCTACTAAAAATACAAAAAAAAAAAAAAAAAAAAAAATTCTATTGTTTTGTTTTGTTTTCTTTTTTAAAAAAAACTTTTATTTTTAAGTTCCAACTACATGTGCGGGTTTGTTACACAAGTAAACCTATGTGATGGGGTTTGCTGTACAGATTATTTCAACAGTGTTAAGCCTGGTACCCATTGGTTGTTTTTCCTGATCCTCTTCCTCCTCCTCCACGCTCCACCCTCTGGTAGGCCCCAGTGTGTGCCGCTTCCCTCTATTGTCCGTGTGTTCTCATCATTTAGCTCCCACATATAAGTGAGAACGTACAGTTTTTGGTTTTCTGTTCCTGCATGAGTTTGCTAGGGAAAATGGCCTCCATCTCCATCCATGTTCCTGTAAAGGACATGATCTTGTTCCTTTTTATGGCTGCATAGCATTCCATGGTCTATATGTGCCCCACTTTCTTTATCCAGTTTACCATTGATGAGCATTTAACTTGATTACATGTCTTTGCCAGTGTGAGTAATGTTGCCATGAACATATGTATGCATGTGTCTTTATGACAGAATGATTTATATTCCTTTGGGTATATACCCAGTGATACGGTTTGGCTGTGTCCCCACCCAAATCTCTTCTTCAGTTGTAGGAGGGACCTGGTGGGAAGTAATTGAATCATGGGGGTGGGTCTTTTCCATGCTGTTCTTTGGATAGTGACTAAGTCTCATGAGATCTGATGGTTTTTAAAACGGCAGTTTCCCTGCACAAGCTCTCTCTTTGCCTGCCACCATCCATGTAAGATGTGACTTGCTCCTCCTTGCTTTTTGCTATGACTGTGAGGCCTTACTGGCCATGAGAAACAGTAAGTCCATTAAACCTCTTCCTTTTGTAAATTGCCCAGTCTTGGGTATGTCTTTATCAGCAGCATGAAAATGGACTGATACACCCAGTAATTGGATGGCTGGGTCAAATGGTATTTCTGTCTTTAGGTCTTTGAGGAATCGCCACAGTCTTCCACAGCAGTTGAACTAATTTACACTCCCCACAACAGTGTAAAAGCATTCCTTTTTCTTCACAACCTACCAAACCTTTGTTATTTTTAGACTTTTTCACAATAGCTCTTCTGTCTGGTGTAAGATGATATGTCGTTGTAGTTTTAATTTGCATTTCTCTAACGATCAGAGATGTTGAGTTACTTTCGATATGCTTCTTGGCCATATGCTTCTTTTGAGAAGTGTCTGATCATGTCCTTTGCCCACTTTTTAATAAGGTTGATTGTTTTTTTTTCTTGTAAAATTGTTTAAGTTCCTTACAGATGCTACATATTAGATGTTTGTCAGATGCACAGTTTTCAAAAATGACAAAGAAGAAAATATTCTAAAATATATACGTATCCTATAATATCTAATACCTCTTTTTTTTTAAGTGATTCTTAAACTCATTCAAGAAATCCGCATCTGCCACTGAGACCCATCTCTCCATCAGTCTAGAGTCAGCTGACATTGCCGTGCAGGGAGACGAAGTGGAGCAGCCAGGAGGCTTATTAATTTATTAATGTTCAATTAGAGGATGTTGAAAGAACTATGCTGACTCTTAGAACTCACATAGAATATTAAGTAGAACATAAGGATATCCTCAAGTCTTTTGACAGATAACTTGCTTCATTTCTCTGGAGATGAATTTAGCAGAATATAACATTTCTTGTCTATTATTGTAGTGCTGTTACCATTTTCATTAGTTGGACTCAGATGAAGATTTCCGTAAATGAAGCAAAAGCTCTAAGCCTTTTTCTCTTTTTCTCATCCAAGTGTTCTGTATACATGCATATGCACTATGCATATACACATTCAATATGTAGAACCAAATGCTTTTGTTTTGGAAAGCAGCAATAAATTTCCAATCTGAGAAATCTAATAAATATATGAATATCATATATTAAATTTATGGAAATCTTCATTTACTACATATGATCTTGGTGTATAGTTAGAGAGCACCAGCGGGCCTATGAGATGTTTTTTGAAAGTTTAAATCTCAAATGGCAAAACACACAAATTAAATACGGTTGTTCTGTTACAAGAGAATCCATTTTTTATACTTTGAAAGATTTAAAGGAGTATTTCTTTTAAAATTATATGAGTTAATTAAGCACTTTATCAGCCGGATTTGTGGCAGCTAGAAAGGAATATAGTATTCCATGGTGTATATGTGCCACATTTTTCCTGTCCAGTCTGTCATCAATGGGCATTTGGGTTGGTTCCAGGTCTTTGCTATTGTAAACTGTGCTGCAATGAACATTCACGTGCATGTGTCCTTACAGCAGAAGGATTTATAATCCTTTGGATACATACCCAGTAATAGGATTGCTGGGTCAAATGGAATTTCTATTTCTAGGTCCTTGAGGAATCGCCACACTGTCTTCCACAGTGGTTGAACTAATTTACACTCTCACCAACAGTGTTAAAGTGTTCAAAAATGATGAGTTCGTGTCCTTTGTAGGGACATAGATGAACCTGGAAACCATCATTCTCAGCAAACTGACGCAAGAGCAGAAAATCAAACATCATAGGTGGATGTTGAACAATGAGAACACATGGACACATGGAGGGGAGCACTACACACTGTGGTCTGTTGGGGGGAAATAGGGGAGGGACAGCAGGGGGTGGGGAGTTGGGGAGAGATAGCATGGGCAGAAATGCCAGATATAGGTAATGGGGAGGAAGGCAGCAAATCACACTGCCACGTGTGTACCTATGCAATAATCTTGCATGTTCTTCACATGTACCCCAAAACCTAAAATGCAATAAAATAAATTTTTAAAAAAAGGAATGTAGACCTTCCCAACTCTGTTTCTTTTGAGTTTTCAGTCTAATTTTGGGGATAGTTCATAGTGGAATATACATGAAAACAAACAGCATTGCAAAGTATCTGTTAAGTGCCCAGCAGAGATTCACTGAGCGAACATTCAAAGGAGAGCTGGAAAAAGAATTATGGGGTAGGCTGGTGCTAGGAACGGCTTGTGTCTCCCCAAAATTCACATGTTGAAGCCAAACCCCTAATGTGGTAGCCTTAGGAGGTGAGGCTTTTGGAAAATAGGTAGATCATGAAAGTGGACTTTTCATGAATGAGATCAGTGCTCTGAGAAGAGACATGGAGAGAGCTTGCTTGCAGTAGCTGCAAGAACAGAATTTCCTTCGACTCTCAAGATCCAACAGCTTGTTCTGGCAGAGTATGACTTCTTCTTCAAATAAATAAAGGTTTTAGGCAAGTATACTTAGTGTTTATTGTATATTTTCCCTGGGGAACTACAAAATATAAGGGATGGATATTTATTGACAGCTACTATTTATTTAGTGTCTACATTGGGTCAGAAATTGTGGCAAGCAATTCTTAAATGTTGTCTGCAGTCTTTCCAAAAACCTTAAGATAACGGATACTATAACTCCCCTATTGCAGATAAGAAAACTGAGGATCAGAGAAGTTCAACAACATGCCCACAGTCTCGGTAGCCTTGGACCAAGGCCGGGTATTTCTCACTTAAAGAGTTGGTTGCCAGGACTCTGTGCTGAGTCTATCCAGCAAAGTCTGTGCTCTTTAAATTAAACACCATGTTCTCTTGAGATCATGCTTTAAAAAGTATTAAATGTGCTTTTTATTCTAATTTTTCAGGATGTCTAAAAACTTTCAAAATGGCACAGGCTCTATGTTAGTTGCCTTGATGGCATGGTTTGAGATTAATTTATTAATCAGCATAATGTAAGTAACTTTGAGTGAAACGGACAATTTCAACTGGAGAGAATGTCAAAGAGAATGACACGGAAGAAATTCAGGGCTTTAGACTATATTGTGTCTTGCAAAACCAGGAGCCAAGCCTTGGATCATGTATGCAATCTAGGATATAGCCCAGTTGGGTTTCAGGCATGCCGGTCATCAAACTTGCCAAGCCAGAATATTTGGTAAGGTCTGGGACCTGAACATCAACTACCAGGGCGCATCAGAACTAGGATGGGTACAGGCTTGACAACTTCTGAGAAAACTGATCAGTGCTCAGCTTGCTCTAATCACTGACATTCCAGGGCATCTCTCTGCATAGGAAAGAACTGGAAACCAAGGAGTGAGAGGGAGAAGAAAGAGTGGGAGACTAGATAGCAGAAATAAGCCAAGAGGAGAGAAGTGGAGAAAGGAGTGCTCTCTCAGTATGTCCGGTAAGCAGTGATAGAGTGGATTTAATTGCCTATCTGAGAGTCTAATGACACCAGCTGCCTTAAATGCAGATTATGCACCATATTTAGCTCTGTCCCAGGTTCTCAGAACAATATCCTAGGTTTTGCCCTTCTCAAGCTATTTCTGAGCCAACATTATGGGAAGGGAATCCGACTGGGAAACACTAGAGTTTGGGTCTTGACTTTCCAACTAATTATACAACTTTGGAAGATACTAAGTCTCTCTGGAATTAATTTTCCTCATCTGTAAAATACATGAGTTGAACTAGCTAACATAGAGATATAAAAATGAAAAATGGAATGTGAAGTGAAATCAATTATCCAGGTAATCTTAACCTGAAAAACAGCTTCCCCACAGGATATCAAGAAAATTAGGGCAAACTTGTTGAACATGATTCCTAAGACTTTTCTGGATAAATGCATACATTCACCTCTTTATCTCACATGTTTATATCCAATCAATGTACAGTAAAAATTTTGTTGATGAAAAAAATAAATATGATACTGGACAGACCTGTCCCTAAATATTTGTGAAGCCTTGGCTGAGAATAGGAATGGAGGCCAAATACCATATGTCTACGTATTTAAAAGTTACAGGTCAAGACAGCAAACTCAGAAATGAAATAAGTTCTGTCCTCTTATCTTGACAAGGCTACTTCCTAACAACATGGAAAGTTAGGTTTGAACGGAGAAACCGTGGAACTTGCTGGATATTAGACCTTGTCAGATGCATAGTTTGCAAATATTTTCTCCCATTCTGTAGGTTGTCTGTTTACTCTGTTGATAGTTTCTTTTGCTGTGCAGAAGCCCCCCAACTCATGGCCAGCATCATCCTGATACCAAAACCTGGCAGAGATACAACAACAACAAAAATGTCAGTGTTTCCCTCCCTCTGGCTCTTTTCTGCACTGCCAGGATGTTGTGCACCCCAGGTGTGCACACCTCAGTCCACATGCCAGCTCTGTCCAAGTTCCCTAAATAGCCGCCCCTTGGCTACCATCGTAGGACTTGGAGTGCACACACCAGCAGAGCATTTGGACCATGAGGGGATGGACCATTGGGGCTGGTTAGGCAGGGAATTTGTGGGGCATGGGTACTCGGTGTGGTCTTGAGAGGACAATGAGGGTATTGGGTGGTCATGTCCCCTTGGCCTAAGGACTTCTTGCCCTGTGAGGAGGACACAGTAGGAAGGCCAGGATATCTCCCTCTAAAGCCAGGCCAGGCCAGGGGCCTCCTGTGTCCTGGGCATGCGAAACTTTGCAACAGACAGCTGGCAGTCCTACCCCAGAGGACTGACATCGGAACACCGGCTTCTCTTGTGGACAAAATGGGAACCTCCAGCCATGCCCTTCTGAGCCCCAGTGCACTCAAGAGAAATGTCATCTGAGAGGCTCATGGTGCCCCCGACTGCTGGTGCCATCCCCACCCATCTCCATCTTCTCTGCTCAATTCTGTGAGGAGCAATATTAACTTACCTGCCCCTTCCCTTGTTTCAGGAAGTCTGTTCTGCCATCATTCCTTAACTGTATCATTCAGTTTTGTCTGGGGAAGTTTTTGGGTTTTGTTTATTTTTTAATTCAAAGCAAAGCATATATCTTTATATGCATGAGACAAGACTGGAAAGATATAGGATATATGTTAACATGGTTATTTATGGGAGGTAAATTACAGGTAGTTTTTATTTTCACTTTTAAATTCAGCTATATTTTCTAGATGTTCTATAATGAGTGGGCGAATTTTTAAAAAATCTTTTAGGTTCTGGGGTACACGTGAAGCTTTGTAAGCTTGTGCCATGGGGTTTGCTGTACAGTTATTTTATCACCTAGGTATTACGCCCAGTACCCATTAGCTACATTTTCTTCTCTTTCTTTTCCCATTCTCCACCCTCAAGCAGACCCCAGGGTCTATTGTTTTCTTCTTTGTGCTCATGAGTTCTTATCACTTAGCTCCCACATATAAGTGAGAAAATGTGATAATTAGTTTTCTGTTCCTGAATTAGTTTGCTAAAGATAATAGCCTCCAACTTCATCTATGTTCCCACAAAGACATGATCTCATTCTTTTTTATGGCTGCATACTATTCCTTGGTGTATATGTACATTTTCTTTATCCAATATGTCATTGATGGGCATTTAGGTAGATTCCATATCTTTGCTATTGTAAATAGTGCTGCAGTGAACATTTGCGTGCATGTATCTTTATGGTAGAATGATTTATATTCTGCTAGGTATGTACCCAGTAAGGGGATTGCTGAGTTGAATGGTAATTCTGCTTTTAGCTCATTGAAGAATTGCCATACTGCTTTCCACAATGGTTGAGCTAATTTCCACTCCCACTAACAGTGTATAAGAAGCTCCCTTTTCTCTGCAACCTCACCAGCATCTGCTCTTTTTTACTTTTTAATAATAGCCATCCTGAGAGCTTGTTTGGAGGTTCTAGCAGGAGAGCACGTTCTCACTCATAGACGGATGTTGAACAATGAGGACACATGGACACAGGGAGGGGAGCACTATACACCGGGGTCCGTTGGGGGGAAATGGGGGAGGGATGGGGGGAGGGGAGGTGGGAAGAGGTAGCATGGGGAGAAATGACAGATACAGGTGAGGGGACGGAAGACAGCAAACCACACTGCCACGTGTGTACCTATGCAACAATCTTGCATGTTCTTCACATGTACCCCAAAACCTAAAATGCAATAAAAAAAAGAAAATAGCCATCCTGACTGGTATGAGATGGTGTCTCATTATAGTTTTGATTTGCATTTATCTAGTGATCAGTGATATTGAGCTTTTTTTTATATATGCTTGTTGGCCACATGTATGTCTTCTTTTGAAAAGTATCTGTTCATGTCCTTTGCCTACTTTTTAATGGGTTTATTTTTCTCTTGTAAATTTGTTTAAGCATCTTATAGATGCTGGATATTAGACCTTTGTCTGATGCATAGTTTGCAAATATTTTCTTCCATTCTGTTGGTTGTCTGTTTACTCTGCTGATAGTTCCTTTTGCTGTGCAGAAGCTCCCCAAACTCACTGAGGCCAGCATCATCCTGATACCAAAACCTGGCAGAGATACAACAACAACAAAAAACCTCAGGCCAGTATCCTTGCTGAACATTGATGCAAAAATCCTCAACAAAACACTTGCAAGCTGAATACAGCAGCACATCAAAAAGCTAATCCACCACAATCAAATAGGCTTAATCTCTGGGATGCAAGTTTGGTTCAACATATGCAAATCAACAAATGCAATTCATCAAATAAACAGAACTAAAGAAAAAAACTCCATGATTATCTCTATAGATGCAGAAAAGGGTTTTAATCAAATTTAACACCCCTTCATGTTAAAAACTCTCAATAAACTAGATATTGAAGGAACATAACTCAAAATAATAAGAGCTATTTATGACAAACCCACAGCCAACATTATTCTGAACGTGCAAAAGCTGGAAGCATTCCTTCTGAAAACCAGCACAAGACAAGGATGCCCTCTCTCACCACTTCCATTTAACATACTACTGGAAGTTCTGGCCAGGGGAATCTGGCAAGAGAAAGAAGGAAAGGGCATCCAAATGGGAAGAGAGGAAGTTAAACTATCTCTATTTGCAGACAATATGGTTCTATATCTAAAATCCCCCATAGTCTTGGCCCAAAGCTCCTTCAACTGATAAACAACTTTACCCAAATTTCTGGACACAAAATCAATGTAAAAATCACTAGTATTCCTATACACCAACAACAGCCAAGCCAAGAGCCAAATCAGGAGGGCAATCCCATTCACAATTGTCACAAAAAGCATAAAATACCTAGAAATGCAGCTAACCAGGGAGGTGAAAGATCTCTACAATGAGAATTACAAAACACCGCTCAAAGAAATCACAGGAGATAGAAACAAATGGAAAAACATCCCATGTTTATGGATAGGAAGAATCAATGCCATTAAAATGGCCATACTGCCCAAAGCAATTTATGGATTCAATGCTATTTCTGTCAAACTACCAATGCTATTCTTAACAGAACTAGAAAAAACTACTTTGAATTCATTAAAAAAAAAAAAAAAAAAAAGAGCCCGAATAGCCAGGCAATCCTAAGCAAAAAGAACAAAGCTGGAGGCATCATATTATCCAACTTCAAACTGTGTTACAGAGCTACAGTAACCAAAACAGCATGGTACTGTACAAAAATAGACATATGGGCCAATGGAATGGAATGGAGAGCACAGAAATAAGGCCATAAACCTAAAACCATATGAACTTCAATAAAGCTGACAAAAACAAGTAATGGAGAAAAGATTTCCTATTTAATAACTGGTGCTGGGATGGCTAGCAATATGCAGAAGACTGAAGCTGGACCCCTTCCTTACACCATATATAAAAATCAACTCAAGATGGATTGAAGACTTAAATGTAAAACCTAAAACTATAAAAACCTTGGAAGACAACTTTGAATAAGTATTTACAATGTTCCTTTTACCTCTGCTTTTATAGGAATTTTATCATACTAACATCCCTTGAGAGCTTAGAAGGAAGTTATAAGACATAACATTTTAATAGAGCAAAATCGTCCTCTAAAGTTAAGTCCTTATTAGTATAAAATTCCACATATTTCTTCAAGCAATTTTTAAATTTCATAATTATTTGAGTTAGCATGAAAATTCTATCTAAATATGTCAGAAGTCTGAAAAATAACGTTAGCATTGTAATGAATCTCACTTTATTGCAGAGCCTGCCTTTCTCAAATTATAGTAATAATTCTACTATAATGTTTCCTGACACATTCATGAATTCCTTTAACTTACATTTCAGTAGCATCTTAATCTTCTGAACTTCTTGATGTGGAAATATCTTTTTATCTAATGTCGTAATTCTTGCAACATATTCCAGCAGAGGAAAAAAATCCTTCAGTATATGAAATGTACAATTTAAAAGATTTCTGCTTTTTTGGGAGGAAGGGGTGTTTTATGATTATATTACCTAATGCCTAGCTTTTTGCCATCTGCTCTGGCCACTAATTTTAAATAACAGGTGAATGGCTCACAAACGTATAAGAGATAAAAATGATTTTAAATTCCTGTATATCCTTCTTTTACTTTAAAATAAATGCTGCTAAGAATCTATTATTATTTGTGATTCATGCACAAGTTACAAGGTGCATGAATACACAACAGAATAATTTGTTTCCTGGGCTAAACATTTTCTGAAGCTGATATGATACTAGGGTATGACTCCATTGAAAAGTGTGTGGCATCTTCAACACTAAGGCACAACAGAAAGTGAGTTGTTTAAGGGATGATGCTTATGGCAGGGTTGATGACACAAAAGTAAATAGTTTCAACTGCATTTGCTTTGTGGGAATCTGGGTTTTGAGATAAAAGGAATTATCAGAAAGAAAGGGATTTATATCAAGTCTGCAGATTTGCCTAATCAGAATAATAACATATCCCACTGTAGCAGAATACATCCTACTGTGAACAATGAATTTAAGCCCCAACTAAAGACACAGTTTCATCATATTCACTCTGTTCATGCTTAGGCAAGTGAAAGTCCCCTGCTTTTGGACAATCATTGCTCTGTGCTGGTAAGTCAAATACTGGTATAGTAGATTCTGCCCTAACCCTGTACTTTGCTAATAAGAATTATCTGGTTTGGGGTTTGGTTTGCTTTTGCTTTTCTAGTTCTTTAAGATGTATCATTAGGTTGTTTATTTGAAGTTTTTCTACTTTTTTGATGTAGGTGCTTATAGTTACAAACTGCCCTCTTAATACTGCGTTCACTGTATCCCATAGATTTTAGTAGATTGTGTTTTCACTGTCATTTGTTTCAAGAATTTTTTAAATTTTCTTCTTAATTTCTTCACTGGCCCCCTGGTCATTCGGGAGCATATTGTTTAATTTCCATGTGTTTGCATAATTTCCAAAATTCCTTGTTATTGATTTCTGGTTTTATTCCATGTGATCAGAGAAGATAGGTGACATAATTTCAATTTTTTTGAATTGCTTTATGGCCGAATATATGGTCTCTTCTTCAGAATGATCCATATGCTGAGGAGAAGAATGTATATTCTGCAGCCATTGAATACAATGTTCTTTAAGTATCAATTAGGTATATTTGGTCTACAGTGCGAATTAAGTCTGATGTTTCTTTGTTGATTTTCTGCCAGGGTGATCTGTCCAGTGCTGAAAGTGGGGTGTTGAAGTCTATAGCTATTACACTGGGGGGTCAATCTCTCTCTTCAGCTCTAATAGTTGCTTTATATTTGGGTGATTTAGTGTTGGATACATATATATTTAGAATTGTTAAATCCTCTTGCTGAATCAACCTCTTTATTATTATGTAATGACCTTCTTTTGTCTTGTTACATAGTTTTTGTCTTGAAATCTATTTTATCTGATATAAGTATAGCTTTTCCTCCTCTCTTTTGGGTTCTACTGGCATGGTATATCTTTTCCACTCCTTTATTTTCAGTCAATGTGTGTCTTTATAGGTGAAATGTGTTTCTTGTAGATAACAGATTGTTGGGTCTTGGTTTTTTAAATCCATTCTACCACTCTAAGTCTTTTGATTGGAGAGTTTGGTACATAAATATTAAAAGTTACTATTGATAAGTAAGAACTTTTTCTTGCCATTTTATAATTTGTTTTTAGGTTGTTCTGTGGTCTTTTCTTTCTTCTTTCCTTCCTTTCTGTCTTCCTTTTAGTGAAGGTTATTTTCTCTAGTGATATGTCTTAATTTCTTGCTTTTGCCTGTGTGTGTGTATATCTGTTGTAATATTTTTTTTGATGTTGCCATGAGGCTGGCAAATAATAATTCATTAACCCATTATTTTAAACTGATGCCGACTTACCACTGATAGCACAAATAAGCACAGAGAAATCCAATAAAAGCTCGGCACTTTAACTTCATCCTATGCTTTTTAACTTTATATTGTATCTATTTATGTCCTATGCTGTCTATGTCTTGAAATGTTGTAGTTATTATTTTTGATAAGTACATCTTTAATCTTTCTACTCATAATATGAGTAGCTTACATACCACAATTACAGTATCATAATATTCTGTGTTTTTCTGTGTACTTACTACTGCCAGTGAGTTTACCATTAGATAGTAACTGACTTCAAATTATACTACGGTGCTATACCAAAACAGCATGGTAGTGGCATTAAAACAGAAACGTAGACCAATGGAACAGAGTAGAGAACACAGAAACAAACCCACACATCTACAGTGAACTCATTTTCAACAAAGGTGCCAAAAACATATGTTGGAAAAAGGAGAGTCACTTCAGTAAGTGGTGCTGGGAAAACTCCATATCCATATGCAGAAGAATGAAAACAGACCATATACAAAAATCAAATCAGAATGGATTAAAGACAAATCTAAGACGTCAAACTATGAAACTACTTCAAGAAAGCATTGAGGAAACTCTCCAGGACATTGGTCTGAGCAAAGATTTCTTGAGCAATACCCTGTAGCAGTGAAAGCAAAAATAGACAAATGAAATTACATCAAGTTAAAAAGCTTTCATGCAGCAAATGAAAATATCAACAAAGTGAAGAGACAGCCCATAGAATGGGAGAAAATGTTTGTAAACTGCCCATCTGACAAGGGATTAATACCAGAATATATAAAGAGCTCAAACAACTGTATAGAAAAACAAATCTAAAAAACCAGTTTAAAATAGGCAAAAGATTCGAATAGACATTTCTTAAAAGAAGACATACAGATGGCAAACAGGCCTATGAAAAGGTACTCAACATCATTAAGCATCAGAGAAATACAAATCAAAATTACGATCAGATATCATCTCACCCTAGTTAAAATGGCTTTTATCCAAAAGATAAGCAATAACAAATGTTGGTAAAGATGTGGAGAAAAGAGATCCCTTGTATGCTATTGGTGGAAATGTGAATTAGTATAATTACTATGGAGAACAGTTTGGAGTTTCCTCAAAAAACTGAAATAGAGCTACTATATGATCCAGCAATTCCACTGCTAGGTATATACTCAAAAGAAAGGAAATCAATATATCAAAGAGGTTCTGCACTCTCATGCTTATTATAGCAGTCTTCACAAGAGCCAAGATTTGGAAGCATTCGAAGTATCCATCAACAGATGTATGGATAAAGAAAATGTAGTACATAAACACAATGGAGTATTATTCAGCCACAAACAAGAATAAGATCTTGTCATTTGCAACAACCTAGATGGAACTGGAGGTCATTATGTTAGGTGAAATAAACCAGGCACAGAAAGACAAACTTCACATGTTCTCACTTACTTGGGGGAGCTAAAATTAACATGCTCAAACTCATGGAGATGGAGAGTAGGATGGTCTTCTGCATATGGATGTAGAGTTTTCACAGCAGAGAGTAGAAGGCTAGAAAGGGTATTGGGGGTGGGAGGATATAGGGATGGTTAATTAGTACAAAAATATAGTTAGATAGAATGAATAAGATCTAGTATTTGATAGCACAGCAGGGCGAGGACAGTCAATAATAAATTATTGTATATTTAAAAATGACTCCGAGAGTATAATTGGATTGTTTCTAATACAAAGAAGAGATAAATGCCTGAAGTGATGGACACACTCATTCACCCTGATCTAATTCTTATGCATTTTATGCCTGTATCAAAATATCTTGCGTACCTCATACATATATACACCTATTATATACCCAGAATAATTTTAAAAATATGGTGCCCAATGTTGGAGGTGGGGCCTGGTGGGAGGTGTTTGGGTCATTGGGGTGGATCCCTCATGAATGGCTTGGAACTCGCCTTATAGGAGTGAGTCCGTTCTCACTCTGCTGGTTCATGCAAGAGCCGGTTGTTTAAAAGAGCCTGGCACTTCCTCCCCTTTCTCTGCTCCCCATCTCACCCATGTGAGAGGCATGCTCCCCCTTTGCCTTCCGTCCTGATCGGGAGCTTCCTGAGGCCCCATCTGGAGTAGGTGCTGATGCCATGTTTGTACAGCCTGCAAAACTGTGAGCCAAGTGAACCTCTTTTCTTTATGAATTACCCAGCTTCAGGTTTTCCTTTGTAGCAACACAAAACGGACCAGTGCAGAATGAAAGTAACGTTTATTACACATTTAGCTCTACTAAGTACTTCCCATATGCTACTTCATTTAATCATCACAATAATAACTGTGAAATAGGCATTATTAGGTCCAGTTTCTCATTGATCTCTCTTCTCCAGATTGTTTTCACAGAAGAAGGACTTCAGTTCTCATGAATGCATTTACCCCCAAAACTCTCAGAGAGCAGAGATCGGTTACTGTTAGTTCAAGTGCTTTATTTTACTCAGGAAGGCAAAGGTTAGTAAAAGCATAGGCATGGAGGTATTTGTTGGTCTTGTTTCCCTGACAGGTAACTTAGCGGTCTGCCTTTCTTTGTTCAAACCATCACATTCTCAGCACAAGCCTCAGTGATGCTGCCCATTCTCCTCCCAACCTAGGTCACCAAGAGTCTGTGAACAAGCCCTACACCCCACCACTCTAACCCTCCCCCACCCACCCACCCACTCCACAGTAGACACCTGCTCTCTTTTCCCTGTCTCCCAACCGAGTGGAACATAAACTGTTGGCTAAGGCCTCTCCTACACAGCTTGACGCCAAAGCCCTCACTGCCTAATACAGAGTAACGAAGGAAGGGAGCCCAAGGTTCAGAGAACCTCATAAATGTGGAAGTCACATATTCTTGGAGGCAGGAACAAATAGCCTTTAACAGGGAGTCCCTGGAGGACAAGATCCAGGAATTTGCTGGGGGCATCCCTAGGCCACCTGTGAGGATTCGGACAGAAGTCAGAAGCACAGAGTCTGTGACCAGAGATTCAGAAGATGAGATGTAAAGGTCAAAAAAGGGAGAGGTCAGTGGAGAAAGAAGTGAGAGGAAGTGCAGTAGGACACCTCTACGAGCTTAGAGGTGACACTGACCTAAACAGCGTTTGGTCTTTGCAGAACGCTGCACTTTATAGTTTACTGAATGAACTACAATATAGTTTCTTTTAACCTTTCAATCAGTACATCGGCACTTTATTCAAGATTGCAAAAGATACTTTCCTTAATGTGTGCAATGAAAATGTTCACTAAATCACAGTTGATTTAACTTTATATAAGGACATTACATTAGCTCGTTCTGACATATTTTTATGTGACTCAGGGGATAAACAGATCAAGTTTGAGGACTTGGTAATCATTTTTTGTATATAGGAACTAAGTCATGGTTTTCAGAATTGAATTTGTAAAGATTTATGTTAATTTCAAGCATACATGAGAAATATACATGTAACTTCATAAAGGCTTTTCTGTCTTTTATATGTGGCAATTGCATTCCTTCCCCAAATGTTTTCTGAAGGAAGGACAATGGCATAAAGGAGAATTTGTATAAACTTTGGGCCTATGTACATTAAACTTTTGAGAGATGACAATAATGAAGCTTGCCTGGGTTGAAACACTGATTCAGAAAGTGAGGATACCTGGATTCTCACCCCAACTCTCAAGTCACTAATCACGTAAACATGAAAACCTTTCAAATATCTTTGTGCCTTAGGGGTCTTTTCTGTAAAATAAGTATATTCAACCCAGTTCACCATTTTCAAAGTGTGCCTCCCTGCCCCCACATTCCAGCTGACCTTCCCTTTAGAGTTTCTCACTCATTCTCAGTGGAATCCCTTTCTGAGTTGGAAAATAATTGAATGATGGATGCTGGCGTCTGGCAGTTGGAGAGTGAAATACGGGCTTGATTACTGATGGTGATGGAAGCTGGGTTAGTGAAGGTAGCTCATGTGAGCTGCAGCAATGCTCCCCCTGCTTGATCTCTATCACCTAGGTCATTGGCCCAGCTGGACACCTTGGGCCTTCCCACAAGTTCTTAACATATGAAGGGACAGAGAATGGATGTGTCCTGCAGAGGGACTGACTCCAAAAGGAACAGAAGCCCATAAAGGGCTGAGTCAAAACACCTACTCCCATTTTCTAAATATACTAACCACTTAGTTTCTCCTCTTTCCACAGGGAGGAGGGAGGAAGTAGAGAAGATGGGCAGGTTCCACCCATGTTCCTCCATTCTAGAAAGCGGAGTAAAAATTTCCTTTCCTTTATGATTACATAAGGAGGTGGGAATACATGTTTTTTCTCTCCTATGATGTACTCATTCAACAAATATTTATAAGACACCACCTTTGTGCCAGGTGCTGGGATAGACAGTAGAGATATAAGAAGGCAAAACAAATACAAGCTGTTCTTACAGGGAGCTTGCAGTCTGGTGAAAGAGAGATGCAATTATGAAAAGAAATACTTAATTGCAAACTATAATCCATACTAGGAGATGCTCTAAGAGAGAATAATATGAGAACATGATTATATAGGTATGTCAAGTAAACTTCTTTAGAAAGTGATAGTTAATCTCAAATGGGAAGAGTGTTGGGAGTGTATATGTATGAAAATCTTTGAGGCTGGGAAAAACTGGAGGGGGTAGTGCAGCCCACACAGAGAGAGAAGGGTGATGAGTGGCCCAAGATGGAAAGAATTAGGTAGGAGCCAAATCAACAGGACTTGTAAGTTATGTTCAGGAGTTGGGATTCACCCTAAGTATAATGGAAAGCAACTGAAGGATGCAAGATATTAAGGCTTAAGTGATAGACTCTGTGCTAATGAGAAGATCCTGCAATGTAGCATCCAAAGTAGCTCTGTTCCTCTCCATCAGCCTCCCTGTCTCCTCTGATTTTGTCATATAAATGGAGCTGAGTCCATAGGTTGAACTTGGGGAATACCAAGAAGAGGGAAAAATCATGAAGCTTGACTCATTATTATAGGGCCTAGTTTTCATTAGTTGCTTGACTATTGTTTGACGTCAATCTGGAGGAACATGTTTATGACATGCCACAAAGCTTTGTCTTGTTAATATCTTATTCAGCAAAATCTATGGTTGACATAAAGCTTAGAAAGAACAAGTGTATTAAATGACAGAATTTATTTAAAAGTGTGTCAAAATAAAGAAACTCTCAGTTAAAATCTACTGGATATAATGCCAGAAAGAAATCCATATATAATTCCATATATTTATGATCCAAATGAGTTATAACACCCAAGGAAGTGACAGACGACCCATAGAATGGAAGAAAATATTTGCAACTCATATTTGATAACATAGTTTTATCTAAAATATGAAAAGAACTCTTACAACTCAGTAATAAACTGGCAAATACCCAATATTAAAACTAGCAAAGGCTCTGAATAGACATTTCTCCAAAGAAGACATACAAATGGCCAATAATCTCATGGAGAAATGCTCAACATCTTTAGTTATTAGAGAAATCAAGCCAAAACCACAATATGATACCATTCTGTATTACTAGGATTACTATAACAAAAAAGACAGATAAATGCTGATGAGGATGTAGAGAAATTGGATCCCTCATACACTACTGGTAGGAATGTCAAATGATGTACCTCTTAGGAAAACAGTCTGATAGTTCTTAAAACTATATACCTACAATATATTAAAAACAAAAACTTGTATGCTTACATTTGTAGCAACATTATCCAAAGTATCCAAAAAGTGGAGATAACTCAAATGTCTATCAACTGATAATGGATAAATAAAATGTGGTATATCCTGACAATGGAATGTTATTTTGTCATAAAAAGGAATGAAGTACTGAGACATGCTACAACATGAATTCACCTTTAAAACATTCTGCTAGATAAAAGAAGTTAGTCACAAAAGACTACATATTGTATGGTTCCTTTAGGAGAATTTCCAGAAAAGGCAAATCTATAAAGATAGAAAGACTAGTGGACCTGGGAGTTTGGAGAAATGTATGGTGACTGCTGAAGCATAAGGGAACGCCTCAAAAAAGAAATTTCTTTTTGAGGTGCCGAAAATATTATATTCTAAAATTAATTGTAGTGATGATTGCATAACTCTGTGGTTATAATAATTAAAAAACAGTAGCTTTTACCCACCCCCCTTTTTTTTTAGAGACAGGATCTCTGCTGACCAGGCTAACGTGCAGTAGAATAATTACAGCTCACTGCAGCCTCAACCTCCCAGGCTCACATGATCCTCCCATCTTAGCCTCCCGACTAGCTGGGACTGTAGGCATACATGACCACATCTGGCTAATTTTTGTATTTTTTGTAGAGTTGGGGTCTTGCTATGTTGCCCAGGCTGGTCTTGAACATATATTACACTTTCAGTAGGTGCATTGTCTAGTACATGAATTATACCTCAATTATAAAAATCAATTATATAAAGTATTATAGAGTGACTTAGATAATATTTATTCAAAACCATCTCACCAAAGCTCACTCAAGGAGAAATAATCTGAATAGCACTCTATTTATTAATGAAATTATATTTATAGTTGAAAACCTTTCCACAAAGAAAAGACTAGGCCTAGATGGATACAATGGTAAATTTGATCAAACATCTGACAAAGAAGTAATACCAATTTTACAGACTTTTCTAGAAAAGAGAAGAGAAAGGAGCACTTTTTGACTCATTTTATGAAGCCATTATTATCCTGACACCAAATCCAAAGAAGATATTATAAGAGAAAATTAAAGATCAATATCTCTTACGTATATAGACATAAAAATTCTTAAAGCATTAGCAGATTGACTTGGACAATATAGAAAAAGGAAAATAAATCATGACCAAGTAGAGTTTATTCCAAGAGTGCAAGATTGGTTTAACATTTGAAAGTCAATCAGTGTTAATTCCCCATATTAAAAGGCTCAAAAAAAGAAATATATAAACATTCTAATAGATGCAGAAAAAGCATTGGAAAATTTTTAATGCCCATTTGTGAAAAAACCTTTAGGAATGTTAGAAAAAGAACTCAATAAAGGCCATCTACAAAAACTTTTATTAACATCATACTTAATGGTGAAAGACAAAACATATTCCTTCTAAGGTGAGGAAAAAGTCAAGGGTGTCTGTTCTTGCCATGTCTATTCAACATTGCACTGGGACTCTCAGCTAGCTCAGTTATGTAAAATAGATAAATAAATGGCATATAGTTGGAAAGGAAGAAGTACATTGCAATCTTTCATTGTAGTGACATAAACATCTGTATAGAAAACCATAAGAAATCTACCAAAAAAATCCCAGTACAATTAATAAGTGACTACCACAGTCTGTAAGATGTGCAAAAATCAATTATATTTCTACATACTAGCAACACACAATTGGAAATTGAAGTTAAGAACAATACAGTTTATAATAGCATCAAAAAATGAAATATAAGCATATTTAATATATCATGTACAAGACTGAAAATAACAAAACATAGCTGGCAGAAATTAAAGAGGACCAAAATGAATAGTGACACATACCATATTAATGGATCAGATAACTCAATATTGTTGTGATATTAACTTTTCAAATGATTGTCTACAGATTTACCACGCCCAGCCAACAACTTTTTAATTGAAATTGACAAACTGATTCTAGGATTTATATGGAAATGTAAAGGGCCTAGAATACCTAAAACAACTCTAATGAAAGGACAAAGTTAAAGGATTTACACTATTTACCTGATTTTAGTAAGTACTACAAAGCTACAGTAACAAGACAGTGCAGTATTGTTACAATTATAACTATAGAGATCTGTAAAACAGACTACAGAGTGCAGAAATAGGCTACATTAGTCAGAGTTCTCCAGAGAAACAAAACTGATATAATTTGTCTCTCTATATCTAACTACAAGGAGATTTTATTGTGGGAATTGGTTAACATGTTTATGGAGACCAAGAAGTCCATGACATGCCGTATGCCAGCTGAAGAACCAGGAAACCGAATGGTATAATTTGGTCCAATTCTGAAGGCCTGAGAATCAGCAGAGCTGATTGATTGGGGGAATGTCAGTTAAATCCCAAAGGCCTGAGAACTGGGGACATGGAGGCATTGGTGTAAGTCCCAAAGTTCAAAGGCCCCAGAACCAGGACCTCTGATGTCCAAGGGCATGAGAAGATGGCTGTCTCAGCTTACAAAGAGGGAAAGAATTCCCTGTTTCTCTTTTTGTTCTGTTGGGCCTTCAACAGATTGAGTGACACTTGTCCACACTGATGAGGGCATATCTTCTCTATCCCATCTGCTGATTCAAACACTAATCTCTTCTGGGAACATCTTCACAGAAATAATGTTTTACCAGCTATCTGGGCATTCTTTAGCCCAGTCAAGTTGACATAGACCAACACAAATATAGTTCGTTCATATTTGACAAAAGTATCAAGGCCATTCAGTGGAGAAAAGGACAGTCTTTTAAACAAATGCTGCAGGAATAAAGGAAAGGAAAAATGAAAATGATTGACTGCCTAGGAGCATGAGAGAACTTTTTCAGCAATTGATCTATTCCACATTTTGACTGTGGTCATGACTACTGACTAAACACTTGTCAGAACTCAATGTACAATTATATCAGTGAATTTTATTATATGCAAATTTTACTTTAATAGAGTCAATTTAAACAATTTTTAAATTAGTTATGCCAGGTCACAGCGGAGGAGGTTTTATTTGGGAATAGTTTCTGTGGAAGAAGATTTCTGAATGAGTGTTAATTTACCATACTTAATATGGGCTTCCAATATAGCATACTTAATTTAAAAGGTGACGAAACTTTAGGCAATATTAATTTTACAAACAGTATAACAGCCTGTCTTTTCCTTTACTAGTCAACCTATATGTAAAATGCTGTGGGTCTTTTAAAAAGAGGGACATTCATAACTAAAGAACATCAGAGTAGGAGAAACTGGATGTGTTTTGATCTTGAACCCCCACTGAATTAAGACAATTTAGGTGGTTGGGGAAATTTGTCGAATCACGAAATAAATCTGTAGCGGAAAATTTTAATTATCTTAAAGAACTCATAATTCATTCAGTAAGTACTTAAATCTCTGCCATCCTCCAGGCATTATTCTAGGGATTAAGCTTGTGATGAATAAATGGAAGAAATTTTCATTGTTATATAGAGATAGATTTTGGTTCAATAAAAAGAAGAACATTCTAACAACTGGAGTTGCCAAAAAAAATAAACAAATAAGTCCTTTACAAAGGAAGTAGGGCATCTCCATCTGTGTGAGTACAGACTGCATTCCCAGTTGCCAGGGATAACAGTGCTTTACTCTGTGTTGGGAGGCAGGTTACCTCTGAATTTCCTTTCCAAATTAGGTTCAGATGGAGTTGTGTGAAACAAAAAATATTTAATGTAGATTTGAGGCCAGGCACGGTGGCTCATGCCTATAATCCATGTGCTTTGGGAGGCCAAGGTGGGTGGATCACCTGAGGTCAGGAGTTTGAGAGCAGCCTGGCCAACATGGTGAAACCCTGTCTCTACTAAAAATACAAAGATTAGCTGGGCATGGTGAGACACATGTAGTCCCAGCTACTCAGGAGGCTGAGCCATGAGAATCACTTGAACCCAGGAGGCAGAGATTGCAGTGAGCCAAGATTGTACCACTGCACTCCAGCCTGGGCAACAGAGAGAGACTCTGCTTCAAAACAAAAATAGATAGATTAGATACGTAGGTAGGAAGGTAGGTAGGTAGGTAGATAGATAGATAGATAGATAGATAGATAGATAGATAGATAGATAGACAGATAGATTTGATAAAAAGGAAAATTTGACATTTTTAGTGTTAATTTGTGTTAAAAATATGTACTTTTCTGATTATGAATATAAAGCACATACATTATATTTCTGATAATTAAGTTGCACACAAGGAAGTGAAAAATAATCCATAGTCTCACCACCCAAAGATGAGCATCATTAACATTTTGTTACTCTCTTTCCAGATTTTTCTTGTGTATCTATACATCATAGAGAGTGGAACACACTCATATTTTTCCCAAGATGTCATCATATTACACAGTCTATTTTTACACAGCTTTCTCTCTCTTAAAATGTATCATGGGGATCTTTCTATATCAACAGAGAGATTGACCTTACTTAAATCGAATAACATGTTGTATGGAGGTACTACGATTTGTTTAGCCAGTTTTCTATTAACGAACATTGAACATTTTTTGATGTTTCCCTGATTATTTGCTTTGGCTGTATTCCTAAGACAGACAGACAGACAGACAGACACACACACACACACACACACACACACACACACACACACACAGAGAGAGAGAGAGAGAGAGAGAGAGTAGCTTGTTATTAATTGTGTTAATCTTTGACAATCCGAAAGGAGGAAAATTTGTTATAATTTGTATTTTTTGATTACGAGAGCTTATACTCTAGTGAGAGAGACAGACAATAATCAAAGGTCACAGATAAATATAAATTTACAACTGTAATAAATGTTATGACAGTGAATCAGTGCAATGAGCATACAGGCTGAGATTGACATGATAATTTAGTTGGGAGCTTAAGTAGTCAGGGAAAGCTTCCCTGAAAGAATAATGACTGAGTGATACCATCATCAGCTAATCAGGGGATCATAGATGAGAGCTAGAGCAGGCCTAGAGAGAATTTCAGAAAGTGAAAATAGCATGTGCAAAGGCACTGTGCATGTTCCAGGAACAGAAAGAAAGCCAGCATGGATGATTTGTGACAAGCCAGGGCAGCACAGTGCTGTGATGGAGCTGGAAAGGGAGGAGATGCCACATCACTCAGGATCTTGTCATTCATGGTAAGTTCATGTCCATATATTCCACTGGTGATATCTGTTGAAGGATTCTGATCTTTATCTGAAGAACAATGGATGTCATTAAAATATTTCAAGCAAGAGGGTCACATAATAGAATTTACATTTTGAAAAAAATCACCTGGTTTCAGGTTGGAAAATGTTTAAGTGGGGGTCAGAGTGGATGTGGGTAGCCTCCTTCCAAAGCTCCCACAGCATCTAGGAGAACGATGATGCTGGCTTAGCTCAAGGTGGCATCAGTGAAGCTAAAAAGAGAATGGATTTGCCAGCCCTGTGAGACAAGATTTGGAGAAACGTTGGGTACTAGGGGCAAGAAAGACTATGAGAGTCCTGGCTCTAAGGCTGGTGGTGGTACAACTCCAGGGTATTCTGGAAGAGGACCACTTTTAGTAGAGTGATGTGTTCAGTTTTGATGATGAAGCCTAGACGCTTCTCATTATTGGTCATTTGTATTTCTTATGTGTACCTCCTGGGGTGCAGTTTCCTTTGGCATTGCTCTTTTCCTGCTCCATGTAAGACCCCATGACTAGGGATAGTAGATGTTTTTCATATATGTTGCCAATGTTTTTCTCAATTTGTCATTTCCTTTTTTGGTTGTTTGCTTTGAATTTTATTATTTTCTGTAGAAGAGTTGATGTAAAATCTAAACACTATAAATTTGTGTATTCCCTTTTAAGTTTTGGAATTAAGCTGTGAACATCACAGAAAATTTAGTTGCAGTTACCAATCAATCAGAATTTTCATTCAAGATTCATATTTTAATCACCCTCTTTGTATATATAGGAAAGAAGAGCTCACCTAAATGAAGGTATGAATAATTTTGTATAAGAAGGTCAAGAAATTGAATTTTTATGACAAATGTCAATGTTGTCATTTCTTCATGTGGTATTTAATGTCTGTGGATCACTTCACAATAAAAAATTTAGAATTCTTTTAGTCTTCCAAATCAGGCACTTCCTAAAGTCTTCAGAGTCTTAGTGTCTGCTCTACAACCCCTCTCAAATGCTGATATTTGAGAAAAGTGGTATATATTCCACAGGTGATTCTGAAGGTCATATATGCCTTTTCACCTCTAAGGCTTAACACAGCACCTGTTGAATGAATTAACAAAACATTTTCAATTAAAATGCTTAGAAGGCTAGGTGCACTGGCTTACATACATTTGTAATCTCCACACTTTGGGAGGCTGAGGCAGGACGATTGCTTGAGCCCAGGAGTTCAAGAGCAGCTTGGGCAACACAGTGAGACCTCATCTCTATAATAAATATATAAAATTAGCCAGGAATGATGGCATGTGCCTGTAGCTCCAACTACCTGAGAGGCTGAGGTGGGAGGATCGCTTGAGCCCAGAAGGTTGAGGCTTTAGTGAGCCAAGATCAGGCTACTACACTCCACCGTAGATGACAAAGTAAGACCCTGTCTCAAAATAAAATAATAAAATACTTAGAATAAAATGTTTAAAAATGGTTATATGTACAAACATCCCCAGACTTCTAAGCTCTTGGCTTAATAATACTTACAAATGAATGACCAGTACCGCATTCCCACAAAGTCTTCCCCTATCACTGATGTCCTGTTGTCTGGGAAACTTGCTCTGTCATTGACACCTGGATCCATGAAGCCCTTCCCTACCATTGCTGCGGAAACCACCAGGATCCTCTCTCTGGGTGCTCTCCATCTCCTTCCTTGCCTTGCTTTGGGACCTCTCAGATCAGTGGCACCTATACCCCATTCCACCCTATTGCCAAAAGCATCAGGAACGTAAGCGCCTCAGGACTCAAGCATCTCAGGGCTTAGGACTCAGCATGTAAGGTGGTGATGGTCAGGTCTTTATTTTTGGAAATACTACAAACTACCCTCAGGGATATTTCAGCCCCATGATAAATTAAATAAGATTTTATGAGTTTGCCTGAGAATGTAGCCACCATGTATAACACTTCTAAACACAGACTTAAGAAAATACCTTCTGAAATTGATTACTTGTAGAGTAAATATTAATATTTATGGTTAATTTTTCTTTTTATTTGATAAAATATTAGATAAGATGCATGTTTTCCCTTTAATATTAAAGCCCTGTCCAGTTGTAAGGATGAAAAGAGAATCGTTCCTTTCTGGGAATGCCTGTAGCTAACTCAAGGGATCTACCAGCAATGAAGGCGAGCAACATTTCTTTCTCCTTCAGACACATGGCGATATGGTTTGGCCATGTCTCCACCCAAATCTCATCTTAAATTGTAGCTCCTATATTCTCACAGGTTGTGAGAGGGACCTGGTGGAAGATAATTGAATCATGGATGCAGTTTCCCCCATACTGTTCCTGTGGTGGTAAACAAGTCTCACGAGACCTGATGGTTTTATAAGGGGTTTTCCTCTTTTACTTGGCTCTGATTCTCTCTTGCCTTCTGCCATGTAAGACATGCCTTTCGCCTTCCACCAGGATTGTGAGCCCTCCCCAGTCACGTGGAACTATGGGTCCATTAAACCTCTTTTTCTTTATAAATTCCAAAGTCTCGGATATGTCTTTATCAGCAGCATGAAGATGGACCAATACACATGGTTTGTCCAATCACTTCTATCTGGTTTGTGTATTAAAATCTTAAGCTTCTGAGGGGCATGGTATGTACTTGTAAAACAATACACTTATTTGTCCTCCCCAACTTAAAAAAAGTAACTGGTCACAGAGGAGAAACTCAGTCTTCCTCATTCTGAAGTTCTTTAAAAATGTCTTTAGTGTTGGTTAAGCCAGAACATTTTTGCAGAAAAAATTTCCACATGTGACAAAGTTGGATCAGAGCAGTAAGTGCTCTAGAGAAGATGCCTGGATAGTTTTACTGACCAAGAGGAAATTTCCATTTCCTTCGACTCTTACAACCAAAAGTTTCTTCTCCAAAAAGCAGGCCCAGGATTAGAATTCTTGACTTTCAGTAGCACCCATCCTACCCTGTAGCCAGAGGAGCTCAGCCAGGCATGTAGAGTGCATGCATTACTACACCACGTGCAGAGACCCTAGAGTCTAAGCCCCACACAGCAGAGTTGTAATCAGAGGAGTAGACATTGCTTGTTTCCGTTTCACCCAAGTTCCTGCAGGTCAGGTATGTATGTTGATTCTAGTTCTCTTTCCCATTTCCCTCTGACTTCTATACCCAGCCACAGGTCAGAGCCATTTGAGATTGAGAGAGGTGAAGTCCATTCTGTTTGGTTCTTGAATCCACTACTTAGTTCCAAGAGAAAATCGCATTTCTCCCAAACACTAAATTATTGAGTCTGTAGGTCTATCGGAATTTACCGTCAAGCTGCAATTCATCTAAAAGCATACCTACCTCAAAAAGATTAGAAATAGCTCATTTTTTCCCATAGTAAATGGAAAGTGAAGGTTAAACTATAAGACAGAACATAACAGGAATAAATTATCGAGTCTGTGGGTCTACTGGAATTTGCCAACAAAACACGATTCTTTATCTAAAAGTATACCTACCTCCAAAAGTTAGAAACAGCTTATTTATTTTCAGAGTAAATGGAAACTTACAGAAGGTCTAATAAGAATAGATGTTTCCAGTCATCCGGAGTAATGTAAGCATAATTGTTCACTTAGTCATTCATGAATGTTTTAATCAAGTAACCACTGTGTGCCAGGCACCATGTTAGGCATCGCATATATAGCAAAACAGACATGATTCCTGCCCGCTCAGCTTTGAAATTACTTGCACCTGGAAGAGATACTTGCTCTAAAGTGTGATCAGCATAATGATAGCCTCAAAGGCTCTGAGAGTGGATTTGATCATCTATGGGGTGTTGGGGTGGCAATGGGGAGACAGAGAGGAAGAGGACAGAGAGAGAGAAGGAGAAAGACCTTGAGAAAGAGAAAAAGAGGGCTAGAACTGAGGTGTGAGACTCATGTTTCCAGTCTGAGCAAAAAGAGAGAGCCAGAAACGAAGCCTAGTAAAGTATGCAAAAAATAAAAAGAAAACAAATCAAATGTGGCTTTGCAGAATCCAATAAAGGAGCATGGTTTCAATAAAACAGTGGTCCATGATAGCAAATGCTGCTAAGAGAGAAAAAAAAAATGGAGGGCTTGTCTTAGGTATTTAAAGAAAAGAGATATTTAATGGAGAGAAAGGGCTGGGAACTGGAACCACGTGGCAGGGGAGGCACTGGGGAGCCTGGAACCCTCGTGCTCTTCTCCCACCACCAGGCTCTCTTCTACTCTTCCTTCAGGTCAAGGCTTAGATATTGCTACTTGTAGGGATCCTCCCAAGCCACAAGTCTTGGTTAGGTGCCCCTCCTGTTTGCTTCTGTAAGCACTGTTTACTTCCCTTCATTGCAATTATATTTTTTTCTTGACAGCAGCAACCATCTCTGATAAACTGAAACAGAAAAGACATTTTTTTTTTTTGGAAGGCCATGTGGGAGTTTGCAGAATTTTAATGTAGAAAACAGGCTAAATCCAAAAAAGACCAAGCAGTGGAGATACAGGCCAGCTTACATCTCCAGGTGCGCTGGTGAGTTAACCAGGCCACCTTTACCCAGCTCACACCGGGGCCCATCACCACTATTGCCACCAGATGCTGGGTGCTGCTGCCATCATATCACCAAGAGAGTGAATTCCAAACTGTCCCCTTCTCCTTCAGTTTATTCAGTTGTGGCAAAAAAAAAAAAAAAAAAAAAAAAAAAAAAGATAATAATCATCATCATATGTGTAAAAGGAGATTTGGCCAGGTGTGGGGGCTCAAGCCTATAATCCCAGCAGTTTGGGAGGCCAAGACTGGCGGATCGCCTGAGGTCAGGAGTTTAAGACCAGCCTGATCAATGTAGTGAAACCCCATCACTACTAAAAATACAAAAATTAGCCTGGCATGTTGGTGGGCGCCTGTAGTCCCAGCTACTCAGGAGGCTGAGACAGGAGAACTGTTTAAACCTGGGAGGCAGAGGTTGCCGTGAGCTGAGATAGTGGCATTGTACTCCAGCCTGGGTGACAGAACAAGACTCCATTTCAAAAAAAGAAAAAGAAAAAGAAAATTAGTTGGGCCTGGTGGCACAGATCTGTAATCATCTGTAATCCCAGCTACTCGGGAGGCTGTGGTAGGAGAATCACTTGAACCCAGGAGGCAAGTTTGCAGTGAGCTGAGATCAATTCATTGGACTCCAGTCTGGGCAACAGAGTGAGACCCTGTCTCAAAAAACTAAAATAAAGTAAAAATAAATAAAGAGGGGATTTAACATTTAGCTACTGTTTAAAGTATAGTAAGTGAGCACTTCCGTAGCTACGGCTGAGCTATTCTTTTGAAACCCTTTAGTGTTCTTCTCATTATTTTCCCCTCATTGCCCTCATCTCATGGGTAACTAAGTTTTCTGGATTAGCTCTATTTTGTGTGTTGAGGGGAGATGGGAGGAGGACAAGGTCTTGTTCTTGTCACCCTGGCCGGAGGGCAATGGTATGATCACGGCTCACAACAGCCTTGACCTGCTCTCGAGCTCAAGCAATTCTCCCACCTCAGCCTTCCAAGTAGCTGGGACCACAGGCACATGCCACCACACCCAGCTATTTTTTTTTTCCCAGTAGTGATAAGGTCTCCCTATGTTGCCCAGGTTGATCTTGAACTCCTAGGCTCAAGTGATCCTCCCACCTCAGCCTCACAAAGTGCTGAGGTCACAGTCATGAGCCACTGCGGCCAACCCCTGGATTTGCTTTTCTTTATAGTTTTAACACAGATTTGTGTCCCTACACTATAGCTAGCATTGTCACTTTTGCCTGTTTTGTGCTTTGTGTAAATAAAATCACACTGTATGTATTCCTCTGAAATATATTTTCTGCTCACTATATATTTTCAGTGTTGGTGTGAAATAGCTATCATTTCTTCATGTCCACTACTTTACTGTGTTAATATACCAGAACTACTTTATCCTGTCTGCTGATAATGAAGTAAGGATTATTTTTTCCCAGTCAACAATGCTGCTAATTATATATACATACCTCCTGGTGTACATATTAAATAATTCATTGAGGTCTCTAGTGAAAGCAGAATTTCTAAGTAATAAGGAATGTGAATATTTAACGTTACTAGGTGACAGCAAATTATTTTCCAACATGGCTGTAATAATTATATTCCCACCAGCAGTGATGACTTTTTTCACTGTCCCATGTCTCCATCAACATCCGGTAGTATCCAACCGTATTATTTTTGTCAAACTAGTGGGTGCAAAGGAGTAGCTCAGTGTGGTCTTAAGTTAAGATTCCCTGATTACTATCAAGTTTGGGTGTTTTCCTGCATTTATAAGCCATACACACTTGCACTTCTGTGAGATAACTGTTCATGCCATTTTGAGCTTCTCTATGGAGCTGTATATGTCTCTCCATATACTTGGACCTCCTTAAAGTTCTTCAATAAAAACTGTAGTAATTCTGTACCAAGGATCTGCACGTTTTTCTTACATTTATTCCTGGGTGTTTTATATTATTTTATGCTATAAAACACTTTCTACTGTTGAAATACACTTTTCTTTTTATATTGATATTACATCTAGAAATCTTGTTGAACTCATGAAATCTGATCATTTACCTGTAGATTCCATTTATCTGTAGATTATTTTGATTTTTCCATGTTGATAATTATATCATCTGTAAATAATGGCTGTTTCATTTATTCCTTTCCTAATTCTCGTATATTTTTCTTGTTTCATTGTGCTGGATAGAATTTTAGCCAATATACCGTTGAATAGAAGTGATGATTCTCCTATTCTGGGACCATTCTTGTCTGGGACTTATGTCTCTTTCTTCCCCCGCCATTTTTTTTTTTTTTTTTTTTTTTTCTCTTTTGGCATTTGGTACAGAACCAGAGTCCCAAATGAGCACATTTACTTAGCCAAGCTTAAGTCTCAGGCCTTTCTAACTGCCAAAAAAAGCAGAAGAAAGCAGAAGAAGGAGAAAGAAGGAGAAGGAGAAGAAGAAAGAAGAAGGAGAAGGAGAAGGAGAAGGAGAAGGGGAAGGAGAAGAAGAAGAAAGAGAAGAAAGAAGAAGGTGGAGGAGGAAAACATATGCCATAGTATGATACAGGGCTCTTTCTCGAATTTTCTAGGAATTTCTCCAAAACTGGAAGGGCATTCAAATGCCAGACAATGGAGAGTAACTTGTAATTGCCTGTATACTTGTCTTTATGCACAGCAAGAGTCTACATAATCAACCCAATCACCATCAATAACGTGCCTATAGGAGGATTTATTCTTCATTTCAAATTCAAAGAATACATCTCCCTTTACTGGGTACATAATATCAGAACTGGAGATTCCCCCGTTCCAAATTATTTATGGAAGTTCCTCTGGTCCATTGCGGAATCTTTAAGAAGGTGACATCTGGGGAATGAATGGAGATGAAGTATGGGGCATTCTAAAGAATGAGAATTTCTCATCAGTGTAAAACTTCAGAGATGACTCTTTCCAGTCACATCCTCAGTTATTCCCCCCTCTTCTTTCACGGGTTTCTATACTTCTGTTTCCAGTGTTATCATTGACAGCCGTATCCATGTTTTCCTCTGCCTAAGTTACCGCTAAGTAGATCACAATCTCCCAGCTCCTCTTTTACTTTCATGTCTGTGAAGAAGTTCATGTTCTTTTATGGTTTTCTAGAGGATTACTGCTAGTGATAATAAAAAGCAATTAATAATGAGCATTCTGCCACCAAATTGAGACACACACACACGGAATTTAGTATTTCTCTGTAGATAGTCATAACAAAGTTTTTTAAAAATGACAAAAATTGCAACATTTATATGACAAAAGTTACTATCCCTAATATACATATAGTACTTATAAACTGATAAAAGAGTTATTTGATTTTATAATGGGCCAAGGACATAAACAGTCAGAGAATAAACAATACAAATAAGATGTTTAACTTCATCTTTTAGGTTTTGTTATAAACTAAAACAAAAATTAAATGTAATTTCTTCAACTAATAAATTGGCTAAGGGAGAAAAGATCTTCAATATCTTGTGAAGCTAAAGAGAGAACACAGGCTCTCCATGCACTGTTAGAGGAAGCAAACATTGATGTTCCTTGAATAGAGTCTTGAACATAGACAGTATGTTGCCAAACCCTTTAACCATGTAAACTTTTCTTCTTAGTTCATGAGAGTTTATTCTATCAAAAACAAAACAAGCTTTAAGAACATAAGCAAAGTCTGTCTTTCTTTCTTTCTTTCTTTCTTTCTTTCTTTCTTTCTTTCTCTCTTTTGTCTTTCAGTTCTGGGGTACATGTGCAAATCACAGTCTTTCTTTCTTTTTGTTTTGTTTTGTTTTGTTTTGAGACGGAGTTTCACACCGTGGCTGGGCTGGAGTGCAGTGGCACAAACTTGGCTCACTGCAACTTCCACCTCCCAGGTTCAAGTAATTCTCCTGCCTCAGCCACCTGAGTAGCTGAGATTATAGGCACCTGCCCCTACACCCAGCTAATTTTTTGTATTTTTAGTAGAGATGGGGTTTCATCATGTTGGCCAGGCTGGTTTGGAACTCCTGACCTCGTGATCCACCTACCTCGGCCTCCCAAAGTGCTAGGATTACAGGCATGAGCCACCACACCCAGCCCAGATCACCGTCTTTCTATATTCAATTATTAATAATTGATATTTCACCAAAACTAACATAGCATTGATCATATATATCATTATTCTGTGTACTACTATGAAAGAAAAAAATGCCAAACTATAGTACAATCTGTTTTATCACTTTGAATTCTCTTACAATTTTCTAACTGACATTTAATAATTATACATATTTATGGGATACAGAGTGATATTTTGATACACATATACAATGTGTAATGATCAAATCATGGTAACTCACATATCCATCACCTCAAACATTTATCATTTCTTTGTGTTGGGAACATTCAAAATCCTCTCTTCCCGCTATGTGAAAATATGAAATAAATTATTGCTAACTATGGTCAGTCACCCCACAGTGCTGTAGAACACTGGAACTTATTCCTTCTAGCTAGCTGTAATTTTGTAACCCTTAACCAAACTTTCTGTCTCCCCCTGTGCCTACCTTCTAGTAATCACAATTCCACTCTATACTCCTATGAGCTGAACATTTTTAGCTCCCACATATGTGTGAGAGCATGCTGTGTTTATCTTTCTGTGCCTAACTTATTTCACTTAACATTATGTCCTCTAGTCTCACTCGGTTGCCAAAAATGATAGAATTCCATTCTTGTTTGTGGGTGAACAGTATTTTGTTGTGTACACACATCACATTTTCCTTATCCGTTCATCCGCTGATAAACACATTGATTCCGTAGCTTAGCTACAATAGTGCTGCAATAATCTTTTCCTTTGAATAAATATGCAGTAGTGGGAATGCTGGATCATATAGTATAGTTCTACTTTGAGTTTTTTGAGGAAACTCTACACTGTTTTCCATAATGGCTGTACTAATTTACAGTGCCACCAACAGTGTATGTGTTTCCATTTCTCTGAGTTATCACAAGCATCTTGTGTCTTTTTGATAACAGCTATTCTAATTAGGGTGATATGATAGTGTATTGTGGTTTGATTTGCAGTTCCCTAATGATTACTAATGTTGAGCTTTTTTTTTTACATACTTGGTGGCTATTTGTGTGTCTTCTTTTAAAAAATGTCTATTCAGATTGCTTGCCCATTTTTTAAATCAGATCTTTTACTGCTTTTGAGTTTCTAGTATATTCTGAATATCTCTTTTCAGGTGAATAGTTTGCAAATATCTTCTCCCATTCTGCAGGTTATCTCTTCACACTGTTAGTTGTTTCCTTTGCTATGCAGAAGTTTTTCAGTTTGATATACGTAATCCCATTTGTATATTTTTGCATTTGTGGACTATGCTTTTGAAATCTTATCCATAAAACCTTTGCCCAAATCGAGTGTTTCCTCTGTGTTATCTTCTAGTAGTTTTACAGTTTTGAGTTTTACATTTAAGTCTTTAATCTATTTTGAGTTGATTTATGTATATGGTGAGAAATAGGGATCTAGTTTCATTCTTCTTCATATGAATATTCTGTTTTCTTAGCACCATTCATTAAAGAGGATGTGCTTTCCCCAGTGTGTGTGTTCTTGGCACCTTTGTCAAAAATCAGTTGGCTGTAAATATCTGGATTTATTTCTTTGTTCTCTATTTTGCTCCATTGGTCTATGTGAGTGATTTTATACCAGTGCAATGCTGTTTGGGTTACTACTGGTTTGTAATATGTTTTGAATCAGGTAGCTTGATGCCTCCAGCTTAGTTCTTTTTGGTCAGTATTGTTTTGGCTATTGTGAGTCTTTTGTGGTTCCACACAAATTTCAGAACTTTTTTTCTACTTCTTCGAAGAATATAATTTGTATTTTGATAGAGATTGCATTAGATCTGTAGATTGTTCTGGGTAGTAGGGTCACTTTGACAATATTCATTCTTTCAGTCTACGAACAGGGGATGTCTTTCCATTTACTTGTGTCTTCATCAATTTCTTTAATCAGCATTTTATAGATTTTATTGTAAAGATCTTTTGCCTCCTTGGTTAAATTTATTCCTAGGCATTTTAATATTTTTGGCAGCTATTGTAAAGGGAATTGCCTTCTTGATTTCTTTTTCAGCTAGTTTATTATTAGTGTACAGAAGTGCTACACTAATAGCACTGTGCAGCAAATCCTGCAAATTTGCTGAATTCATTTATCAGTTTGGAAGTTTTTTTAATGAAGTCTTTAGATATTTTTATATATACAATCATATTATCTGCAAACAGGGATAATCTGACTTCTTTTTCAATTTGGATGCCATTTATTTCTTTCTCTTGTTTAATTGCTCTAGCTAGAATTTCTAGTACTGTGTTGAATAAAAGTGGTGAAAGTGAGCATCCTTGTGTAGTTCCAGTTCTTAGAGGAAAAGCTTTCAAGTTTTTCCCCATTCAATGTGATGTTAGCTGTGGGTTTGTTATTTATGGCCCTTACTGTATTGAGGTATGTTTCTTCTATACCTAATTTGTTGAGAGTTTTTATCATGAAGGAACGTTGAATTTTTTTTGTTATTTTGTCTTTATTTCATAATCATAAACTTAACTCAACTCTGCAATCCAGCTAGGCATGGAAGAGAACAAGGAAAACACGGAACTCAAAGGAAACTGCGGCAAGAGCACAGATTTTAGGATACTGTAAGCAAACAGTGTGGAGGGGTGCTCTCGTGAGCTACAGAAGGATTGGTCTGGTGGTTAAGAGAAAACACAAGTCAAACTTATTAAAGTTGTCCACAGTCGGCAATGGTGATCTTCTTGCTGGTCTTGCCATTCCTGGACCCAAAGTGCTCCATGGCCTCCACAATATTCATGCCTTCTTTCACCTTGCCAAAGACCACAGGCTTGCCATCCAACCACTCAGTCTTGACAGTGCAGATGAAAAACTGGGAACCGTTTGTGTTGGATCCAGCATTTGCCATGGACAAGATGCCAGGACCTGTATGCTTTAGGATGAAGTTATCATCAAATTTCTCCCCATAGATGGACTTGCCACCAGTGCCATTATGGCATGTGAAGTCACCACCCTGACACATAAACCCTGGAATAATTCTGTGAAAGCAGGAACCCTTATAACCAAATCCTTTCTCTCCAGTGCTCAGAGCATGAAAGTTTTCTGCTGTCTTTGGAATCTTGTCTGCAAACAGCTCGAAGGTGACGCGGCCCAAGAGCTCGCCGTCAACGGCAATGTCGAAGAACACGGTGGGGTTGACCATGGCTGATACTACAAGGCTCCAGGCGGCGGCGGCCTCTGCCATGCCAGGAATGTTGAATTTTGTCAAATATTTTTGTGCAGCTATTGAAGTAATCATATGGGTTTTGTTCTTTCTGTTAACGTGATGCATCACATAATGATTTGCATATGTTGAACCATCCTTGTATCCCTGGGATAAATTTCACTTGATCATGATATTTACTCTTTCTGATGTGTTGTTAGATTTGGTTTGCTAGTATTACATTGAGGGGTTTTGCATTTTTGTTTATCAAGGATACTGACCTGTAGTTTTCTTTTTTGTTGTGTCCTTGTCTGGTTTTGTTAATACTGGTCTCACAGTTGTGTATCCCTTTTGACTCAGCACTCCCCGCTTCTAGGAGTTTATTCTAGAAATATATTCTAATAGGTAGGTAATACAATAACCACAGCAGTGTTCACTGAAGTCTTGTTTATAATAGTAAAAACTGGAATCCAACAATATACATGGATTAAATAGTTTGCTAGAGTCATACAACAGAATAAGCAGCCGTTGAAAAGGAAAAATTGTTTGTGACAAACTAAAGAGTAAAAGGAAGCAGAATGTATAAGAGCATTTACCTTGTTTATATAAAAGTTACCAATATGTACAAATTCATATATGTCTACATACACAGATATGGTTATCAAAACATTTAGTTATTATTATTATTAATATTATTATTGAGACAGAATCTCGCTCTTGTTGCCCAGGCTGGAGTGCAATGGCATGAGGATCTTGGCTCACCTCAACCTCCTCCTCCTGGGTTCAAGGAGGAGGATTCTCCTGCCTCAGCCTCCCAAGTAACTGGGATCACAGGCATGCACCACCATGCCTGACCAATTTTTAGTAGACATGGAGTTTCTCCAAAAACATACAAATTTTATTAACAAGCAGGTGGCAGGTATTTTGAGGTTGGTTATTGTTTGTAATGTGATGTATAATTTTATATAGCCATAACACTGTTGTGATTTCCTTTTCCCCATTACCTTGGTTCCTCAATTCTAATTGTCTTATTCCAATTTTTGTCTTCCCAGATATCCCTAGGTCACCATTTTCAGCTTGACTTCCATGCACTATGAGGTAAACTAGCAAATGCTCCAAAGGAATAAAGTAGCAAATAACATCAGGCTCACTTCTGTACCTTCTCCTTCCCTCTAATATCTTGTTCCTTCAAGTCCTGGCTGCCTTGGTTGTTTAGATGCCTTCAAACAGCTCCTCTTAATTGGTTTAAACCAGATTTATAACTGCTTTCAACAGTAAGTGGTTCTGATATAAGCTGCTTTAGCAGAGCCAGAAGCAAAAGTCCAAATGTCTCATATTTAAGGGCATATTATTTATTGCTAAAATATAAAATTATTTTGTAAGTAAAGAGATTATCTTTTAATATGAATAATTGTTTAATATTACATTTTGTGAATATTTAAAATTTTTCCTTGAAAAAAGACACACAATATTTTATATGTTTCTTAAAAGTATTAAATATAATTACTTTTTTAAATGCTGAAATTATACTTTTATAAAGCATATTCAAATTAAATACTTTATTACTCACCTAAATTTAATTCAAAATTGAATTTAACCCAAAAATATGCTTATTTTACTTTCTGATTATACTGCTGCACATTTGGGTATAATTTTTTATATCGCAAATAAATTTCTTTACTACTGTATTCTGTGAGTCACGCATTAGAGTAAGTGAAAAGATTGATTTGTACATCAGATAAAACAAGCATAACAGAGATTTGAGCTATAAGTATAGATTTAGTATCATGAACCTAGGTGGTCAAGATCTAAAGCAATGGCAAATTCAGCAGATACTGTCAGATATGAAAATTTTGCAGGATTGGGACTGCCTTCGAAGCATTCATAAATAGGGAACTACTTGGGTCCTCCACATTTCACAGAAGCTTTCTAAACATCCTTAGTCCCCCCTTTCCTATTTCCAAACTTTGGGTCCTCTATTTATTTCTCCTCTTACTTTCAACATATGTCTTCTTGTTTCATGAGGAAAAACGGAAGTCACCAGGTGTAGCTCCCACAAATTCCTGTCTCTACATCAACAACTAAACAACATAAAAGCCCAGCTTTCTATCTTCACCCCCTGCCCATATCTGTAAATTGGCCTTCATCCCCTAACTGGGCAATAACTCTGTCCGTACTCTAGGTACCACCTTTCCCATCTTCCTAGGGTACTTGTTTCCCCCCTTAGGCTGGCATCCTCCTGTCTTTTTTCAACCATGCTTTTATGTCTTTTTTTCTTTCACTGTATAAATATACTCCCCACCACTAGGCTGTTTAATCACAAATTTTCCTCCGATCTGGTGTTCTTCAAATTCCAGGCTTCTCCCCATGAGTGGTGGGTTGTGAAATTAATGAGTCTGTTTCACAAACCATATTATTTTAAGAAATGAATTAATATGGAACCTGCCATATCAGAATGCAACACATACATGCCTAGCAGGAGCTGTCCATGTTGCCACAAATCCTGCAGACAACTGAGTTGAGTGACAGCTGGAGGATGGGAGGTAATGAATACATGCATTGGCTGGGAACTGCCAGCCAGTCACTCTTCTGCTCACTGGTGTCTCAGCTGATTTTCTGGAATTGATCATAATTGCATCAGGAGGGTTCATGTTTTATAGTTTTATTTTACGTCAATGTAATTTATAGCTAATTATAAAGTGAGTTTTAGAAGAACTTTGTCCAATGTTGGCAAAGGCAGCAAGACTTTCCACCAAGGTTTGGCTATGAGCTAGAAGCTTTCAGTGTGCTTTTTGAATTAGGCATAATTGTTAGGCATTTTTCAACTTTGTGGTAATTGTACATTTTAATCAAAGTTATACCAATTATCCTTAACATAGTTGATTATATTAGAAGAAATAGAAACAATCATGTGAAAAACACAGAGGCATGTTCTGGCTGAAATGCCAGATTTGGGCATGTTTATAGTTAGAATATTAAGAAAAACATCTCTTTTAATTAACAAATTATATTATTTGAACTATAAGCCCAAGAAGTGTGAGTCATTTTAATAATGGTAAAGTATAGCTTATCAATTGCTCAAAATTCACTGAAAATTTATTACTTGTAATGACATTCTTGCAAATAAAAGCTTAAGATCTTTCAAAAAAATCCTTTGAAATACAGCAAGCCAAATTTGTTCATACGGCCTTCAAATATTTTCAAAGAAAAAAAAGAGATAAATTTGTTATCATTATTTCCCATTGGTATTAATGTAAAAGCATTACCATCACAATTAGTCACCTATGTTTAGCAAAAGGAAACAAACAGCTTCTTAAAAAATTATTCTCAGCATACATGGTTATAGTGAATATGATCCTTGATAAATCAGCTGGGAATTTAAAATTATACTTCTAAGTCATAACATATTATAGTTCTAAGGAATGTACAGAATAGAATTTATACTTCTTAGGCACATACAGGCAGACACAGATTGCATAATTCCACTTAATGAGAGCACTAATACTTCATATTACTTAGACTTTCAGTTTATGCCAAATATATGTATGAAAATATGATTTTTATAAAGGATTTATTGTGTTGTTTTCCTTTAACCAAACACCAAACTACTTGAAGAACATAAATTCAACTGGAAAATTGTAATGGAATTGTGAGTGATTCAGAAGTAAATATGACCAGGAAACATAGTAGAATAATTTAAAATACTGTTAGAAATTACTCTGTACATTATTTAAAATCTGTGTTTTATACATTACAAAGATTTCACATCCTGACAATTGTACTGAATCTCTTGGACTTGAAAACAAAAGTAGTATTGTTAGTAGTAGCTGTTTAATTTTATTAAAGGAACCTTTGCTTTTTATTTTGTGTTTCTCAGAAATTGGATCTGTGGCTGAGACTAATGATTCCCCTCCCTTTGCCATAGGAACGGAGCTGTGATTACTCAGATATGTCTCTGCAACTTTGTCTTCACCCATGCAATAGATGGGATTTGTGTGACTTCCACCTCTGAGGCATGGAATCCCCTGCTCTCCTTTCTTCTTTCTATGGGCTGGAACACAACGTGTCTGGGACATATCTTTGGAACACACAAATGAGAACAACACCCTATGGGATGGGGAAACAGTAACATTTAAGGTACATGGTCACTTAATGATCTCTTGGGACTTGCTGCACCAACCTAGACCACTGACTCAGGGTTTGGGAAGCCAATGGCTATGCTTTTAAACCACTGTATTGCTGGGTCTGTGTTAAAACAACTTAGCCTTTCCATCAAATAACATGTATATGTCGCATTGTACTGAAGTTATTGATTGTTACAAGGAAAGTACTAATTAAGTTATATGAGCTCAGGAATGGGATTTGTATTTTTCTATTTGGAAAGCCATCTCACTTGGCATTTTGAAGATGATATTTCACCAAAAGAATTTGCAAATAGGACTCATTTTTTTTGACATTTTAAACTGAATGAATTTGGATCTACATGGAAAAAGTAGCAATACATTTCAAGACGTTTAATATGTCCAACACTCACAAATATATTTTAGGTAATCACTGTGGTTAATATGTGTCCACAATTTTGCAACACGTAAAGAGAAAATTAATGAAGATATTTTGAATAAAATGATATTAATTTTGTTACAAGTCTCTATTGTAAACTTATTTCCCAAAGAGAAATTTGAAATATTGAGGGAAAAATTGATAGAAGATCTGTTTTCCAAAATCCTGAATCCATATTAAGGTTGATACTCAAAGAAGAAAGCTAATCACTAATACTTTATGTTAATATTTTGAAGAATAAGTTTATCACCACTTTAGATCAAGATTAAGAAAGACTTTCCATTGCTAGACAGAGTTCACTGTTATTAAGAGCATTCACAGCAACTTATTTAGTGAGCCAGAATTTTTAAGCAACAAAACTAAAAACACTGGGAAGAAGCAGTCATCACAGCACACACCACTGTGGTTGTGCATGAAGCATTGTCCTCATGCCCGCGACCTAGAATGAATTTAGGACCAGGCAAGCATGCCTGCTGCAGTGAATGAAATCATACCTAATAGTAACTGTTATACTTAACAATAAGTACTGCTTGATACCTACAACTGTTGTTTCCGTTTTTTAACACATCTATACATGTATGTGTATAGGAGTTGACAATGCAAAGCGTATTTTCTACTGTGAGTTACGGGAAGAAAGTAGAAAAGTGTGTACTTTCTTTCATAGCCATCAGCTGGGTTGTCTATCTGCCTGATTCCACTGGCTGCTGCAGTCATCATTTCTCCCGGTTTGGGCTTCGCCTGGATCCTAACTCTCTCACGTCATTTTCTATGTTTACCTTTGTCCTTTCCCTGGATGTTGACCTTGTTGCCTGGATACTACTTTTATTTCATTTTTGTGCCACTTACAAAACAAAAATTGCTGATCATAAAAGTATTTAGGATCAGAATATAAAAATATTTAATGAAAAATAAACTCCCCTATACGCCCATCAAAGATTATCACTTAATATTTTGTGTGTACTTTCCATAGATATGTATGTACATATATGTAAATATTTTTGAACTTACATATACATCTAAATAAAATATTTAAATAAAATTGGAATTATGTAGTATACAGAAGTACACAGCATTTTACAATTTGTTTATTTAAGTATTTAGTACAAGCCACTTTACTTTGCCGCCCAGGCTGGAGTGCTGTGGTGCGACCTTGGCTCACTGCAACCTCTGCCTCGAAGTTCAAGTGATTCTTGTGCCTCGGCTTCTTGTGTAGCTGGAATTATAGGCGTATGCCACCACACCAGGCTAATTTTTGTTATTTAAAAGAGACGGCAGCGGGGGGAGGGTCTCACCATGTTGGCCAGGCTAGTCTTGAACTCCTGACCTCAAGTGATCCACCCACCTCAGCCTCCCAAAGTGCTGGGATTACAGGTGTGAGCCACTGCCCCCAACACCACTTTTCATATTATTCAATATTTCTCTCCTACATTATTTTTTTTTCAGTTACCTGTTTTTTTTTTTTTTTTTTTTTTTTTTTTTTTTTTTTTTTTAATTGTACTTTAGGTTCTGGAGTACATGTGCAGATCACGCAGGATTGTTGCATAGGTACATACATGGCAATGTGGTTTGCTGCCTCCATCCCACCATCACCTGTATCTGGTATTTCTCCTCATTATCCCTCCCCACCCTCCCCACCCCCAACTGACCCTTAGCCTCCTCAACTGACCGCAGTATGTGATGCTCCCTTCCCTGTGTTCACATGTTCTAATTGTTCAACACCCTTCTATGAGTGATAACATGCGGTGTTTTCTGTTCTTGTGTCAGTTAGCTGAGAATGATGGTTTCCAGATTCATCCATGTCCCTATGAAGGACACAAACTCATCATTTTTTATGGTTGTGTAGTATTCCATGGTGTACATGTGCCACATTTTCTTCATCTAGTCTATCATTGATGGACATTTGGGTTGGTTCCAGATCTTTGCTATTGTAAACAGTGCCACAATGAACATATGTGTGCATATGTCTTTATAATAGAAAAATTTATAATTCTTTGGGTATATACCCAGTAATGGGATTGCTGGGTCAAATGGAATTTCTATTTCTAGGTCCTTGAGGAATCGCCACACTGTCTTCCACAATGGTTGCACTAATTTGCACTCCCACCAACAGTGTAAAAGTGTTCCTATTTCTCCACATCCTCTCCAGCGTCCGTTTTCTCCAGATTTTTTAATGATCGCCATTCTAACTGGCATGAGGTGGTATCTCAATGTGGTTTTGATTTGCATTTCTCTAATGACCAGTGATGATGAGCAATTTTTCATATGTTTGTTGGCCTCATATATGTCTTCTTTTGTAAAGTGTCTGTTTATATCCTTTGCCCACTTTTGAATGGATTTGTTTGTTTTCTTTCTTGTAAATCTGTTTTAGTTCTTTGTAGATTCTGGGTATTAGCCCTTTGTCAGATGGGTAGATTGCAAAAATTTTTTCTCATTCTAACATTATTCTTTTTACATATAAAAAAATTTTCTTTTAGTAGAGATGAGGTCTTGTTATGTTGCCCAGGCTGCTCTCGAACTCCTCAGCTCAAGCAATCTGCTTACCTCAGCCTCCCAAAGTGCTGGGATTACCGGCATAAGCCACCAAGCCTACTCTCCCACATTAATCTTAAAGGTTATATAATATCATGCTTTATGAATATATCATGGCTTATCTATCCATATCCTTGTTGTTGCATATTTAGATAGTTTTCTCTTTTTTTTAGAATTGAAAGACACACTGAAATCCTTGTAGAAATATCCTTATCCATTTCCATAATCACTTCCTTTGGATGAATTCCCAGAACTCGAATTGTTAGGTCAGAGCTATACCTATACTACATACACATCCAGGCTCCCTCCAGGAATGTAGTACCAAGTTACACTCTGACCAGCACCCAAGACATGAGAGGCCCTTGTTGCTCAGCTTCTTCAATAACATTTAAAACATCTCTTAGTCAATGTGATTAATAAAAAAATAGTATCTTTTTTAAAAGTCTGTGCTCTTTATTAGGTACCTGAACATTTTTCATAAGTTTATGGGGTCATATGTATTCCTTCCTCTGTAAACTGACTTTATATTTATTGATTTATTGATTTATTTTAAATACAGAGGGAACATTTGTTTTTTAATTCTTTGGAAAAGTTTTTTTTTGTTCAAAGCTATTTGAACTTCACACGTCTGATATAAACATTTTCCTAGTTTGCAGCTTAAGTGAAATTGTTTTTAATTATAAAAATAATAAACACGTTAAAATAGAGTTGTCCTCTTTTCTTACTTCAATTCACCCCTCAAAATGTCATTTGCTTTTTAATTTTGTATGGAACTTTTGACATAAAGTTCTTATATATTCAAATAGTCAAATCTATTGACCTTTTTTTCAGTTTCTGCCTTAGTTTGTTAGAAATAATCTTAATGCATTAAGACAAGTATATTCACTTACACTTTCTTCTAAACTTTTTATCATTTAATTCTTAAATTTAATTCTTTAATACATTTGTAATTTATTTTGCTACATGATGTAAAGTTGTGATTTCTAAGCCTGGCGTGGTGGCTCATGCCTGTAATCCCAGCAATTTGGGAGGCTGAGGCACACCTATAATCCTAGCACTTTGGGAGGCTGATGCGGGCCAGTCACGAGGTCAGGAGATCGAGACCATCCTGGCCAGCATGGTGAAACCCTGTCTCTACTATAAATACAAAAATTAGCTAGGCGTGGTGGTGTGCACCTGTAGTCCCAACCACCCGGGAGGCTGAGGCAGGAGAATGGCTTGAACCTGGGAGGCGGAGGTTGCAGTGAGCCGAAATTGCACCACTTCACTCGAGTCTGGCGACAGGGCAAGACTCTGTCTCAAAAAAAAAAAAAAAAAAAAAAAAAAAAAAAAAAAAAAAGTTGTGATCTATATATTTTTCCAAATAGTTAACAATGTTCTTTAACCCAAGCACATTATCTGCTGCAGTGTTTTGCCTTTTTTTTTTTTTTAAACCTTTCTTTAAATGACGGCTTCATTGGGTGTGAGGGTAGTGGTAAGAGGATCCTTGGGGGCTGGGACTTTGTAGGTTTTGCCTCCTCAATACCAAGAGCGCCGAAGGAGTAATCTAACATCCCCATCTGCTGGACACCCCTCCGGTGGCACTCCCTCCCCTGGCTGCCCCCCACACCTCAGATTTCCAGCTGCTCTTTCTCTTCCTTCCTGGGCCCTTGCTCCTGTACCCATCGTTTGAGAATTAAGGAGCCCCTCACTTCCTCTCTTGTGCAACCTTTGCCAAACTCGAGGCATCAACAACTCCCTATATTTACCAGCCTTCAAATACTGGCATCCCTCCCAGAGCCCTATGCTGAGTTCCTGTCCATGAAAAAAACACCGACATGTATCTCAGTATCGTTTCAACCCGAACATGTTCAAAACTGAACTCATATATCCCTCCTAATCCAAATCCTTTTTTTTCTCCTGTTCTTTAACTTAAGAGAATGGGGCCACCATCCTCCCCATTTCCTAAACAAGAAACCTGGGAGCCAGCCCATATACATCGTCTCTTCCCTATTCTGTCATGAAATCCTATTGCTTCTACCCTTAAATATCTCTTGACATACTTTCCTTTATCCCCTCCCAGCCACCCTCGGCCTCATTGGTTTCTAGATTCCTGCAGAACCTTTGTTCTCCCCGCTGCCCCTCTGGAGTCCGTCATCCTCATTTCCACGGCAGGAACACTTCTAAGGAAACAGGAAACACGGGGTGCTCTGTCGCACTGCTTTCCCCACTGCCCACGTGCGCCTCCTGGGGGCTCCCCCTTTTCACCCCAGTGAGAAGACCCCTGCTGCTGTGGCCCGGGTCCGCCCCATGTTTCATAGGGCAGCAATTCAGTGCCAAGAGAGGACGGGAAGGGGAGGCGAGAGGTTTTTAGCAGGGGCTTTGGATTCAGGACCTGTTTGGAGCCCAACTCCTGTTGGTCAGGGAAGTAATTCAGCCTCCCTGGGCCCGGTTTCCTTGGGTGTATCCAGCTCTACTCCAGCCCCGCCGCAGCCCACCGCCCGGCCGGTGTCGACAGCCTGACTGGAGGCTCCCTGCAGACAAGGGCACAGTGGCTTCAACGCTGCATCGTCCGAGCCTGGCACGGGGAGTGGCCCAAAGCGCTGTTTGTGACTGAACGCACCAATTTTCTGGTTTGCAGACGACGGGATGCAGCGCGCGCTGCGCCTGCACCGTGCTGGGGGTCCCGGGGTCCGGACTGGACGGCTCCGACGCCGCCCGCGGCCACCTTGGGCGCAGGCGGTGCCAGGACCGCGGCGAGGCCCCTCCGTCCCCGCCCGCCGCTGGCCAGGCGCTCCCTCCCTCCCGGCAGCCGGCGAGTCCGCTCCGGACATCCGCCCCCACCTTTCCGCGAAGCCCGGCGCCCGCGGGGCCTGCCTCGGAGGTCGGGTCAGTGGCCTCCAGCCTCGCTCCCCGGCCCCAGCCCGCAGCCGCCGCGGCCGCGGAGAGGAGCGCACCTGACCCAGGCGGGCGGGCGGGGCGGAGCGGCGGGCGGGGCCCGGGGCTGACGTGGCCCGCGGCATGGAGCGGGCGTGATTCATCAGCAGCCGCGCCGGGGCGGCAGAGGGGCGCGCGGCGGCCGCCTAGGCGCCCGGGGCCAGGCAGCGGCGGCGTCCCTGTCCCGGCTCGCTTCGCCTGCGCTTCTCTCCTTGTGGGCGGCGGCCCGGCGCCTGGAAGGTCAAGATGGAAGAGATCCTGAGGAAGCTGCAGAAGGAGGCGTCCGGTAGCAAGTACAAAGCCATCAAGGAGAGCTGCACCTGGGCCCTGGGTAAGCGCCCGGCACCTGCTCGCCGCGGCGGGAGGGCCGCGCGGCCGGGGCTGAACCGGCATCTCCGCGCGTGGGGCTTTCGCGGAGCGTGGGTCGTGGGTGCCGTTCGCGCGATGGCGAGAGTCGCCTCGGGGAATTGATGTGGGATTTGAGAGTCTTGGCTCGGGCGTGGACATCAGCCACCTCCCCTGCGGTCTCTTTCTCTCTCCAAAACCTTTCCCCGGAACCGCTGTCCTCCCCGCCCCGCAGGCGGCCCCCTTCTCCCGGTCCCCGTGCTGGGGACGACGCTTCCCCATCGCCGAGTTAAGCAGGACCCGGAGCCGGTGCGAATGCTGGGGCCTGAGGGCGAAGCGCCTCTGGGGAAGAGGGAAGTTAAACCAACAACCCCGATGTTGAATCCTTGGCGAGTGGAACCAGGAAGGAAAGGCTTGTTTAATTTTATTTTCCCGATAGAGGTCAGCTTCCTAAGTGTTAGCTTTCATGGTTACTGCACATGAAAAATAACATACGGGCGGATATCATGTTACCTCTGCAATTCTGTTGTGGTCTGCCCTTCAGACAGGTGGGATTTCAGGTTTGCGAGCTGTGCTAGCATTGAAATAAGTTCCGGGGAGCAAATTTACGTTTCTCGTCAGACTCAGGTTGTGGAACTCAGCAGCGGATAAAACGAAAGGCCGTTTCAATTAGGCGGGGATTTGGGCATCAAAATTGTCAGGATGGTAATACAAAGAGATCAGAAGCATATTTTGGGTGATAGTGATGCTTTTTAGAAAGGAAAGGCCAAGAAGAAGCCAGCGTAGCTCTGTGGGCTCCTTGCTTTGCCTTGCCGGAGCCTGATGTGATGCCTCAGTTGCCACTCAATTGAAAAATGAAATTGACTCCTTTTCCCTTGCAACCAAGAACCATCACTCTCTGTCATGACACTGTGTATGCTGTGATGTAGCCTGAGATAGTGAAGAGCCTTTAGCAGGCTTTCCACTAAATGTAAAATTCTGTGAGTGGTTTAGGTGACTCTTAACATGTAGATGGTCTTAATTCACATATGCTTGGGTGTGTGTACAGACAATTACAGCAACATCATTTTGTTAAACCTGTGCATATCATCGTGATATTATCTAGAATACTGTCTAGGAAGTTTGTTTTGTAGGTAGAACCAGCACTTGACCATTTTAGTTTACTGTGAACGAAAAATGGACCAGATATATGAGAGAGCAGCAAGGCTCTTAAAGCCACAGTACAATTTTTTTGCGTGGCCATTGTCATTCAGCAGAGTGCTTTGAAGCTAGATTCCAAAATGCCTCTAATGAAGGGTCACAGATGGCTGGGTAACATGATAAAGCAGGGCCCAATTGTGCTTTAAAAATGCCATTCCTAGTATACGTTATTATTTTGCTACAAATTAAGCAGAGTTAGATAAACAGGGAGGAGGAGTGCAATCTAGCATTTTAATAACTTTGAATACTGACATTCAACATCTTAATAAGTTAAACCACAACATTGCTGAGTTTAGGTTCCTTAAAGCTATGGGAAAGCTGAGCCTTAAGGCAGGTAGATTACTTGAGTCAAGCCCGAAATAAATCAGCCTGAGTGGATGTGCTTCCTTTCCCGGTGATTGTTCCATAATTAGCAAGAAGTGCATGAAGTAGTTAAATAATAGTGCAGGGCATTCATTATGCAGTTGGATTGAGCAAACCAGGAAAACAAGTCAAAGAAGGGAGGATAGATATGGGGTCCATGGGTTGTGGGGGAATTGGTGTGAGCTGGTGGGGCTTTTGAAGTACATTTCACTTGAAGAATGGGGAAGCTGTGGGTTCCTTCTTTCCTTCACTTCTTTATTTAGCAAACATTGATTAAAACCTCCCTAGTACTGAGCTTGGGATACATGGATGAATAAAATGTCCCCTATAAGGAGTTTGTTAGAAGGGTATACTGGAAACATGAACAAAGGCATGGAGATAGGTTTTCCTGTTGTTTTTCCCACTCGAGTCCATTTCCACTGCCCATCACTGTTTAGATTACAAAACACCTGCCACCCTTCAACCCCCATAATTCATTTCTAGATTAAAGTATAAATTCCTCAGAATGCTCTTCAGAATTTAGCCCCAGCCTCTATTCTTGTCACTCCCCAACCAAGATTCAACAATCTAGTGGCAGTCAGCTGCAGCACTTTGTTGAACATGCTGTGCAGGGAATTCCTTTTCAGACTCTGCCATTTACAACTTGTTTAGGAAACATTCCCTGAGCTCCACAATAGGATCAGTTGCTTGCCTGGGTTCAGATCCTTGTCTTCATTCTCATCGAGTACCTACTACTTTGGATAATAGTTGATTGTGTGCACAGGTAGGCTCTTATGGACAGTATAAATTGACAAATATGTTGGGTGCAAGAGACAAAAACAACAACAACAACAACGAGTTTAAGCTGACTTATGCGAAGCAGGATTTATTTGCTCCTTTAACTAAAATATCTCTTACAAGAATACCTGTGATTTAGGAGTTAGACACTGTTTCAGGGATCTTGTCCTGCTCTTTGTGGATTGGCTGACATGCTCTGCATGGGTCTCCACAGTTTTGGTCTCATGGATCAACACACTTAGACTGTCTCATGAAAAGAGGCAACAATAAACTTAGACCATCTCAGGAAAACAGGGCTCAGCCCCTCATTTAGACCATCATGAGAGGAGCAAGTCAACCCTACTTAGGTCATCATGAGACAGGGGGGTCATCTCTCACTTAAACCCTCATGAGAGAGATGGGTAATTCTCCACTGAGACCTTCATGGGAGAGAGGGGTCATCCCCACTTAGACCCTCATAAGGAGCAAGGGGTCATCCCCCACTTACACCATCATGGGAGAGAGGGGTCATCCCCCTCTGAGACCCTCATGGGAGAGAGATCATCCTTTACTTAGACTCTCATGAGAGAGGGGGGGCATTCCACACTGAGACCCTCATGAGAGAGAGGGGTCATGCTTCACTGAGACTGAGACCCTCATGGGAGAGGGTGGTCATTCCCCACTGAGACTTTCATGGGAGAGAGGGGTCATTCCTTACTGAGACCATCATGGGACAGAGGGGTCATCTCCCTCTGAGACCCTCATGGAAGAGAGGGATCATTCCTCACTGAGACCTTCATGGAAGAGAGGGGGCATCCCCCTCAGAAAGCCTCACATGAGAGAGGGGACATCCCTCTCTGAGACCCTTGTGGGAGAGGGGTCATCCCTTACTTAGCCCCTCAGGAGGGACAGGGTCATTCCCCACTGAGACCTTCATGAGAGAGAGGGGTCATCCCCCTCTGAGACCTGTGGGAGTTCAGTTAGGGTGGTGGCAAAAATATTAAGGGAAAAATATTAGATAAAGTTATAGAATGTAGTGATAAACCTTCTTGGAAGGTTAAGAAGTTTGCATAATTTCAGTAGACGTTTCAGCTGAAGGCAGCCTTACCCTATTTACCTTTAGTTGATAAGAAAAGCAAATAGCTAGGAAATGTGGGAAAGTTTACCTGAATAACTTGTTTACTCATGTGGTTCTATAACCTTGGATCATTCTGGTTGGCTCTCTTGGGGCAAGGTCCACCAGGGATATTAGCCACTAACGGTATTCGCTTTAGGCCTCAGAACCTGTCCTTTAATCTCTTCACTCTAGTAGTGTTGACTCAAAGGTTTTGTTACTTAATGTGTGCTAAACAAAGGCCAGAGAGGCCAGCTTGTCGGGGCTGCAGTGGCTGTTATCTCTTTACAGCACTGTCCTCGAGTGCCTCTAAATGGCCACGGACACTCAGCCTGCTTTTACACTGAAAATCTGTGTCTGAGTGAATTTATTCATCCGTCATTGAGTCAGGGTCTGCAGGGCAGACCCCCTCAGGTGGTGACCCCAACAGACCCTCATGAGAAAGAAGGGTCATTCCCCCCTCTGAGACCCTCAAGGGAGAGAGGCATCATCACTCTCTGAGACCATTTTGAGATACATGGTCATTGCAATATTTGGACCATATCAAGAGAGTTGAACTTTTCCAGTGACTCCTGCTTGATCCTCGGTTTCCCTTGTTCTCTTTGTCCTGATGGTTCATGTGAGTATCCTTGAACCAATCCTCTAGCCAAAGAATGGAATGGAATAACTAGCTTAGGCCTAGGCTATAAGTTCCACTGAAATCCAGAGCTGGGGAAAAATGACTTCCTGGAAGTAAAATTAGGATGCTCCTTCAGAAGGCAGGGGAACGGATACTGGTCAGTCAAAACAATACCTGTCAGCAGTGTAGTGAACTCTTCAGCAAAGGGACTGTTGTTTATGCTTCTTTGGTTGCTTCTGCACCTATAGTGGAAGGCAGATGTTCAATAAGTAAGTCAATACTTTAATTACTTGTTTGAGTTTTAAATAATATTCATCTTTTTCTATTTATAAGAGTTATATATGTTCATTTTAGAATGTTGCAAATAATGGAACAGCATGAAGAAAAAATTAAAATAATCTACAGTCTCCCTACCCAGAGATAACACTGTTGACATCTTGGAGTCTTTTCCTTTTGCAAGAGGTCATACCACATATGGCATATTGTCATGTGTTTTTTAACTTTAGCATCTTCTTCTACTTTATCTACTTTGTCATTACACTTCTCTGAAAATTAGTGTTAATGGCTGAAGAATAACTAGCAAGGCATATTCTCTTTATTTAGTGCTATCTGGTTGTTTTTGTCAGTGAGGAATAAGCCTGGCCAGGGAGTAGGAAACAATGTACTGGATGAAGGGTTAGCTTGGGGAAAGGCAGAAAGATCTTCAGGAACTGGCAGTCCTGGGGGCTTGTGAGCTAGGCTGTGGTAGGTTGAAACAGAATGGCAGAACAGGAGAGCTGTCACGTTCTCCATTTGGAAGCTTTTAGCATTTTATATCTATCAGAGGCCTTATGCAGGATGGAAGTGGTAGCAGGGAAAGAAACTAGAGGCACAAAGGCCAAGTAGGGAAAGAGGGAACATCCATCCAACCAGCACCCTTCTCTATATCACCTACCTGCTTTTTCTTTCAGCCACAGCTTGTTACTTCACAGCCAAACTCCTTAAAAAGTTTAGAAATTGTATCTGTGTTCTCACCTTCTACTCTCTCTTCATCTCACTGTCATCTGCCTTTTACCTCCATTATCCCACCAACTCACAGTTACTGAAGAACAGTAACACATGTGGCCATCTGGCTGGCAGACTATTCTCACTCCCATCTCACAGGTCCTCCCAGTGACACTGGACATACCTGGGCACCTGCTTTACCTTGACTTCTATGACCACACCCTACCAGTTCCATCTTGGTTCTTGAGCCACTCTGTCTCCTTTGCTAGCTCCAAATTCTCTCCCCAGTTGTAAATATTTGAGTTTCTCAAGGGTTAGCTTTGAGCCCTCATCTCTTACTCCTAGCTCCTCTAGAGTTGAACACACATATACTGACAGCTTCAGCTCCATTTCTGAGAATGCGATGCTAGTGTTTGTATAACTTGTCCACACTGGTGGTCTGAAACCCACACCCTACAACATAGCTACCTACTGAACATCTCCACCTGGATGTCTCACAGGCACTCAGCTCACTAAGGCTCAAAGTGACCGTGTGCTCTTCCCCATGTCCACCTCACCGCCAGACCTCACTCACCTCTAGTGTTTCTAAATGATCAGTTGATGCCATCACCTGTCCAGTTGCATTAACCTGAGATCCAGTCGTCCTTGATACATTTCTGTAATTTGCCATCTTACCTAGTCCATCACCCAAGCTCTGCTCATTTTTACCTCCTAAATATATCTCAAGCCTGTCCACTTCTTTCCACCTCTGTTGCCAGCTCTCCAGAATAAGCTACCTTCCCTTTTTACTGGACTTCTGCAACACCCTCCTAACTACTCCCTCCTTGTTTGCTCTAGTTCTTTTTCCCCAAGTAGTGTCACCTTGGAAACCCCAATCGTTGCATGATATGCCATGTTAAAACACTGAATGGCATCCCATTAGGATGAAAACAAAAGTCCCCAGTGTGTTCTGTCCAGCCCTACATGGCCTGGCTTCCACCTGCCCCTCAGCCTTGTCCTATGCCACCCTCCTCCTTGCTCTCTGAATTTCAGCCACACTGACCTTTCAGTTACTCAGATGGGCTGTGCTCCCTCTTACTTCATTCATTCAGCAAATACTTAGTGATTACCTACTGTGTGCCAGGTACTGTTCTAAGTGTTAGAGATAACATGGTGAGCAAAACAGGCAACATGATCCTGTCCTTCCCTGATTAGAGTTTACAGACTCTTAGAGGGATGACAGCCAATAATCAAGCTAAATAAATAAAATATACATGACAGCAAAGAGACTGATAAGAGCTAAGGGAAAACATAAAACAGTGAAGAAGATAGGAGGCACCTGGAGTAAAGGGGGAGTTGCCATTTAAATAGGGTATTCAGGGATATTTACCAAAATATACCCAAAGGGAGGCTGCTAGTTGGGAAAATATCTGCTGGCTTCAGGAAAGAGCAAAGAGGCCAGGGGGCTGGAGCGAAGGGAGCGAAGTAGGAAATGAGGACTGAGATCAGGAAAGTCCTTGTTGGGCTCTCTGCGGGAGAGATGGGAGTCATTTGGAGTGGAGGAAAGAAGTCCTCTCATTTGGGTCTTGACAGGGTCTCTCAGGCTACTGTGTTAAGCAGAGACTGCAGCTTCCAGGGCAAGCCCCAAATCTGGTAGCCCAGGACAGGGGCTGGTACAGGTGAGAGAAGGTGGCAGCTTGGACCTGAGTGGCAGGACAGAGTCAGGAAAGATGTTGGGCTCTCCAAGCATTTCAAACTTATTATTCCCTCCACTTGCAGTACCCCCTCCTTATCTGTTTTAAATAAATCATTTTTGGTCTCATCGCCCCCAGCAAGGAAGTGTGACCTCACAGTCCACAGTAGGACCTCCTGTTTCACTTTTGCCCAGTTCCCTATATTTTCCTTCTTGGCATTTATGATACTTCGAAATGAGAATGTGCATCCATGAATTAATAGACCATGTCTGTTCTCACCACTGGGTCCCTAGCCTAGGACCTGGTCCGGTATTTAGTGGGAGAATCAAAGAAGGGAGACAGGAATTGGCACTGGCATCTAAGGACTGTGTCAGGCCCTTTATGATCATGATCCTTTCAGCTCCTCACAAGCATTTCAGGAGGAAGGTGTCATTGACGTCTTTCTAAAGATGAGGGAACTGAAACTTACAGAGGATAAGTGACCTGTTCCCATCGCAGTGTCACAAGCTGGAGTGGAGCTGGGACTGGAACCTGGTTCTCTTTGCTTTCCTTGTTGATGCTTCCGTGGTGCCCTCTCCCCAGCTACCACTCCATCCTGAGTGCTTATAGCAAAGCTGCAGGCTGTTTTCTCCTTGACCTTTGGATGCTCTCCACCTTGGTTCCCACACTTAGCTCACATGCCTGGGAGTCTTACTGCACTTAGATGCATAGGTTCATGGTGGCTGCTGTGTGACTGCCTTTTCTCTTTTCCTTTTCTTCTAGCTCACTCTTAGCCTTGCAGAGCTGGGCAGTTACACAGCCTTAGTTGGCTACATTTCCCTCTGTCCTGTGGGAAAGCCATGCTGATCTGGTTGTTCAGTGTCACTGCCTCTCCTTGGGGAGCAGCATCAGCTTGTCCTGGGCACCAATCCCTGCCATGCTAACTGGTGTGCACTGTGCTGGTCTGTATGGCCTTTGAGCTGCTTCCTGTACCTGCATCTCAGGGCTTCCCTTTCTTGACATCCTGTCTCATCTTAAGCATTGACACTTCAGTGATTCATTTTCCTCTGTTGGCCTTGTCTTCACAGGTACCAAGTATCCTGCTGAACTCATCTTTCTGTTCTGCCAATTGTTTTTCTGAAATCCACTCTTTTGCCCCATTGGCCACATCAAGCCCAGATCCTATCAAGCCTTTCTTAGCCTTGAGTCTCTCATCTATAGTTCATGTTTGTTATTCTCTCTGATCTCTGAGCAAGGTGGGAAGAGATGTTTCCTTCCCCAGTGAAAATAATTCAGATAGACAGGGCTTGTTGACTCTAAGGAGTTAAGAAAGGGGTTAACACAATTTGAGCTGCAAGACTGGAGACAGTTGGAATGATTAAAATAGAACAGTTTTTTGGGGAAGAGACTGGTGAGCTTTTCATTATCTCTAAAATTGGAGGCAGCAATAGTGTGAAAAATCCATGAACAATGGTGAAGTATTGACCATCCAGATTGGATTAATGAGATTTTGGTGTGAGCCTTCCAATCGGTATCCTAACTATACTGTGATATTTTTTAAAAAACAGTTTAATATACCATGTCACAAATGTGTGTGAGAATAATGAGATGCTATGTAAGTGCTTTGTGAACTTGAAAGTCTTTCACGAGTATGAGTTATTGTGTAAGGATATTGAAACAGTATTTTCAAGGAAATAGCTTTTTTTTCCCCTCTATTTTTATTGCAAGAATATAGTATCTTCGTCAGTTGTAACTAGATTCAATGGTTCAGGTTAGGAATTTAACCATTCTTTACCTGTATAGGGAAATGTGCCCTAATTTTTAACTTTCCACTCCCCAATAGTTTGCAAGGTCCAGAAAAATATCTGGGGCTTTCAAGGAAAAAGGATTTTAAAATATGAAAGACTTGCATGCAGATAATTGAGAACTGACTAATTTATAATTAGAGGAATTCCTGGAGAAAAGAGAAACTAACAGAGAAATCCATGTACGGTGTATATTCTCAGTGTTTAAGTGTTTATTTTTAACTTTGTAATTTTCCTTTTGCAGAAACTTTGGGTGGTCTGGATACCATTGTCAAGATCCCTCCACATGTACTGAGGTAGGAGATGGACATTGAATAATATCACAAAAGTCAACATTGTCCACGGTATTTTCCTGAAGCCCCAGATAACCACATTGGCTTGCAGCGTGTCTTAGTTTGTTTTGTGCTGCTATAACAGAATGCTACCAACTGGGTAATTTATAATGAACAGAAATTTATTGGTTCATGGTTCTGGAAGCTGAGAAGTCCAAGATCAAGGGGCCACATCTAGTGAGGGCCTTCTTCCTTCATCATTTCAAAGGTTAGAAGGACAAAAAGAGGCTAGATCAGAGGAGAGAAGGGGACTGAATACACTCTTTTATAACAGCCCCCATTCCCATGATAACAGCATTAATCCATTCATGGGGTCAGAGACCTCATGGCCCGATTACCTCTCATTAGGCCTGACCCCCAATACTGTTGCATTGGGGATTCAGTTTCCAACACTTACTTCTGGTGGGGACACATTCAAACCACAGCAGAGCATTTTACTTGCTGACTAAAGACTTTCTTGCACCCGTGAGCTGGGGTCTTTCATGAGGTTAGCATTATGTGAACCTGATGGCATTAGCTCCACCTATCTGTGGCAGGAATGACGTCAGTGACCTAAAGGAACCAGCCATGGAAGTCCATGGTAAAAGGATCAAATTGGTCAGGTAGAGACATGACCAAACCTTACATGAAGGAGTAGAAAGAAAAATGTGTTTCCCCTGAAGAGGATGCAGCCCTACACCAGGTAGTGTGGATTTAAGCTCTGATTGGCCACCTTGGCTGGACATCATTTAGCAGACTATGAAGTCCACAGCCACATGCGGCAGCCCCCAGGCAGTGAACCTATTTCCCCACTTTCTTCACCTCCCCCATACCTTCTCCCGACTCTCACTGAGAGAGAAATGCCTGCCCTCTGTAGGAAAATTGGAAAGAACTATAGAACAAAAAAGGAAGTCGTCCATAACTACATCACCTAAGGATAACCACTGAAAACAGTTTAATAGAATTTCTTAAATGTCTTTTTCTATGCACATATATTTTTATAAATTAATATAAAATTTTATTTACGACTTTGTTGCCCGCTTGGTTTCTTTTACTCAGTACCATATGAAGAATATTTTCTGATGCCAGTATCTGTTCTTCAAATTAAAATGTTACGTATGCTTCCATTATATGGCTGTAGCATAATTTATTTAGCAGTTTTCTTATTATTCACCATTTGGGCTGTTTCCAGGGCTTTCTTTGAGATTATAAAATATATTGGACTATAACCCTTTGTTGAGTATGGTTTCTATGTTGTCAGGATACTATGATTGATTAGATATTTTCTCTCTTATAAAGTAGATTGAACAAAATTTATGTTTCTGTCTTTTTAACAAATTCATTACTTCTCCTATAGTAGCTGCTACAGGTTTACATATTGTAAGGGAACCCCGTGTGTTACACTGAGTGCACTTCTGTGTGTACAAAGCTTTTACATGAACAGAATGTCTGGCAACAACGTATTTGTCTAGCGGAGAGGTGCAGCCGGGGTGTCCAGCACATTGGAGGATTTGAGGACTTTCTATGAGCTGTGAAGGCATGGGTAGTTTAAAGGAGTCAATTTCCTGGCCTCCAGCTTCTGTAAGTTCTCTTTCTTATAACCGATTTGCTTCAAAACTGATGTTGACATGTCTCTTTTTCCACCTCACTTTCTGCTGTCACTCTGCTTCTGCTTGACAGAGAAAACCATACCTGTTACCCACCTTGTGTCTGACAGTAGTGGGTTGCCCTGGGGTACAGAAATCTTGTCCCACCCACAAGAGATTATAAAAATATTAGTGTCCATATTGGTAAAGGGAGTGATTATAAGGACCAGAAAACACGTCATTTTTCAAGTTAGGTAGTTTTAACTTCTTGGCTTTCAGCAATATTGAAGGAGCTGTAAGATGATAGACAAAAAGATTTTTTTTGATAATGTCTCTTTCATTCCCTTAGTATTTATGTAAACAAGGTTTCTTACTGCTTGTAATTATAAAAGTGAAAAAGAATGGGTATGTAATTGGTGCCAAATTCTACCTTATTATGTAACAATAGAAAACTCTTGTCCATAGGCCTATGAACTAATTGGGGGAAATATAAACAAACTCCATTTCTTTAGAAATGCATTTTTAATAAAAATGTATTTTCCATGTTGACCATATTAACATTTGATAAATAATTATTAATTTTTTGGGAACAATTTTGTGCATTAGTAATGATTGCTTAAACTAGAATAAAATGGAATATTTTTAAGCCTTATGGTTACAGGAAATATTTTAAATATTACTTTATACATTTTCTTAGCAGAGTATAGTAGGGAAATTAATAAAAGCCTTTCTAGCATTAAAATATATTGGAGAAAACTTTTGATGGAAATGGAATGGAAATAGAAGTTCAAAGAGAAAAATAACAATACAGCTTTTTTTACTGTTAAAGAAGAGTTTGCTCACCTTTTTTTTTTTTTGATGGATGAAGGTGTTTTTCAAATTGCTGTGCTATTCACAAGATATATTTCAAGAGTGATATGTTTTAATTTGAAATTTTAGTGATTTCAGTATTCTAGAATTACAGCCTTAACAATTAAAATTATGATGAAAAAGTTTGAATGCTAACTTACAATATGTGAAAAACAGAATCCTAGCATTATCTTAATGACTGTATGAGTAAAAGTGTTTGATCAACTCTGCTCTCAAGGTTGTTTCCTCATCCAAAGTTTAACCCAGCACTGAGATTTTCTGTGGTTCTGGGTTTGTGATAAAAGGTCTGTCTTCAGTGTGAAGAGAACAGGGTGGTAATAATACCAGAAGAGGTTTCTGCCCCACTGGCTAGCAATGTTTAAAATTGTTAGGCACATATGTATATTTAGAATTGTTATACTCTCCTGCTTAATTGATCCCTTTATCATTATATAATGGCCTTCTTTGTCTAGTGTTCATGTGTATGTGTGTGGCTAGATCAGCTGGAGAGAATATGGTTTTATTGTGTCCAAGGACATGTTTTTGGTTCTCCTTTTACTAATTTGGCTTTATTTTATTCAGTGATCATTTGCTTTACCCCAGAGCCAGCTAACTATCTTTCGCATCCATGGGAACTGTTCAAAAAATTGGTGGGAGGGGTGCCAGATGAGATACTATGGATGAATATATGCATATATATATATATGTCTTTACATATTTTCACCATTATTAGCAATTCAATGCAGAGTATTTCCCCTAATGATGATTATCCTAATGTACAAAGATACATCATCATCTTGTATTCAAAAGAATGGACATTATCATATTTCAGATGCACAATGAGATCTATCAGGCATTCTTGTACAGAGAATTGAACCATATGAATGAGACGCAGCAGATGTGAGCCTTGCATTAAAAGGTGTTTTTTGTTTGTTTGTTTGTTTTTTAAATTCTGAAGGAGGAGAGTGAAGATATATAAAATGGAAAACATTGTGATACGGTAGCAAATGTAAATTTCTTATAGACTTTTATACGGATAAAGAGGTTTTAGTTTGTGATTCACAATAGTGAGGAGCTTCTCAAAGCCTCTTCTAAGATACAAGAAGCCATAATTAGAGCAGAAAAGAGATGGAATCAATACTAGTCTGATTTATTATTCCATGTTATCATTAGGGAAATGATATAAAGAGGAGACATACAGTAATGGACTTTTCCCCCTGTGTTGTAAATCAGTCCTTCTTTAATCCTTTGGTTCATCTTTCAAGCACTTTAAACCACGAGAGCATTTACTCTGTTAAATCGTTATGTTTAATGTGGCATCCTTCTATTTGAGCATCTACTTAAAAAAAAAAAAATCCAGGCACTGTAAATATTTGTCTGCTCATTGTGGAGAATTTGGATATGTTATTTTTTCTTCCACTGTGCTTACATTTAATATATGGGAAAGAAACCAAGTTTATAAACTATCTCTTGCATTCTTCTGATTTTGAATTCAGATTTAGTTTTCATTTGTGTAACAAATTATCACTTAGAAGTGATTATTTGAAGATTTTTAAAAATTGTTGTTTTGGAAAGGGCTACAGGGATCATTCATATAATCTTGAATACCTTTGTTCTTCTTTTTCCTGTTTTTCTCTTTTGCCATTGATTTGTTACTTTCATGTTAAATATATTCCCATTTTCGTAATTGCTAATATTGTTTAGTCAATTGTGTACATTACTAGTGGTAGTTCAAATCAGAGGAACTCTTGAAGAGCCTGTCTTGAAATTGAATCTTTGAGAGACCTATGCTGTCTTATCTTTCCTTTTGCCATTGATTGCTCTAAGGACTTTTGAATGATTAAGTGACTGGTGACTGGACTCAGTTATGCATAATTCTAAGAGAGACAGTGATGATTAAGTATTTTAGATGGAATTAAGGGGGTCAAGAGACATTGCTTATTTGTGCCGAAGGCTTTGTCACTGATCAAGTGCTCACGTTGTTGATGTGGTGAGCAAAAAGGGTAGGAATTAATGCAGAGCCCATTGAGATTCAATGTCAGGGAGGGAACGAGGTCCAGGGAATATGTACTGTGGAATATTTCCTGGCTTTATTAGTGGCTAGTCACTTGAAAATCGTTCCACCTTCCTGCCCTTAGTCTTGCTGTTGATTTTGGGGTGAGTTTTAAGGGTCCTTGTCTTCCTCCATGAGGAGCCTGCAGCCTTGCTATCTTTGCTACTCTTGTCCCTTTTCTTAAACTTCAAGGCCTTCTTTCATGCATCTTTTCAGGGTTGAATAAATCTATGAATTAGTGGGCTACTATGGTATCCTGACACTCAAGAAGCCATCAAGCTCAGGCTCTGTCTTAGAATCATCCTCCCAATGCCCTTTTTGCTTCATGAGCAAAATCCAATTTAGGATGTTTCCTAATAGGGACAGATGTGGTGAAAAACGTGACCAAGTACAGTTGCCATCCATCATCACTGAATCCATCGTGGTTATCTGCTGGTTTTTCAACCAAGTGATAACATAAGACTTGGAGGCTACCGATCAAGAACATTTAGAATATTCTGCAGTTGTTGAGTAGAGAGGGTGGGCTATTCTGGCTGTCTACACTTTTGTGATTTCATAATGGTGAATATCAGCCTTCTATTTCCATGTTTAAAACTCCCTTGAGCATTGCTTGTAGGCACAATCTAGGGATGATAAATTCTCTCAGCATTTGCTTGTCTGGGAAAGAATTTATTTCTCCCTCATTTATGAAGCTTACGGTTGTTGGATATTAAAATCTTGGTCAAATTTTTTTCCTTTGTCTTTCAGCATTTCGAAATGTCATTTAGTTCTCTTCTATCCAAGAGGTTTCTGTTCAGAAATCCACTGTTAGTCTGATGGGGTGACTAGATGCTTTTCTCTTGCTGATTTTAAAATTCTTTCACTTTTACTTTATTTTTTTATTTTTATTTTTTTGAGACAGGGTCATGCTCTGCCACCCAGGCTGGAGTGCAGTGGAGCAATCTCAGCTTACTGCAACCTCTGTCTCCCAGGTTCAAGCAATCCTCCCACCTCAGCCTCTGTACACACTACAGGCATGTGTCACCACACCGAGCTAATTTTTTTTTACCTTGTGTTTGTTTTGGTAGAGATTAGGTTTCATCATGTTGCCCATGCTGGTTTCAAACTCCTTGACTCAAGTGATTCACCCACCTCAGTTTCCCAAAATGCTGGGATTACAGGCATGAGCTACCACATCTGGCTCACTTTTACTTTAGACAGTCTAATTATAATACGCTGCAGTGAAGTCCTTTTTGCAATGTATTTTTCTGGGAATTCCTGGGCCTCTTGTATCTGGAGGATCTGTCCAAATCTCTTGCCAGACTTGGGAAATTTTCATCAATTATTTCCTTAAATAGATCTTTGGTCTTTCTTTTCCCTCAGGAATACTGATAATTCATAAATTTGGTTGCTTTATATAGTCCCAAATATCTCAAAGGCTTTGTTCATTCTTTTTTCCTTATATTTTGCCTGACTGTATTATTTTAAAAGACCTGCATTCAAGTTCTGAGATTCCTTCTTTTGCTTGGCCTAGTCTATTACTGAAGCTATTGAATATATTTTGTAATTCCTTCAATGAATTTTTCAGTTACAGAATTTTTTTAGGGTATCTATCTCCTTGGTAAATTTTTCATTCATATCATGAATTGATTTTCTGATTTCCTTGTATTAGGTTTCAGATTTTTCTTGCATCTCATTGAGCATCTTTAAAATCAGTATTTTGAATTTTTTATCTGACATTTCAAGGAATTGTTTTTGGTTAGAATCTATTGGTGGAGAATCATTGTGTTCGTTTGAGAGTGTCACATACCTTGCTTTTTATGCTTCCTGTGTCTTTATGTTGACTTATATGCATTTGGAGCAAGGGCAGCTTTTTATTTTTGAATTTGTTTTTGTTGGGCAGGGACACTTTTTCTCTTGAAGTTGTGACTATGATGTTGGTTGGCTAGGGTTTTACTGAAGGCATTCCCTAATCCTCACCATTCTTAATGTTCTGGGCCATATCATAAGATGAAATAGAGCATACTTGTCATGGCTTCTCTTTCTTCCCTATGCCAAAGGCAAGACCAAAACCATAAGACTAGAGGTGTTTGAATAAGCAGCCCAGTAGCTCCCCTTCATATGTGAGCAGTAAAATTTTAGGGGGACATGTTCTGAGCTGCTCTCTTCATCAAGATTGCCCACTATGTGTCTTATAACATGCAGCCTTTCTCACTTTTGTATCCTTCTTATCCTTGAAGACTGTGATGAGGTATCCTGAAGTCCTTCCTCAGTCTCCTAGGTAGAAATGATATTTCTCTGCTTTGTGTCTTCACCATTCTCCTTACATAATCCTATCATGAAGCTCATCAAGCACATTGGCAGTTGTTTGCAGATTCTGTTCTCAAGGAGCTCAGCTACACAAATCACTCAGTTTTGTATCTCTTAGCTCAGTGGCTTATAAATGAGGGGGTGAAACTGCTTCTCCAACTTTATATCACATGTCTCAGAGAGCCACTGCCTTCATCTCCTAGATTCTTAGAAAATGCAATATTCAAAAGAATCTGTGACAAAATGGAATCTAAGCTTTGGCAATAGGACTTCTAATATCTTACTGACTGAGAGGGCTTGTCTGAAAGAGTAGACCCAGAAGCCCAACACCCAATCCATTGACCTCAGCTAGTGTAGACTTAAATCCTGTGCCCTCTACTTAACTAAAGCCCTGCCCCACCTAATGTATGTTAGATCAGAGGTGGGGGATGGTAGTGGTGGTAGTAACCAGGACTCTGGCCAATATTCTATGCCAAAGGATGCTAAAGATACATAGGTTTCAGTTCTCAGTAGATTTCCATGAAAAGTCCTTGGCCACCCTTCTAAAGGACAGAAGAACCCCCACTCCCATCCTGCCCCAATCCAGGATTGTCTCTTTCTTCCTTCCAGGTCACTTGCAACAGGGCTGGTCCAGATGAGATAAATCTGACAAGGGAATCCTGGAGCTATTTTGTCAAACAGCAGCCATTGGCAACAAACCTCTTGTTGGCATTGCAAGGTGCCCCTTTATGAACGATCCCAGTGATTATCCTAGCCATAACCCAGCCATTTTGCTTACCTGCTTCATGATTTTTCAGAATCAACTTCAGTGTAATTCCTTTCTCTTGCCAGTTATACTTTCCAGAAAGACTCTAAGAGCTTTTTTTTTTTTTTTTTCTTCCCCATTTGTCATTGTATGTGTTCTACTCTCTCTCCTCCCTGGCTGACCCTCTGCCTGGCCCTCTGCTTCATTTTGCTTGCTTGGTCCAGACACTTCATTCAGTTCAGATAATGACATATTCCTCCTTGTCTTGACGTGGGGACCTACTGATTTTTCATGCAGGCCATGACCACAATCATCAATGTTTATACTTGAAAAGAACCATACATAACAGCTTCCCATTCCTCATACGGTTTTATTTTAATTGGTTTTATGCTGCATTGATCTATTGTAGTGCTTTAGTTCTGTCCTATGAATGCTGAGTGACTTCTGCAAGATATGAGAGGTTTTTTGTTGTTGTTTTGTTTTTGTTTTTTAGAGACAGAGTTGCACTCTGTTGCTCAGGCCGGAGTGTAGGAGCACAGTCATAACTCACTGCAACCTGAAACTCCTGGATTCAAGCAATCCTCCTGCCTCAGCCTCCCAAGTAGCTAGCTAGGACGAAAGGTGTGTGTCACCACGCCCAGCTAATTTTTAAAAAATTTTTTGTAGAGATGGAGTTTTGCTGTGTTGCCCATGCTGATCTCAAATTCCTGGCTTTAGGTGATCCCCCTACCTTAGCCTCCCAAAGTGCTGGAGTTACAAGTGTGAACCACCATGCCTAGCAGTTTTTTGGCTTTAACTGAAGAAAGAAATAGGTCTGCATCAACTGGGAAGACTTTGTATGATTTAAAATGACGAGGACAGCAACACCCCAATACTGTAGCTGTTTTTGGCACACAGTTTGAGTCTCATCAATATTGTTCCTGCCTTTCTTATGTCATGGAGAAGTGTTGGACTCCCCTTGCTACGTCCCACTGTCAGGAGCAAGCAGAGGATGCTGTTGTAGAATTTCCAGTTCATGTTTTTGGCTTGTGCTAATGAATGGAGGATGTGAGCATGCTGGACGGGGGCTTCACATTATTCTAGGTAGATTACGAACATCCCTGCTTCTCTTGGATGTAAACTCATCTTGAGTCTCCTCTTCCTCCCTTCTTCCTTTCCTCCCTACTATAGCTGACTTCTCTTTGCAGAATCACACAAATGTAAATGAGTTTTGGTTCTGTTGAGTCAAACTCTGTTGAGTTTTGCTGGTTCTGCACCATTAAAAAAAAAAAAAAAGGAATGGGAACTTTAAGACACTTTGGTTAGACCAAGCCTGTCTCATTTTCAGATTTAGTGAATTCTTTATCTCAGCAAGCTGTGAAAGGCAATATGGAGAATACATTGTCAGTCTTGCTGGGCTCTGTGGGAACCTTGTAAATGAGCAAGGGCTTGTTCTGGAGGAGACCTGAACTGTTCTAGCTTTCCAAGATCAGGCTTGCCATAAACAGGTGACCACAAAAATCTATTTGCAAGGAGAGAGTGACACACGGACTAGCGTTTAGCAGTGGAGGTTGCCGAAATCCATGTTAGAAATCAAGGTGCTCTGAAGATCTAGTTTCTCTTTTTCCTTTCCCTGCTGCCGTGGAAGACAAAGAATATTCTTGTTTCCTTTTAACATAGTCTAAGTGATAATTCCATTCTATTTCCAAACCTGCCAACAGCTGCTTCTGTGGGCTATCTGCCCATTGCAACCCAGTCGTAATGGTTTCCGTGTTCTATTCCGGTTGATAAGGAAGACCTGCAATTAGCTCTCCATTACAAAGCCTCTCCTTGTTAATAGCCCTGACCTAAAAGCACTTTTTAAGAGATGCAGTCATCACTTAAAGAAATCACCACTTAAAAAATAAGTGCATAAATCACCCAAGTTAGTATGTAGGGGGTATTGGCTTGAGTGATATTTTAGGATGTGCACAAAACATAATAATGTTTAGAAACAAGCCATGGCCCCTCATCTTTTATGACCATTAGTTGATGACTTGCTAATACTTAGCTTTAAACATAAAAAACCCACTGGAAAAAAAAATAACAATCCTGTCAGGCCTCCAAGTCCAAGCCTGGCCATTCGTGACCCACACGTACACCTCTGGGTGGTCCCCAGGAGCCAGAAAGTCTTAAGTAACCACAAGTAACCAGGTGGCCACAGAAAGAAGTGAAACAACTTGTTGCTGCCTCAACTAATTGCTCTCCTCCTGCAGCCTGCAATCATTGTTCCTGCTCAGCCTTGTGGAATTTCCTCCCTGGACATTGGGTTTCTCAGGACCCCCACCTCTGTAACTATGTAATTTACCTCACCCTCTCCTCTGCTTGCAGCTGATACCCCCCACCCTTATGATCATGCCTGTTTGTAATAGATGACCCCTACCCTTGTGACCATGCATCCTGTGATGCCCTTTCCCTCCCCAAGATAGATTACTGACCCCCCTACCCTTGTGACCATGCATCCTGTGACACCCTTCCCCTCCCCAAAATAAATTACCACCATTACCACCTTTAACTGACTACTTGCCCCAATCTATAAAACCAACTCCTATCCCACCACCCTCCACTAACTCTCTTTTCAGACTCAGCCCACCCGCACTCAGGTGAATAAACAGCCACGTTGCTCACACAAAGCCTGCCTAGTGGTCTCTTTACCCAAACAACACGCCTAACAAATCCAATCATGAATTTTTGTTTCGTAGGCCTCTTCATTCGTTTGCTTTGTTTTGTTCTGTTTTGAGACAGAGTCTCAATCACTCTGTTGCCCAGGTGGGAATACAGTGGCACGATCTGGGCTCACTGCAACCTCTGTTCAAGCAATTCTCCTGCCTCAGCCTCCAGAGTAGCTGGGATTACAGGTGTCTACCACCACACCCAGCTAATCGCTGTATTTTTAGTAGATACAGGGTTTCGCCATGTTGGCCAGACTGGGCTTGAACTCCTGGCCTCAAACGATCCTCCAAATTCAGCCTCCCAAAGTGCTGGGATTACAGGTGTGAGCCACAGCATCCAGCCTTTTCATCCCTTTTGAATGGAATGAAGATTGGATTTTTGCTGTGTGGATTATTCCATAAATTGTTTTCACCATAAAACTGTGCCTTTAAGGGAAAGTAGTCCCAAATTTCCTGCTTTTATTTCAAACTATGCCTCTGTGAAACTGTTTATTTTAATGAGTTATACAAATGGATTCCAAGAGATGGAGAGGGACCTGAGCTCATCAATTTAGTGATGTCAGTAGCTCCATAGAGGTATTTACATCTTTCATTTTCACCCTCTAGGACTTCTGGGAGAAGGCTGGGTGCAGACTAGAATCATATTTTGTTTTCTTGGAAACCTTTGTTTATTATTATTTTATATTTTTGTATATTTTGCTGCATATTTATGTATAGTTGAATTGTATGTAAATCAGTAGGATTATGTAATTACATAATTCCCTGATGTATCTTTCTCAAGTTAAGTCTGATACATGTGATACAGGAGATCTCCCTTTACCTATTCTGTAGTCCATACTCCATAAATATGATGCTTCTTAATGTATTTAATAGCCTTATAATTCACATTTCCCATCTAAATTTGGGACACATGAGAACACAAGTTAACATTTTCAAACCTTTACCAAGTGTCAGGGACTTTTACTATATATATGCTGGCCTCTCTCAATCTTGACAGCACTCTTGTGTGAGACAGTGGGCACACTGAGGTTGGAGAGGCTGTTGCAGCTGGCCTTGCTCCTTGAGCCAGTCCAGGGCAGATCTACGGTTGCTGGACCCCTAAGATCACCTTCTTAATTCACTATGGGGTATTAGCTCTCCGATTATTTGACTTAAGACAGAAGTGTTTTTTTATTATTTGTAATTTATGGGAAGAGCTGAGATACATACAATTAAATTTCATGTAGTAAATTACTTGATGAAGCACCATTGGTGAAAAAAACCTAGAAAATCTGCTATATTTCGCCATTGCCCACTCACAAGTGCAGTTTATCAATAAAGGATTATAGATTAGACCACTTTGTATCGAAACAGCTTTACATGGAATTTCCAAGGAGCTAGTACTTTTAAAAGAGGGTTGTTCTATATTCAGACTGAGGGGAGTGTCATGAATTATTAGAGCTATTAAGATTAGTGTATATCCCCAACTTTGCCAGGAAATGACCTAAATTGACTTTACCTCTCTGTAAGGCAGGAGGAAACTTTAAGATAAAATAAAAAAGACTCTAGTCTGGAATGGATGTGAATACCCACTGGGGAAACCTGAGTAATTATGTAATTAAATAACTAACTCTTACCTCTCCACCTTCTGCAGACTTGAGCAAGGGAAAAGGCCGGGTAACAATTAATATGATTTTTTAATAAGGGTTAAGGTGAGCAAAACTGAAGAATTACTGAGAGAAGATTTAGGATAGGGCTCATTTTTAGGCCTAAAGGAATGCTTCTAGAATATTTAAGTGAGAGCAGACCTACACTAATTTTCAATTTAATGAAGTCCAGAGAGAATTGTTCTATTTAAAATAATGTTTTTGTTTTTCCTGAAACTGTAACTGCCCCATGGTGTGGTTTATTTTATAAATCCTATTTTGTTTTTCTGTATTGACCAGCTGGGAGAAAAACCTTCAAAAACAAAAGGGGTTTTGTATGCATATTTCAGAGGCTTGGTGGGACAGAAGCCAGGAAACTGGGTCCAGCTGTGCTTGGGGGTGGGGGGGAGAAGGGATCCCAGAGTGGGAGGGGCAGAAGGAGAGGGCTGAACACAGAGAACTGATTAGGTGGGAGGGCTGCTGGATTTACCCCCAACTCTGAAATAAAGCTGGGTATGGAAGACAAGGCCAGCAACACCACCTTTGCTGAAAATGGGGAGGGTAGCATTCGTGCACTTCAGAGGTAATAAACAGAGATGTAATTTACAGTCAACAGGGGGGTTTAAGAAAAAAAAAAAACCCCGTCGTTAAAGGTGCGCATGCCCAGGCATCCAGTGCAGAGGATGTTCTTACGAATGTTTGCTCGAGGTAATGGCCTCACTGCTCTCAGTTCTGCATTTTGACATCTCTATCGGTGGGGTCTGGAGAGTGTGATGCTGAGTAGGAAGACAGAGTGGGGACTGAGCTCACGTGGATCAGGCAGTTGGCAACCGGGAGCAGGTGGCCCGGGTTTGGAATCAGAGCCAAACACGCAGCGTGGTGCGTGCTGGAAACGCAGTGAGGAACAGGACGCGCTCTCTCCTCTCAAAGAGCGCGTCACTTGCTGAAGAGAAAGCAAAGAGGTCATCATAATACACAGGCCAAGTCCTGGTTCTCCCTCGTATGCCTGTTGGGACCTCGAGCTGGTCATTTTGCCTGTCAGTTTCTATAAACGGAGATAGAAACAGGAAGGTGGAGAGGTGCTTCTGTCTCCCCAGCATGGTAAGTCTGGCGAGACCCCATTGCAGGCCACAGAGGTGGCCACCACCTCCCCTGTGAGTGCTCAGCATATGTCCACTCTGGGTCTGTCCGGAGGAGGGCCTTGCTCCTTTGTGTCTGCCCTGCATTGGGGCAGGAGGGCAGCTCCCACCCACCGGGTTCGCTCTCAGAACGCTCTGTGTGGACTGAGGCAGCAATTCTCAAACTCTTTGGTCTCAAGACCCTGCACATTTAAAAAAATTATCCCACAGAGCTTCTATTTAAAATTTAGATTATATCGATTTACCATATTGGAAACTAAAACAAAATGTTTAAAATTATTAGAAACATTAGCAAACCCATTCCATGTTAATATACTTTTAATGAAAAATAACTACTTTTATTATACTTCTACTATCCTTATAGCTATGGAATGAATAGCCCCCACCTCCCTAAACAATGTAGTCCTTGCTGGGTTCTTATGAAGATTACATAAGCTAGAAAGTAAGACGGCAGTTTGCAAAATGTACAACAAATCGTGAATGAAATGTCACTCCAGTAAACAGGCTCACAGTTTTCTGGCAGTCTGCAACATGATTAAGGATTTCCCCCTCCTGCGCTGGGTTTCAAAGTGTGATTTTAGATAGGAAAACACAAGGGTACAGGGAAGAAAGTGCAGATAAGACTCTGGATTTAAGTAGCATTATTTTCTAGTCCTGTGACTATAAAGGGACCTAATTGGTCCTTGGGAATTATAAGCAAATCTGCCTGAGCAGGCAAGATCTGGAAAACTTGACTATGACAGTCTTAAGTGTTCTTTAAAATAAATTCTGGTGTCTGAAAAAAGGGAGCTGGGATCTAATGCTGCTCTATCAGTGTGTTTTGCTTCCATTTTTACTTGTAGACTCATATTTCTTTGAGCTGGCCTCTCTTGTGGCAGTCCATGGATGAGGGTGGCTGTTGATGGAGCTATGGGTTCGACAGAGGACATCACATTTCCAGTAGTACTGCAACACATACCTCCCTGAAGATAATGCTGGGGTTTTATTTTTAACCAGAAAATATTCAGGGGCTTTCTTAGTTTAGGGGTTAATGGCATTTTAAGTTCTCTAGGGCTTTCATCCTTTTCCAATGAAGAAACCATTACTTGCCTACCCAACATCCAACTGCTCCCGACCCCCATACCAGCTATAGGATCTGCCTTCATTATCAGCCCTGTGCCTCCAAGGAGGCTGGCCACGGGCTTGCCCTGCATCGGAATATGAGAGGGGTACCCTCTCAGTCTTGTGAAAGTGAAGTCCTTTCTTCCTCTGAAACATTTCACATTCAAATGATGCTTGGAGCAGCCATAGCTGTTTGCAGCTGTGTGAAGAGCCAGCCAGGGAATCAAGCTGACACATGGTGGATCCGAAGAAAGATAAAAAGGTCCTCCTGGCTGTGTTAATTGAGCATTGAATCACCTAAACCTGGAGCCAATCTGCCTCCTTGTTTAGACCACTCAGGGAATTGGACTTTCTGTTACTTGCAGCTGAACATGCCCTAATTGATGAACCCTCCCTATAGGAATTATCACCACCCATAGGACCCAGAGAAGGGAGGCTAGCTCAGGCGTGTGCAACTGCCGTAACCAATCTGAAGATCTGTGGTAGGATTCTTGTCTTTGTGTCTGGCTGTCTTTTGACCATTTTCTTGTCCTGTAATTTTGTGTGTAAGATAAAGAGTTAAAGTTTTAAATTAAATGGTTGGTAACTTTGATAAGATAGGGAGGAGAGCTGAGATATCTGTGGCATTTACAAGGTGTGGGACCTTAGATGTGGGGCTTTGGGTTTCTTTTCACCCCTCGAGCATGAAGATGTATGTTCTAGCTTCGACCTGCCTCCGTAAATGACTGATTTACTTGTAGGCTCTCCCATCCAGACCCCGAACTCCATCATCCTTATACCCATGGCCTCTGGTGCAACACAAGTGACCCCCAGTAATGAGAGTTACCAATTATGGAGCATTGTTCTACGCCAGGAATTATACTAACGGTTTGGCGAGCATTGTCTTATTAATGTTTACTGCAAGTACGATAGGTACTAATATAATCTGCATTCTAATAATAAGAGCACTGAGACTTGAGTGATAAAATCACTTGCTTGAGGTCCCACAGCTAATATATGATAGAGGTTCAAATATAGGTCTGACTTGAAAATTGTTCTTTTTCTTCAATGCATATTTGTTGAATATCTGCCATTTAGATGTGTTAGCATAGGAAAATTGTTCCTGTTTATTTCACCTTTCACCCTTGGGAAATGTATTGGGATAGAGGACACATGTGTCATACTTGAATATTGCCTCTTCTCTGGAAACAGGCTTTAGTGAAGTATATGACTTACAAATGTGTTCAGTTGTCAGCAAGGGAAAGCCTAACTAGCAGTGGTTTAAATGAGATGGGGTCATTTTCCTCATTTAACAGGCTGTCTGGAGGTCAGCTTCCCGCACTGATTATCGCCAGAATTCTCTTGGCCTTCCATTATATCTGACTCTTTGTGCACAAAATGGCTGTTGCAGCTTCAGATATCACATCCCCATCCAGAAAGAAGTCCGAAAGACTGAAGGCAGAAGGGCAGAGCCAACTAAGCAGGTCTGGTCCTTTTCGTTGGTAAAGCAAAAGTTCTTCCGAGGTTACAAGGGACGTAGGGAAAGTGGAAAACAGGATTGTTGGGAAAGGCTCACACCAATCCTCATCTACCACTTGGAGCTGACCATGCTGTTGGGCAAAATAAATTGGACTCTGGTCACTAAGGAGAAGGCTGCTGATGCTGCCAGCCACACATCTGAAAGTGGAGGCTGTTAGAATTTGAAGAGGTGGTGGAGATATCCCCATCCTGCAAGCAAAACAACTGAGACTTGCAGGGAACACAAGTGTCTGAGCCAGGACAAAAGAAAAGGGCTTGTTTCCCTAGACTCTGCTGCTCTTCTCACTGTGCTGTCCCTCTCAAAGCTTTTACATATCTCCTCTGCAAGTTGTTCCTCGAATCCTTTTTTTTATTTTTATTTTTTTGAGATGAGAGTTTTGCTCTTGTTGCCCAGGCTGGAGTGCAGTGGCGTGATCTCGGCTCACCACAACCTCTGCCTCCTGGGTTCAAGAGATTTTCCTGCCTCAGCCTCCTGAGTAGCTGGGATTATAGGCATGCACCACCACACCTGGCTAATTTTGCATTTTTAGTCGAGATAGCGTTTTGCTCTATTGGTCAGGCTGGTCTTGACTTCCTGACCTCAGGTAATCCTCCTGCCTCAGCCTCCCATAGTGCTGGGATTATAGGCATGAGCCACCGAGCCCCTCTCATTCTTTTGAAGGAGGCAGGGGAGGTCAGAACCTTCCTAGTATCTGATGGATAGAAACTAAGCTTCGGAGAGAGCCAAGTAACATGCCCAGGATTATCCCCTACTTCTGTTCAGAGCTAAACTGTGGGAGGGAGTTGGACCAGGGTGCTTTTCACAGACCCCATTGTCCTTCATGATACTGTGACCCTTTATGGTCTCTCTGCCTAGCCTGGAGCAGTGAGGCGCCTTGCTCAGGCCCCCTGGGCTTTCAAATGGGTAGGCACAGCTGCCTTGACACCTGAGCAAGGAAGGCTCTCGCTCTAAAGGAGCAATTGGGTCCTCCATAATATTGAGTCCCTGTGTGTCCCTGGGGAGGAGGAAATGCCCCCTAGTATAGCCACGAAGAGTGGTGATGCCCCGTAAACTTGAGTCTGAACGTTTCTCTCCAGGCTGGTCTGAGCCTGTCTTTCAGTCCAGTTCCTCATTCAGTCCTCTATGGCCTGTTTTCGCCTTTCCACGCTGGGACAGAGTGTGCCTTGGTGCTTTCTGACACATTGGAGGAAACACTGCAGCCCACCTCAGCATCCACCTGATGTGAATAGTGTGTCCAGTCACCCTGGTAACAAGGCATTGGGTGTAGCCAGCAGCAGGTGCAGGCGGGTGAGTCAAGTGCTCCTAGTTTTCCTCAATTTAGGAACTTCTCCCAATTATACTAGGATGGGAAATGAGTGTGTGTTGCGGGAGTTTAATCTAGGGAAAGGAAAAACACCTGTCCTGAGCTAAAGGCAGCTACATAATAGGATTTTGCTATAAAATGAGAGTAGAATAATTATAGTGTTTATAATACTTGAGTATTTGTTTACTGGCAGATTGCCTTTTCTTCCATATGAACATTTTTATCAGCTTCCAGGACCTTAGCCAGTTTTCATTGGTTTTTGTGGGCACCTACATGTGTAGTTCTGCAAGCTTACTAAGTCTCTATTTGGATGCAGGGCATTTACAGCCACTCCTGCTGCAAATGATGGTGCTGCATTTGCTTTTTGTGGTGTCTGATATGATTGGCGAGAATAATAACATCAGGCAGACTTAGGTTCCCCACTGTCTCTGGCCCCTTAAGTAGAATCTGTCCTGTCCTCCACAGTCCCTTTGTCATGCCCTGGGTTGGGATAGTTGTCAGGCAGCTTTTACTGTCTCAGTTTGACTGCCTTTTGCTCTTGAATCATTGCACTAAGAGAACAGTCTGCTACTGTTTAATGTCTTCAGTGCGTTAAAAAAAAAAAATACTGGGCATATTTGTTTTTCTTCCAGCACATGTCTCATTTGGAAAGGTCATGCATTTATATAGTCGACTTGCTATTATCCTGCTTGGAGTGAAGCAGCCCATTGCTGATGTATTGCTATATATACAGCTGCCTTCGGGGTGACGAGGCTATCAGGCAGTTGCAAACAGGCTAAAGGGCACCTATTGTGCCCACACACAAACCCAGCCTCTAACACAACATTTATCCCGAGAAACAGTCTTGTCTTGTCTTCTCATCACAGGGTGCCAGACCTGAGGCTACTTGTTGGGCAGGTTAATGTAGATCTTAGTCAGCTGACCTGCAGGCTGGAAGAGGGAGGTATAAGGTCTGTGATATATTTAAAGCAGGCAGCTAGTAAGGAATCAGCCCAACCTTTTTGGCTCCTACCCAAGGCCTGTTTTTAAAGAATGCTTGCAGTACAGGATTGAAAGGGATGTTCAGTAGTTGAAATACCACAAACGTATTACTGCTGGGAGAAGTTGCTGTTTATGGGAAAATAAAATTTTACCTGGTTGTTCTCTGCCTGATGCTTGTTGCCAAAATGAATTACTTAAGGGGAGTTATCTCATACATGGATGCATGAAAGTGATGTTTGGTGCCTATGGGGAAGGTACTGCAAAGCTTTTAGCCGAGGACAGAAGCTGTAACTTCAAAAGGTAAAAAGGTTTCAGTTTGACCCACCGTAACACCCATTTTAAATTATTTAGAACCTAAGAGTATACACACACAAATGACACACTTGTGAAAAAAGGTAATGTCAGGGTCCGAATTGAGTATGTTCTCAATGCAGAAAATTCAAAAGCCTGGAAAACATAAGTATTGACACACACATTATGTCATTTGAACCACGCAGAAGGTTTTACTACATTCCTGCTTTTACAGATGAAGAGATCGAGGCTTTGTGAGGATAACTCGCCCAGGTTTACCCAGAAACAACTGTTAAAATCTAAACTCTAACCTGTGGCTGCTGGGTGCAAAGATGAATCTTAATATTTGATTTATTTTCTTCTGAGATATCTAATGAAATTGGCATATATGGTATGTCAGGTTTTGAAGCTTGCTATTTTCACTTAGCATATCAAACACATTTTTCCAATGTCATTAAGTGTTATTTAAAAACATTTTAAAGGCCATTAAAATTCCATCAAATTGATGTGCCATGGTAGTGAGGAAGGTCATTTTACTGTCTCCTTTATTACAGGAATGATTTTAACAATTGGTCAGAAATTAACATGAAATACAGGTATCTTCTCCTCTTTGAAGCTATGGTCTCAGTTTTTAAAATGTATGTGGCCGAGCATGATGACTCATGCCTGTAATTCCAGCACTTTGGGAGGCCGAGGAGGGAGGATCGCTTGAGCCCAGGGATTTGAGACCAGCCTGGGCAACATGGCAAAACTCCGTCTGTACCAACTTTTTAAAAACTTAGCCGGCCTGCAGTCCCAGCTACCAATGAGACTGAGGTGGGAGGATCACCTGAACCTGGGAGGTTGAGGCTGCAGTGAACAGTGATTGAGCCACCCACTACACTCTAGCCTGGGCAATAGAGCAAAACCCTACCTCAAAAAAAAAAAAAAAATGTAAAAAATGTAGTATGCCGTTGTGATACTAGAAAGGTAGTTCACTTGCATATTAGATGATTTCACAAAGATGTTCATTGCTAGTTGATTGCGAACCAAGCAAGATAGACATGTTCCCCCACAGTTATTTAATGATATTCCTAAAACCACCTGTATGTAACCAGCTACCATATCCTGTGCCATGGGGGTGGAGGTAGCACTAACCTTGCCAGGAGGGGCTCTGGGAATGCCAATAGGGCAAGCAGGAATATGGAGCAGGATAGCATTTGGAAGGATGAATGGATGTGTCAAGTGGACATGAGGCTTAACAGTGCCTAGCGTGTGTTTGATGAGTGTGTGATTCTGAGCTTTAAGTGGTATAGTCAATCACAGCACCAGAGATGAAGCTTTAAGGTAATATCCTTGGCCTTTCCCTGTATTTAAACTAGCCTGATGCTTAGCTTTTACTATATCTGAGACTAAATTTAATGGTGTAATGCTGAAAGTTTTATCACTACAGATAAAAAGTCAATGAAAGAGTGAAGGGTACAGATTTTTCTATCTTCTGGAGCCCATGTACTTGCCCATTTTATATCTGAGCCTGCGATTCAAACAGAAACAGTTCTCAGTGCTGCGTTTCCTGAGAAAAGTGGAGAGTATTGTGTTGGTTCCATATGCTGCGTGGTTTGAGGGAAGAGCATAGGAAAACTGGAAGATTAAACCTTTTCAGTACTTTGGTTAATCAGCAGGGCTGCCAGTGCTTGCTTCCATGTTGTGGGGGCCTTTTCCCCCCCTTTAGCCTTTGCTCCCTTGTGGAGAGAGAACCCGTTGCCATGGAAAGGCTGTAGGCTTTTGTGTCCTAGAATCCTCATATTTGAGTCTGGACTCCTCCATTTACTAACTCTGTCCGTGGATCCATGACTCCAGGAGCTTCGTGTCTTGGACTGTGAAATGGACAGGATAATGCCCATTGCCCCAATTCCTGTGAGGAGTCAATGAGCTAACTCACTGAGAAATTCCTAGCTCACATCACTTCTTTTTCTTTCCATGCTGCCTCCTCTTGAGCAGTGAACAAAGTGTGCCTAGTTTCTTCTGACTTTCACAGTAGAGTTAGGCTTCTAGTGGGAGCTGATAATTCATCATAGTTAGGTGACATGGGACAGGTTACTGTCTCTGAGCCTGTCTGCTCATTGATAATATGGAAATAATTATGTATCACATAGTGTGTTAACAGTCAAACTAGATAATGTATACCAAGTCAGAATGCCTGGCACAAAGTGGGCATCAATGGCTGGAGGGTACTGGTACTAAATGGACATATCTTAGAAGGACAGCCTTCCTTCTGGCATCTTCCAGAGCATCACAGCCTCTTCTGACTACTAGTGCTTTGCTGGCATCATTAATTCTCTCTACTCAGTGGCTGGAGGGATTTCTCAGAGCTCTATCCTTCTGTTCTGCACCTTGTACATTTCCTTGAAAGTTTCATCCACTTCCAAGTTTTCAGCTACTACTTATAGATTAGTGACTTCTAAATTTTTCCCTAGCTCCAGGCTAGTACATCCAATTTGTTACGTATTAGTACTTGGATGCCCAAAGGCACTTCGAACTCAAAAATACAGTTGCTGTCTTTCCCACTTAATTCCTCAAAGCTATTCTTTCAGGCAGTCCTCTCTACTTTGCATGCTGTCTCTGTAGGTTCTTTTTCCTTTTTTCCATTCCTGAATGCAGACACCTCAATGCACTTTCAGTGCTGGGTCCTTCCATTAGAACGGAGCCCTTCCTCTCGGCTCTCCTGCCTCTGGGTAATGAAGATGACAACAGTGAAGTTATCGTAAGGCAACTGTGACCATGAGAAAGAGCACCATAATCACAGGCATTTGTTGAGCATGTCTAATGTGCTAGGTACTGTCACTGCTACCATGAGTCCTAGGCGAGGCGGGGCCCTGCCTTGCACCCATGTTGTAGAGGGTTTATTCTCAGTCTCCACAGGGCAATGGAAGTGTTCCTACCCAAAGCCCGCCCTTCTCTCTCTAGGTACTGAAGACCTCAGAATTCCCTGCTCTGTCTGTGTTGAGCCTCCTTACAAAAATCAGCTGTCGGGGCCGGGCAAGGTAGCTCACGCTTGTAATCCTAGCACTGGGCTAGGGTGAGTGGATCACCCGAGGTCAAGAGTTCAAGACCAGCCTGGTTAACATGATGAAACCTCGTCTCTACTAAAAATACGAAAATTTGCCAAGCATGGTGGCAGGCACCTGTAATCCCAGCTACTTGGGAGGCTGAGGCAGGAGATTTGCTTGAACCCAGGAGGTGGAGATGGCAGCAAGCCAAGATTGCACCATTGCACTCCAGCCTGGGCAACAGAGAAAACTCCATCTCAAAAAAACACAAACAAAAAAAAACTCAGCTCTGTGGTCTCTTTCCTGGCTCTATCTTTCGGAAGGCAAATGGTACCACAAATATGTGCATCCCTAGGCCTAAGGGCTGGCCACGAAGCAGCTGCCTGCAGTGACTGGGTTGGGATTGGTCTGCAGGCTGAGGCGTTCATGTTGTTGTCTAAGACCCCTTACAGAACAGGACGGGCCCAGGGCCCCCCAGAGCACTATAAATGTTAGGATGGCCCTGAGCATTCAGGACTTTGCCTAATGTGACTTCTTATCGGATCGTTCTAACACTGCTTGAGGTAGATAGTATTAGCTCCATGTTTTTAGATGAAGAAAAGTTGAAGAGGTGAAATGCTTAGCACACAGGTTGCCATTGGCAAGGCCTGAATTTGACCAAGAGTAGTTTGGCTCCAGACATTTTTGTTATGATATTCTGTGTTCTATTTTCTACATTGTAGCCAGAGTTCCATTTGGTAGAAAATGTCTAAGATTACATTACTCCTTTGATTAAAAATCTTTCATCAGCTCCTCATTTTCAGCTAGCTGAAGGTCAGTTTCTCTGCATGGCGTGCAAGACCCTTCAAAAGCTGGCTCAAAGCTCCCTTGTGAAATTTATTTCACACCAGTCTTCTCACCGTGACTTCATCAGGCCACAATGGGACTTTGGCTGCTCCATGAATCCACTCTGTATCTTTGCATTTACAATCTCAGCTAGGAATGTCCTTTTCCTCTTCTTCACTGGGCTGACCAAGTTCCATTCTGTCTTCTGCGGTTCAAGGCCAAATGAGTTATCACCTTTTATGAAGAAACTTTCATTTTTCTAGACAAAATCTCTCCCACTCCCAATTATATTTCTCTAGTTGGTTGTGTGTACATTAGTACAAGTGTTTATTACCTTGTGCCTATGTTACCGTATTATCACACGTCTATTACCTCCCCTAGACTATGGGTTCCATGTGGACAGGAACCATGTGTCTCATTCATAGTTATGTGTCTAACATTTCACACCGTGCCTGGACATGTAGTAGGCTAAATATTTATTAAATAAATGCTCTGTTTATTACTGAAACTCTTACGTACTTCTCACAAATGGATTAGTCATTTAGGAATGCTTAATTAATTCATTTGTGAGAAGTACATTGTTCTGACTGTTGTGTTAACTGGTACTGGACTGGTTTCATAAGGCATTTTGACACCATACCTGGAAATTTTTATTTTTTAGAAACTGTTAACTTTGGTCAACCATTTTGCTGTCATGGCACTTAATTTATAAGAAATTATAATACATCTATTTATGCATTATTTGTGAGCTTTAATAGGCCAGTGAGTCTCAAAGAGAATATGAAGTCAGGTTTTTTTCTCAAAATTATTACTTTTGTTTTGCTTTTAAGTTATCTGTCTTGTTACATAGATGTTTCTGAAAGATCCTTATGCCATAGAGTTTTCATTTTTTTTAACAGGTAACTCTAGAGTTGTGCAAGGTTATTAGCATATAAAAAAGATGATGGGGCTGGGTGTGGTGGCTCACACCTGTAATCCCAGCACTTTGTGGGGTGGGTAGATCACCTGAGGTCAGGAGTTCAAGACCAGCCTGGACAACATGGTGAAACCCCATCTCTACTAAAAATACAAAAAATTAGCCAGGTGTGGTGGCAGGCACCTGTAATTCCAACTACTCTGGAGGCTGAGGCAGGAGAATCTCCTGAACCTGGGAGGCAGAGGTAATGGTGACCATTGCAGTGCAAATGAGGCCATTTCCCTTAATGGCCTCAATGTCATCCTTCCTGAATTCCTCTGTGCTAACTTAATCTCCTCTATACAGTCACCACTCTTTCCAATTTATCGATAACTGACCCATGTTCCTGGAATCACTTCTTCTTTTCTTCCCCCTAAAAAAATGTTCTTACCATCTTTCAAACAGCTCTTGAATTACCTCCTCTCCCTAAAGCCTTCCTGACTGAAATGAGGCTTGTGATCCTAAAATATAGTTAACTTAGCCAAGTGTGTCATTTACAATCAGTCTATTTAATTAGCCTTGCTTCTTTCTTTCTGTGACATGCTTTCCTACAATCAAGCTTTCAGCCTTAGAGTGTGGCTATACCGACAGCATGAAAGATGCCGATGGAAATTGCTCTGCCCTGCCCTGGATCATGGAACATTGCATTTTGTTCCTTAATGATTTTTTTCATGATAAAAGTGTTCCAGCTGGCAGTCTGGCAATGTGGAGTTAGCACTCTGCCTGGACTCTCCAGCAGGAGCAGTGTCCCTCTGCCAAGGAGTGTTGAACAGAAACAGCAGCAGCAGAGGTCCCTAACGCAAACACTTGAATTTTGCAGAACAAGAGAAAAGTAGCGGGACAATATCATCATCTTTTTTTTTTTTTTTTTTTTTTTTTTTTGAGATGAAGTCTCGCTCTGTCACCCAGGCTGGAGTGCAGTGGTGAGATCTCAGCTCACTGCAACCTCTGCCTCCCGAGTTCAAGCGATGTTTCTACCTCAGCCTCCCAAGTAGCTGGAACTACAGGCGCCTGCCACCACACCTGGCTAATTTTTGTATTTTTAGTAGACTCGGGATCTCACCATATTGGCCAGGCTGGTCTTGAACTCCTGACCTCAGGTGATCTGCCCGCCTCAGCCTCCCACAGTTCTGGGATTACAGATGTAAGCCACTGCACCTGGCCACCTTTTCCCTAGTTCTAAAGGTAACATGTTTTACTCTTGAAAATCTTTAAAATGTAGAAACATACAAACAAACCAAAATCATCCACATTCCCCAAAAGCGAAGACATAGTTCAGAGTGTGGGGGAGATTTTGTTTCCAATTGCTTCCTCCCTCCCTCCACTGTATGTTTGTGCAAGTTTTTATTCAAGAGGACAATCGTGTGTGGTATATAACTGCATGATAGTCTCATACTTTTGTGTAACATTTTCACAGTATTTTCCTGTGTCAAAAAACTTTAGAATACTTTTAGTGATTATGTATTATTCCATTCTGTAGCTGTACCATGATTTCTTTAGTGTCAGTTATATTATTCATAATGCTACAGTAAAAATCTTACGTAGAAAACTGCTATATCTGTGATTATTTCCTTAGAAAAGGCTCCTAGGAGAGGAACTCCTAGTTCAAAGCATACCGATATTTTAATTTCTTGATATATATGACAAAATGCTTCCTATGAAAACCTGAAAGAGCAGGTGCTGTCCACGGTGCCATGAGAAGTGACTCTGTGGAGTTAGGTGTTTCTACGGGGGTGCGGAGCAGTGTACAGCATTTCAAGGTGGGAAGCTGTAAAGCTGACATGTGGGCGATAATGTGAGGCAGTGTTCAAATGGATTGACATTGGACAGAAAGAAAGAAATGTCTTTGTAAAGAAAATTCTTCACAGGTTTGCTGTGTGTAAAATGTTTAGTTCTTCGAATGTAGTTTGAGATTGACAAATGGACACCATTAAGGTCTCATAGTGCCAAGGCATGAGCTTGGGGGTCCAGTGCCTGTCCTACCTCTGGTCTGGGAGTGATTTTCTTCTCTTTCTCTCTATCCCTCATCAATAAATGTGGATAACACAGTCATGCGTGGCTTAACAATGGGGATAGTCCTGAGAAATGTGTCATTAGGCGAGTTCATTATTGCATCAACATCGTAGAGTGTGCTTATACAAACCGAGATGATGCACTCTACTACACACCTAGGCTATAGGCCTTTGCTCCCAGGCATCCTGCACAGCATGTTATGCATGAATACTGTAGGCAGTTGTAACACAATGAAAAGTGTTTGTGTAACTAGACATAGGACAGGTACAGTAAAAATGAGATACGGAAGACAAAAAATGCCATCTATGCAGGTGCACCTGCATAGAGCACTTACTATGAACAGAGTTTGCAGGACTGGAAGTTGCTCTGGGTGAGTCGGTGAGAGAGGGGTGAGCGAATGTGAATGCCAAGCACATTTCTGTGCACTGATATAGCCTTTATAAACTCTGCACACTTAGGCTACACTAACTATTTTTAAAATGTTCTTTCTTCAATCATAAGTTAAGTTTGGCTTACTGTGACATTTTTATCTTACAAACATTTTAATTTTTTATCTTTTTTATTATTTTGAAATAACACTTTGCTTAAGACAGATTGTCAGTTGTACAAAAATACTTTATATCCTTATTCTATAAGATTAATGTATGTATGTATGAGATGGAGTTTCGCTCTTGTTGCCTGGGTTGGAATGCAATGGCACAATCTCGGCTCACTGCAACCTCCACCTCTCGGGTTCAAGCAATTATACCTCAGCCTCCTGAGTGGCTGGAATTACAAGCATGTGCTACCATGCCCGGCTAATTTTGCATTTTTAGTAGAGACTGGGTTTATCCATGTTGGTCAGGCTGGTCTCGAACTCCCGACCTCAGGTGATCCACCCACCTCCACCTCCCAAAGTACTGGGATTACAGGCGTGAGCCACCGCGCCTGGCCTATAAGCTTTATTTTTAATTTTTAAGCTTTTTGTTAAAAATGACATACACACCCACATTAGCCTAGACCTACACGGGGTCAGGATCACCAGTGTTACTGTCTTTCTCTTCCACATCTTGTCCCACTGGAAGGTCTTCAGGTTCAGTAACACGCATGCAGCTGTCATCTCCTATGGTGCCAATGCCGCCTTCTGGAATACCTCCCGAAGGACCTGCCTTAGGCCATTTTACAGTTAACTGTTTTCTTTGTAAGTAGGAGTATGCTGTAAAATAATTTTTAAAATATAGTAAATATATAAACGAGTAACATGTTTATTATCCAGTGTGAAGTACTGTACCTAATTATATGTGCTGTGTTTTTATACAATGGGCGGCACAGTTGATCAGGCGTCCCCAAACTACGGCCCACGGGCCGCATGCGGCCCCCTGAGGCCATTTATCCGGCCCCCCGTTGCACTTCAGGAAGGGACACCTCTTTCATTGGTGGTCAGTGAGAGGAGCACAGTATATAGTGGCCCTCCAAGGGTCTGGGGGACAGTGAAGTTTGGGGATGCCTGGTTTACACTGTCATCACCACAAACGTGAGTATAGTGTTGCATGATGTTAGGACAGTTATGCTCGGAAATTTCCCAGGTGATAGGAAGTTTTCAACTCCGTTATCATCTTAAGGGACCACTGTGGTCTGTCACTGACAGAAACACTGTCGTGCGGCACATGACTGTATTGGCCCCTCCTTACTGAGTGGTTGTGAGAGTTAGTGGGATCATGTGTCTGAGCTCTTAGCCTGGTGACTGGCATGCTGGAGGTTTTAATAATGGCACTTCCGTGACTCAGCTGCCACTCTACTTACATCAGTCAAGCTTACAAAATATTTTCTTCAGATTACGCAAGTATACTCTGGAGTTATTATATTAAAATTGGTACAAATGGAAAGTATAAAAAAAATTCTCCGATGCCACTATCTGGAAATACCCACTGCCAGCAGTGAGCTGAGCTCTTTCTTAAATAATGCCCTAATTGATTTGCATTGCTATATGTTAATGTTCATTTTTTTCGGCGTGTTTGGATTTTTCATGTGCTTTTTATAAGAAAATCGTGGACAATAAATGTTGGTATCCTGAGGTAAAGTATGGGCATAACCATTTTATATGATTTAGAATGATTTCTACTAGATTGAATCATATGAAATTGCCAATATTCAACCTCTTCTGACCTACACAAATGCCAATTTCATATGCTCAACTTAATAATTGCAATAGGCTTGCTAAAAAACCTTGAAAGCCTGCAGAAGAAAAGGAATTTTATGTTCACAGCTATATCCCTAGGGCCTGAAACAGTGCCGGAAGGGTGAATCCAATCTTTGTTTTGAAATAGAAAAGGATTGATACTGATAAAAATAATTTCATTAAAATAGAAATGAAATGGAAACATTTTAACGGCGCTATAGAGAAAATCAATTAAGGAATCAGTGTAGTTCCAGTTGGCTCAATGGAATTGGCTCTGGCAAAAGCTTAATCAATGAAAATTCATCAGTGTTGGTGTAAACTGTTTAAATTTACAGGATCCATATTCATTAGCATGAATACTAACAACCTGATTGTCAAACAGTGAGGGTGGAAAACCTTTCATATGCAAATTAGGAAACATCTTGACTACCGGGAAAGGTGTTGGCTGTGGCTTGAACTCAGCAGCTAGTTCCAAAGCCAATTTTTTCCCACATATCCAAACTGCGTACACCTTCTCATAACTATACACCAACTGTCAACATAATGCATTGCTTCATGGACTATCACTCGAAATAAGAGTTCACATTACTTGTTTGATGCCTGGCCCCACTCTTAACATAGTGGACCTTTGAATTGCCACTTTAAAGCAATGAGCCCTACACATAGTCGGTGGGAGCTGGCTATCCACATAGGCGTTGTGGTGTAGGCTTGACACAGATTATCGAAACAAATCGTCTAGCCTAGGCACAGTAGCGCATGCTTGTAATCACAGCACTTTGGAAGGCTGAGGCAGGAGGATTGTTTGAGGCCAGGAGTTTGAGACCAGCCTAGGCAACATAGCAAAACCCTGTGTCTATTTAATATTTTTAAAAAAGAAAAGGGATGGTGTAAGTCTGAATAACGTTCTGTCATTTGCAAACATATGACCTTGGACAGGTAATCTAATCTCTCTTAGTTTTAGTTTGGTTGATAATTAAATGTTTACCTTCAGAAGTTATGTGTAGCATGTTACCCTGCATAGCCAAGCCACATCTAAGCCATTTCAACCATAGCTATGATTATGATGTGAAGAAATTCAGAAAGTTTTTTGATAAATAGCTTAGGTCACAGAATCCTAGAATTTTAGGGTATAAGCAGACCTCAGAAATGTAAGATACCTTTATGCTTCTCCTCCCCCAAGGCATCAAAGAGGAATTGTCCTAACATTCGGGAATGTATTTGGTGTTACTTAAAGTTCACGTTTTCACAATATTGCTTCTACCCATCCATGAGCGTGGGATGTGTTTCCATTTGTTTGTGTCATCTGTGATTTCTTTCAGCAGTGTTTTGTAGTTTTCCTTGTAGAGGTCTTTCGACTCCTTTGTTAGGTATATTCCTAAGTATTTTATGTTTCTGCAGCTATTGTAAAAGGGATTGAGTTCTCAATTTGATTCTCCGCTTGGTCGATGTTTGTATATGGAAGAGCTACTGATTTGTGTACATTAATCTTGTATCTGGAAACTGCTGAATTCTTTTATCAGTTCTAGGAGCTTTCTGGAGGAGTCCTTAGGGTTTTGAAGGTAAATGATAATATCGTCAGCAAACAGGGACAGTTTGACTTCCTGTTTACTTGCATCCAAATGCAAATCATCTTGCCTGATTGCTCTGGCTTGGACTTCCAGTACTGTGTTGAAGAGGAGTGGTGAGAGTGGGCATCCTTATCTTGTTCCCATTCTCAGAGGGAATGCTTTCAACTTTTCCCATTCGGTCTTATGTTGGCTGTGGGTTTGTCATAGACAGCTTTTATTACATTAAGTTGTGTCCCCTATATGCCAGTTTTGCTTAGGGTTTTAATCATAAAGGGATGCAGGATTTTGTTGAATGTTTTTTCTGCATCTATTGAGATGATCATGTGATTTTGCTTTTAATTCTGTTTATGTGGGATATCACATTTATTGATTTGTGTATGTTAAATAATCCCTGTATCGCTGGTATGAAACCCACTTGATCATTACCATACTGCCAAAAACAGTCTACAAATTCAACACAGTCCCCATCAAAATACCACTACCATTCTTCACAGAATTAGAAAAAACAATTCTAAAATTCGTATGGAACCAAAAAGAACAAATGTGGAGGTATCACACTACCTGATTTCAAACTACGCTGTAAGGCCATAGTCACCAAAACAGTGTGGTATTGGTATAAAAATAGGCACATAGACCAATGGAACAGAATAGAGAACCCAGAAATAAACCCAAGTAATTACAGCCAACTGATCTTTAACAAAACCAACAAAAACATAAAGTGGGGAAAGGGCACCCTTTTCAACAAATGGTGCTGGGATAATTGGATAGCCACATGTAGGAGAATGAAATTGGATCCTCGTCTCTTACCTTATACAAAAATCAACTCAAGATGGATTAAGGACTTAAACCTAAGACCTAAAACTATAAAAATTCTAGAAGATAACATGAAAAAACCCTTCTAGACATTGGCTTAGGCAAGGATTTCATGGCCAGAACCCCAAAAGCAAATGCAATAAAAACAAAGATAAATACATGGTACCTAATTAAAGAGCTTTTGCACGGCAAAAGGAGCAGTCAGCAGAGTAAACAGACAACCCACAGAATGGGAGAAAATCTTCACAATCTATACACCTGACAAAGGACTGACATCCAGAATCTACAATGAGCTGAAACAAATCAGTAAGAAAAAAAACCAGTCCCATAAAAAAGTGGGCTAAGGACATGAATAGACAATTTTCAAAAGAAGAGCTATACAAATGGCCAACAAACATGAAAAAATGCTCAACATCACTAATGATGAGGGAAATGCAAATCAAAACCACAATGTGATTCCACCTTCCTCCTGCAAGAATGGCCATAATCAAAAAAAATCAAAAAACAGTACATGTTTTTTATGGATGTGGTGATCAGGGAACACTTCTACATTGCTGGTGGAACCTTAAACTAGTATAGCCACTGTGGAAACCAGTACGGAGATTCCTTGAACTAAAAGTAGAATTACCATTTGATCCAATTATCTCACCACTGGGTCTCTACCCAGAGGAAAGTAAGTCTTTATTCGAAAAAGATACTTGCACATGCATGTTTATAGCAGCTCAATTCCCAACTGCAAAATGGTGGAACCAACCCAAATGCCCATCAATCAACAAGTGGATAAAGAAACTGTGATATATGTATGGATATCTATCTATCTATCTATCTATATATATCACAGTTATATATATATATATATATATATATATATATATACACACACACATATACACACATACATATATGATGGATATATATATACATATATGATGGAATATATTTATATGTATGTATGTGCATATATATGATGGAATACTACTCATAAAAAGGAATGAATTCACAGCATTTGCAATGACCTTGATGAGGTCAGAGACTATTATTCTAAGTGAAGTAACTGTTTAATGGAAAACAATATTGTATGTTCTCACTGGTATGTGGGAGCTAAGCTATGAGGACGAAAAGGCATAAGAATTATATAATGGACTTTGGGGTACTTGGAGGGAAAGGTGGGAGGGGGGCAAGGGATAAAAGACTACAAATATGGTGCAGTGTCTACTGCTTGGGTGTTGGGTGCACCAGGATCTCATAGATCACCACTGAAGAACTTGCTTATGTAACTACATACCACCTGTACCCTAATAACTTATGGAAATTTTTTTTTTCAAAAGTTCACGTTTGTGCTTGTATTGAAAGATAATTATTAGTAAATCCTAACTCTTCCTTTGTTCACCTGTTTTAACTTCCCTCTGTCCACTGTTACCTGTCAGCCTAATAAAGCTGGTCTGTTAACCATGACAGTGCGGTTAAGGAAGTGGGTTGAGTCTCACTGACATGACCAGATACAGCATCACAGTGCAGATGATACCTTCCTCAAGCATATGCAGCACCACTATTCTTCTTTAAGAAATAATGGCATGGCAGGACACGAAACCTGGGGACACTGCCTTTAATTAAGCAAGAACAAATTTTCATGTGCCCGTGCATAAAAAATAATCACTTAATGTAATCGAATGTTGGTTTTTGCTATTCCTTTTTCCCATGAGGCAGCATCTAGAAAGATCAAAAGATGATTTATTCCAATACAGTGTGTGCAAAGGGGATTATTCCAATACAGTGTGTGCCATGTTGCATTTTCATTATAAATTATAAATTTCATTATAATATTTATTCATTATAAATTTCATCCTGAGACCCAATTAACAGGCCTGCTTCCTCTTTCATTAGAATCACTTTTAGAAAAAAATGAAGGTAGGAGGGTTCTTAGGATATCACAGAGGAAGCAGCAAAATTAGTTCTGCCCTATGAATTTCCTTCTTTTGCACATGGGTTCATTTCCAATTGCAGTCAGGATCTGAGGCCTGTGATACTCTAGGGGGCTGCTAGGTCTGAGGGGATAAGAAGCCTTCGATACAGATTGTTCTTTTTTTTTTTTTTTTGAGACGGAGTTTCGCTCTTGTTACCCAGGCTGGAGTGCAATGGCGCGATCTCGGCTCACCGCAACCTCCGCCTCCTGGGTTCAGGCAATTCTCCTGCCTCAGCCTCCTGAGTAGCTAGGATTGCAGGCACGAGCCACCATGCCCAGCTAATTTTTGGTATTTTTAGTAGAGACGGGGTTTCACCATGTAGACCAGGATGGTCTCGATCTCTCGACCTCGTGATCCACCCGCCTCCGCCTCCCAAAGTGCTGGGATTACAGGCTTGAGCCACCGCGCCCAGCTACAGATTATTCTTGTCCTATCAATTGTGTGTTACTACTACAGTAAATCATTCTTATTCACATTTATTTATTTATTTTTGAGATGGAGTCTCACTCCATTGCCCAAGCTGGAGTGCCGTGGCTTGATCTCAGCTCACTGCAACCTCCACCTCCCACATTGAAGCGATTCTCCTGCCTCAGCCTAAGTAGCTGGAATTACAAGCACGTGCCACCACACCCAGCTAATTTTTGTGTTTTTAGTACATAGAGGGTTTCACCATGTTGGGCAGGCTGGTCTCAAACTCCTGACCTTGTGACCCACCTGGCCCAGCCTCCTAAAGTGCTGGATTACAGGCGTGAGCCACTCCACCCAGCCTCACATTTATTTTGGTTACTTATTTAAAAGCATTAGGCTGGTGGGTACACTTTTGTTCTTACTAGTAGTTACTACCAAAAAAAAAAAAAAAAAAAAAAAAAACCTTTTGTTATGCATTTCATTTTAAATATCTATTTGATCAAATATTGTTGTTGAAGATACAGTAAGAAGAAACTACTTTGCAGTAAAAAGCACTATTGACATTGTAGACATTTTCTTAAGCATTGTTCCTCAATTTCAATATAAAATGTTTATAGTAACCTACACCTACATATATATGCATATACCTATGGTGCACGCAAACACACGTGTGCGCGCGCGCACACACACACGAGAGCTACTCAGGGCTCAGTGTAGCATCTCTTCCAAGGCCGTCCTAGCAGAACCCCAGCCAGGTTGCACTGCCTTCTTATCTGATACAGACCTCGAATGTGGAGCAGAGTTCTTTCTCCCAAGGGCAAGGACTCCTAACTTGGGATCCATGTAGAGTTGAGGTTTGGGTACCTGTGGATTCCCTGAAATGATAGGTACCCTCCCCTGGGAAGAGGGTCCTTTGCCAGATTTTGTGTGTGTGTGTGTGTGTGTGTGTGTGTGTGTGTGTGTGTGTAAGAACTAAAATGAGTTAAGAAACACGTCTATTCTAGCCTTTCTCTCATCTTATGAGACCAAAGGAAGTTGAAAAGAACTTGTTCTTGGGAGTCAGATGAATTTAAGTTTGTTTCCAACACATGTTAACTGTGTGGCCTTGGACAGTTTCTGAACCTCAGTTTTCTCAAATTTAGAATAAGGGTAAGAAGGTTGTAGTGACAGTTAAGATGAGAGAAATAGTAAGTGCTAACTTTCTTTTTTCTCTCTTTGTCCCATGAATACTAATGAAAGCAGGTACCTGTTGTGAACTTGGTTCTTGCTGACCCTTCCCTAGCTCTCAGCATGCTGCCTGGCACTCAGGAGGCACTCAAATGTTGTTTGAATGGATGATTGGATGGATGGTTGAATGATGGAGTGCCTTGGTTTAATATCCAGATGAAGTCTTTGTCTGCAGTGATAGTTCCCCAAAGCATTTATTTTATAAGGGAGATCTTGTTGCTGTGCTTGCCTCTGCTATGACCTTCCTGGGACAGTTAGCTGCTGTCTTATGCAAAATCTTTCTGGATACATAAAAAGATTGATTTGCTTGTCCCATACTGAAGATCATGATCTGTGCTGGGCACTTTGTCTATATCAATGCTGGGCAAACTACAGCCTGTAGGCCAAGTCTGGCTTTTTGCCTGTTTTTGTATATAAAGTTTTATTAGCATATAATCATACTCATTGGTTTACTAATTGTCTGTTATTGCTTTTGTGCTTTAGCAGAGTTGGATAGTTAGGACAGAGACCGTTTGGAATGCCTGATCTAAAATATTTATTATGGGGCTCTCTACCAAAAAAGTTTGACAATCTCTGTTGCATATATCATCTTCATGTTATCTACATATTATACTCCAACTCTGCAGGATTGGTCTTAAAATGCCCTTTTTATGGATAAGGGAGCTAAGACCCACAGAGTTTAGTATCCCAATTGAGACTGCAAAACATATCAATGCTTAGCATTTGAATTCACATCTATGTGATTCCACAGTCTATGTTCTTTCTACTAAACACCCATATCTTTCAACTCAGACAAAACCTAGTTAAACCACCTTCCTCTACCAGTCCTGCCTGGTGACCATGGCTTGTATGGGAACAGTGCAGTGATGTCCCCTGGTGGTGGTGCAATCTGGAGATCCTGGCATTTGTCAGCAACCTGGCTTAGGTCAATGGTATGTCATGTGAATGTATAAGCAGGTGAGAGAGTGGAATAAGGATTTCAAGGGCTAATACTGCAAATGGCAGAGTAATATGGATAAGTGAATATATTGCTGCTTTCCAAGAGTCAACAGGTTGAGCATTTCCAAAAGGGTCCTTGCTGCTGGACATGGCATCCAATCTCAATGGGTACCCAATGTGTAATGTGTAAATTCTTGTACATTTTTAGCCCTTAGCTACTGGATAGATTTTCTCTTCCCTGGGCTATTAGGCTGTAAGACTTTTGGACTTCCATGCTTTTTCCCTTCTATTATGCCCTTTCATTGGCCAATCTGACTCCAAATCCAAGTTGAGCGTTCTTTCACAGTGGATTAAGCCTGGTGGAAATCTGATTGTTCCAAGGGTTTACAGATGAATTTCTGTGCTGCTTCTGTTAGCATAGCATCTGCCCATGGTTTCTACTTCCCACTCTACCTTCATGCCTCCATTTAATTTTTCTAAGCTCTTAAACTGGTTGTCGTTGAACAAAAGAAACAAAATTAGAAAAAAAAAAAAAGCTATTCCTGCACTAATTGACTACACCACAGTGTTTGCCTTATTGTCAGCTTGTCACAGTTATAACAGTGACAAAGTTACAGCCACCCAACTGTATGTAACACAGTTGGGTAAGTCAAAGGATGAATCTAATGAAAAATGGCTGTAGTGTTAATTGTCACCATAAAAATGAATATTGTAACATTGGGTTGATGAGGGGAAAGGTGAGGATTAGGAAGGCAAATATTTTTCCTGATAGTCTGTTTTTGTAGTCTGTGTGGCTGGCACATTAAAGAATGTGTGACTCTCACTTCATTGGTTGTGGAGCTGCTGGTAGCAGAATTTTATGGAAAAGCAGCAGAGCTGCAGAGTGGACGAGGGAAGTCAGAGCTGTAATTAACTTTGTGTTTCATTGTGTTCTATGACAGTAACCCTTAGTTCTCCAACGATGAAATCCTATAGTCTAATGCAGTAGCTTTCACACTCTAAAGTCAATGTATCTTTCAGTTTATGCTGAAAATATGAAACAGATAGGAATGGGGCTGCTCTGGTTTAAGTGAGGGCAGAGAAACCTGGTAAAATGAAGTCACATTTTTGTGCTAATGACACCATAGGGAAATAATGGGTTGATTAAAATTATTGGTCTGTTGTTTAATTATTTAGAGTAGATGCTTCTAACAGACATTTTTGTCTTTGTAACTCTTTTGGTTTATTCCTATTTCAAAGCCCTGTCATTTTGTTTGTTTTGTTTTTGTGTTTTTAAGCTTTAAAATATCCAAGTAGCTCTCCATGGTTTTTTGTTTGTTTTGGTTTTTGAGTGTTTTTTATTTTTTTAATTTTTGTCTCTCCCATGACACTAGATAATGTTGCATCCAGGCATCTCTCATCAGCCAATGCTGTTGATGGTTCATTTGTATTTCTGTCTTGGAAACATGTTTATTAAGAACCTGTCACAAAATCTACTTCTTGATGGAGACTATAGAGCAAATGTTAAATTTACAAATTATTGTTGAATACTTCCAGTTGGGGAGGAATTGACAAACTAATAGAATTTTGGTGTATATTGATGAGGCAGAATGCTGATGGTGATGTATATAATTTCCAGGTAAGGAAAAGGTAGAAGCAAGATATAGAAATCTACTTAATGGTGCTTCCTAGAGTTGTTCACCCAAGGTGTGCTGGGTGTGAGCACTGCTGTTAATTTGGGAAAGAACAAAGCAGGTTCACAGACTGGCTGGGGTCCCAATGTGTACTAATGAGTGTACCAGGTACTAATTAGTGAAGGTCATTGTGTTTGCCCTTCTTGTAGCTATACCAAGAAGGCAAAGGGTTGATGGGACATTTCCGCACAGCTTATTTGCAGTGTTTTCTCTTAAGCCCATGTGCATTTTTATTATTGGTTATAATTTTTGTGTATGTGTGTAGTGTCATTTGGGGGTGGATGTACATAAGGCTTATATCACTTGACTGCCAGCTTTGCTGAGCTCACATGTTGTCCTTATTTTTGTGTTTGCCAGGGAGAAATGCCTGCTGCCTCTCCAGTTGGCTTTGGAATCCAAGAATGTGAAGCTGGCCCAACATGCTTTGGCAGGGATGCAGGTATGGCTTTGACTGAATGCAATGGGATAATAGAAATTGACAGACCACTTTGGCATTGAATGGGCAAATAGTTAACATTTTAAATACTGGCTGTTTAAAGACTCAGACAGAAATTTGATTGGACTATGAAATAACCATAGAAAATGACAGGATTTTTGTATAGGCACCAGAATTTCTCTGTATACAGCATTATTTCATTGAACCTTTGTGATCAGACACTAATTCATAGGTACTTAGCTAAGCCCACACAAATATAGATTTTGTTCATACCAATTCAAATCCTTTATACATTCAACATCTAAGGTTCTATATAATAAAAATTGATGGTAAATTGGAAAGATTCTGTTTTGTTTTTTATTCCATAGTTAGATTGATGAGTGGATTACTATCTTTTATTTGCAGAGCAAGATTAGGAAGAAAAAGGAAATTTAATTGAATAAGAAAAGTCAGATTTGCTTGAATACATTTTTTGGGTTTGTGTTTTACACCAAACATAATGGGTCTAATTCTGGCAGTAAAAAGGTGATGACTATGTAAACACACAGACTTTTTAAAGCGGTTGGCCTCTAAGAGACAAGTGCTGTGAAGTTGAAGCCTGCGTAGGTTTGTTCAGTGTCGCCATGGATAAACCGTGGTGGCATCTGTCAGATGTCTTCGTGTCACTATGAACTACTTCATAGTTAGCTTTTTGAGTTCAGAAATGTTCCTAATGCTTTTTAAGAGACAAAACTTATGAAATAGAAACAGCTCTTTTTCCCCCAGCAGATTGGAATTAGATAATGTATATTTTAATACACAGCAACATTTGAATCTTTTAAACTTTATGAATAATGTTATTTAAATAAAGCTTTTGCTTTTCTCCAGGGTCATTGGGCCAACCATAAACATGGATGAGAATGTGTTTTGATCTGTCGCTTTTGTTCTTTTTTCTCTAGTATTGTGTAGATTTTCCATTTAGCTTCTCTCTCTCTTTTTTTCTTTAACCGTGGAATATTCTAAATTGCAGTGCCATGTTTTCATGGGCTTACTGAATCTTATTAACTTAAGCAACTCGGTGGGCTGTGAGTCTTCCTTTTACCACCCCCTGCTGCCTCCTAACTTTAGGCACATTTTTAGAGCTTCTCAGTTTTTATCACTTTAAGTAAAAAATAAATTGTATGTAAACTCTAATTCTGGGCTTTCTTGGGTATATCACATGATTTTGAAAAAAAAAAACCTTTTGAAAGAATATAGGCAAAATTTCAGGTAGGCTTAAAAAGGTTTGAAATATATTTTAAAAATCTTTAGTGGCATGAAGGTAAAAGAGGGAGTCATTACACTGGATGAATCAGAATTCTCAAAGTTCTCCACAGGCTGCAACTCGAAGCCACTTTGGAAAAGAATAAACTGAATAGGGATAAACATTAAGGACTATACTGGGATCTTATTGCACCAAGACATCATGGATGAAAACAGCTTAATTGCTGTCCTTATGAATGAGAATTAGGGGTTTCAAGGTGAGTCAGCATAGAATGTGCTATGACAACCAACTAAGCTCATTTGACCTGAGAATGTGATCCAAGTTAGGTATCACTTGTTAATATCGACCACTCTTGAGGCCACATTCTAAGCAGAAGAACACAAGTGAAACCTTATTTGGCAGAGAACATTCGGAGGAGCCTGAGGAGGTTTAGTGTGGAGAAGACAAGATTTGGGTGGACTTGATAGCTGGTTTCAGATATTTTAGAAGCTTAATCCGTGTGTCTCTAGGGGAAGATGAGGGAGTAGAAGTTGTGGGCAGGTGGGTTTTGATACAATCTGAAAAAGAATTTTATGAAAATGAGAAAGAGAAATAGAAAAAGCCTATCCTGTGAGGTGGACTCCTGGGAGTCCTTGTGAAAATGAAAGTCTTCTTGTTTAGGTTTTTAGGATGCATTTTCTGATGGAAATACATTAAGATTTCTGGATTTCTAAATAATTCCTGGATAAATGATAGCTCACATTAGAAAGTTAAAAGATAAAAACCTGAAAAATGAACTTGTTGTCTACAGGACCTTCTTTCCTGTGATGAAGCCACATTTAGAAAGTGTATGTGTGTGCATGACTATTGGGCAGAGCTTGATTCCTCTCAGCAGGAACATTCTTCAGCCTCACCACCTAAATACCCTATATGGCAAGCACATTAGAGTTTTATTTGAGGAAATTTAGAATGAATAATCCAATAGCAGGAAAAGGTCTTTGCCAAAAACCATCTGCATTTTTTTTTTTTTTTTTTTTTTTTTTTTTGAGACAGAGTCTTGCTCTGTCACCCAGGCTAGAGTGCAGTAGCACGATCTGGACTCACTGCAACCTCCATGCCCCTCCCCCTGGCCCAGGTTCAAGCAATTCTTCCGCCTCAACCTCCCAAGTAGCTGAGATTACAGGCACCCACCACCACCCCCAGCGTATTTTTGTGTTTTTAGTAGAGATGGGGTTTTACCCTGTTGGCCAGGATGATCTCGAACTCCTGACCTCATGATCCACCCACCTTGGCCTCCCAGAATGCTGGGATTACAGATATAAGCCACCGAACCCAGTCGAATTTTTCTTTTTAATGGCACATAGCATGAGTTCTTTCCTAATAGCCTCCAGCTACACGCCCCCCCCAGTAAGACTGATCATCAATCCATAATAAGATACAACCAAATAAGGAAGCAGGGAAGAGCCTATCTGTGATCACTGCCTTGTGCCTCTTTACAGAAGCTTCTGTCGGAAGAGAGGTTTGTATCCATGGAAACAGACTCTGATGAGAAGCAGCTGCTCAATCAGATCCTGAATGCCGTGAAAGTGACGCCTTCGCTCAACGAGGACCTGCAGGTGGAAGTGATGAAGGTTGGTTTGACGTGATCACCAGTGTGCGTCACTGGGACAGGAACACATTCTGATCCCCTGTACTTGTTATCTGAAAATGCCTCTGTGTTGTGGTCATGCTAGCTCATCTTTCATTCCGAACAATGGTTGTTATTCTTGCTCATGGTCCCCTTAAATTACTCTGATGGTTTAACATCAAAAAGGGACAAATTTCCTTAAATTTGTGACATTTTGAACTCATTCTGCATTAAAGGCTGTTAGTATATTTGTAACCTTTTAAGAGAATGTATGTGAGTAGTTCCAGTGTAGGGTAGATCTGATCATTCTGGGTAGTCTGCCTACTTGCATATGTTAAAGCAATAATGATGATAATATTTTGATATATACTGAGATTTCAGAATGGTCAGGTTAGGGGGAGAAAGACCACAGTTGGGAGGCATATAAGAATCACATCTTTTTTTTCCTTCAGGTTATGTGAAACTTATCTCCCTCAGTCCAATTACCACCTTCCCATTATGATAGCATCTCTCCCTCCTGCTTTCCCTTTTAAGAATCGTCATGATTGGGGGTCCCGTATGCTGACCAGAGTGTGTCATATTCTCTGAGTGAATGGTGAGTTAGACAGAAAAGGAGAGAGCCTCTGCCCTGTAACAGCACCTTGGTCATGGTAACACAGCAGGAACCAACAAGAAAGCTTTTAATAATGCATTCTGTCCTTTTCCTCCCTAGAGGAACATATGTTGACGAATATTCAGGAATAGTTGGTGTCATCCAGGGGTGGATTTCTTCCTGCAAGTGCACTGAAGGATTTTTTTTCTTGGATGAGATACATAACTTCTCCTGGTTTCAGTTTCTCCATGCAGAAAAGATTGACTGGAGTTATGACATTTTCCTGATGCCCTGGGCCTCACCCTTACCCTGTTGGTGGGTAGTTCAGGGTGATGATTAAGAGTTCAAACTCTGAAACAAGTCTGGGTTTGAATTCTTATTCTTCTGCCTCCTAGCAGAATGTCCTTGGAGAGATGCCTTAGTCACTCTACCTTGATTTCCTTGTTTGTAAAATGGGGGCAATAGTAGTACCTACTGAATAAGATTGTTTTGAGAATGAAATAAGGTGACATTTTAAAAAAACATAGCACAGTATCTGGCACAAAGCTAGTGCTTTAGAACTGTTATATATCACTGCTGGTACCACTGCTGCTTCTGCTGCTGAGTCAGAATCTCAGTGGATGGGACTAGGAAGGTGCAGCTTTCACTAGCATCCCAAGTGATTCCTAAACACAGTGAATATTGATGATGCCTGAGCTGGCTGATCTTGAGGATCTCATTCATCTTTAACTCTCTATGATTCTGGAATGTACAGTTTTACCTTATCCTTTAAGTTTGGCAGCTGGCATTCTTAGGCACCGCAGAGTGACCCCCTCTAGCTTTGTTTTACTTCACTATCTCTGTGCCACTCTTGAAAAACAGGCGAGGCCAACTGCCAAGCTAGTCACTTCTGTAACTTCCAAGTGCAACCTGTGAATCTTTCTTCTGCTATTAGGTCTCCAAATACTGGAGAGTGAGCTTTGGTGTCATACTAAGAGACACAACTCACAGATTATATATTATTCTGGAAATTCTGCCAGGAATAGTTTTTGTGGAATACAGAGATTTGTGTTAAAAATTAAAATGAGGAAGTACCCATTCTTCTAGGAGCTATGCACAAGCAGAATGTTTAATGGTTATGTCAACAGTAGCACCTGTTTTGAAAACTTATACTTGCTTTCTGATTCCATCCAGCCCAGCAGTGCCTTCTGCTAACCTTGCTGAGGATAGGAGCTGACACAGGTTAACTCTACCAGAAATCATGGAAAGGCTATTTTAATGGACTCTCCAATGACACTATTATAAACCTTAGTACTTTTAGTTAATGTCTGGGAAGAAAATCAGACACTGTCAGAAAAAAGAAAAATAATAAATCAGTCTTTACAGTAAAATTTCCAAAATGCTTAGAAAGATAAGGGCCTTTGTTACATGCTATAATATTTTTAATTGATAGATATCGTAGTATGCTTTATTATGTACAGCGTGATTTTGAAGTATGTATACATTGTGGAATGGTTAAATCTAGCTAATTAACAAATGCATTACATCATTTTTGTGGTGAGAGCACATAACAGCCACTGTTTGTTTTTCAAGAATATATTGTAACTGGGCATTTGACTCATGCATGTAATCTCAGCACTTGGGAGGCCAAAGTAGGGGAATGGCTTGAGCCCAGGAGTTTGAGACCAGCCTGGGCAACATGGCAAAACCGTATCTCTACAGAAAATTACAAAAATTAGCAGGACATGCTGGTGTGTGTCTGTAGTCCAGCTGCTTGGGATACTGAGGCTGGAGAATCACTTAAGCCTAGGAGGCAGATGTTGCAGTGAGCCAAGATCATACAGCTGCACTGTAGCTTGGGCAGCAGAGTAAGACCCTGTCGATAGATAGATAGTCACTAAATATAATTATCTTGCTATACAATAGATCTGAAATTTATTCCTCCAATTTAACTATAATTCTGGATGAACCCAAAAGACATTATGTTAAATAAAATAAAACCATGCATAGGAAGACAAATACCATGATTTCACTCACATGTGGAATCGAAAAAAGTTGAACTCACAGAAGTAGAGAATGATGGTGATTGCTGGAGGCAGGGGTGCTTAGAAGGGAGGAGCAATGGGGAGATGATGATCAGGAAACATACTATTATTTTTAACTATTTAAATATCAGGATTGGAGGAAAATACTTTGGTTCACAACAAACCTAGCCTGAAGTTAATTTTTTGTAGTATGCTTTTATCTTAGATAAACATTTTGGCCAAGCTGCTAGAAAATTAATGATATGATTACTGTACTTTGGATAATGTTATTATTAACATCAAATAAAACTTGATGGTAACCTTACTTTGATAGGTCACAAGTAGGGATTCCATGATCATTTCCCGTTTCTGAGATTTAAAATACTTATTTCTGTATAGAGATTGGTTCATAGTATAGAGTTTCTGGCTTAGAATAATATGTTTTATCTCCCTTCTTTCTGCACAAGGAATTTCTATATCACCATTTTAGTAATCTCCAGAAGCCCACACCCCTTTATCTTATAATTCTCTAATACTTATAATGACCCAGGTAAAGCCTCTTACATAAGTCCTTGTTTTGCTAATAACATTACTGTATTAAATGCTTTTACTGTATTCTCCCAAAAATTATAGAAGAGAGAATTAGATGAGTTCCCAGGGAAAAGACCGGATTTCCATTACATATGAAGGGTATGTTAATTTAGTCGTGTTGCTTCTACATGACTCATTCTCATGATAAATTATTTAAGAAATTCCCTGTAAAAATCTTCCAGCCATCTGATATAAGTATTTTGTAGGCACAGAAAATCTTTTAAAACAAGATATGGTGGACATCTTCAACTGTTGGTCTGGGATATACTAATCAAGAGGGATAAAGCCACATCATGCAGTTTTCATTTGTCTGTCCAACCAGAGCATGGCCCATTTTTATATCAGATCCTAGGTGTTATTTTTTAGAAGTTAGGTCATGCATTTTATTCACATGTTGGTATCTGTTAGTGCTTATAAACATGAGAAATTGAACCAGGTCAAACTCTAAAGAGTATGGAGCAGTTATATTAAATTCCTGGAAAGAAAATAACAGTTTCCTTTTGCAGAGATTTCTCCAAGATTAAACAGAAACTAGCCAATAATGAAATCCAATATCCCAAGGATAGTATTCTCATTTAGAAAGGAGGCCCTAGACTTTCAACGAGAGGGTTAAAAAAATCAGTGATGCTTGCTTCTGACAAATTAAACAGGAATGAGGTTAAATCACTCAGAGTAGGAACTATATTCCACATGGTTTTACTGTGTAACAGGAGGGGGAGAAAAGGCATGTTCAATTTATTGAAATGGCTATGGAACCCAAATAAAAAATTTGCAGCTTGAGCAAATGTCAGAACTGTAGTGAATCAGAAAGATTCTCTGAAGGTAGATTACCTACCTTTGAAATGGATTAGTAGCCTATTGAACACTTAGGTTAAATACTCATCTGCTTTGGCAACATTTTCCTGTGGTGTGTGCTGTTTCCATAAATGCCAGATAGACTGTATAGGAGCCATGGTACGTATCTAATGACTTCTCTGACAAGAATAATCAGGACTTGTTTCTCTTCTTTCTGATGGATAACCTTTAGTGAGGTTATTACCTGATACAGCTGGCTGAGTCTTCAAAGGCTGCGGCGTGGAATTATGGCTGGCCATCCAGCTCTGTAAGCATGTGCAAGATGTGAGTGTCGTATCTGAGGAGGGCAGGCTGGCTTTGGCGATAAGGAAGGAGATGATACTGGACACTGAGACGGCATTTGATAAATATTCTATTACTGGGTATCTGGTTTTATGTGCATCTTTAGATAATAGAAGTGAATACTGGTGGAGCGCTTTACAATTTTTAAAGGAGAAATGACAGGGGCTGATCATTTGACACTTACTATGCACCAGGCACATTGATGCTAAGGTCACACAGCTAGTGAAGTGACCAGGCCACTATCTGAATCATCATTCAGCCTGAGGTTGAACCTGTGCTCTTAAATGGTGGCTTACCTTGCCTGCTGAGTCTATCCCAGGAGGCTTGTGGGTGCTAGTCACTGCTCTTCTCCTTGTATAGATGATGGAGCAGAAAAGCCAAGTTACAGGCTAATGAGGGGTAAAACTAGGACTGGCTCAGAGTCCTGTGTGTTTTCCATGTCCTCCCATGACAGTGATATTCCCTCAGTAGTTCTATGAGCTAAATTCACATGTAAGAAGGAATCAAAGTGTCTTTTCCACTAAGTTAGCTAATGGATCTGGGTGTGTGTGCGTGTGTGCGTGTGTGTGTGCGCGCATGTGTGTGTGTGAGAGAGAGAGTTGGAGAAAGGGAAAGAGTGAATTTACTGTTGGGGTACTTTGTGGTTTTCTTTTTCTTTTTCTTTTTCTTTTTTTTTTTTGAATTGGAGTTTTGCTCTTGTTACCCAGGCTGGAGTGCAGTGGAGAGGCACGATCTCAACTCACCACTCACCGCAACCTCCGCCTCCTGGGTTCAAGTGATTCTCCTGCCTCAAGTAGCTGGGATTACAGGCATGCGCCACCATGCCCAGCTAATTTTTTTGTGTTTTTAGTAGAGACGGGCTTTCACCATGTTGGTCAGGCTGGTCTCGAACTCCCAACCTCAGGTGATCCACCCACCTCGGCCTCCCAAAGTGCTGAAATTACAGATGTGAGCCACTGCACCCAACTGGGGTATTTTTATGTAACAAAAGACTAGCAAACATCTACAGAAAATACACAGGTGAGTGAATCATGGACAAAGAGTTTATCTGTATGGCTGGTATTCCTAAGCTTCAAGGTATCCGTTTAGAGTTCTGGTATTACAAAGTGGAGGGGAGTGTGCTTTTAAATTATGTATCAGTACTGCTGTCAGTGCCTTGGTATGGGAGCAAGAAACAGGACAAAGGAAGAAAGACTATGTTTAAGTGCCCTCTCAGTAATGTTTTAATGGCAGAGTCTTACACTTGGGATGTTTCTTCAGATGGTTAGCTTTGATGTTCTTAACTCTGGGCATTTGGTCTTCTAGAGTTCCTTTTGGAAAGAATGTGATCATTAGTGAAGTTTGAGAGTGAAATGGCTAATTTGTCTGGCTTCTCATAACAGGGAGAAATCTCTTCTTAGCCTGAAGCCACCAAGACACTTCAGAAGATTTGCAGCAATCTCTAGCATTAAGGAAAAATCCAACATTTGATGAAAAATGTTTACCTCCTGAATGTGTCGTAGTTGGAGGTTGATCCAACAAGCTTGCAAACATATTGTTTGCGCAGTTAATGCGATGAAGTGTCTAAAATATGTGATTCTGCTAAGTAAATAGTTCTCACACAGCCTTCCCTCTTCCTGCTCATAAGGTTGAGTGATGAGAATCTTTTTCTCCTTTGCAAACATATTGATATAATTCTTGCTAACTTTCGTCACATCTTTCTTTACCCTTTGATTTGACAGCCTTCAGCAGATGGTAAAAATACATGAAAAAGTAACAAACATGGAAAGCTTAGAGATGTGATTTTCCTTTAAAGAGTTTACGCATTATTTTTGAGATGGAGATTTTCATATTATCTATTAATATCATTTTAAAGCACCACCATTCCCAAGTGTTAACTATATTTGAGAATCACTCTACTAAGTGTCTTAAAACGTTTCCCACATAATCTTATTTAAGCGAGTATAAATGCAGAGGCCCCCATCACTTACTCTAGATCTTCTCTAGTTCCAAATAGAACGGGAAGGTTCTCTGATTTTGTAATCATTTATTCAGCAAATCTTTGATTGTTTTCTGTGTCAGGCACTGTGCTGGGCACAGAAGATCCTGTGGTGAAAAAAAACAAAACCAAAGAAAAATGTAGTCTGTGTTTGGAGGCTAGTGATAGTTAGAAGTCAAGTAAACACATAAATCCACTGGTTCCCAGGGATCCACAGTTTCACTTTAGTTGGTTTCCATTACACATTGTACTGTCTCCTAAACTCTTGACTCAGGCATGACTTGAAAATGTCACTAGTTACTGAGGGAAAACTAGTGGCATACTATGAGTGTTGTTTTTATCCATCTGGTGCCTAGCACAGCATCTGGCACATAGCTTACTAATGCCTTGTTAATTTAGTTATTGACTAATGGAGAGACAGAAACACATGTGGTAGTTTTTAATGGTCCACTAGGATAAACAACAAACCAAAGAAACTAAATTGAGATAACAGATAATAATCTGTGAGTACAAGAATGAGAAAGATCAACATGGGTTTATTTTTTAGAACTGAAATAACATCCTACATCATCAAATCCTTTTCATAAGTAAATTGAAGTTGGAATGCTTTAGTAACTTGGCTGGGTTTAAACAGTCATTGATAGCAGAATTGCCTTTTCAACCCTTTATATTTTTCTGGAAAGGCTTTGCAGCAAGGCTGAGAGTTTATGTGGTCGGCGGATGTATGGTTTCGGGTAAGTAGAGAAGACAACACTCCAGACCTGGGGGTTTGAGTTAACTGTAAGATCAATGCGAGTGATATGGCTGTGAAGATAATGAAACATAAGAGAGCGTGGAAATCCCTCACACTAGATAGGTATTCACTGAGGAAACTTTCATGGTCAAGTGTGTCTGCAAGTCTTCAAGAATGGCATGGTGTGACTGTTCTGTGGAATAATCAAGGAACTCTGTTGCCCTTTGACTTCTTTTTACTTTTTCTTTTTTTCAAAATATCTTGTAGCAAAATGGTGAGAATGCAGCTTCTGGAGCTAGAATGCCTGGTAGCCTTGGGAAATTACTTTATCTGTGCTTTTTCTGATTTGTGAAATGTGAATAATATCGTGCATATCCTTACATTTCTGATTACTTAAGAAGGCCCTCATATTTACTACTGTAAATTGAACTGTAGCTCTCTAGCTTAAAAGAATAATTTTGTAAATTATCATATATCAGCACCTCAATATATTTAAGGTCCTAACCATCAGCCATGAGTCCACAGTCCGAGGAAAACACCCTCTATTTAGCTGAGCTAATGTTTCCGTTCCATCCTGCTAGGTGGAGTTCTTGTGATTTGATTATTCCATAAGAGCTCTGTAATTATTAAGTGTTTCAGATCTAGAGACTCAAGTTGGCTCTAGCTCTTTAATAATCCTATCTTGAGTGGCTTGCTTGGTGAGGTCTATAAGTATCAACAATAAAACTGTCAAAAGTCCTATGTTTAAATTGGCAGAGACACTTTGAGATGAGCTTCTCGTTCTGCAGAGTCTGAGAGGGAAAGAGAAAAGGAAGGAGAGTGAGGGTGTTATCTGGAGCATGCCAGTGAAATTTGACTTCTTAAAAATCCAGCTGTGAAATTAAGTCAAAATACGTTTGTTACAGGTTAAACTTGAAAAAAATAAGTTATTGAACTTACTTGTATTGAATTTTTTTCTTTTAAGACCTTATTTTTACTAGTTTACTCAGCAAATATATTTTTGTTACCAACAGTACATAAAACTAGGACTAAAAACAAAACATTCAAAGGCAAGGGTTTATTATTCAGTCGGAAAGCAAGAAGAGGCAGGCTATTACCACAATTCAAAGTAGCTGTGTATGTTTAATCAGAAGAAAAGTTCAGTAGGCATGTTCAGGAGGAAGACGTGTGTTTAGCAGGAGAGAACATCCTTCAAGGAGAGGATGCTATTTGAGTTGGATTTCGAAAGACAGGTAAATAGATAATTATGTTGGGAGAGAGGGCATTCTTGGTAAAGAAAAAATGTCCGGGAGATGGAAACTGTAATTAGTGAGGAATAGTGGATGATGAATCTGAAAGGCAGATTGCAGAGGTTCTAGAAGGCCTGCTCTCTGTAAGCAGGCAAGTGATCCAGCCAGAGCTGGGTGTTAAACATGGAAGGTGAGGACAGGGAGGATGGGTTTGCAGCATGATCCAGGAATCAGCAGAACCAAGTCAGTAGCATTGTGAAATATCTTATTGGAAGAGGCTGAGCCAGTGGTACCAGGACTTAATTCAGGTTGGTGGCAGTAGGAAGGGGCCACCTGGGCTGAATGCAGAAACGTGTGACTGAGTGTACTGACCTGGTTTGCAGAGACAGTGAGGAGCAGCTGGTGACTAGAGCATGGGCAGTGAGTAGGTGGGAAAGGAAAGCCCAAGCTGCCTGCGGGACTCACAGCCAGAGTCTAGTAGGTTGAGTGCTGGTCTTAAGGGGCTAATTTAAGAGAGAGAGACTGAGTTCATATTGTCATATCTCAGTATTTATATTTAATTTTTTGATGTGTGTGTGTGTGTGTATGTGTGCATAATATTTTAAAAGACTAGTTTAAAGACATGCTAGTAGTTGAACATTATGGGTATTCCAAAAAAGAAAAAGTTCGTTGTAAATCCCATCATGTTGACTGATTTTCGTATATTGATTTCTCATCATACCTACTTATGTGCTGATAGTTATATTCATTGTGTGTTTAGGATTTTCTTTCTTTTCTTTTTTCTTTTCCCTTTTATTTTCTTTTGGCAGGGTTTCACTGTCACCTGGGATGGAGTGCAGTGATGCAATCATAGCTCACTGCAGCCTTGACCTCCCGGGGCTCAGGTGATCCTCCCACCTCAGCCGCCTGGGTGCACCACTATGCTCAGCTAATTTTTGTATTTTTTGGTAGAGACAGGGTTTTGCCATGTTGCCCAGGCTGGTCTCAAACTCCTGCATTCAAATGATCCATTCTCCTTGGCCTCCTGAAGTGCTAGGATTAGAGGCACGAGCCATCATAGTCAACCTGTTGCTTGCTTTATACTTTAAATCATAAGCATTTTCTACGATATGGCTATACACACACACACACACACACGTATATATATATATTTAAGTACAGTTTTGATGTGGCATACTTAATTATATTTTTTTAATTTTTCTATTATTTTCCATTTATTGCCAATACAAAATATTCTATGTTCTAGATGAAAGAGAAATCTGATTTTTGTATACTGATTTCTCATCATACCTATGTGCTTACAGTTATATTCATTGCATGTATAGGATTTTCTTATATCCTTGTTTCTATGAGAAAATGTATCCTGCATTCTACTGAAATCTTAGGCAAGAGTCTGTTTGTAAAACATGAACTGCTTGTACAATGGAACAAAAAAATGTAAGTCTTCTCCACTCAACTTTTGGGTGCAGGTTCTAATACACTTGCTGGTCTTCATGTCTGATACACTTGCTGGAAGGGCATTGAGTCAGCCCTTCCGCAGTAATTTCCTTTTCTTTTTCCCACCATAATCATGCGTTATCACCCAGCAGTAATCAACATGTAACTGACTGATCCAGTTTGTTCTTCCTAAGGGTTGGAATGAGTAGACCTCATCTTGACCAACTAAATTGCCTTGCCACTTAAACACAGCGGAATCTCCAGGAATTCACTTGAAAGAGTAAAGCAAGTTCATATTCTAAAATAAATATGGTTGGGACTATGCCTCATATATCAGAAACCACCCCAAAATGCGGTAGGCAGTTCAGGCTGGGCTCAGCCGTCTGTTCTTTTGCTGATCCCAGCCGGACTTACTCAGCCACCTTCGGTCAGTTGGTGGCTTGGCTGGGGCTGGCTGACTTACAATTGCTGCATCAGCTGCAACTGAGAAAACTGGTGCCTCTTTTTTTTTTTTTTTTTTTTTTTTTTTTTATAAAAAGAGGCTTTTTATTAGAAAGAAAACCTTTCATTTTCTAGCATGGCAGGTTATCTCCGTGGTGGCAGTGGCAGGGAAAACTGAGGAACTCAGACCCCCAGGTGTTTGGGGGGTTTAGTTGGTTTGCTTGCTGATGTCCCATTGGTCATTTCAAGTTAATGGTCACCCCGTACCTCATGTTTAAAAGGTAGAGAAATAGGTTGTTTCTTGATGGGGATATCTACAGGGGTAATTAAGAATTTTAGAGCAAGAAATTAGCTGTTTACCATATTAGAGCCTTGGTGAGGTTGATGTGATTTTCATGAATGGCACCAAGAAATTATTTGGTCTAATATGTCAATATTTGGGATGTTTAGAAACTGAAATTAAGGATTACAACCTGGGGGAAATGTTGACTCTAGAAATAGATTTGTGAGGCCTCTAGTTAGAAAGGACAGTTATAAGACTTGGCCAAGGGAGAAAGTTTAGAAGGGAGAAGAAAATATACATAATGAACAGATTATCTGTTCAGGTGAGTTAGCTAAATTAATTAATATTTACATATTTTTTCTATGACTATCACTGGTACAGTATTTCCTAGAATCAGGTGCTAAGGGCATATCTGAGGAATATGAATAACTTCTAGTGGCATCAATAAAGGTCAAAAAAGAACGTGTGACATGACCATGAGCCCATAAGTAACTTGAAAGATTTTCCACCTTCAGTATTTAGGAGCTCTAGTAAAATCAGTTTCCTAAAAAACCTCTCAGAATAGCTATTTGCCAGCACTTCAGTAAGTTGAGCCAGAAAGTGATTTGTTTGATAACCTGTTAATAGTGGTAGATGTTTTACGAAATGAAATAACTTGATGCATTTTCTTAGGGTCAAAATAAAGATTGAGGATGTAGCCCAACTACTCGTTGTGACTTGCAGGCCACAGTCTCTGAAGCAAAGGGAAGGATCAATGGCTCGTCCTAGATCCTCTCTGGAAGTCCTAGATTCTAGCTCTGAGCCTTCTGGAATTGGAACAATGTTGTAGAGCAGGAGCATCCAATCTTTTGGCTTCCCTGGGTCACATCTGAAGAATTATATTGGGCCAGACATAAAATACACTAACACTACTGATAGGTGATGACCTTTAAAAAATCTCAAAACAATCTCATAATGTTTTCAGAAAGTTTATGAATTTGTGTTGGGCCACATTCAAAGCCATCCTGGGCCACATGTGGCCCATAGGCTGTGGGATTGGACAGCTTGTTGGTGTTGTTGGTAGAAGTTCTGAGCTGTTGGTAGAAGTTCTGAGTTGTGTCTACAAGGCATGTGGGATAGAAATGAATGAAACAGTTGTTCTCCCACGGGGGCAATTTTGTCCTCAGGGGACATTTAGCAGTGCCTGGAGACATCTTCAGTTGTCACAGCTGGCAGTGGGAGGGAGGAGCTGGGGGATGGGGTTCTGCCACTGCCATCTATTGGTTAGAAGCCCAGGATGCTGCCAAATATCGTTCAGTGAGCAGCACAGTCCCCCTACAAATGGAATTATTTTGTCTAAAACATGAATAGTGCCAAGATTGAAAAACCTGACCAAGTGAACAAAAAAAAAAAAAGCTCATCTTTGTCATTCCACATTTTATTTATTTTAATATCAATAGCTTTAGGGGTACAAGTGACTTTTGGTTGCATAGACAAATTATATAGTAGTGAAGTCTGAGATTTTAGTGAACATGTCTCTTGGGTAGTGTACCTCCCTTATCCTCCTCCCTCCCCCATTCTGAGTCTTCAGTGTCCATTATATCACTCTGTAACATCCATACTTTAAATTAAAGTAAGGAAATGTCCTCTGAAAATTCTTTGTTTCCTCTGTGACTCGATCCCTCCCTCACTCCAAAGATAAACATTGTGCCATTTTGCGAACTTCAGAAGACTAAGTCTGCTTTGTTTTTTGTGCCTGGACCATGAGGGAAAAAAACCTCTCTTGATATATCATGGTCTAGGTACACTTTCAGCAATTAACACTCCATTTGACGTGCGGAAGTCAGGTACACACTTCACCCCGTAGAAGAGCATTTGATGTCTCGATAGTCCTGTGTGAATCAGTGAATTTTCTGTTCTTGCTGCCAAATTTGACAGTAAAAAAAGAACTGGAATGTTTCTAAAGAGAAGGAATTATGCAATGATTTTTAACTTTATGAAGTTTAAAGCCAATCTACATGAGAGGCCAGAAGGGAATGCGTGTTAAGTAACAAAGCTAAATTCTCAGCCAGAGCCAGAGTTGGGCTTTGAAATGCACCTGGCATTAAGGTTTTCTCCATGCACCAAGAGACAAATGCAAGGCCTTCTGTGGGCTGTACTTTTTCGAGCCCTAAGTAGCTTATTTTGTTTGGTTTGATTTATAAATAATATCTGATATTTTGAGAAAGATCCCCCAAGAAGGACACGTGTGTTCATTAAGATAATTTTTCACAAGGAAAAAATAAATTTTTTGTTCATTTGATATGCCCTCATGCCCTCCATATGGCCTAGGGGTAGATTGACTCCCCCAAATCAGCTCACATTTTGATGGTACCCTTTTTGTTCCCTAGGCTTAATTTATTGATTATATGTATTATAACATGAAATTTAGAGTTCCGTGAAAGGATGAATACAGCACTACACCTTGTGTATTATTGTGTTAGACCCTGATATGCCTCCCCAAAGGACAGTGCCTTTCCCCATTCGGAATGTTCATTACAGCTTATTGTAATCCATTATTTTATGACTATCTTCATACCAAATGTGAGCTCTGCAAGATTAGAGATTATCTATTTGTTCACTGCTGTGTGCCCAACACCTACCCTGGGCGTGGCCTGTAGTAACACCTCAGCAGATACTTGTTGAGTGAATGAATGGGAGCCTGAATCATGCCACACACAGGGAGATGTAACCTGGCCATGGAGTTGCTCTCTCATCGCTTCAGGAATCACTTCCTCACCCCCAAGTCCTCTGGAAATGGTCCTGCAAAGGGCTCTGTTGGAACCTAACAGAAATGAGCTCTTCAACTCATAAATCCTACGCAAGTTACCATTTATGATGATGAGTACAGAAGATGGATAGGTTCTCAACAGAGCATAAAGGGAAATATCAGAAAGCTCTCATGGGAGATGCTTTCTGACTTTACCAGAGATGATTTTCTCCCCATCCAAAATGAGGTACTGCCAGATTCATGTAATTTGCTAATCCTGAATGAGGGATTACCAAATTATAACTTCCTTAAATAGATCATCTGAAACTCCAGTATTACTTTACATGGTTACAAAAATTGCCTTTCACCAGTCAGGCTACCTGGATCTGACATTCAGATGCCCAGAACAGTTTTCTTCCATACCACGAGGGCTGTTTTACTACATTGTCTACACCAGGTGTCCCCAAACTACAGCCCGCCGGCCGCATGCGGCCCCCCTGAGGCCATTTATCCGCCCCCCCCCCACCATACTTCAGGAAGGGGCACCTCTTTCATTGGTGGTCAGTGAGAGGAGCACAGTAGGTGGCGGCCCTCCAACAGTCTGAGGGACAGTGAACTGGCCCCCTGTGTAAAAAGTTTGGGGATGCCTGGTCTACACATTTTACAGTAATGAGTAGGCACATAGATGCACAGTTCCACTGAAACTGTTAGGCTGACCATTCATCTGGACATTTGATAGAAGATACTGAGCACGGGCCGGGGCCCAGCTGCTCCCAGCACCTCCTGGGGCCCAGCAAGGTGCTGTGAACAAGCAGGCCTCAAAAAAGGTAGTCCTTACTTTCAAGAAGCTGAGAAGTCCAGTGGGGGGTGTGTGTGTGTGTGTGTGTAAGTATACACATTTAAGTAGTGTATCTAAACCATTCCAAATTGCTCATTCTGTAGCATTAAATACTTTGTATTAGGCAATTTAAGCAAATTGTATTCTCTAAGGCCTGTTACTTCATTAATATCTAATATAAAGCTTGGTAAAATATGTGGGAACGGTGGGGTATGAGAGATTTCAGCCAGGTTGACTCGAACAGTAAGGCTTGGTGGGAGGGCAGTTGATAGGATGGTACCCAGGTTTCAGACATGGGTGACCATTGCCTTCCACTTTCCCTGCATCTTTTTTCCAAATGCGCAACAGCCAATTCATGCCAATTCATTGCCATTGGAACAACTAGGAACTGTCTTTGACATCATCTACATCTTACTAAATGCCTGTTTTATCTCTCTGACTTCCAATTTGCCCTAGTTTATCTCTTCTTGGTTACGATTTGTTGGCCTGACCAGCCCTAATATGTGTGAAACACTTAAGGTAAGGCATTTAAATTGACATGCAGTAAAGTTCCAGCTGGCCCTTCCAGCATCACCCCTGGCCTCTGCTTTCACACTTCCATGCCTTGCTCATGACACTGCCTTTGCTTGAGGCATCTTTCCCTCCCTTTTCTCTCCAGTATCGGTGCTTTGTTCACATCTCCTCTCATCTGCAAAGTGTATCTTTTCCAAAGTTACTGTGTCTTCTAGCCTTCCAAATCATTCTATACCTCACAATTGCAGAAGCATTTATCACAGCCTTGAAGAAAAGTTGCAGGCATTCATTTCTCCAATAGATGATGATATTTTTTGTTTTTTTTTTTTCCTTTTTCGTCAAAAGACTGTGCTTCCTTTATATTTGTAATCCCACAACAATTAGAACCTTAGTGAATAATGACTGGAATTGAATAATAGTCTAAAAGAACAGAAAGAAGAAAGTGGAGCTGGGTCAGAAAAATGATAACTTGTGGCTTTGTTAAGACATGGAGTGAAAACCAAAGGTTTTATGTTTCTCAATATGGATTATCTGACATTTCTAAGTTCCTTTTACTTGAAATAAGCTTAATCATTTATGTTGGAATAGCTACCATGAGCTACATGAAATGAGACTTGTGTATCTTCTGTGAGAAGGCAGCCTTAGAGATCTGTCTCATCTGCACTATTTCTTTAAACGTTCATTTAATTTATTTGTTCCTGTAAATATCCTTGGGAGCTGGGATGGGAATTTTAAAGGTAAAGGGCTAGAGGACATAGACAAAGTCACACGGCAATTAAACACTAAATCACATGCATGATCATGTCCCATTTGTGGCCCTGACATCACAGCCTCTGCTCTGCCCTGATCATGGGCACTGGGCAGGGTGTGCCTGACAGAGAAACCCCCGATTATGACCAGGACATGTCCTTGGGAGAGGATTAATTCAGAATGTTCTTAGAAGAGCATATCTGCAATTTTGTACTCACCATCATTATCTATCCACATCCATCCCTCTCTAATCTTAATGTGACCACATTTCCTAGATTCTTACCACTTGTGCCCAAATCTTGCAATAAATCAGCTTTGCTTTCTCCTTTCAAGTCTAATTCTTTTTTTTTTTTTTTTCCTGTAAACCCAGGGTTTCTGTGCACATTTTAAATTGAGGGATTGCTTCTTGCACATAGTAGCTGTTCAGCCATTCAGTTTTTAAATAAAGTGATCTGGGACTTTTATTTGCCATTGTAACGATTTTTGCCTTTTCATGGAAAGCTTTGCCCCTGTTTTTCCTGTTTTCCTTGTGGTTCATTTATGGAGGCAGTTTCTGCAAGCTGTTATAGATTGCAAGACACTGCCCATCACTCAAGTTCCTGCTGTTCCATGCTAATTTAGTTAGTATGCTTTAATGACCCTGTAAAGGATATATTTTTAATAAAATCGCCCTCAATATTTAGCTGCTTCTGTTTTCCATGGAGCCAACGTGCTCAGAATGTTAATCTAAACCTGTTGCCCTCTCATTATGCAATGGAAGTCAGATGATTTCAATTTGTCATTGCCCTAAATTTTCTACCCTTACTCTGTGTTTTAATCTGGCAAATTAATATATGCTAAGGACTGGGAATATCAACAGTTTCGATAAGTCATTTTTATCTGCTGCATCATCCTGGCTAGACACTCTGCCCTTTATATATTTTGTGAGTCCCAGGAGGGCATGGAACCATTAGCCCTGTAATTAAAATTTGCTGTGCTTCTCAACAACAAACTGCAGGAACTTAAGGAACTGGCTTCATTAGTGTGCTTTACCTTCATTATTTCCTGTTATTTTCAGATATATATGTTATATTAGGGTTTAGGGGTGCCCTCAGCTCCCCTGAAAGGATGTTTCTCCAGGTTCTTGGTCTCCTGCTCTCTCAAGAATGAGAGAGGGGACCATGGCGCAGTGCATAGTAAATGCCAGACTCAAAAGTGTTTGTAGAAAGTGATTTAGAGAGAGAGAAACCAGAGAAGGAGAGAGAAAGAAACAGCCAACTCTCACCCTGAGTGAGAGAATCCAGAAAGATGGAATCCAGGAGAGGAAAGCAGCTTCCACACTGAGTGGAAGGGAACAGAGAGAGATGGAGTTTAGGAGGGGAAGACAGGCTTCCATGAGAGAGTGCAGAAGGGGGCTCCAGAGGGGAAATCCAGGAGAGAGAAAGACAGCTTCCACGACGGGAGTGTTTGTGGAAGGGAACTCAAACATGGCATCCAAAGGGGTGTGGAAGAAGGGGACTTTTAATCTGGGAGGAACCCCCACCTTCCCTAAGACCCTGGACCAATGAAAGGAGTTCCTTAGAACTTCCGCTGGAGTGATCGACTTTTTGTTTCTTCTTGCACCTGCGACGTTTCAACATAAACCGTTAGATCTTTGGATGGAGAGAGATGGGAGGGGGGTATGGCACTGGGAAGTTCTTGCCCTTAAAACTACACCCCCTTGTGGACCCGGAACACAGTGAGTCTTTGAATATTGGTGGCCAGACATTAGGTGTGAAAAGCCTTCCTTCCATCATCTTGTGAACATGGTCAGCACTGGCTGGGGGCCGGGGTGTAGGTATCCTCAGCTTCTGGGGACTGTTGCAGGGAGGCCTCCCTCTATATATGCTGGGCTTCCCTGCAACACAGGGGGTCGAGCTTCCTGCATTCCCCTGAGAATCTTGATTCCTGATACTGCTAACTCAACACCCTCATGAAGACCTCGCCATGGGAACTGCTCCTACTTCCAGCTGCTGCTGCCGAAAAGCAGCTCTTGCTCACAGAAAACTGGGTCAAGTTTTGAATGCTTCTTCCTAATCCTGCCCTTGTGTACCTTGTATGAATGCATAGAGCCACGGAAGGCAGAAAGTCGATCGTCAGTCCTGTAAGCAATGTTAATAATTAACCAGTGCAGCCAAATATTTGCCATCATTGCTTTCATATTGTAAAGTGGTGGCAGTCTTTATTGTCAATACGTAAAAAACCAAGAGCCCAGATGGACGGAGTGGCCTCTGCTGGCCACCACCACCACCACCACCACCACCACCTCAGACTCCCCACACCCCTGCCATGAAACGTGGCACCAAAAATAAAAAACTTCAAAGTAAGAAAGCATCATGTGAGAATGTCCTGAGGGCCTTTCAGAGGCTCAGCGGATGGTATAGTCTAATGAGAAGATTGCAAATAAGCAAACAAGTCATTTATGAGACCAATGTCTGCTCTGAAGTAGATGAAACAAGGAGATGTGCTGAGGAGTACACTAGAGAGGGCGATCCGGGAATGTCTCTCTGAGGGGGCGATGTCTGAGTTGAGACGGGAAAGTAGCCAATCAAGCCACATGGTAAAACAAGTAGAGGAGGAGCCAAGGACAGGGCTTTCCAGCCATGGGACCACCACTGTGTCCTCACAGGGTCTGGAAGGTGTAGCCTCCCTCCAAGCCCAGGGTAGGTCCTGGTGACCCCACTGTCCTCAGCTTTCATCCCTCCCTGCCTACCAAATCCCAACTCTCAAAGATTGTCAGGAGACAGAAGCCTTCATTTCCCATAAAGCCAAGGGGCAGTTGTTCACCTAGTCCCCTTTTCTCAGTTGCCACAGCACTTAGCCAATTTTTTTTTTTTTTTTTTTTTTTTGAAACAGAGTCTCACTCTGTCATCCAGGCTGCAGTGTAACAGTATGATCTCGGCTCACTTCCTGCAACCGCTGCCTCCCAGTTTCAAGCAATTCTCATGCCTTAGCCTCCTGAGTAGCTGGGATTACAAGCGCCCACCACCATGCCCGGCTAATTTTTCTGTGTGTGTTTTTAGTAGAGACAGGGGTTCGCCATGTTGCCCAGGCTGGTCTCAAACTCCAGACCTCAAGTGATATGCCCACCTTGGCCTTGCAAAGTGCTGGGATTACAGGCGTGAGCCACTGTGCCCTGCCGACTGAGCCGATTTTTATCTGGAGTTGATTCTTGGATTCAAGTCTCTCTAAGAATCAAAAGACTGAGGAACACACCTGCAATTAATACCCACCCTTGTGACTAAATATGGCAAAAAGTATTTCTTCCCCTCTAATTGCATTCATACTTGCTTTCTCTGAAGGACCGGCCTAGCTGACAGCTAAGACTATGAGATGGGGAGAGATTTCTTTTCACCTCTGACAACTGCAGTTTTGGGGCATGCTGATTAGATGTATATCCTGTATTAGGTAAATTTGCTAGGCTTCCATGCTCCTTCATGAATTGAACAGATGAGAAAAATGCTCAGAAGATTGCTCCTGGCAGGCCAAGCTGCAGGCAGGGCATGGCTGTGGGGTTTGAGATCAAGGAGCAGAAACCAGCACTTTCGTGTCTGTTTTCTGCAGCAAGAAAAGTTAGAAGCTAAGTGAAGAGGGAGAGAGTACCCTCTTTACAAATTGAGAAGCATTTCTTAAAATGCCACAGGCCTTTATTGATCTGTTCCCTAAAGGCCTACAAGTAGAAAGTGAAGTTTTTAGTGATCTTTAAAGATCTTACAGATGTCATGCACCCATTGTCTGTGTATCTCGGAAAATAAGGGAAATAAGTAAACCCCATGCAGCATTCTGGAGGAAACTGCAAGAGGGAAGAGGAAAATGCCATAAAAGAATTTCTAATTCCATGTGGATTGGGAAGGGGATAGGAATAGAAAATGACACTCACCTTTGACTCCCAGAAGAGGTGGAGATGGCTTTGCCTAGTGAGCACGTGGAGTCAGTCCTTGAGTTCAAATCTCAGCTTCACAACTTGCTACCTGTATGACCTTAGGCAACATATTTAATCATAGGGTTTTAGTTTTCTCATCAGTAAAACAGGAGCAATAATAACAACACTTATTCTTAAAAGATCATCCTAGGTAATTCATATGGAGTGCCTAGCATTAAGCCTGGGATTTTTCAAATGACTGCTACTAAACAACTCTTTTTCGGTTTTTGCTGTTACTGGACACGTGTCCTGGAGCTGTTGAGAGATGCTGTTTTTGGCCAGTCTTGCAAGTCCGTTCCATGGGGAGAGATTAGCAGCCTTTATTTTGTAAAGGATAGTCTCTGCTTTATTAAACACTGTGTGGCCACTAATGAGAAAGCAGTGGGTGGGCTATAAAGAAACATCAGATAAAGCAAATAGCAAAAGAATCATAAAAACAGGACTCCACAAAGGGCATATGAAACAACAGTGAATTTCCAGACTGTTAACCCCTTGTCCCTTCCTTCATCTCACACCTTGTTAAAGGTTTTACTGTGCATCACCTACACGCCGACATTTGATCTGAATGGGAGTGCTGTGCTGAAGATCGCGGAGGTGAGTACTGCCTGTGTCCTGTTCACAGCTGCTTTATCTCTAATTGGTATAAATACTGGGGTGGAACTAAGCCCCAGCACTGGAGTGAACCCTTCTCTGATTACTACCATGGGGAATTTCTGCTAAGAAATTGATCTGTGGGAAGCATGCTGTGTGGTGTGCCGTCCTTGCTCGTAACGCTCTGTGTCTCGGAGCCCTGTGTGTTTGCGTTTGCTTCGCTTGAGGCCTTAATTGTGGGAATAACAGTACTGGTTCTCCTTACCGTGCTCTACCCAGGCTTATTGCTTTCTCGGTCTCATTTGCCTAAGATTCATTGAAAAGCGTTTGATTTTAAAGAATAGTTTTTAAGAAACCAAGTAGGAGATTTAGAGAGATGTTTCTAGATTAAATCCCCTCCCCTTCAAAACCCTGATGAATGCCTTTTGTAATGATAAAGCCTTCCCTTTTTCTATCAGTATTGCAGCCCAGAGTAATATGGCCTTCCAGCACTCCCAAGAATGTGTCCAACAGAAAACTTGGCTTCTCGAATGTCTGGCATATGCCTTTGGCTTTTGGAAACATTATCATTTCAAAGCTGAACTTTAATATGCTTAGAATAATTTCCCTTCCATTTCTCGAAAAGAATATCTTCAGGATTTATGTTCTGATAAGAGTATACATTCAAATGACAAAAAGAAATGATTTTCTGAGTTCTGAAATGATGGAGAAAAAGGCTAATTATCAGCGCTCATGGAGAGTACTTACATTAGCAGATACGTGTGCTTTTTATGGTATCATGTGGTATTAAAAAGTGAAAATTAAGAGAAAATTATTTTTGAGCATGTAGAAAATTTTTTAGTCAAAAGAGAAAGCAGCAGCCAATCAGCTGACCTCTCACTACAACACAAGTCACTTTTAAAATACATATTGATATAGATGGAAAGAACACTTTCCTTTAACACATTTATATATATACTCTGTACAAGTAATGAAATCAAATAATTATCAGTGTTTGCTTTTAATTGAATCTTTTTTTTTTTTTTTTGAGATAGAGTCTCATTCTGTTGCCAGGCTGGAGTGCAGTGGCATGATTTCAGCTCACTGCAACCTCCACCTGCCAGATTCAAGTGATTCTCCTGCCTCAGCCTCCCAAGTAGCTGGAACTACAGGTGCACACCACCATGTCCAGCTAATTTTTGTATTTTAGTAGAGACAGTGTTTCACCATGTTGGCCAGGATGGTCTCAATCTCTTGACCATGTGATTCACCTGGTTCAACCTCCCAAAGTGCTGGGATTGCAGGCGTGTGTGAGCCACCTGGCTCAACCTTTAATTGAATTTTAAGAGCCCCGTGAGTGCTTTCATCATTTGCAGGTTCACTTTTCAAAGGATAGTGTTGTTTCTGAGAATAGCAAGAAGCAGGATTGGTGTGTAAGAGGCTTGTTAGCCCTTTGCCATCTGAAGGAAGAAAGGAGAGGTGCTAAGCTACTGCCCCTGCCAGTGGAACTGGGGGGAGAGGATGACAAGGAGCAGAGGATCTTCAGGAGGAGAGGGCTGCCAGGGAGCTCAGCACTACCCCTGGATAGGAATAGGTTCTCTCGAGGTTGTTAGTATCAACCTCACGAGAACTGGTTTTTGAATGAGAGTGAGAATGATTGAAAATATAATTCCTTGCCAGGCACGGTGGCTCAAGCCTATAATCCCAGCACTTTGGGAGGCCGAGGCGGGTAGATCACGAGGTCGAGAGATCGAGACCATCCTGGTCAACATGGTGAAACCCCGTCTCTACTAAAAATACAAAAAATTAGCTGGGCATGGTGGCTCGTGCCTGTAATCCCAGCTACTCAGGAGGCTGAGGCAGGAGAATTGCCTGAACCCAGGAGGCGGAGGTTGCGGTGAGCCGAGATCGAGCCATTGCACTCCAGCCTGGGTAACAAGAGCGAAACTCCGTCTCGAAAGAAAATATAATTCCTGAATAATAGGCACACACCACCAAGTTTGGCATGAGTGAAGGGTGTTCACTGAGAGTATCTGGAAGCCAAAATAAAAAGACTCAGTAGGCCCATCCAGATAGGATGCAACAACTAAATACTATGGCCTCTTCCAAAACCAGGAAAGGAAAAACAACAACAGATCATAACCAAAGAGCGATATAATGATAAAGGCATTTGAGCTTGGTGGGAGAAAAAATGGGCTCCAGAGTCCCACCGCTTACATGTGAAATCTGGCTCTACACTTCACAGTGGTGTTGCCTGGGATACCTGTGCTGACCTCATGTTTGCTCTCTGTAGATGAAATAAGTGATCCTTGCTCATAGGGTAGTGTGCTAATGAGACAGAAAAATACAATCCACATAAAAAGCTCTTAGTGTAAGTCCAGCCGCATGGTAAATGTGAAATGTTTGCCGTTGCCACTTTTGAAACAGGGAAGCAGTTTATAAAAGCACCTTAAAATAAACCATTTAAAACGTCTGTGGAAATGTTAAGAAGGAATCTAGATGTTCTCTTCCTGCTTACTCTTGTATACATTGACTGTTACTCACGAATAATGTTTACCCTGAAACCTGCTGATCAGGGAGTGGGATGTGTACTTAAGTATGAAAAATGAGGCTATATCTCCAAGGTACTGAAACTATAAAAGGATCATTAAGCTCTCAAAATGTAAATAAGAGGGCAGCTTTCATTTGTGTATCTAAATTTAGCTTGCTTAATTAAACTGCAATAATGAAAGGTTTTTAGAGCAGCATCCTCTGTGACAGGAAGCATACGAAATATTACCAAATTAAAAAATGGACAACTATGAAATAGCCAACAAGCACTTTCTGCTCAATTCCGTGAATACTCATTACTAAAATTCCATATGGATACATAGCCCTTCTCTTCATTCGTTGAAAGCTGAGCCCAAGATTTCTCTTAATACTATGCACAGAGTAGCAGATATGTTGAGTTTTCCAAGGAACGTTACCTTCATATAAGAAAAAGCTGTGAGAGTAGAAATTGCCAAGGTCTTGAAGTAAAAGAAAAAGTGGAAAAGGTGGAGCTACAGCCATGAAGATGGTTAATGCTGCTCCACTGCAAAGGTTTTTATACCTGCGGAAGGCTTCTCTGTGGAATTTCTCAAAGGCAGAAAGCCTTGTTCATAAATGCATGTTTGCTGGTTTGTTTTTATTGACTCATGGAAACTTTTAGTCTTTGATTCTGTAGCATGCTATCAGGGTCAAGCAAAATCTTTCTCAAATACCATTTTTTTCCTCTAAGATGCATACTTTCAGGGTATGAAAAATACCTTTTTATCATTACTCATTCCAGCCAGCCAGCCCTTCATTCCATATTGTTTAATAATAATAGCTACTAGCCATTGAATCCCTAAGGCATAGCAATAAGTAGTATTTTACGTGTCTTCTCTTTTAATCTCTGCCACAACTTAATAAAGAACCCAAGCAAAGTGAAGTTCATTTGCTTGCTCAAGTTTCTACAGCTAGATACTCAAATTCAGGCTTTTAATATTGCAAACATGTGCTGTGAATCACTCTGCTATATTTCTTCCTGGCTCCCCTCAGTCTTAGAGAATGTTAGTAGAATCTTGCCATGATAATATTGGCAACCTACGGAAGTTCTTAGGAGACTTATACCCTTAGACCTTTACTGAGACATTTAGTTAGATAATTGTTCTATGGTGTTTTTATATATAAAGCTCAAGTGTTGATTCATTTTATTTTTTTTATGACCGTGGATTCAAGTGGCCATTGGGAATATGCTACTTTTTCTAATATCTTTCCATATCGATAGTGTATCTTTTCTGAGCATTATATATAACACATCGGAGAACTAGAAGTTAGTAATAGTTTCACTTGTTGCCCTGGGGAGCTTGAGAAACATTGAAGCTCAACACCTGCCACCAATGATTCTAATTTAACAGTTCTAGTTGTCACTAAAGTATTTTTTAGATTGGGCTGGTTTATAACTTTTGAAATGTTCAGTGATACTTTTTTTTTATTAGCATTGTTTCTGAGACATACCTAAAATAAAATGTTCTACAATTTAAAAACAGAGAGTCTCAGTTATAATCCCACAGAAAAATACACAAATACCCTAATCTATTTTATCTTGGAAGCATCTTGTTACGTTCTCTGTAAGAGTGGGAGGAGTAACCCCACCTCCTGGCAGGAAAACTAGCAAAGGAAACAGGACCAGGGCCTCCAACCAGTTGAGACCACTAGACTGAGGAAATCGTATTTCGAGGAGCTTGACTTTTTCTTCCTGAAACCCTTTCTTTCCTGTGTGCCAGTCTCTCTGGATTCTGGTTTGACTCCGCTGAGGAGTCTGTTCTTTAGCTAGTTACTGCCAGATAGGCTTTGAGCAAGCTAGTGCTTCTTTGGCAAGGAATTTCCACATCTCCCTTAAACCTCTCACTTGCTTGGCTCTTGAAGTTGTTTGGAGTTAGAAGACACACAGACCAGTGTCTCTGCTTCATTTTGGACTGGTTCATAGGACAGAGGGTCTCAGCAGACCTTCTGTAGACCAAGTAGATGGCATCTGGGAAGGTGCAGCAATGGATGGGTTAAGGTGTCTTAAGCCATTTTAATATGCCAACTTAAGCCATGAAGACAATAAGGGAAGAAGAGGCAAGTCACAGTCAGATTTCTCCGGGTATGCCTGGCACTTTTAGAATTTGCTTTTGAATTTACATCCAAAAGGAAAACCAGCAAGCTTCCCTATCTAATGTGGTGATCTGACTTACTTATACAGCTGTTTTCTAGAAGTAATAAAAACAACTTCAGTTCACCCTGTGTATATATGTATGTTTGCATCAGCAGGACCAATTTTATGAGATGCCTCTTGCCACATACCCACTTATTCATCTGTCTTGGGAAGGAAAGAATAGGAAATAGCCTGGCAACTGAGCTGTCAGCATGATTAATCGTGGGGCTTATACTTAAAGCGGTAGCCAAGATTTTCTCTGGTTCTAATGAGTTCAAGAAGGATTTATGATCTTCCCTATGTAGACATTCCCTCTGCTTGTTTATAGCTTAATCTCTGATCCTTTCTATTTTTAATTACCATAAATTATTTTTCATCCCTATAAAAGTTTTCCAATTGGAAATATACTAGGTCTTCTCTTTATGGAACTTATTACTCGATATTAGGCATGATTTTAACAAAGCAGTGCCAACAACTCCATTCAAATGGAAAAGATAAGGTAATTGCACAGTTCAACAAAGTGAAGATCATAAGTATTTTACAAAGCTAAGCACATTTTTATTGTGGCATCTTCTTTAATATTTGTGATCCCTTTGAACAATATATATTGAATATGTGTGTGTGTGTGTGTGTGTGTGTGTGTGTGAGTGCGCGCGCACTCTGTTTCACTGTGCCACTTCATATTAAATACTTTAGTGATTCCTTCCTGGGTTTAACCTAGTACTGTTATCCATCAGTCTGCTTACTCAATGATGTAACGCTTTTATTGTTTATATATGGCCTGCAGACTTGTGTTTTCTTATTCTTTTTTCTTCTACTCTTGGGGTTATTTTGCGTCATTAGCCATTTGTGTTTGCTCTCAGTTCTGTTTAGCATATTATGAAGCTGGATGTCTACAAATCAGTGAAATAATCCAAGCGTCCCTTAGAACCTCCTCACTGCCCTGGTCTTTGTGTGTTCCTTGTGATCAGGTGCCTGTAGGGCTTTTCACAAGGTATTTGCCTTGGCCCTTTGAGCCTTTGGCAGAGAGAGGATCAGGACTTAGGCTTTCCCAGTGTTGATTCTGCATTATGAAAGCCAAAAGCATGGGCAGGTACAACCAATAATGCACAGAATAAAAGAAGAAACTGATTAGCTCTTTCCCAGAAATTCAGCCTGCCTTCGGACTTGGTTTTCTCTTACCTGCTCTGATTCAGTGTGCTCATTTAATACTGCTCTGAAATAGAGGAAGAAAAGCATTAAAAATAGTTGGTCTGGAATACAACGAACAGGTTTAAAAAATGGAAACCCTAGCTAGTTCTATGAATCCTACTAGTTTACCAATGTATTATTATTATAGGAAGTTTAAGAAACTTTGCTTTAGAAGATATCAGGATAGCTGAGAAAGCATTTCTTTCCGGGTACCTAAAGAGAGCCGTATCATCCAATACATGGTAATTGTTATATTTAGTGGGATAGCCTTCAGCCTTTATACTCCCGACTATAGCCAAATGAGTTTCTTAAATTAATACTTTTTTTAGCTGAGTAAACATGCTTACCTTTTCCCTGAATAAAATGTTTCCTGCATTAAGTCATGTACAGTGTTAATGCCTAGAGTATTAGCAACCAAACACTAAAAACAGTGCTGGCATTTAAAAAAAAAAAAAACAGCAACAGCAACAACCTTTGATATTTGGAAAGTTCTTTCTGTTTACAGTGCTGCATTATAGAAAATCCAATTCCTCATGTGGTCACTTTCTTTCATGAGTCTAATTTTTTTAAAACATATTTTATAGTGATATGTCTCTCAGTATTCAAGAGAGTTTATATTAAGTGTGTAATACAGCTCTGAAAATAGCTCTTCTTTCATCTGTAATGCTTTTAAGGCTTAAAATTCCTCCAGAAATTTAAAATGTCAGAGCTTAGAGATCTTGGAGATCAACAGTTAAAAAGATTTCTGAGGAAATGTAAGATTTAAAGAAAACTGTTAAATTATGAAATACAAATGATACATGATGGTGAGTTTGGCTTCATCAAAGTGAATCACTGCACTCATTTAGATGATTTTCAAAGTTTTAAAACCATTTCATCACATGCAAAAGTAGAAGCATTTCAGGATTAAAACACCTTTCAAGGGGGTATGTAGGGTCTCTGTCACACAGACTGGAGAGGCATGATATCATAGCTCATTGCAGCTTCTACCTTCCCAGGCTTAGGTGATCCTCCCTTGCCTGGAACTGGGACTGTAGGTAGGCACCACCATGTCTATCTAATTTTTGTATTTTTTGTAGAGATGGGGTTTTGCCACGTTGCACCCAGGCAGATCTCAAACTCTTGGGCTCAAGCAATCCAGCCACCTCAGTCTCCCAAAGTGTTAGGATTACAGGTGTGGGCCACCACATCTGGCCTGAAATACCTTTTTTTCTAAGCATGCATAAATTATTGTATCTTCAAATCCACTGTGTCCATGATAATTTGAGAAAATGAATTAAAAGTCACATGCCCTAAATACTTTTATGAAAAACAAACACTTTATAACTTGCTTTTGCTTCTTGACTATGAAATGAATTAATCTAGGCCAACTTTCAAATGCAGCCTTGGGGGTTGCTGGGTTTTGTCCAGGTTGAGAAGACTGCCTTTTTTTTTTTTTTTTTTTCCTCAAATACAGTTTTTCAGTTTCAAATGCTCCTTTGAAATACTAATAAGAGATAAAATAAAATTTAAAAAATATTTGTGTTTACCTAGTTAATTCTGCTAGGTAAACATAGGCATGGCAGAAAGAAAAAAATAACATGAGGCCTGGCGGAAAATTCCTCAGCTTAAGCAGAAGCAGCAACAAAGATTAAAATTCAGTCTCTTGCCCATCTCAGTGGTCAATCATTTAATTAAATTTGCCGTGTAGGTGAGAGCCCTGTATTTTCATTATAGATAATCTTGGAGTTATTCCTAGAAAAATAATTTAGGAAATTAGATACCTCTTTTTGATTTTGTGTCTCTAAATACGTTTTGTAAAATTGAAAGCCTTATAAGGAGAGAGGAAAAAAAGGTAGGCAAATTTAAAGCATGCGTTTTCATGTCTATCCCTGTGGCTTCCAGAAGAATTACGGCAATAAAATACAGCATTAGGTGAAACACGTAATGTAGATGACGGGGTGATGGATGCAGCAAACCACCATGGCACGTGTATACGTTCTGCACATGTACCCCAGCACTTAAAGTACAATAAATTTAAAAAATCTAAAAAGTCATAACTTTTAGCATCATATTATTAAATGAGGGATTTTTTTTTTCTAGTTGAGATTTCTCCATGTAAGCAGCCACCATCAAGTCTTTTTAGGCTCAACTAGGCATTGAGACTTGCAAGATCCAAATAGGCCAGCCTTGGTTTTACATTCAGTTTGCAGGACACAGGACCCGAAACAGAGCAGGACAGTGTTAGGCATTGTTATTCCCGGCGTCCTCAAAGTAGCCTAGGGAAGAACGTCCAGCTCTCAAATGACAGCATAGGTGCAGGGAGATGAGAGCCATCGCAGTGAGTGCAGTCACCTTGGTCTAGAGGCCCCATATCCCACACAGGATCAGTATTAATGAAACAACTCTATTAGCAGAGTTTGCAGAATTCCTTCGGAGGATGTGATCAGTTGGAAGAGTCAGTACACCTAGGGAAGCCCAAACCTGGGGCTACCCACCAGGCATTTACGGTTGATTCACAGTTATCTCAATTCAGATGTAGCATAGTAATTTGGAAACATTTTTGCCGTAAGCCATGCTACCTAGTAACACAGCTGATGTTCTACCTTTATGAAATTTCCAGAAGAACACAGCTAGACATTTGACCCAAGGTCAAATTCATTCGTAGAGCAGGAGAAAGGGTTTTGCTAACCCTTTCCCCATACTTCATAACCTAGGAGTTAATAAATTCTGTTCTATCTCACCACAAAGGGAGCATTTTCTGATTAATTTCCAGCCATCTGAGTTGGTTCTAGATATTATTTGGCACATCTAAAAATCACTAATTTTCATTCTCCTATGATGCTCAGAGGAACAGGTTGTAAGAGTGGTAATCCTTAGGGAAATACTACTTTTCCTATATGCTTAAAAACAAATTTCCAGGAATTTAAAATATATTTAGTAATAACCAGTCCTAAATCAGGCTGACTTTCTGTTTAAGAGGGATTTGATATCCTCTCCAGTTAATCCCAAAGAATGTTGCTAATGAGCTGATACCTGCAGAGCATGTGTGTTGCTGTCTTATTTCTTTACCAGGTGTGCATTGAGACATACATAAGCAGCTGTCACCAGCGTAGCATAAACACTGCTGTGCGGGCAACTCTCAGTCAAATGCTGAGTGACTTGACTTTACAGTTACGGCAGAGACAGGAGAATACGGTGAGTCTGTGATACCCCCACGTTCATCACCTTCCTGGTGGTGTCTGTGTGTCTCATGCCCCAGGGCTCCTCCTGCCAGGGCTGCCTGCCTACTGAAAACAGTAGAAAGGGCTTGCTTGTCTTAAAAGAACATTTGTTTGTATAAATTAAGATCTTTAGGTGTTTTCTTGCTTCACCCCAAAGCTTTGAGAACTGCTTTTCCTTACAATTTTTGTAATTTTTTAAGTCATTGTTTTGAAACTTTTTAAATCATTGTTTTAAAACCACTCATATTGAAAATGTTTATTAGAAATATTGCAATGCATTAACAGATATTGGAAGTAAATTTGAAATTAAGAAAAATGAATGGAATTTATTACATGTTTTGAGGTTGGATATGTTTCCCTTTGTTAACTAAAAGAAGGTGGCAGGAGGCCTCCCTCACCTGCCGGGGCCTTCAGGGTGAAATTGAACTGGTTTTCTCTCTGTCATCAAAGCCCACTAGAGCTTTTTGCTCTGAACTTGAACAGATTGTCTAAAATGAGTGTTCCAGGGGAAAATGTAAGTGTAATTGGCTTCTTGTATATATTATCTTCTGGGAATGTTAATGAGAGGATGATTCCTCTTCAAACTTGGTGTTTTGTGTTGTTTTAAAATCTGCCTCTGTAATGATTTAGATTAAAATCCTTTTGAAATCTGCAAGAAATGTTCTGAAATGACATTAGTTATTTGTTCAAATGGAAAATCTCAGTTACAGTCCCAGATAGCTCAGAAATTAATTTTATAAAAAATGGAATTTCTTATTTAATTTCAACTATTTGTAATTATTTTTAAATTCAATTATTTTCTAATTTTTAGAAAATCATGGAGTTGAAGGGAACCTTAGGGATGATCTAGTCAAATTCTTTGCTCCTCATTTTATAGATGGGAAGATTTTATAGAAGCTCAGAAAGATGAAACTGAAATCTAAAATTAATGAGCTTATCAATGAAGGAGCCAGAATTAAACCCCTTGTCTCCTAGCTGACTGCCAGGATGACTTCTCAGTTAATATGTGCTCTGGCAGCCAGTGCTGAAAACAACACTAATCTGAAAAAACAAATACTGATTTTTTTTTTCTTTTCTGTTTGCTATATCCAAAGCCCCAGTTTCTATTAAAAATTGTTTTAACTTGAGATATTTTTATTACTTCAGCTTACCCCTTGCTAAAAACAATTTTATTTGTAGTAGGATTTTGAATATAGGTGGTATGGGAATATTTAGCTTATAAGAAATTAAATAGAAAACATTAAGAGAAAAAGTGTTTTTAATGGACATAAATCTAAGATGTTGAGAAATCTTATACATTCGTATTTCATCCATACTAAATGGCAACATGAGCAAATGCTATATTAATAATATCTTAATATTTTTAAATGAAACATTTAAGTCAAAGTTTGTAGTTTCAAAGTGCTTTCAATTATATGAATTCATTTAATCTCATTTTTAAATTTTTAAGTAGGAGAGTATTAGGTTTCAAGTCAAATACCCCAGCATTTTAGCTCATTATTGCTCTTCTATAAGATGGCAAAGGTGTCATTATGGAGGTCCAGGTGATACTGTAGAGGCTCTCAATCTCTGTCCTGGGAATTATGTGGCTAATCAGCCTTCCGGTGCTGCTCGTCACAGACCATCTGGACTCAACCCAACTGGAGGCAAGAGCTCAAATTATGTGAAAAATTGGTGTTTCCTTTCTATTACTTATGTAGTCCCTGGAGATGTGATTCCATGTCCCAGAAAACATAATTCTCAGGATGCTGATATTCAAAGCATTTGTGATGTCCAATGGAGGGAGTCATAAGTTTTGCCACATAAGAATTAAGGTATTTTTTTAAAGCTCTTAAAATGGAGTAGTCTGTAGCAATAGAGAGGTTTGTTTTAAAGAGGCCACATATTTCCCTGGGGAACACTGAGCATTACCTGGGGGAGATGTGTATATTTTCTAGCACGGCCTATCACTGTGTAAAAGAAAATTTTTAAAATCTCAGGACCCCCACATTCCTTATACCAAGGGAAGGTTAAGCCTGGAGGCTGAGTCATGCAACACCCTCTTCCAAATGAATTGCTACCACTAGCGTTATGCAGTAGCAAGACCGCCGCAGAAGGGTAAGAGGCCTCAGGCATATCCAGATGACTGCCCCCACAGATCACTCATAGGTACAATATTTGCTGGCCTCCCATAAACAAGGACATGCCTATTGTTAGTTTAGGTCCGTAATCTAAATCTGGCTCCTAAAACTGAAGTCTGTTTGATTCCACACTGCTAATGTTGATTACAAGCCTGTCTTCCCAGGTGCAGAATAAAGACAAGATCCATCATTCCTCTATCTACCCAGAGATATCTGCATAATTGATTCTTCCTTTACTCCCATTTTTTTTCTTCAAACATTCATTTTATGTAAAATTTAGATTTGCTGGGCACTAAGTAAAATCTCACAAGCATGTTAGTGCCTACCTGCCCTTCTTCCTACATGCCTTTCTCCCTCCTTTAAGGAAATATAGAAATCTCCTGAAAACCTTTTCAGAAAAACAGGCACAGGTGCAGACAGCCATAGGTGTGTCTGCGGCTCACATTTTTCCTGGGCATGCCCTAAAGCTAGCTTAAACCTCGACTGATTCAGATACTTGCCTCAGTCACTCATTTCAGTTATCAACTGGAAGGACATCATGGGCCACCTCAAAATTAGGAAGGTGAAATGCAGTGGAAAGAGAATAAATAATGTCGAATGCCAAAATCATTAGCACGATGTATATCTTCAGCCTAATGTTTATCCCCAGCTGCACACCCAGGACAGATGATAATTTTGATTTTGTATCATCACAAATCCTACATATTATCCAGCTTTATGATTGAATTATTTTAGGTAACCTAAGCTATTTTTAAGTTGTAAGTTACAAATTTCAAAAAGTAAAGTTGCTACATGTAAATATTTGGGGCTGAAGGTTGGAGGGATTCTCCTACCCTTAAATATGACTCAGATGCGTTTCCTCCAAAAAGTGTTGTTCTCAACTTGACTTTAGCCAATCTGAGCTGTAGATACTGACGACATTTCACAAAAGTTGCTGTGGAAACAGCTGACTTGCAAATTAATGAATAGAGAATAGTAGATATATGTGCCCGTAACAAGTTTAAAAGTTAAATCACCATGGGATGAGTAACATGTCTGGTAATTAATTGGCATGAAAATACCTCCTTATTATCTCCTGGTGCAAAGAGGTAAGAAGAATAAAGCTCCACCTTCCTAGTCTCAGCTCAGTAGTCGCTGAGTTATCCCTGCAATGGGAAGTAGGTCCGATTATTTGTAAATGTCTTTTTCCTTCCAATTTCCCTTCCCTCACAGTTGTGTCTTTGTCCTCGTGGTTCTAGATGTACCCAGCCCAGAGCAGCTGGCTAGGTGCAGTTAATATGCTCCCCATCAGATAGGAAGATGGAGCTTCTGACCAGTGGTTATCTTTGGACCTGTATCTTGAAGTCCAGGAACCTAATTCTTACGGTCAAGAGTCTGTATTTATCCGGGACCATGCACAGTGTCAGCTATAGCCTTGGAATAAGTTGTTCTCTGTGCAAAATTAACTCACATCTTTAGCCAGGCATTGCCCCAAGTCATAGCACAGCATCCTGGAATCCTAGAAGTTTAAGTGCACCACAGGGTTTAAACTTCCAGCAAGTGTTCACGTTTGCACGGACACTCTCGAATGAATTATTTTGGGAACTGATAAGCTCAGTTCCAGAGAGCATAATCTTTCCCATAAACACTATGAATAATGAAACACTCTCAAGAGTTGGTGGCTGGAGGGTGTGCTCAGGCAAGGTAGCTGAGCCCAGGGCCCTGAGGAAGCCATTTTGTTTTCTAGAATTTTCCCATTGTTGAAGAGTCAGGATTTTTCTTGCCTGAATCTCCTAATAGTGTGTGTATCTCCCTTCCTAGATAATTGAAAATCCAGATGTTCCACAGGAATTCAGGAATCAAGGTATTGCATTTGATTTGTACTAGTTCAGTTTTTAAAGCGGGTGTGAGAATGCCTACTGTGTGCTTGGAGTGAGGAGTACAAAGACGGGAAGGAGTTCTCAGGTGGTTTTACCATTCTCGGTGGTTGTGCTTAGCTCTGCCTTAGGTGGCATTATTTAATCAGCTGCTATCTTCCTTCTGTTCCTACATTTACTTAGGCCAACCACACCTGTTCCTGATCCAACTATGTGAGGGAAATTAACTCTTCACATACCTCTCATTTGGAGGCTGGCGTTGTAGTTACTTCCCTCTCCATGAAGTCAGGTTTAACTGCTAAAATGAGAATAACTGGCTAGAAGATTGTAGAAACCTGATTGGCATACAGTGTTACTGCACCAGATTTATGTTTGTCAAACATCAATTTTTTGACAAGAATGATGAGTCATCTCACAGGGCCTCTTGCAGACAGCCCCATTTAAAGATCAGCTAAAATCAAGTTAAGGAACTTTCTTTCAGTCTGACCCCAGGAAACGAAAAAAATGCAGAAGTCCACATACAATTAACCAGCAATTTAATTTTTAAAGACAGGTTTGATGATATTGTTTTCTGAAAGAAATATGCAAAAATAGTATCATCTGATTAAAAACTGAAATATAGATTTTATTCCAGACTTTATTCAGTAATTTTTAAAATATTGGACAAATCTGCTTTTCTGTTATATTTGCCAGTTAATAATAATGAGAAGGAGATAGTGGTGAGGGGGAGGAGAAAAAGGGAGAGAATAAAAAGGAGAGAAACAGCTAAGCAGCTAGTTCGAAGTGTGTTTGAAAGAAACGAGAAAGAGGCATGCCTTAAGTCATGTTCTAAAGCATCACTAGATTGTATTGTTTTAGTCCCATGACGCTATATCCTTGGGCCGTGGACAGGAAGGGCCCTTTTCAGTTGGATGCTCTCAGTGACATTCACTAAGCTGTTCCATCTTCCTTTGGTCTGTTTTTGGCTATGGTGTTCTCATAAAGCCTTCACTTTAATGTAGGATGATTTTATAAACTAAAAAGGGGTTCTGCATCTCCTTGGTCAAGGATACATCTCTAAAAAATACAGTAGGAAAAAATTGACAGAGGTACTCATTTGACATTTATCTAAAATTGAGCTTAAGGATTACCTGTTTGGGTTTTATTAACCTTAAACTATGTTTTATCACTGTAGCTTATCATTTTTCTTTTCTCTTTCTTTTTTTTTCCTGCATTCAAAATCTTAATTCTGAGGACCAGCCATGTAGTTTTCTTTCTCTGCCCTCCTCTAACTCTACTTTCTCTCTTACACACTTGCCATTTTTTCCCCATCTTTCTTGATGTCACCATCATTCATTCATGTATATATTTATCAGATCTTAGAGCCACATTTGTGTAGATCTTTACAGGTTTTTGTTTTAGAAAACAAATGTTCCCACTTGCTATTTATGAAGCCTGACAATGCTGTGAAATTGGTATTATTTATCCTATTTCTGCCAGAAAAAAATCCTGAAGTTTACTCAAGCTCACACAATCAGCAAGTTGTTGACGTGTAGTTGAACAGATTCCAAATTTCAGCCTTTTTCCCACTATCCTTCTGTGGGAGTTTTGGTTCTAGTTTCTGGAAACTAGACCACATTTGGAGGGAAATTTTGTTTTTATACTGCTTCAGTATCAACAAAGACCATATGGCCTGCAGATGCTGAACAAATAAAGTAGGTAAAGATGGTGGCTAAATTATTTTGCCCCTGTTTTTTCTGATTTCTTAATTCCAAAGCCCATCTTTCCCCATGCTGCCTTATTTTATCTCTCTGGGATACAACTCTAATCAGCTCAGAAGACCCAGAAATTCAAGGATCAGAATAAGGAATACATGCATTAGTCCACTGGCCTAAATATTAAGAAAGTTGCTGTCCATTGTGATGTTTTTTGAAATTACCAATTTCCCTTTGTTAAGTGCGAGTTAATTTTTATCGATAATAAACAGTCTGTGATTTTTCTTTCTGGACTATCTTTTGAGTGTTTTGCTTTAGAAAGAATAATTAGACTTAATTCCTATCTTTTCCGTGATCATCGCTTTGGTGGCCTCAGGGCTTCTCCGCATCTGAAAATCATCTTCTCAGTCTGGAAAGCCATCTAAAGCGGGAGATGCGAAGGACAGTTCAGGGAGCTTGTCGTGCCTCCTGTCAATGTCTCATGCCTGTAACCTCCTCTGTTTTGAAGGGTCCACGGTGGAGTCCCTCTGTGATGATGTTGTCTCTGTACTCACCATCCTGTGTGAGAAGCTGCAAGCCGCCATCAAGTAAGTCCCTGACCATTGCCACTTTTCCTTACCAGTCACCTACTTCTGAAATAACCTTTGTCTACAGCGTGACTTCAAATGACAGATTATAAGATTATGGGAGCCCTCTCCACCCCACCGCCTTCAACACTGGTATTTTACCCCTAAAGAATATATTCTGAGATGTAGGGCAATTTAAATTACCACATACCATTTCTAGAGTATGTCATTTTCTGATGTGACTATGGGGAAACAATACCTTACAGAGAACAGTTGCTTCCTGGAGCATGGAGGCCAGTGGGAGGAATCTTGGGCTGAGTGCTAGCTGGTGCGAGAGCCATTCCTATCTCATTCAGATCTCAGCTGTGTCCTAGTACATGACTCTTCTCATCAAACTCTGCTGCCCTTTCTTCCTCTATCAAATGACAGCATTGGACTGTATAATCTTTCTCTATTTCTTCTACCATTCCAGAGCCTGTGAGCTCACACACCTGCCTTTAAGAAGACCATGTTACTCTTTAACTTGTTTTGCATATCGGCTTAATCAATGTATGAGTTCATTTAGGTGATGTCTGCTGCTCCAACTTTGCATGCAGTCAGTTAACAAGACAACCCATGCACCTGTAGTAAAGCCAAATCATAAAACGCCAGACTTTCAACATGGGATGAAAAGTCTCTACCAGCTGTGTATGTCATGAATTGCAAAATTCTGCAACACAGTACAATTCAGAAGTACCCTTTGAATTATGAAAGACATTAAATTATCATTCATTAGTAACTAGGATATCTGATAATGCAGAAAACTCATTGAATTTTAAATGCAGTAACAAGTTGGGAGAAATAAACTAGTTGTAGGCAAGAATGAGGTCTCTCAGTTTGCTGGAAGCATTGCAGAAACTCATTGTGTTGTTGGTTTTGCTTTTGGTTTCTCAGAAATTTAGGATTATTTTTAAGCTAAGCTTAGAATTACTCTTAAAAGTTGTTACCAAATGGTTTCTTCATCAATTCTGTTGTTCCTGTAAGTCATTTCTATATTTTGACCAAAGTAAGCTCTCTTTGTTGAGGCACTTCAAGGTCAAATAGGGAATAAAATCGTGGTACCAGGGTTGGGGTGGGGGAGACCAAATAGGGAGATATAAGGCAAAGGATTCAAAGTAGCAAACGTGTGGGTTGAATACGTCTGAAGATTCAAATATACAACATGGAGAATATGGTTATTAATAGTGTATTGTATTCAGGATTTTTGCTAAATCCACTGGGATGTGGATGGATAGTGGGAGGGAGTGAGTAACTCTGTGAGATGATGGATATGTTAATTTGTTTCACTATAGTAACCATTTTACTATATATATAAATCCTATTACATCATGTTGTAAACCTTAAATATGCACCATAAAATTTATTTTTAAAAATGAAAAGGCCTATTTAATATATGGATAGTATAAACCCGAAAGAAATAGCACTTAACTTTTCCCCTACCCCCACCCTCAAATTTCTCACTTCCCTGGACCCTGGCAGACTAGGCAGGCAGCAGGTTTGGGCTTCCCCAGCTCAGGAGTGCTAAGTCTTACAGCAGATGGATATAAATAGTGCTGCTGGACCCTGCTTAGGTCCCAGTCTTTCCTGACCACACCATGGAGTGTTGGAACAATGGAGCTGGCACTCAGATTAGCATCATAACTGAGGGCTCTAGCACCAAGTGCAGCAGCCCCATCTGTAAGGCCCCATGCCACCCGTTTGCTTGGGACAGTCCCAGATGATGCCTTTTGTGCAATAATTATAATTACCCTCCTTCACTCTCAAAGGTGTTCTGGTTTGGATAGGTCATGTGTTCACTCTACCCATCAGTGAGCAGAGGTCTGATCTCTTCTAGTGCTAATTCCTCCCTGGCCCTATCCAGTTCCCTTCCATCATAATACAGGCAGCTGGTATAGCAGAGCTGGAATATGTTTCTATTGGCACGCTTTCTCCTAAGACCCAATCACCAGTGGTATTTAATCACTATTGGCTCAACTACATTATCCTGGTTGGATTACCTGGGTTAAAACCCATGCTCTGTCCCTACTGGCGTGTGACTTTGGACAAAGATCTGAACAACCCTAAGCTTGTGTACCCTATAAAATAATAGACTATTATAATTACTATAATATTGTATGGAATATGATATCAGTAATGTAAAACACATTCGTGTTTTTAGAAGATTGAATGAGAAAACTCACTTAAAAGACTGCCAATGCACATCAGCCAAAGAGCTCCAGGAACGCCTGAAATTAACAAGATTCATTTTATTAACTTCTTATGTGAGGGAGCGTGTCTACCATGGGGAACTACAGGACAGTCAGTAAAAGGGTGTTCGGAGGGGTTGTTCTAGGATTTTAGCATGAGTTAGGTGATTTCGAGTGGGTTAGAAATTGAGCGTTCTGTTCAAAGTGGGTGCTGTCAGAAAGTAGGGGCAATTCTAGCATTGGGCATCTTAATTTTTTCTAGCAGACGGGATGAACAGATGGGAGCTAGAGTTGTCAGAGAAGAAGAAACGGGAGTCACTTAAGGGAGAGGCACATTTGTTCATTTTCATGGTCATACCGAGCCCTTTTGAAAAAGAAGACCTCTGCTGAGGCATGGTCGTTGATTGGCTTCATCCTGTTTAGCGCAGTCATGGTGAGTCCTCATCTGATGTTAATACCTGGGAACCTGTTTGTGTTCCAGAGGATACCACAACCTAACTGGTGGCAGCCAGGTACTGCCAGCTGTCAGAGATGCTTCCCTCAGCCCCTGCCCCACCCCCCAGGTCTTAGCATTGGCAGGGAATAGAACAAAGACCACCAGAACTATAAAGAATATGAAGACTGTATTTTTGTTACTTCACAAGCAAGGGAAAACTAATTAGCTAAACTTTTTTTTCCCCTGAATAGTGTTCTAAGTGCTAGAAATGTGGGAGAGGCTCATGGTACTTATGCCAGTTAGTAATTAAAACCTAGCTAGAGGTCAGGAGTTTGAGACCAGCCTGGCCAACATGGTGAAATCCTGTCTCTACTAAAATTACAAAAAATTAGCTGGGCCTGGTGGTGGGCACCTGTAATCCCAGTTACTAGGGAGGCTGAGACAGGAGAATCACTTGAACCTGGGAGGTTGCAATGAGCTGAGATTACGCCATTGCACTCCAGCCTAGACAACAAGAGCAAAACTCCATCTCAAAATAAATAAATAAAACCCTAGCCAGCAGGATAAGGCAGAATGAGTCTATAGGCCCATCTAGGATAGACTTAAAAGGTAAGTCAGAAAGAGTCTTAGACTAGGTACAGTGAGTGCCTGGTGTTATGGGGTTCAAGTTCATCATTCTTTAAACTTGAATGGCTCCAGCCACCCAGGAACCTCCATCAGCTCCAGAAATCCCCTTCATCTGTAGAGCAACCGTATGACCTGGTTTCCCTGAGAGAGTTTAAGGTTATGCCTATAATGTAATTATTACAAGTATTTTGTTTTTAAATCTAGGAAATATTGCTGTAAGTGGAATTATTTTTAATTGTGCAGTGTCTAGCATGTAGTAAATATTTGACATACATTTGCTCTAAACTGGTTTGTTTGCTTTTAGAAGAGTTGCTGCTATTTCTAGTCATCATGCAGTTAGGAACACTAGGCTGTGTACATCAGAAATTTGACTGTAGATTGTTAGGAAAATGCATTGTACAAACATTGCAAATGCACACACGCACAGCACGTATTAGAAACCAGAGGTTGTAGATTTCAGTTACTGAAAAACACAGCGTTTCTTAATCATATGACTTGAGAATAAGTTTTTTGTTTTTGTGGGGTTTTGTTTTGTTTTGTTTTGTTTTGTTTTGTTTTTTGGCGGAGGAGGGTCTGAGACAGAGCCTCACTCTCGCCCAGGCTGGAGTGCAGTGGCGCGATCACAGCTCACTGCAACCTCTGCCTCCCGAGTTCAAGCAATTCTCCTGCCTGTGCCTCCTGAGTAGCTGGGACTACAGGCACACACCACCACACCCAGCGAATTTTTTACATTTTTGGTAGAGACAGGGTTTCACCATGTTGGCTAGGCTGGTCTCACAGTGACTCATGCCTGCAATCCCAGCATTTTGGGACCCAGGTGGGCAGATTACTTGAGGGTCAGGAGTTTGAGAACAGGTTTCAAATGGAGAAAATTATTCACATGCACATTTTTCTAGGATTTCTCATTGTACATTGGATCAAAGATGGCTTTAGGCATGTTATTTTGGAGCTTAATGGTTTTATAGGATCCTCATAGTCTTGCTTGATTTTCCGATACAATTCCCCTGGTCATAGTTCTGCCTCTATAAATTGATTGATTTGTTTGATTTTGGTATTTGCCATCATGACTCCATTACCCTAAGATGGGGGCCTTTTGCTAAAGATGCTGGGGGCACAGGATGCTTAAGGTAGCTGTAAGGGAAGGCCTTCATGTTCACCTGGTAAAATAATCCCATGCCCCGGCTGCTCTCACCAGAGACCAGCTTCTGTTCATTCTCCTTGCTAAGTTTTCACGTATGTGCCATTTCTTCTGATTTTGCCGCTATAATTCCTTTATTTCTATTAGCTAGACTGATGTCTCTTCTACCCTCTGAATAGGTTCTTCCTCTGAAATCACACCAGGATCGGTATTTACCCTCAACAGCCATTTCCAAAATCAATGCCTGATGGGGCTTTAGCTCTGTAGGGGTGTGTGTTCATGATATGCTTGATCTCTTGGGAGGATTCAGAAAATGTATTCAGGTACTCAGAACACTCCCTCGCATGCCTTGAAGATGTGGTATTAATAGAGTCCTATATTAGGCAAGTTAAGTTACATGATGCTTTTTTAAATCCAAGAATTTCTGGAAGAATAATTGGGCTTAGAAAGATACTTACTTATTCTCTGCCTGTTTCCCACCACTCTTTCAGTGCTTCCCTCTCCTCCTGGAACAGAATGTTAGAGTGAAATCTACACCCACCGAAGCATTTCTACTGTCTGTCTGAATTCCATTTCACTCCTTACACAATTACTTAATTTCTTCTCTCCTTTCTTTATCTAAATTCAAATCTCTTTCTAAGGGAGGCAAAGTCAATATGGTTCAAAACAAAACAAAAGGCTAAGAACTCCAGAGATAGAAAACGTGCTAGGTTGCCCTCCCAGTAGCCTTACCAGGAAGGGTGGCTGCTTTGCCTTCACGGCCCATGGGCCCATGCCTGAGCATTGTTCTCTGCAGATCGTGTACCTGGGAGAATGTCCAGCGATGAGCAGAGAATGAGACCAGAAGAGACAGAGCCTGCCAGCCACGAAAAGTGACTTACAGCCCTCCTAAATAGACAGGTTTTTCCCTTGGGTGTTCTGAAGGAGATGGCCAGTTTCTAGGCTATCTTTTGCCTTACGCATTCTACTTATATGTTCATGTAGGGACAGCTATTACAGGCATATACAATGTGCATGTGTGTGTGTGTGTGTGTGTGTGTGTGTGTGTGTGTGCATATAGTGGAAGGTGCTTACGTTTTAAACAGCTCCTTTAATGATATGACTCATGCAAGGCCACGATCACCTGTTTTCCCGACTGCCGCAACCCACGGAAAAGCTGCTGCGTTCAGTCTCCAAGGAGACTCTCAGGCCAGTTACCTTGGCAATGCGTTCCCTGTCAGCGAGTCTGATTCCCCGGGGGTTGCGATATTCACTGTGGCACACTTTGCCAATAGCTCGATGACTCATAGCTTTTCTGTGGACTTATTTTCCAATGATTTCAGAAATTGACAGTGTTTACTGTCTATAGTTGCTTTAGTTTTATGATGCTAGACTGACAGTTTGAAAGAAAAAGAGAAATGTTTGAATTGGAGCATTTCATAATTTTTCTTCTTAATAATGGGTCAAGTGATTGGTCAGAATGGTTAGCCGAGACTACAGTGAAGGCAATCCTTCCAGAAGGGATTTTTCAGATATGGCTTATAGTTGATACCACGGCCCTCTGATTGTCCTCTCCACTCAATTTCTCATTAAGCAAACACTGAGCATTCCGAAACACAGATCAGCTCATGTCAGTCTTTTACCTGCAAATAAAGTCCAGACGTCTTAGCGTGGCCTGCAGAACCCTGCCTGATTGAGCCTCTGTCCACCTCTCAGGCCCTCCCTCTGTGCTTTAGCCACAAACCTCCCAGCCCAAATCCCTTCCTCCTCCACCCCCACATTTTGTCACACCTCTTTCTCTGCTTCTCCATGCTACAGTCTCCTACTGAAATTTCATTTCCTGTGGAAATGCTTTCTAAGAAGGTGCTCCTGCTATGCGGTCCCGTAGAGCCTTGTGTTAAGGTATTCACAGCCCTTCCCACCAGTGCTTTGTCTACTTGCTTATATGTCTGTCCAGCCCCGTAAGAGCGAAGAAACCTGCTGTTTCATGTCAAGAGCTATATCTTGATCAAAAGCATAGGGAAGCTTGTAGGACGAGAAGCCTAGAGATGTGAGGTCCTTACCTAGCCCAAGAATGGCTCGTCATTTCTTACTCTTCCTCCATCCATCACCTTTCTCTTGGCAAATAGTGATAATTTTTGTGGAGACTCAGGCTTTCCCTGTCTCTTCTTCTACCCTCTTCTTCCACTCAGAGGGTGTGGTAGACAGAGTCTATCCAAATAGAAATGGCATTCCCTTCTACAGCATAATAACTTTATTTAATTATTATACAGCTCTTTTTGGACAAGGAAGATTTAGAATGTGGGTTAGGAACCTTTTTCTATAAAGGGCTACAAACTATCTCTGTCCCTTGTCTTTGTTTTTGTTTAGTTCTATATACCTCAAAAGAAAATAAAAATAGTATTTTTAGTGCGCAGGCCATGGAAGAATTTTGACAAAGGTTTTTAGAGCATAATATCAGTGTCAGGGTATTTAATGGCACATAAATGAAGAGTCTGCCCCTCTGCCTATCCCCTGTCTTACAGTCTCAGTTTGGCAACTGTATGGCTGTCATCTCTGGCCTTGGCACTGACAACCGTTCGCTTTTCTTTGCTGCCCTCCGGTCTCTCCAAGTTTCTAGTTGGCCTGTCATGAGCCTTGCTGTTCCTTCCACCCCCTTCTCCTGGGAGTTACTTGAACTGTTAAAGATACTAGACTTCCTTTGGTCATTAATTTATTTTAAATTAGGAGAAAGAGACACAAAAACTATTTTTATAAGCAAGTTTTTCCTTTTTCTGAGTATTCCCATTCCACATCGGTAAGTGAACTCTCTAAAAACGGATTTACTGTATTTGCAATAAACATGTCCCTGATAATTAAATTCTTCCTTAGCCCTATCTGTCACTCTTGTCAACTACCTGGATTTTAATACTTTCTGGTAGGCTGGGCAGAGAAGTTAATCTGGATATTAAGAAGGTGTTTCCCATAAGGTTGTCTGTTCTCTTAATCTGTGTCTGTTCTTTTATGAGGAACTCCATAATAATAACTTGGACACAAAATAATCTGCCCTTTGAAAAATCATGTTTCTTTAATAAAGAAGAAAAGTCTAATGCAAGGTCATAAAGTGTTCACAATTAAAAGATAATGTGGTAAACAGTCTCTTGAAAGGTTTAGATAATTAAACCTATTAAAAATTAGCATTTCTGGCATAAACTATGGATATTAGTTAATATATAAATATTTGTTCATTAATTGTGGCAAATGTACCATACCAATGTAAGATTTAATAATAGGCTCAACATGGTAACTCTATTTCATGGTCAGTTTTTCTATAAATCTCCAACTGCTCTAAAAAGTAAAGTTTATTAGTAAAAAAAAAAAAATCACCCCAACTGTATTATTTGGCTGAACCTGCTATAATAAAGTGCAATAAACTGGGTACCTTAAACACTAGTTGATTGTATTACAGCTCTGGAGGCTGTACGTTCAAGACGAAGGCGTGAGTGGGGTTGGTTCCTCCTGAGAGCTGTGAGAGAAGCATCTCCTCAGGCCTCTCTCCTTGGCCTGTGGATGACTGTCTTTCCCTGTGTCTCTTCACACTGTCTGCCCTCAATGTCTGTGTCCAAACTTCCATTTCTGGAAGGACAGAGTCATGGGATTAGCATCCCCACTAGTGAACTGAGTCTAACTTGATGACCTCTGTAAGGACGTATCTCCATATAAGGTCACATTCGGAGGTGCTGGAGATTAGGACTCCAACCTGTGAATTTTAGGAGAGACACAGTTCAACCCATAGTGCTAATCTTCCCCCCAAAACTAGCACTTTGGTAACGCCTACCATTGTTCTGAGTGTGTCTCCACACATCACCTCTTTAATTTTGCCTTGTCTTATGTCTGGATCTGTTTCGGCTCTGCTCCTCTGCAGTGACAGTCAGCAGCTGCAACTTCTCTACCTGGAGTGCATCCTGTCTGTGCTCAGCAGCTCCTCCTCCTCCATGCATCTGCACAGGGGCTTCACGGACCTGATCTGGTGAGCACCCACCCCTGATCCCCCCACGCTGACGCCGACCCGAGAGCTGCTGCTGGTTGTGTCTCTGGGTCCCTCTCCATGAAGTCCCTGACCTACCAGTCGTACTTCCATCTATGCATAAATTTCTTAGAGAGAAAGCAGGGAAATTGTGGCCAGGTGTGGTTGCTCACACCTGAAATCTCAGCACTTTGGGAGGCCGTGGCAGATAAATTGCTTGAGGCCAGGAGTTCGAGACCAGCTTGGGGAGCATGACGAAACCTTGTCTCTACTAAAAATACAAAAATAGCCATGCATGATAGTGGGGAGGGGGGCTCCTGTAATCCCAGCTTCTTTGAAGGCTGAGGCACGAGAATTGCTTGAAGCTGGGAGGTGGAGGTTGCAACAAGCCGAGATCAAGCCACTGCACTCCAGCCTGGGTAACAGAGTAAGACTCTGTTTCAAAATAATGAAGAAAATAAAATTTCTTTATTTATAAAAATAAAGAAATAGTAATAATAAAGAAAGCAGAGAAATTGCTTTGTTGACATTCATCAGGCCAAAATCTGTGGAAAACCCGATATGATTATGGCAAAAATATGCTTCCAGGGCCTCTTCGGTTTATATCATAGGATCATGAGAGATCAGAACCAGGAGCTTTTTCTGTGTTTTCAGCTCATTCAAAAAGCATATTACTCATGCAGGGGGCAAGAGATATTGAGCTTTACTCCTAGGCCGAGCTCCATCTCGACCCAAATACCAGTCTCTTAATCACAGTCGGAGATTCCCAGAAGTGGCAGGCCCCGAAGGCAGCCAGCTGGTTTCTCTGGGTCCCTGGACTTATTGACAGGAAGGCAGTCAAATGACAGCTGTATGGAATTTGCAATTAAATTTGCAAATGAGAAATAATTTTGTTATTTATAGTAATATGAAACTTTATAACAGCCATTTCACATTTTGAGACCATTTCTTCACTTATGATGGTTTAAATTTTTTTTTTTTTTTTGAGTTGGAGTCTCGCCCTGTCACCTGGGCTGGAGTGCAATGGCTCGATCTCAGCTCACTGCAACCTCCGTCTCCCGGGTTCAAGTGATTCTCCTGCCTCAGGTTCCCGACTAGCTGGAGTTACAGGTGCCTACCACCATGCCCGGCTAATTTTTTGTATTTTTAGTAGAGGCAGGGTTTCACTATGTTGGCCAGACTGGTCTCAAACTCCTTAACTCCTTACCTTGGGATCCGCCTGCCTTGGCCTCCTAAAGTGCTGGGATTAGGGGCATGAGCTACCATGCCCAGCCTCTTAATGCTTCTCTTTTATTTTGTTCATGCTAGCTCTATTTATGAGGAAAAGTATTGTTGTAATACCCAGAAATGATAGACTTAGAAAACGGGCAAAATGTAGCCAAAAGAAGAAGCAGTAAAGAACCCCCCTCTTCTGTGTCATTTCTGTGGGGTCTGTTTACTCACAGAGTAAATTTTATCATTTGGCTTGTGGGGAAACTTATTTTCTCCCCATGTCTTCTCAGGAAAAGCCTCTGCCCTGCTCTCGTCGTGATCCTGGGGAATCCAATACATGATAAAACCATCACCTCTGCTCACAGCAGCAGCACCAGCACCAGCCTGGAATCGGACTCTGCGTCTCCGGGAGTGTCGGACCATGGCCGGGGATCAGGCTGCTCCTGCACCGCGCCGGCCCTGAGCGGGCCTGTGGCTCGGACTATCTACTACATCGCAGCTGAGTTGGTCCGGCTGGTGGGGTCTGTGGATTCCATGAAGCCCGTGCTCCAGTCCCTCTACCACCGAGTGCTGCTCTACCCCCCACCCCAGCACCGGGTGGAAGCCATCAAAATAATGAAAGAGGTGAGGAGGCACTGGAGATGGCCACCCGGTTTACCAGGGGCCTGACTAGCATCTCACATACGAGAAGCACTCAGAAAAGGCTTGCTAATCACTTGCCAGAACTTCATTGCTGCCTCATGGTCGCCAATAACGAATGCTGTCTCTTGAGTCAGTGTGTGTGTACATGTATTGTGAGCCGGGGTAGGAGGGGTCAGTGATGCTCACTGATGCAAAACCGTTTGATAATTGAGCTCGTGCTTGTTAAGACTCTGTTAGTTGTGCACCTGACCAGGGCCACGCTGAGATTTCATTCTGCTACCTTAGGTACTGTGTGTTCAGGTATATGTGTTTATTCACCTTTGCCAACATTGGATTTCAAAATGATTTTATACTCAGATTACACATTATCAAAAAAAAGAGCTTCACCAGTCCCTGATTGCTAAGAGGAATCCCTTTATCCCATTCTTTTGCCTCATTTCTCCCAAATGTCATGACCCCAGTGAGATTATAAAGGTTGTCCAGATTGCAGTAGCTAGCCCAGTGTGCTACCTCATGGTTCTGAGGCGGAATTAGGGTTATTTTGAAGGTTCTTCAAACAGAGATTCCTCTGCCTTCTCTCAAAGAATCAAAACGAAAAGTCATCAGTGTTTCTGTATTTGTGAACCTGTGCATAAAGGTCAGATTGCATTTCCTTTTGGTACCTTACCGCCCCCGACAAAAGAAACAGAGTAGCAAAATTCCCTTGTTGATGATTTATTTATTTTAAGCAATCATTGCTGCCAGCCAGTATCTAAGAAGTTAAATTTGAATTCTTTCTTAGCGTTTTTATGAGATTTTATTGTAATGAGTATTGGATAGTTCTGACCCACTGTTTCTAAAAATTAAACAGTGGACTAGATTTAATGGCTGGTATGAGCCCACAATAATCATTACCATTCATTTTCTTGCTTACTATATGCCAGGCACTTCATATATATTATCTTTCTTATTCGTAATAAATTTGTCAGTTTGTATATCAACTTTATTTATTTTGAGACAGGATCTCACTATGTTGCCCAGGCTGGAGTGCAGTGACACAATCATGACTCAGTGAAGCATGGACCCTGGGTTCTAGTGATCCTCCAACCTCAGTCTCCAGAGAAGCTAGGACCTAGGTGTATGCCACCACGCCTAGCTACTTTTTATATTTTTTTTGTAGAAACATGTTGCCCAGGCTAGTCTCAAACTCCTAAGCTCAAGCAATCTGCCCACCTCAGCCCTGCAAAGTGCTAGCATTACAGGCATGAGCCGCCATGCCGGGCCATCAACTTTATTTTTACCGATTAGGAATGTTACTTCTTTTCCCCACCAGAGCTTCAGGCAATGGAGATCAAAAGGCCAGCTATAAGAACTGACCTTCACTAGGTGGTCGGGTACAACACAGCTTTGGAAGCCAGTGAGACCAAACCACTCTCTACCACTCAGACCGCAGTGGCCCTTCCCAAAGGTCCTCCCCTACCCCTGTTCAACTTGCATCCTGGAGGGGCAACTGTAGGCTTCCTCTGATTGGCAGATCCCCAGGAAGGTGGGCGAGAAATGGGCTAGCAAGGCAGGCTCGGCTCCTTATCCTCAATTCACCAGTCGATCAGGGGCTCCTCTGCACCTGGAAGAAAGAGGAAGGGAGAGGAGAGGCCTAGAACTTTACTCCACTGGGTGTTCCTCCTCATAGAAGTGTGATGCCAAAGAAAATTCCCTCCCCCAAAGGAACTTAGGCTTTAGGAGGTCAAATGATTTCCCCAAAGTCCCAAAGAAAAAGAAAAGGTGCAAATCCCTGTGACTCTTATCCCATGGTCTTTTCCTGTATCATACTTAGCACAGGATTTGACTCTCACAGTGCAGATGACCCCCGGCAGCCCCTTTCTTGGTGTTGGTTCAGCTGCCCATGTCAGGAGCCTGAGTTTGAGACTCAGGGTTTGAATCCTCTCTCTGCCGCTCACTGGCTACATGAGAGAGGTACATCATTTAACTCTGAACTTAAGAGTTTTGTCATCCGTACATTGTTATAATATTCCAAAGGCTGCAAGTTCAAAATGCAATCAAGTTTGCCTAAGTACTTTGTAAGTATAAAGTGTTAAGCAAATATTTGGTGCGCTTATTACTATTCTAAGGAAGAGAAAAAAACACATGGAGACTGAAAATAGCTGGTTCAATTCTAGCTGGCCTCCCTCTCCTGCCTGCTTTATTCCTTTTGTCTTACTGGACTTATGTCCATAAATCACCACTGTTAATAATTTTGCCATTGCCCAGGGCTCTCTAATGGCTCTTCATTGACTCTCCCATCAAGGCTGAGTTACTGTGCCCAGATTCCAGAGCCTTCTTCCATCATTTGCATTTTCTGTCACTTCCCAGGATGCACCTTCATCCCACCTAAATGACCTGCTTTGTTCAACTCCCACCTTCCCGCCTCTCTTCAGGGTCCCCTGTCCTTTATTCCCGTGGGCCACTCCCTTCTCAGAGTTGAGTAGTTAATTTCAACAGGCTAGACACATCTGCCTGTTCACATTAGCTTATTTCCAAACTCTCTTAGGAAAATAATATTATGCCCATTTTCCAGGTGGGAAAGCCGAGCCTCTGGTGGAAGAAAATCACTTGCCCAGAGTCCTTCACCTTGTGAGTCATAAGGCTAAGATGGTGAAGCCCGATGTTCTAACTATGGCTGCTGCTTTGCTATCGAAATTCTTGTCTTTCACAGTCAGGCTTCCTCAGACCACTGATCGGGTTCTTCTTTAAATTCCATCCCGCCATTTAGCAATTGATTATACATCCCATCACACTGATGTTTCACGATTGAATGGGGAACGAGCTTCTTGCCTCCTCAGCTATATTTTTGTGTATAGATTGCTTATGTATGTTTTCCCCTAGTATTTCACTCTATAATGCTTGAATCAGAATAAGTGTTTAGTAACTTTCGACTGAATGACATGTGGACCTGAAGACAAAATGTCTACAAAGAGGCTGTTTTGTAAGCAGCAGCAACCTTTCTTTTCCCCTCAGAAATGACAGGCGCTAGAGCTGTCACTGCCCACAGTAGAGCCACTTAGTACCTGAATGCTAAGTACATACTTTGCATATGGCATGCATAGGTCCCTAAATATATTTTAAATTTCCTTCATGCTGCAAAAGGAAGTTAGTTATGTCTTCCTGTTCATTGTAGATGTTCTAGCTTTCCAAAGTCATGTTGCAGAGGTGAGGCTAGAATGTGATGGTAGCACCCAAGTTGCACGTCCAGGTGGTGCTGCCCCAAAGAGCCCAGCAGACTAATTGGGGCCAGGATGTTCTGAAAAGCAGTGCCTCCGCTTTATATGACAAAACCAATCATTTGGGAAATTTGGTAACCTAGATACCAAAATGTGCAGGGCTTATGCACACAAAGAAAACCGCTGGGTACCCAGGATGTTTGTTTAGCCTTTCGGAGTTTGAACGCTTGGTGTGTTATTTCCCTGTTCTCATTGTAGTTGTCACTCTGCCATATGCACTCTGTGCCTATTGGTCAAGGACATATAGGACATTTTGTTTTTCAAAGCACAGTCTCTTTTTTGTTTCTTATTCCCCACCCTCCAAAATGAACGGTAGTGAAAAAGTACGCCTTGCTTCCTTTTCTCTCCTGTGGCTCAGCTTTAGAAGTTCCCTAGTCTTTTATCAGTCCTTGGCATCCCAGCCACTGATCCCACATCTCTCGTTTCCACCTGAAGAAGCTGAGGTTAAAAACGTCTTTTCCTTTTAGTATTTGTTGAGCGTTCTTCGGAAGCCTAATCAGTCCATCTTTCCCTCCAGATCCTGAAACAATTGAGAAATAATCACAAGATTGATATGGGAATTAAAATAGGTTATCTTGGGAGACCAAGATGGGCAAGTCACCTGAGATCAAGAGTTCAAGATTAGTCTGGCCGATATGGTGAAACGTCCTCTCCATTAAAAATACAAAAAATTTAGCCTGGCATGGTGACACACACCTGTAGTCTCAGCTAATTGGGAGGCTGAGGCAGGAGAATCGCTTGAACCCAGGAGGCAGATGTTACAGTGAGCCGAGATTGTGATGCTGTACTCCAGTCTGGGTGACAGAGATTTCACTAAAAAAAAAAAATCTAATTTATTACCGGTGAATATCTAGTTTATTACTGGTGAAGCTGATTTTAAATTGTGGCGGGATCCCAGGAGACAGTGAGGTTTTCCATTCCCTCTTTTGGAAATGCAGTTACCCTTCCAGCAAGAGATGGAGCATCCTGAGGCTCATAGGGTCCAGCCAGGAGGCTGCAGGCCTATAGGGTGGGGGTGGAAGAGAGAGAGAGGAAAAAAAAAAGCCTGCCTGACTTAGGCCCAGCATTGTCACTCTTTTTTTGATGTCAACAAAAAGGGAAAGCTTCATTTCTGTTCCTCCCAGAGAGCAGAAGTTTTCAATTTCTGTGGTAAGAAAGAAATATGAAAAGAGGGAAAGAGGAGAGCCACTTAAAATGCAGCTGCTTCTGTGTAATGGGCCTTTTCCTAGCTTTGCTTGGAGTTATCAATCACTTTGAAGATGAATGGACATAACGATGGGACGTCTGCTGCAGGCACACTGCGTTAACCATCTTTCCTTGAATTAATTTAGCCTCGAGTTGAAATTTCCTATAGACTTCTACCATATATACATAAAAGAGTTTTAGAAGTGAACAATTCCTAACATATATGAGAACTTGTGAGAAGCTAGCAAAAGCAGTAAATGGAAAGATATTTATAGCTTTAACTCCTTATATTAGAAAAGAAAATCTTAATATCCTAATTCTCCAGCTTAGTTAGAAAAAAAGAATAGAATAAATTCAAAGAAGGTAAAAAGGAGGAAAAATAAGGATAAAAGAAGAAAGTAATGTGACAAGGAAAATAGGGGAGTTTAAAATGCAGAATTGTGGCCAGGCACAGTGGCTCATGCCTATATTCCCAGAACTTTGGGAGATCAAGGCGGGCAGATCATGAGGTTAGGAGATCGAGACCATCTTGGGTAACAGGGTGAAACCCTGTCTTTACTAAAAATACAAAAAATTAGCCGAGCATGGTGGCACATGCCTGTAGTCCCAGCTACTTGGAAGGCTGAGGCAGGAGAATTGCTTGAACCTGGGAAGCAGAGGTGGCAGTGAGCCGAGATCGCCCCACTGCACTCTATCCAGCCTGTGCATCCAAGCGAGACTCCATCTCAAAAAAAAAAAAAAAAAAAAAAAACACAGACAAAAAAAACAAACAAACAGAAAATGTTAGGACTGAAAAGATTAAGAAAATTGAAAGACTATTCTCAAGAGCAATGAAAAAATTCGGAACAGGTACAAATAGAAATAAGAATGAATAGAGCTAATTTTAGATGTTACACACATTAAATAAATAAAAGAGGTTATTAAGGCAACTTTAGAACAGTAAAGTTGAAAACCAGATAAAATGGATAAGTCCCTGGGAAATAATGCAACTTTATAAAAGTTGGTTCAAGAAGAAATTGAAGACCTGAATACTCCTATAATCTTTAGAGGAATGGAAGAAGTAGTTAAGGTATTCCCATTAAAGTTCTGGCCCCATGTAGCTTTAGAAACAAGTTATAGAAGCATTCAAAGAACAAGTAATTCCAATCTTCCATGAACTTTTTCAGCGACAAGAAACAGGGTGAACTTCTCCACCCAGTTTATGAAGCTAGCTGGCTTAATACCAAAATAAGACAAAAAGAGTCCAGGAAGGTTCTATTATGAGCCAATCTTACTAAAGAACAGAGATCCAAGGGTTTTCTAGTTCTGTGCCAGAAAAGATTTTGAAACAATCCCTCTGAGAATTTTCCTTGTCTAAGCCAACCCTGAGCTGAGGAGCTGGGAGCCCGATGTATACCATATGTCAAGAAGAAAATCCCAATCAGTCTAAGATTTGAAGTTCCAAATAGTTGTGTTTCTCCTTGTACTGTATCACTCAATAGGGAAAGTACATGTTTATTTGATCTTACAGTTTAAAAACCCTGTGCTTTTTTGTGATATTCACTTTTCTGTTACTCTTTTACCATTTTCTTAAAGATTCTCGGGAGCCCACAGCGTCTCTGTGACTTGGCAGGACCCAGCTCCACTGAACCAGAATCCAGAAAAAGATCAATTTCAAAAAGAAAGTCTCATCTGGATCTCCTCAAACTGTATGATACTTATCCTTTTAGGTCTTTTTAGAGGCTGCTTTTCTGAAGATTTTTAACCTTGCTTGCAAATCCCTGAAGTTTTAAAAAAATTCTACATTATATGAAAAGTATCTATTTAATAATTCACCCACAAGCTACATGAGAAGACTTAATTTATTATAATCATGCAACTTGTCATATTTTCATATTGACTTAAAATCAAAGTGAAATGTATCAATTGAAATGTATAATAATTATATCATTGGGATTATTTTAGAGAAGAACTTTTGACTTAAATACTGTAGCTATAGGATTTCTTCATATGTAGCTTCCCCCTAGAAGACTGAATATTATAGGACTTGTAATAGTTGTATTCACATGCATCTGCTCAGGAATATGTTTATAGAGGAAGGCCTACATTATCATATAAGTGTTATAACTATTTTCTATTTGAATCACAGCATAATACAGAAGTGAGATTGTTCAGGAAGATTATAAATGCTCATCAGGAGCTTCTGTTTGTACCCAAATAAACCAGCAAGCCAAAAGGGAGTATGATTCAATGCAGACCACTTATTTTCTTTTTTTTTTTTTTATTTTGGGATGGAGTCTTGCACTGTTGCCCAGGCTGGAGTGCAGTGGCACGATCTCAGCTCACTGCAGCCGCCACCTTCTGGGTTCAAACGATTCTCCTGCCTCAGATTCCTGAGTACCTGGGGTAACAGACATATACCACCACAGCTGGCTAATTTTTTGTGTTTTTAGTAGAGACGTGATTTCACCATGTTGGCCAGGCTCCTGACCTCAAGTGATTCACCCACCTCAACCTCCCAAAGTGCTGGGATTACAGGCGTGAGCCACTGTGCCTGGCCAATCCAGGCCACTTTATCTGATTTTCCTCTGGCCACCTGAGCATGTTTGTTTTCTTTATCACCCCGACCATTTCGTTTTATGCAAATCAGACTGTCTGTTTTGAATACTCTGCTATTTGCCAGGCTAACAGCTCTTGTTCCTTTCAGAGACATTTTCTACATTTTACGCATTTGTGCCACTTTCTCTTTTGAACACCGCTTAGCATCATGGATGGCATGACCGAAGCATGCATCAAAGGTGGCATCGAAGCTTGCTATGCGGCCGTGTCCTGTGTCTGCACCTTGCTAGGTGCCCTGGACGAGCTCAGCCAGGGGAAGGGCTTGAGCGAAGATCAGGTACACCTGCTGCTTCTGCGCCTTGAGGAGCTGAAGGATGGGGCTGAGTGGAGCCGAGATTCCATGGAGATCAATGAGGCCGACTTCCGCTGGCAGCGGCGAGTGCTGTCCTCAGAACACACGCCATGGGAGTCAGGGAACGAGAGGAGCCTTGACATCAGCATCAGTGTCACCACAGACACAGGCCAGACCACGCTTGAGGGAGAGTTGGGTCAGACCACACCCGAGGACCACTCGGGAAACCACAAGAACAGTCTCAAGTCGCCAGCCATCCCAGAGGGCAAGGAGACACTGAGCAAAGTATTGGAACCAGAGGCAGTAGACCAGCCAGATGTGGTACAGAGAAGCCACACGGTCCCTTACCCTGACATAACTAACTTCCTGTCAGTAGACTGCAGGACAAGGTCCTACGGATCTAGGTATAGTGAGAGCAATTTTAGCGTTGATGACCAAGACCTTTCTAGGACAGAGTTTGATTCCTGTGATCAGTACTCAATGGCAGCAGAAAAGGACTCGGGCAGGTCTGACGTGTCGGACATAGGGTCGGATAACTGTTCACTCGCTGATGAAGAGCAGACCCCCCGGGACTGCCTGGGCCACCGGTCCCTGAGAACTGCTGCCCTGTCTCTAAAACTGCTAAAGAACCAGGAGGCGGATCAGCACAGCACCAGGCTGTTCATACAGTCCCTGGAAGGCCTCCTTCCTCGGCTTCTGGCTCTCTCCAGTGTAGAGGAGGTGGACACCGCTCTGCAGAACTTTGCCTCCACTTTCTGCTCAGGTTTGTCAACAATTCTGTGCTGTGTAGTCAACAAGATTATTCAGAGCAGTTTGCCTTAATGGGCAATTACTGTCACGCTTATAGTTTGAAGTGCTCAAAGCATATTAATGAATCTTTGGGTTTCCCCAGTTTAAAGAGGGCAAAGAAATCTAAGACCTGTTGGTGGTGGTTTATCTGACTTCTACAGCAGTCAATGGCTGAAATATACTATGAGACTGATAAATGTACAGGATGAAAAGTAAAGAATGAGAAGTAGCTGCATTCTGGGAGGGTGCTACTGATTGAAACAAGATGACAATCTGTAATTCTTAAAACACTGAATTCTCAGTATGCTTCTATGTCTTGGTGTCTGAAATTCATAGAGCAGTGTAGTGTTGGCATATCAAAATGTAAACTATTTTTTTAATTGCATTTTAGGTTTTGGGGGTACATATAAAGAACATGCAAGATTGTTGCATAGGTACACACATGGCAGTGTGATTTGCTGCTTTCCTCCCTGTCACCTGTATCTGGCATTTCTCTCCATGCTATCTCTCCCCACCTCCCCACCCCCGACTGTCCTTCCAAAGTGCTGGGATTGTCCTTCCTCTGTTTCCCCATGACAGACCCCAGTGTGTGATGCTCCCCTCCCTGTGCCCAAGTGTTCTCATTGTTCAACACCCACCTATGAGTGAGAACATGCAGTGTTTGATTTTCTGTTCTTGTGTCAGTTTGCTGAGAATGATGTTTTCCAGGTTCATCCATGTCCCTACAAAGGACATGAACTCATCGTTTTTTATGGCCGCATAGTATTCCATGGTGTATAATGTAAACTGTTTTGAATGTCGTCTTGGATCAATTGCACACCGAGTCCTCCCAATATATTTGAATTCTACTGAATATTCGAACAATGTGTGATAGTTCAGTATAGCTTGGTAACATGGCATTCTCCTGTCTCAGATCCTTCTGTCTGTTGAATTTTGACTCAGACCATAATTAAACAGTGGTGCTGGGGGGAATAGCGGCCAACTCACACCAGAGAATCATGTTGGTATTATTGAGGGACAGAAGAGAATCGCCTAGGCTTTCGGTGGAGGAAGCAGATAAGGAACACAGAGAAGTAGTAGCATTTCACATAGTGAATAATTATTTTTAAGATAGTTTTCTTGAAAGATAATACAGAAAGAAAAATTAATGGATATGTAAAATTTATGGCAGTAATAAATGTTCATGTGATACCAGGGAGGTCATCTGTGACTGCCCTCAAATACAAGGGTCTCTTGACCCCAGAATACTGAGGCGAATGGATCTCCCTAGGCCTATGCTCAGATCCAAAGGGCTGACCTTGAGAACTGACCCAGAACTGCTTAAAAAACCATGATCACCACTTGCTCTTCCACCACTGAACCTGGAACATGTGTTTGTCGTTGTGCTTGCTGCATTTATCACAGTCATTTGTCAATGCATCCACTGTCCCTTCCTCCCTCCCCTCTCTACACTCCTCTTTGAGAGCTGAGACCTTGTCTCGCTTCCTTTTTATTTCCTAACAAGGAAAACTTCATACACACACATGAAAAAATTGTAGCCCAGTTACTAGAACTTGGTTAGAAGCTGACTGACGTGTAGCTTAATGAGTATCTTTAAGAAACTGACCAAATTGTCCTTTTTCAAGAGGACAAGAAAAAAACACTTGAATCTGAGTATATCTAAGGAGGAACATTTATTCATACGAGAATGGTCTAAAGTTGTAGCAAGCACCAAAGGAGACATAGAATTTTTACTCCAGAAGTGTTCACATGACCTAGAAACGGGTGTAAAAAGACATGATTTCTCAGCTCTCCTTTTATTTTCTAATTCCTATTTGTACACTGATTTTTAAGGCTACCTAACATAATTTCTTTCCTCAATATTTTTTCTTTTGGAGTTAAATGTAAAAACTGAATTTTGGATTTTTTATTTGTGTGTGAAACAAAATTCATGTTTCATTGGAAGACTAGGAAAATCTTCTTAAAAAAATTATATTTCTCCCTAGTATCTTTTATACCATTGTCTTTAAATTTCACATTCTCTGATTGAACATTCTAGGGCTGTGTTTTTTGTATGGTTGTGTCTGTCTCTCTTTTTGTCTGAGATCTCCCTTTCACGCCCTCCCTTTCTCTCTCTCTCTCTCTCTCTCTCACACACACACACACACACACACACACACACACACAGATACCCCTACCCAAATCTTCCTTCAAGCAGCATTTATAGAGAAGCTGAATTGTGCTATATGCTAAGGTCCCAAAAGATGTACAGTTTATTCTCAATCAATATTTATTGATTGTAAATTCATGAAGCTATTCTTTGGTCTTTTTTTTTTTTTTTTTTTTTTTTTTTTTTGTCACAGGGTCTGACTATTGTTCAGGCTGAAGTGCAGTGGCTCAGCCTCCCAAGTAGCTGAGACTATAGGCACACACCACCACACCCAGCTAATTCTTTTTCTTTTGTAAATATGGGGTCTTTGCCAGGCACAGTGGCCCACTCACACCTGCAGTTTCAGCACTTTAGGAGGCTGAGGCGGGTGGATTGTTTGAGCTCAGGAGTTGGAGACCAGCCTAGGCAACATAGTGAGAACCTATCTCTACAAAACATACAAAAATTAGCCAGGCATGGTGGTGCATGTGTTGTCCCATCCACCTAGGAGGCTGCAGTGGGAGGATCACTTGGGCCTGAGAGGTTGAGGCTGCAGCTAGCTGTGTTTGCACCACTGCCCTTCAGCCTGGGCAGCAGAGCAAGACTCTGTCAAAGAAAGAAAAAAGGGGAGAAAGGAAGGAAGGGAGGGAGGGAGAGGAAGAGAGGAGAGGGGAGGGAAAGAGATGGCAGGGGAGAAAGAGAGAGAGAGGGAGGAAGAAGAGCTGTGACCATGGGTAGGTTACTGACCCTCTCCCTGCATCACATAACCTACCTGTAATGTAAGTATGTTAAACAGTGATACTTACTTTATTCTGCAAATGAAATGCAATAGTACAGTAGGGGAAAGGTGAGGATTCATCCAAAATCTGCTATATTGTCGGTGACTGAGCAAGCCAACAGAAAGATTCCAGTCAGAGTGGGCCATCTAAATCAGTGATGTTGTGGGAAGAACACTGGAGTGGGGTGAATTGACTCCGAGTGTTACTATAGGAGCCCCAGAGGCAGAATGGAGGGAATGATGGATGGCTTGGTTGTCAAGACTCTAAAAGGACCTGGCATTGGAGGAGTTGGCCATCTAGAGGCTGAAGTGGTACAGGGTAATGGCAGGAGGGGCAGGAGGCAATGGGGTGAAGAGGAGGCCACAGACTCCATGCCAGGCTGGCGAGTGAATGTGACTGTGTCTGGCATATCATGGAGGAAAGTTTCAAGGATGGGTGGAAGATCTGGCCAGATGACAGGAGCCTCAAAGGATAAGAGTCTTTGCTCGCTTTAATAAATGAAAGAAGCGAAGTATTCTGGAAGCAGGGATGGAGAATAAGTAGTCTAACAGAATCCTCGGCCAACACCTGGCATTGTGGAATATAAAACTTAGAGAATACAATACTATAAAAACCATACAAAATCTCATTCCTGTAATCCCAGCACTTTGGGAGGCCAGAGTGGGAGGACATAGTGGGCAACATGGTAAGACCATGTCTCTACCAAAAAAAAGACAACACAAAATCATCATACCACCTAAAAGCTGACTCTGGAATATCCTGGCATCTTTTCTTGCAGTCATTTTTCATCATATGAATGTGCTTATTTACATGTATCTATAATAAAAATACTAGCTAATCTAACATGGCACTTCCTATATGCCCTGCATTGTCTTAAGAGTTTTACAGATATTAATTCATTTAATACACATAACCCCATAAAGTACATAGTATTATTATCCTCATTTTATAGATGAGAAAACTGAGACAGAGGTTAAGTAGTAAGTAGTAAGTCATCCAAGTATGTACATAGCTAGGAAGAGGTGATACCAGGCAATGAATCTGGCTCCAGAAAGCACACTCATTACACTGCACGGTACCAGGATGGGGAGAATAAATACATCATGTCTAATTTTGTAACTTACTTTCTACTTAATATTTTGTTGCCATGTTTCTCCTGTCTTTAAGTATTCTTTGCAAATATGACTTAGGATGCCTGTGTGATACCCATTCCTGCTAACTACAGTGTACTCAGTTTCTCCCTCTGGTGGATCTTTAAGCTCTTCTTCACATGCTTCTCTTAGAGGATTTGTAATTATTTAGGAATTGCTGTTGAAGAACACAAAAACCTCTGGAGTTGATTAGCTCTGGTTAAAAAAACAAAAACAAAAACAAAACAAAAAAAACCCATGCTGGCTGAAAAACTGTAACCCAGCAAATGTACGAGTTTTCAAAGTCCTGAGAGACTGAAAGATACCAATGGATAACTGGCATCTCATTGGCTCCTGGGAACCTACACTAAAGGATTAGAAACTCAGGCAGAGATTTATATATAGAAACATACACATTTTACTTAACAGCAAAAACTATTAGAAATAACTGCCAAAAATAAGGGAAAGGTTAAATGAGTTCTGGTATATCCATTTATTATATTAGATAGCCATTTATTTATTAATGAGATGGAGTCTCTGTCACCCAGGCTGGAGTGCAATGGAGAGATGGCAAGGCTCACCGCAACCTCCACCTCCTGGGTTCAGGCGACTCTCCTGCCTCAGCCTCCTGAGTAGCTGGGATAACAGGCGTGCACCACCACACCTGGCTAATTTTTGTATTTTTAGTAGAGATGGTGTTTACGGGGTTTCACCGTGTTGGCCAGGCTGGTCTTGAACTTCTGACCTCAGGTGATCCACCCACCTCAGCCTCCCAAAGTGCTGGGATTACAGGTGTGAGCCACTACACCCAGCCTAAATAGCCACTTAAAATTATCTTTTCCAATAATGTTTGATGATAGGAAAAATTATCATAATGTAATTTTGAAAAGAAGGATTTAAAATTCATATTAAAATGTTAATATTACTTATCTCAGCATGATGTTCTTATAGATTATTTTCTTCTTTGTGCCTTTTCCCAAATCTCTAATTTCTTGCAACTTCCATCAGAAGATAAAGCAGTAATGTTATGTAAAAATTAGAGCCATAGACTTAAATAAATCTGTGACTAAGCAAAGTTGTGTAATCTTATCACGAAGGTTTAGGAAGTTGATAATGACCAGTGTTGCTGAGAGTGGGTGTGAGAGTATTTTGTGCATAGTTGCTAGGTGGAAAAATTGGTGTAAATCTATCTGGAACATAGTTTGGCTATATCTATTAAATTTAATATACTTATTCTGCTTTTAGTACACTTCTGCAAGTGTACTAAAAGCAGAATAAATAAAAGTATATTTTCATTTAGTCATGTCAGTTTTTGTCATACTTGAAACAACATAAATGTCCGCCAATAGAGCATTAAAATCAGATAAATAAGCCCCATAACTATGCAGTGGCATATGCACAGTCATTAAAAAAGAATGAAACACTAGAGATTACCAGCAGCCGTAAGAAGACAAGAGACAAGGGAAGGGAAGAGTTCCCCCCTACAACAGTTTGCAAGGGTGTGGCCCTGATGATACTGGTTTCAGATTTCCAGCTTCCAGAGCTATGTGAGAATACATTTCTGTTATTTTAAGTCACCAGGTTTTTGGTAATTTATTATAGCAGCCCGGTTGAAAATAATTAGATTAAGGAAATGCAGCGTGAAATCACAATGAGGTATCTTACCTACCTATTGGAATGGCTAAAACAAAAAACAGTAACAACACCAAATAAGAGTGAGGATGTGGAGAAACTGAACGGCTCATACATTGCTGGTGAAAGTGTTAAAGGGTACAGCTCTTCTGGAAAATGTTTTGGCAATGTCTTTAAAAACAAAAAAAAACAAAAAAAAACAAAAAAACAAAAAGAATGAAGCACACCCGTGTCAATATCAAGACACATCTAACACATATTTTTAGAAAACATCAAGTTATAGTCCAGCATATGTAGTGTGATCTCACTTGGTGATATTTTCAAACACACGAGGAAGTGAGCCTTGCTGTTAGAGGTGTCATTGGGCCTTGGGGAGAAGTAGGGACTATTGTTCTTATTTTTTATACTCTTCAGTATTATTCAATGTTCTAAATTAATGTTCATCCAAAAAAGATGTACCAAATTTTCTTAGACATGGAAGGGACTTTTAGAGGTCACTCATGCTAATCTTGTAGCTAATCTTTCCCTGGTAAGCAGTCAAGTCGGTGATCCATGCTCCTGTTTCCACAGTAAAGCACATCTTCATTATAAAGGGAGAGAATGAACTTTAGTTAATGAACACTGGGCAATACAAAGAGTCAGAATATGTTAAAGGTCGTAGTTCTTAGAGTTTGTTACTCTAAATTGGATAACACATCAATGAGGCCAATCAGAAGGATGAATGGAAAATAGAGCATCTATTAGAGAGGTACAGGATATGGCGAGATCTTTTCTAGACATTAGAAGCAAGTATAGCATGGCTAATGCAAAAACCTGAAGTGTAGGCCCAAAAGACCTTTGCTGACTTTGAGTCATGTAACTCTGGGCAAATTACTGTCTCTGGGGTATCTTTCTTACAGATCAGAAAATGATGTATGAGAAGAGATTGGTTCTAGGTAATAGAAAGCATTTAATAAATTATTCTTATCATGTTTCCGTTATCCATATCACCAGTGAACTATTGCAAGAAAATGGCTGTTTTCTTTGAGTTGACAAAATAAACCTTTGTTTTGGTCACAAATTTGTCAGCTCTTTGGAATTTAAGAAATTAATCTGCATGCAGACTTAGGGTGGTACCAACAGGTGAGACTCGTAACAAGTCCAACAAATGCTTTCCTCTTGGGCATCGCCAACAGCAGTGCCTGCCAGGGCTTCGTTACTTCTCTGCAGGTGATTTTGGTCTCCATGTCAACACTCACATTAGCTGCCTTTTTCACTTTCAGCATCTGAGCAGGTGCTTGGTTTTCCAAAACATCCCAAGGTAAATAGTGTTGGTTCCAACATTTTTAAAGGAATTACTGCTGATGTCTAAACTGCAAGCCTTTCACAGATTCATTTTTACTTTCTTGTTGATAGACTCAATTGTACCTTTCATCTATGATCCAAGATAGTTAAACACCCAACCCTGAATGCTGCTTTCTGTTTTACCATGGAAGGAGACTGGTCTTGGGCCCTATGTCTCTTCCAGATAACTGGTATCAGCCCCACCAGGACCTTGAGAGTGCCGGCAGTTCCCATGGACCATGAGGGCTGGGGTACACTGCTCATGTCCTAACCAAAGATGTGGTTTTCAGATCTCACTCACAGTCTGACCTTCCTTTTAAAATGCACCCTAGTCCATGATCACAAAGTGCTCTTGGTGGGAAACCTCTTGAGGCAGCTTCAGAATTTCAACCGTTTTGAATTTCCTCTGCCTTGTCTTATAACCTTTGAGTGTCTAAGGTGGTTTTATGGGAATAACATATATGCTTACTCCCACCAAGAAGTGTTTACACTGTCCTCAAATATGGCAAAGATCTTGAATTATTTTCAACTTTGAAAGCTTTCTCTGGTCCACATCTTCTTACTTACATATCCATTAAAATTCATAGGGATGGCTGAGCATGGCAGGTCATGCCTGTAATCCCAGCACTTGAGGAGGCCAAGGCAGGTGGATCACGAGGTCAGTACTTCAAGACCAGCCTGGCCAACATGGTGAAACCCCGTCTCTGCTAAAAATGCAAAAATTAGCCAGGCATGGTGGCACACAACCATAATCCCAGGTAATTGTTGCTTGAACCCGGGAATTGGAGGTTGCAGTGAGCCAAAATTGGGCCATTGCACTCCAGCCCGGGCAACAGTGCAAGACTCCGTCTCAAACAAATAAAAAAGCAATGTCCTGTATGATGCAGTATCTATTATGCTGGGTTTGCAGCTCTCTGGAAGCCAGTCTTGCCAAGCACACTGTTCACATCCCCAAAAGTCTCTTGGTTCTCTCCCTTAGGCATGATGCACTCTCCTGGCTTTGACGCAAACAGCAGCCTCAGCTTCCAGATGCTGATGAACGCGGACAGCCTCTACGCAGCTGCACACTACGCCCTGCTCCTCAACCTGAAGCTCTCCCATGGCGACTACTACAGGAAGCGGCCGACCCTGTCGCCAGGCGTGATGGTGAGTGTGCCACCCCTCGTTGGACTGGCCGAAGGCAGGCTGTGGTCTTGTGGTGTACCGCCTAGTGACAGTGCCTGAGTGGGATAGCAGAGTGTGTTTTGTTCCACACTGCTCTAGGCTGAGGGTAATGCCAGTGGGACTTCAGGAGGTGGAAGGAGATGACACATATATAAGGGCATAGATATACAGTTGCCCAGCACCGGGAGTGTAGAGCTACTCACTGGGCTCCAGTGAAGAGCATGTGGACATGAGGTCCTGGAAATGGTTGTCTAGGAACAACCTAGTAGTTTCATCCAGTAACATTATTAAACACGTGTGTATAAAGCATGTTCAAAACCACATCATTGACATGTTAAGGCAGATCAGAAGGTATGCAGGGAATTTGCTAAAAATGAGTTGTGCTTTTGTTGTTGTTGTTGTTGAAACAGTCTTGCTTTGTTGTCTAGGCTGGAGTGTAGTGGGATGATCACGGCATGGCTCACTGCAACCTCAAACTCCTGGGCTCAAGTGGTCCTCCCACCTCAGCTCCCAAGTAGCTGGGACTACAGGGGTGCACCACCATGCCTGGCTAATTTTTTTTTTTTTTTTATAAAGACAGGGTCTTACTATGTTGTCCAGGCTGGCCTTGAACTCCTCGGCTCAAGCAGTTCTCCCACTTTGCCCTCCCAAAGTGCTGGGATTACAGGCATGAGCCACCATGGCTGGCTGAAGGTGTGCACTTATAAAAACCCTTTACCATATTCCAGTATGTTCCCAGACCTGTTGACCCAGAACTAAGCTCACTGGCTATTGTTCACAAGCACCTTCTATAAGGAGTGCAGTGAGAATGTTGATTGTCCTGTGGTTAGTTTTCTGTCCCTTGTGCCTGTGATGGAGCAAGCCACTCCATGGTGTACCCTATTAACAGTTCCTGAGCCTAAATCCATGGATCTACGTGAAGGAAATCCACAATCATTTGTTTGCTTGAGAAATTGTAAATTCCCAAAGGTAAGTGATTACTTCATGAGCATAAGTGAAATATCTCTTGAAACGTGCACTTCCTGCAGAAATGCGTTCCATCTCTGCTGCTGGGACTTTTAGAAAAGGAAGTTCTGTTACTCTGTTAAAGACGTCTGTGCAGTTGGCAGCTGCAAACCCTTCCACACATCCAAGAGTAAGAATGTAAAATGCGGTCTCTCTAATCCCTCTGCAAGGTATCTGTCAAAAGGCGTCATCAGTGAAGGGAATGTCATCAGTGAAGGGAACCTCAGCACATTTGGGAATTCTCCATCTCTGCCTCTCCCCACTTGCCAGCCCCTTAGCCAATACACAAGCCTTGGTTTAGTTCGGGGCTCTGTGACGTGAAGAGGCAGCAGAGGCACGTAGGAGCCTGTTCGTGAGCGGGGTGTTATGTGGTCACCTTCTCATGTGATCTCTCTGTAGAAGGAGTTCATGAAGCAGGTGCAGTCCAGCGGTGTGCTGATGGTCTTCTCCCCGGCCTGGATTGAGGAGCTCTACCATCAGGTGCTCGACAGGAACATGCTTGGAGAGGCTGGCTACTGGGGCAGCCCGGAAGATAACAGCCTTCCCCTCATCACAATGCTGACCGGTCAGTGGTTCCTCGCAAAGCCTTGGGGCACGTGGTAGGGTGGAATGGCTTACATTTTAAAGCCTCTTTCAGAAAAGCAATGGTGTTTGGAGCAGACTTTGAAACACCTCCTAGCTTCCCTGGCAATTAGTGACAGTTCCAGGGAAGTGTCATGAGTTCACTTCACAGGAGTTTTCTGTCCCTTTTCCATGTGGGAGTCTGTAGGGCTCACTGTGCCCCATTAGATGAGGACTAACTTAGTACCTTTGTTGGTGTGAAAGTATAGGCCACGTGGATAGGATGTGTAGGCCCAGGATTATTCCTGGTAGCTCTCTCATGCTAATCGAAATCCGTATCATTCCATGTTCTTGAGATTTACCAGTAAATGTAAAATGGCTGATTTTAAAGTTGGCTTCCTGGCTGAGTGCAGTGGTTCAGTCCTGTAATCCCAGCACTTTGGGAGGTGGAGGTGGGCTGATCACCTGAGGTCAGGCGTTCAAGACCAGCCTGGCCAACATGACAAAACTCCATCTTTACTAAAAATACAAAAATCAGCTGGGCCTGGTGGCAGGCACCTGTAATCCCAGCTACTCAGGAGGCTGAGGCTGGAGAATCACTTGAACCTGGGAGGTGGAGGTTGTACCATTGCACTCCAGCTTGGGTGCCAGGAGCAAGACCCTGTCTCAGAACAAAAGTTGGTTTCCTTCTGTTTTCTATCCATATCAGAGGCCATCCCTTCCCTTCCCAGCTGTACCAGAATTAAGAATATTGCCAAATACTTACCTGCTCAGCAGCTTGGTCTTCAATGTCCAGAGCTTTTATTTTTTTTTTAAGGAAAATATTATTCAGGAATAAGCACTGCAGTGGAAATACACCCGCCAGAGGAAACTACGTGTGTATTCAGGGAGGTAAAGGGCGACAAAGGTGTTTAAAAGGAAAGTGAGGATTTCATTTTCACATAATGATCCTTGAGTAAAGAATCAGTAACAAGGGCGGCACCAGTTTAAACTGGACAGGCAAGCGGGTGCTGCGAAGATGTCCTCACGGGAGTATTATTTTGTATAAGGTTGCAATGGCTTGTGAGCAAGTTGGTGCTTTTGTGTAGCCTCATGTGATGGTTCTCTCTATGTATAGTTTCAGCTATTACTTTATTAAAGGGGTATATGTGCAGATTTGCTACCTGGGTATATTACATGATGCTAAGGCTCGGGGTGAATTGATCCCATCACCGATACTGATATAGTAGCCAACAGTTTTCAACACTGTCCCCTCCCTCCCTCCGTCTCCTTCCTTGCAGTCCCAGTGTCTGTTGTTACCATCTTGATGTCCGTGAGTACCCAGTGTTTAGCTCCCCCACCTGTAAGTGAGAACATATGGCATTTGGTTTTCTTTTCTTTTTTTTTTTTTTTTTTTTTTTTTTTTAGATGGCATCTCACTCTGTCGCCCAGGCTGGAGTTCAGTGGTACAATCGTGGCTCACTGCAACCTCTGCCTCCAGGGTTTAAGCAGTTCTGGCTCAGCCTCCAGAGTAACCGGGATTACAGGTGCCTGCTGCCATGCCTGGCTAATTTTTTGTATTTTAGTAGAGATGGGGTTTCACCGTATTGCCCAGGCTGGTCTCGAATTCCTGAGCTGAGGCAATCAGCCCACCTTGTCCTCCCAAAGTGTGGGGATTATAGACGTGAGCCAGCAAGCCCAGCTGGCATTTGGTTTGCTGTTCCTGTATTGACTCATGTGGGATAATGGCCTTCAGCTGAGTCCATGTTGCTACACAGGACATGATTTTGGGGTTTTTGTGTGGTTGTGTAGTGTTTCAGGGTGCAGATGGATCGCAGGAACTTTTGAAATCCTATTGAACAATTAGAAATGTCACATGAGAGTGTAGAGAGCAGTATGCCTTATTGTCGTGGAGCAACATGTTTTGGCAAAACCAGCTTTTCATGGCTTCTTGTGGCTTGGCCATAGTGCCGAAGATTGGGGAGAGAGCGAAAGTTTAGTCTGGTCATCACTTGCCTAAATAAGTTAGAGCTCCAGGCTTGTCTGGGTTTTGGTTTTTTGTTTGGTTGTTTTTTTTGGTTTTGTTTTTTTGCTTTGTTGTTGTTGTTGTTGTTTGGTTGTTTTTTTGAGTCTGGCTCTGTGGCCCAGGCTGGAGTGCGGTGGCACCATCTCGGCTCATGCAAACTCCACCTCCTGGGTTTGAGTGATTCTCCTGCCTCAGCTTCCTGAGTAGCTGGGATTACAGGTGCCCACCACCATGCCCAGCTAATTTTTGTATTTTGAGTAGAGACAGGGTTTTACCATGTTGGCCAGGCTGGTCTCGACTCCTGACCTCAAGGGATCTGCCCGCCTTGAGCTCCCAAAGTGCTGAGATTACAGGCGTGAGCTGCACACCTACCCTCCCCAGACTGGCTTCTGATCTCAGTTATTCTCTCCTGGCTCCAGCGGAAGGAGGTGCAGAGCATGGCCCTCCCTCTCTGGAGTGTCTGTATGTATCTTCACCCAGCTTGGCATGGCTCTGTGCCCAACAGGAACAGCACTGGGCTTGGCAGGACAGTCCAGCTGGGATGCAGAATCTGTTGTCCAAAGGGCATGTTACCATGTTACATTGCCCATGGTTGGCACTGGGGGTTCTTACAAGGTATCAGAGTAAACTACTGGCAGGTGGAACCCAGCCATGTGGAATTGGGGGTGAGGCACTATTTAGGAATCAGGTAGAAGGTCAGGACATGCAGTGAGGTCTGTCCACAGGTGGCAGAGTCCTGGTCATTTGGAGTCTTGCTTCAAGAACTAGGATGGAATTGGGAGAAGTAAGATTGGGTCTCAAACCTTGGGGATCAGGATCACTGGAGAGGTGATCAATTTGTATTTTGTTAATCATGGTAGCATTTACATCCATTTAAAAAATAAACATTCAGGCCAGGCACAGTGGCTCACGCCTATAATCCCAGAACTTTGGGAGGCCAAGGCGGGTGGATCACTTGAGGTCAGGAGTTTGAGACCAGCCTGATCAACAAGGTGAAACTCCATCTCTACAAAAAAAATAACAAAAATTAGCCGAGCAAGGCAGACATCTGTAGTCCCAGTTACTTGGAAGGCTGAGGCGGGAGAATCCCTTGAACCTGGGAGGCAGAGGTTGTACTGAGCTGAGATCACATCACCTGCACTCCAGCCTGAGTGACAGAGTGAGACCCTGTCTTAAAAAAAAAAAAAAAAAAAGAAGAGGAAGAAAGAAAAACATAATCATTCAAATGTGTGAGAGCCATTTATTTAGTTTACCTATAAGCAATGCTTGGTTTCCCTCTGTTTTCCCAAACTGCTTTCAGTAGGGATGGAAGTTACTGCCCAGAGCTTGTAAGTCTGAGAATTTGGATGAGGATCCTAAACATTCCAGCTTTAATTTGCAAATACCATAGTTTCTCTGTGCCGAAAGTAATCTGTGTGACTCTCTTGCCCAGATCTTAATAAAAGGAGTCATTCAGTAGATGTAAAAGGAGTAAGTAACAGACAATTCACAGTTCCCATATTCATCAGTCATCACTGTTAATTAGCCGTCATTGTTATTAATGGAACAATAAGCTCAATTGCTATGTCCATATGAAAGTTATTTAACTTTAATGATAGAAAAGGGCTTTTCCTAAGAATTTAACAAAATAAGGGTCTGTGATTCTTTGTGATTCTGAATTCCAGGTATGAAGTGGCAATGAATCAGAACAGCAGTTAACCTAGAGTTTGGAGACTTCTGTCTGATCTTTTCATTACGTATGAGGAGAAGCATTGCCAGCAATCTCATGATCAATCGTGTACTAACTGTGGCCATTCCTGATGTCATGTCAGAATATTGTATAGAACTGTGGAATTTTAGCACAGAAATAAACTTTACATTACTTGAATTCATCAGACCTTTGCCTCGCACATAGAAAACATTCATTGGTCGGGCACGGTGGCTCACGCCTGTAATCCCAGCACTTTGGGAGGCTGAAGCAGGTGGTTTGAGACCAGCCTGACCAATATGGTGAAACCCCATCTCTACTAAAAATACAAAAATTAGCCAGGCGTAGTGGCGCATGCCTGTAATCCCAGCTACTCAGGAGGCTGAGTCAGGAGAATCTCTTGAACCTGGGAGGCAGAAATTGCAGTGAATCACGATCGTGCCACTGTACTCCAGCCTGGGCAACAGAGCGAGACCCCATCTCAGAAAAAAGGAAAAAAAGAAAACATTCATTATACTTTGATAAATGAAAATTTCTGGCAAATGTCATTAGACCATTTGACCAGATGTCAAATTAATTTCAGAGAAAGTCTGTTTTCACCTTAGCAGCCATATAGATTTCTTCCCTGTTTTTGGTTCTGATAGTTGCTGAGAAGTGTCCAGGTTTTTTGTAATTTCTGTAAGAAACAAAGATGCAGTGATATAATTTTCATATACCATGCAGAATTCTCATTCTCTTAGGGTGATAGTAAAGTCCTAAACTCAAGACTTTATAAATACTAATAAATACAGGCAGTGGCTCACGCCTGTAATTCCAGCACTTTGGAAGGCAGAGGCGGGACAGCTTGGCCATCATGGTGAAACCCTGTCTCTAATAAAAATACAAAAATTAGCTAGGTGTGGTGGCATATGCCTATAATCCCAGCTATTCAGGAGGCTGAGGCACGAGAATCAATTGAACCCAGGAGGGGTAAGTTGGAGTGAGCTGAGATTGCACTGCTGCACTCCAGCCTGAGCAACAGAGCAAGACTCTGTCACACACACACACACACACACACACACACACACACAACTACCCTCCTTTCCCATCCCTCCCTATGTTGCATTCAGCTACATTAATTGCATCCAAGTACATATGTTACTCCATAGTCACTTTTCCAGGGGTTACTTCCTTTATACCGAGGACCTTGAGGCCCTGGAGAGCCTGGCCCAGGGCTACAAGGCTACTTAATTCAGAGCCAAGATGAAAGCTCAGCCTTGTTAGCCCCACTCCAGTCCTTTCCTTGCCATGTTAAAGAGTGGTTCGTTGAGCTAATTCTGTAGAAGAGAATTTGTTTCAACAAAAACTTCAACAGGTTAATTGAGGATCCAGTATGGAGCTGGAATCATGTAGAGAGGCCTGGGTGGAAGTCAGAAGACATGAATACTAATTCTTTCCATCATCAGCCTCATGGCCTTGAGCCATTTACCTACTTTAAATACGGTCATGCATTCTTTAGCAAGGACCGGAACATGTTATGAGACATGCATGTTAGGCAATTTTGTCATTTTGTGACCATGATAGAGTCACTTATACACCTAGGCTACAAACCTGCACCACGTGTATTGAATACTGTAAGCAGTGTCATAACACAGTGGCAAGTATTTGTGTATCTAAACATAGAAAAGGTGCAATAAAAATATGCTGTTATAATCTTATGGGACCACTGTCTTATATGCAGTCCATAGGTGACCGAAGCATCATTTTGTGGTGCAGGACTCTTATTTGTTTCTTCCTGTGTGAAATAAAAATAATACTGACCTGCTTACCTAATTTGAATTGCTTTGATGATCAAGTGAAAAAAGGTTATGTGAAAACACTTTGAAAATTATAAGGTATTATTTATTGTACTTTGCAATCTGAGTATGTGATTATCTGACTAAAGAGGCTTATTCTCTTCTTAATTCATATACAGAGGCTCTGAAAGAAAAGTTCACTTCTGGGTAACCTGTACATATTGAATTTGGGAATAATCCATGGTTTTGAATAAAAAGAATGTTTAATATCAAAATATTCTAAATTAATAGATTTTCTAACAGAAATAATAATTTATAATTTACATCTATTTTTAAATAAAAATAGGCAAAAATGTAACAAAAGAATAAATACACCAACAGGAAATAAAGCTAGACTGAGAGAATAAAACAATTTATCATAGTCTCATAAAAGGGTGCTACATGCTTCAAGCATAAAAGATACAAGGGATATTTATTAAAAATGAGTATCGTGGTGGCCGTTTGCTGGCTTTTGACTGGAACATTTTATTTAGGGGGAAACTTCACTCTTTTTCCTTGACAGATATTGATGGCTTAGAGAGCAGTGCCATTGGTGGCCAGCTGATGTCCTCAGCTGCTACAGAGTCTCCTTTCACCCAGAGCAGGAGAATTGATGACTCCACAGTGGCAGGTAATGACTTGGGTCTTGAGTTTATGAACATCCATACACTGCAGGTGTTACCAGCAATTAAATTATTATGTGGTGACTTGAATCAAGATTTTGTCTTGGTTAGAAAAAGTAATTGATGGAAGTTACTTAGCATCATCCAGCTGGTAATACAACATTTATTATTTATAAGAACAAAGCGAAACGTGATCCCATATAATCCATTAAGTTATATTTCCTGTTGTAGAATTGTGTGCTCATTACTGCTCATTTGATGGCAAGAGAGCGCCATGTCATTCATTGCCAGCTCGTTTTTGTCTGTAGAAAGTGACTCACACCCCTCCATGTTGCAGGCGTGGCATTTGCTCGCTATATTCTGGTGGGCTGCTGGAAGAACTTGATAGATACTTTATCAACCCCACTAACTGGTCGAATGGCAGGGAGCTCCAAAGGGCTGGCCTTCATTCTGGGAGCTGAAGGCATCAAAGAGCAGAACCAGAAGGAGCGGGACGCCATCTGCATGAGCCTCGACGGGCTGCGGAAAGCCGCACGGCTGAGCTGCGCACTAGGTACCAGTGGGAGTCGTGTTCCCTGGCTGTGGTCCTGAAGAACTCACTGAGAATGATCTGGCGCTGGTGGGGAAACCTTTTAGAAGGGGTTCTGCCAGGTGAATGGTTACAGGATATACTCAGTCAAGAAGTCATTGTCTGTCTTCTCTAAAGGGGTTGCTGCTAACTGTGCCTCAGCCCTTGCCCAGATGGCAGCTGCCTCCTGTGTCCAAGAAGAAAAAGAAGAGAGGGAGGCCCAAGAACCCAGTGATGCCATTGCACAAGGTAACAACTGGAGAGCCAGAACCCACCTAGTGCCTTAGGTGCAGTATGCACACATCTGCACAGGCCCACACATGCCAGCCAACACTGGTGCCTGTTCTGTGTGTGATGCCCGGTATGTACACATCACTGATCACAAGATCCTGCTGAGCCACAGGCTTGGGTCTCTTCTATGTGGGTGACCTAGGTAAGATCCCCCTGGAGAACAAGAGACATACTGACCCCTGGTGGCAAGCAAAGTGCAGCAGGTGCTGCCAGGAGTCCTTGCAGGCCCACCTGGCCGAACTGTTCACACCTCTGTCATCATCTATTCATGGCTTTGGCTCTTCACACTAGTGCACACTTGAAGACCCTTCAGGTTATAGTGGGGGAAGGCAGATTGGCCAGTTTTCTAAAGGGGAAAATTAAACAGGTGGAGAAAATTAACGAGGGGAAGCTCAGGAAGAGGAGGCTCTTATCAGAAAAGTCTGAGCTTTGTGAACTTGGGAAATGGCTGATTTTTAACGTGTTGAAATCAGTGAGTTGATGAAGCTGATGATTATCTGGATCTAAGGAAAGGGAGTGACCATCCTGACAGCAACAGAAGATACAAGGCAGGCAGCAAACCAAAGGAAAAATGCAAGCTTGGTCCAAATCGTGTAACAACTATCAGATATGCACCGTAGCAAGTCACTGAGTCAGCTGTACATTTTTAGCTGAGAAACACAGCTTAGTTCTGTGTTTCTCAGACTTGAATAAAATTTAGAGACCCATTTGAAAGCAAAATAGTTCTCACAGATCCCGTGTTAAAAAGGAGTCTCACAGTTTTACTTAAGTATTATACAACCATGAACTACGTAAAAATCTTTACATTCACAGTTATTTTTTTAAAAAACCACAAAACCAAGACCATGCTATTCAGATGAAATACAAACAATAGAGGCTGGGCACGGTGGCTCACGCCTGTAATCCCTATACTTTGGGAGGCTGAGGAAAGTGGATGGCTTGAGTGCAGGAGTTCAACCTAGCCTGGGCAACATGGTGAAACCCTGTCTCTACTCAGAATACAAAAATTAGCCAGGCATGGTGGCATGTGCCTGTAGTCCCATCTACTTGGGAGGCTGAGGTGGGAGAATCACCAAGCCTAGGGAGGTCCAGGCTGCAGTGAGCCATAATCATGCTATTTCACTCTAGCCTGAGTGACAGAGTGAGACCTTATCTCAAAAACACAGATCAAAAGGGTAAGTGCAGTGGCTCACACCTGTAATCCTAACACTTTGGGTGGCTGAGGTAGGTAGATTATTTGAGATCAGAAGTTTGAGACGAGCCTGGCCAACATGGTGACTGAAACCCCTCTGCTAAAAAAAAAAAAAAAAAAAAAAAAAAAAAAAAAAAAAAAACACGAAAATTAGCTGGGTATGGTGGCAGGTGCCTGTCATCCCAGCTACTTGAGAGGCTGAGGCAGGAGAATCGCTTGAACCTGGGAGGTGGAGGTTGTAGTGAGCCAAGATGGCGCCACTGTACTCCAGCCTGGGCGACAGAGCGAGACTCCATCTCAAAAACATACATACATACATACATAAAATTAGTATCACATTTATGAGACAAATGATGTTTTGCTAAAAATCACTTTGCTCCTTATGTTGGGAGATGGTTCAGATTCCTTTGAGGTTGACTTGCTGTATTTCTGGGTTCTGAACCATCACTTAATTATCTTACCAGATGCAATGACTTGAAACCTTTATTCAAGTCATTGAATAAAGTCACTGTGGTTTGGCCTTGCCTTAGCATTTTGCATTACTGAAGTCACCTTCTGCATTCTTTCTCATTAAACATCTACAATTGTTTTTAATTTTTTTTTTTTTTTTGAGATGAAGTTTTACAGTTGTTGCCCAAGCTGGAGTGCAATGGTGCAATCTCAGCACACCATAACCTTCACCGCCTGGGTTCAAGGAATTCTTCCACCTTAGCCTCCCGAGTAGCTGGGATTACAGGCATGCGCCACCACGCCCAACTAATTTTATAATTTTAGTAGAGATGGGGTTTCTCCATGTTGCTCAGACTGGTCTCAAGCTCCCCATCTCAGGTGATCCACCCATCTTGGCTTCCCAAAGTGCTGGTATTACAGGCGTGAGCCACCACACCCAGCCTACGATGTTTAAAAGTATTATTCGAAGCTCACAAATACAGACTCAAGGGATAAAATGATATTGGTCACTTGCAGTGATAGAGCAGTCATTCTGGTGCCCAAAAATACATAAATAAGTTGTTTTAGAGATGATCACAATGAAAGCCTAACATTACAACAATCTCAGAGAAGCTTTGCAGAAAGCCAGGAATTCTTCCATTTGACCAATTTTTGGGAAGCGTAACGATCTGGGCCCAGATGGCTTTAGCTGGAATTGGCTCATGAAACCCATCCACACTGCCGTGCCTGGCCCAGAGCCCATGAAAGGGCCTGGAGGAATGGCACCTGCCAGCTCAGGATCCATCCAACTTCTGGAGCCGCAGAGCTGGGGCCACTGGCACGTGGGACCTGCCGGCTGGGCGGTTTGCATGACGGTCCTCAAGGACCTGCTGTGGAGGCGCTTGCTGCCACTGAAGTCCGTCCTTTCCCTTTTGCCCTTGCATGACACACATTCTTTCATCTTCATTCTTTCTCTCTCCCTTTCTGTCTCCCTAACTCAACCTGTTATTTTAATCAATGTCTTTCTGGCACAGTGAAACTAAAAGTGGAGCAGAAACTGGAGCAGATTGGGAAGGTGCAGGGGGTGTGGCTGCACACTGCCCACGTCTTGTGCATGGAAGCCATCCTCAGCGTAGGCCTGGAGATGGGAAGCCACAACCCGGACTGCTGGCCACACGTGTTCAGGTGCATGACGGGCTCCCACCCCCAGCTGGCACCGACCCTGCCTCGGGAAGCCTGGAGCAGGCTTTGGGGGTGGAGAGGGGTAGACTCAAGAGCCTGCCGGCATGTAAAGTGATTCTAACAATTCACAGAGTTTGAGTAAACTTCACATGAGACATGGAAAGAGAAGAGGGAATAAGGAAGGGCCCAACTAAATGTATGTTTTGAGAACAGGGGCCAGAACTGGGTCTGAGGAATTGTGACTTTTCTATTGACATGTTTATGAGAGAGAGATGTGTTGTCCCAAGGAAGAAAAACCAATTAAATAATGGATTGAGATGACTATGTAAGTTAGGTGAATACTGTGCAAATCTAAAACTGGTCATGTTACCACAATATTACATTGCTGTATGTTTAAAGATTTCAGATAGCTTATTTGGATACGGAAAATACAAGATACCTAGTTTTAATTTAGCTAGACCGAGAAACAAAACAAAACAAATAGTACCCCTCTGCCAAAGACAGGCCGAAAATTGAGCTCTAAGCATTGTAGCATCAAAGAGAAAAGAAACTCCCAGTTGTATAGTGCACAGTGCCTGTAAGATGAAACCCAGCAATAGCTCCAGAGCCCAAGTCCTCTTACAATTAAGACTGAAAGTACGTCTCCCCAAGTGTTGCCTCAGGACAGACCCAGCACCGTGGAAGGAGCTCTGCTCATGGAGCAGGGCAGGACTGGCCACGCTGTTCCTTCTGCTTCTCCGCAGCACATGCCCCAGGCTCACTCCAAACCCAGGTCTAGGCAGAGCAGGCTTGGGGCAAGAGTGGCCAAGGCGATGGCCGATGGCCCAGGGCAGCAGCCAGAGCTGGGTTCAGTTTCACGTCTTCAGAGCAAAGATAGCCATGAGTGCTTGTTGAGGAAAATGGTTTTATTATGAAGGCTGCTGAGCTGACGCTCTTTATTGTCCTAACAAGAAAAAGGAAAAAAGAAAAAGGCTTACCTGGTGCCCATGCGGCGGGTTAGGGATCGAAAAATTCCCTGATTCTAGAACATCACAGTGGATTTTCCACAACGCTCTTTACCAGTAAACAGACTTCCTCTAAGATGAGGGACCTTGCAAACCATCTTCGTCCCCAGTTCTGTTGGGAACAAACCATTTGGAAGTTGGCAGTTGTAGCACATATGGTGAAGCTTCCCTGTGTTTGCTATGATTTGGTGACCACCCTCCCACCCAGCTGCCTCCCACCCAGCTGCCACCCACCCCACCCGGATGTGAGTTATGTGGCGCCCTCAGAACCAGGCAGAACATGACTGGACAGAATTCACTGTGGCTGGATGGCCTGTCCATCATAGGCATGGTCATTCCAGGATCCCGTCATAATGAAAGGCTTCCCCTTCCCAACTCCTAATCAGAGCACTGTGTAGAGGGAAACAGGGTGCCTGGGGGAAAGTGGCTGAAGCAGCAGGAGGGCAGATAAGCCAGTGAGCTGGGTGAGGCAGGGGACTGGATGAACCGGGCCTCATTGGCCGTCTTTCTCCCAGCCTGGGATGAGAGAACCCAAAGAATCCTTTACCCACTCCAAGGCTGTCTGGTCCATCTCAAATACTACTACTACTACTAATGCTGTGTGACATGAGGACACAGGAGGGAAGGACTGACTGATCACAGGAAAGGAGGGAAAGCCGGGCAGCTTGCAGAGCTGGCTGCACTTCCTTTGTCAGGCACTGTGGGGTTGTGGAGCTGCCGGGTGATCGCGGCTCCTAACAGCTGCTTGTCTGTGCTCTTTCTAGGGTGTGTGAGTACGTGGGCACCCTGGAGCACAACCACTTCAGCGACGGCGCCTCGCAGCCCCCTCTGACCATCAGCCAGCCCCAGAAGGCCACTGGGAGCACTGGCCTCCTTGGGGACCCTGAGTGTGAGGGCTCGCCCCCTGAGCAGAGCCCAGAGCAGGGGCGCACCCTGAGCACGGCTCCCGTCGTGCAGCCCCTGTCCATCCAGGACCTCGTCCGGGAAGGCAGCCGGGGCCGGGCCTCTGACTTCCGCGGTGGGAGCCTCATGAGTGGGAGCAGCGCCGCCAAGGTGGTACTCACCCTATCCACGCAGGCTGACAGGTGCGCAGCGCCAGCCTCCTGCTTCCCGGGAGCCCGCTCACCGGCAACACCCACATCCATCTGGTCTCAGTCAAGCCAGGGTCGACCCATTTGTTAGCCAATCACTTCAATTTCTTCCGTCTTTCTCAAGCTTAGTTCTCTCTACCGTTACACCCATACTTGGAATGAAACATTTTCTATGCGCTTACTCGGGGATCTCAAGTGACCTCACCTCCCTGGACCCTGCCTGGCTTCTTCATTGGTAAAATAGGGTCATTTTTTAAAAGTAACTCTGTCATGGTATGTGTGTGCCTATGTAACAATCCTGCAAGATCTGCACATGTACCCCAGAACTTGAAAGTACAATTTAAAAAAAGTAAGTCTGCCACTGGGTAGTTGTGAGGGCAAATTAACTAGTAACCTGATGTACCTGGAATGGAGCTTGGCAGATGGTAAAAATCCACTATTTTTATGATTTTGGCTGTTTTCAAAAATCCCCCACCCACGTGTTATTTCTTGATGCCCAACAACCATGTGAAGACGAAGAGGGAAAATCGCCAGTCACCTCAACCGTTTGGTGGCACTTCCTGAGGTTGAAAGTGCATTTGTCCACCCATCACACACAGCTCGACCTCATTTACCTCTTCAGCGTTTTGGGCACTCTGTCCCAGACCCCCCCGCAGGGGCACAGGGAGGACAGACAGACAGGCGATGGGAGTGGGAGGAGCACTCCCTGAACTGGGACTCAGGTTGACCTGAGCTCCTGTCCTTGCTTAGCACTCGCCAGCTGCTGGGTCTTGTCTGTACACGTAGCTGCACTGAGACTCCATCTCTCCGTCTCCTAACCCACTGCCATAATTGCTTTCTCCTGCTTATCCAATTTGGCTGTGAAAATGTTTTAGAATCTGGAAAGAAATACAAGTGTCAGGTGGAATGTCATATTCATCACTATTTTCTTACTAGGAATGAGGGAGGAGAAATGGTTAATGAGATCCAGAAAGAAAATGGTATCAAAATTGAAAGCTACAAAATAGCAAGAAAAATATATTTGTTTCATTTATAACATTTAATCCACTAATTCCCATCTTAAAACTGTGTGTCTCATTTTTCTCCTTCAAAAAGGACTCGTGATTCCATTTCTGTTAGACACCCTGTCCCTGAAGCAGCCCATGGCACCCCCACAGCTCGGCTCGCCCTGCGGTGTCCCTAGGCTTGGAGGACAGACAGCAGGGTGACCCAAGAGCCATAGAAGGCTCGCCTGGCACGTTCCTCATTGTGGCCTCATAAAACAGAGATCGGAGCTTTGCGTTCCTCATTCCAGTGACCTTCAGATCCTCCCCTAAGTCCTGCTACCGGCCTCCCCACCTTCTGCTGGCAAGGTCTGTGCCCAGCTGGATGGAAGAGAAAAAGACCCTGCAAGGCCCATCACGTTAGGAAACATTCTTTCTTCCTAACAGATCGTTGCGTTCCCATACATCCAGGCCTTTGGGTGTATGAGGCCAGTCCCTACCCTGGAGGGGGCTTACAGAATCCACTCTTAGCTATTTTTGTATCCTTTCCGGGATTATACTCATAAATTATAGACAGACAAAACCTTATTTATTGTCCTGGGATTTTTTTTTTTTTTTTTTGGACATCATTTATGGAATTGAAGCTAATTCTGAAGATTCCATTCCCAGTTACTCAGTTTCTGGGAACAATGCTTTGCCATCTTTCAACTTCTTGCCAAGCATTTTATGAGTGCCTACCATGGTGGAGCTAGATCGCGAGGGCACAAAGATATTTTTTCATATGTTATTTTCGCCTTTGAATTAAAATTTCATGGTTAGAGCAAACTTGTGCACAGTTAGAATAGATGTAATACCATACATTTGTCTACAGTGTTTACACAGCATTCCTATTAATCACATCAACAAAATTAGCATAATCATCCTGCCATAAAGACCTTGCTGAATTGTTTTTAAAGAATGGATCTCTTTCTGTTTGTATCCAGGCTGTTTGAAGATGCTACGGATAAGTTGAACCTCATGGCTCTGGGAGGTTTTCTTTACCAGCTGAAGAAAGCATCACAGTCTCAGCTTTTCCATTCTGTTACAGATACAGTTGACTATTCTCTAGCAATGCCAGGTAATTCTTTCCCTGAAGAAACCATATGCCAGGAAGTTAGCAGGAAATAGCCCAGGCCTCTGTCACCAGCAGTGTGCCTAAAGATTTGAGTCCACATTCCCTTTGCTTACATTCAAGCTAAGCCTAAGTATAGATTTGTCTCCAAATGTTGAGGCACCATGTGTGAGGGGTGGTATAACTCTTTGTGAATGGAAACATTCACATCTACACGAATTACCACTGGAGCTGGACTAGGTTGTTCTGCTAAGTTTTGTGCTTGTGGTAGAAATTGTGTGGCTACTTAGGGCGCAGATAGCTTCCTTCACATGAGGGTGGAACTTTTCTGCGTATCACAGACCATACCACACACCTTTGTCCAGACGGAGGTGGTTTGTGGTATGTAGAAGCAACCACTGATTCCAAAAGTAATAGTTAAAAAGGAAACTGCATACCACTCTTGCGAAACTGATCTCAAAGGCATATCCCATAAATGATGGGTCAGTACCCCCGTCCTCACCAGTGAGGCCAGGTGAAGAAATAAGGCCCCCTTGAAGGCCAGTCTTGTAGAAGACAAAGCAGAGTTGTATTAAATTGTCCAAGGGTCCCAAAGGGTAGGCAGATCTCTCAACAGCACAGGTGGTGGTTCTGAAACAGTGAGCACCTTGTCCCAGATGAGTTCAGGCAGAGACAGGGAGCCATGTGCCAGGGATACACCCTAGTCACAGGTTGGACTGCACAGCCTCTGAGGTCCCTTCCATCCTTAGCAATCTAAAGTTCTAAGTGCAGTATATTTGGCTTTTTCATCCTTGCTGCAGATTTGGATTTGAGAGCCACAATTGTTTCCCTGATGGTTTTTAATAGCCTGTAAAACCTGAGCTATATAAAGCCAACCTCTCAGTCCCGTCAGACTTTCAGAGAATCTCTGAGCCCAGGGGTAACTTTCAAAGTCGTTCGCCTTGGAGAAAACAGTAGACTCTGAGCTTACAAAGAACAAAATGATCAAGGGCCAGGAAGAGGCAGTAAATCTAGAAAGAGGGAGCCTTGCTTTGGAATCAGTCAGGTAGGAATATAAAACGCAGCCTCCAACACTTACCGGCCACAGCGTCGGAGGCAAGTCATATCACCTTTCAGACATTCAATTTTCTACTCTGTAAGACAGCAATAATTATATTTTCTTTAAAGAAAATATAATTGCTATAAAAATTAAAGTGATTAAAGACTTACGGAACCAACACAGTGTCTGACGCAGTTTTTTTTTACTGATTGAGTTTAAATCTCAATGTAAACTTTACAAACCTGGTGTTTACTTAGGCCAAGGTTAAATTAAAACAGACTTCCTGAGGATACTATCAGCTTGTTTCTAACATTGGTTCTTAATGGAAAGTTTTTTTTTAAAGAGCACTCCAAGATTTACTGTTACAACCTAGTTACAACCAGTTATGTGATCTTAAAGAGCAGGGTAAACTTACAGTCAACATCCATGATGATTATTACAGGTTGAGTATCCCTAATCCAAAAATCCAAAATCCAAAATGCTTTGAATCCAAAACTTTTTAAGCAATGGCATGATGCCACAAGTGGAAAAGTTCTACACCTGATCTCATGTGATGAGTCGCACTTGAAATGCAGGCACACAACACACAGTTTATTGAGGGTTCCCAAGGGAAAAACAAAATTGCCTTCAGGCTGTGCATAAAGGTATGTATTAAACAGAAATGGGCCGGGCTCGGAGGCTCATGCCTGTATTCCCAGCACTTTGGGAGGCTGAGGCTGGCAGATCACAAGGTCAAGATATCGAGACCATCCTGTTCAACATGGTGAAACCCTAACTCTACTAAAAATACAAAAATTAGCTGGGTATGGTGGCTCACGCCTGTAGTTCTAGCTACTCAGGAGGCTGAGGCTGGAGAATCACTTAAACTCAGGAAGCAGAGGTTGCAGTGAGCCGGGATTACACCACTGCACTCCAGCCTGGGCAGCAGAGCAAGACTCTGTCTCAAAAAAAATAAAAAAACAGATATGAATTTTGTGTTTAGACTTGGGTCCCATCCTCAGTAGGAAGCAGAGGAGAGGCAATAGGACATGAACAAGGAGGGAGTGGGGAAGATGAGTGTGACAGTGGCCAAGACGTAGCCCAAGATTGGGGTAGGCAAGGATAGTGCTAAAACGAGACACAGCAGGCCAGACAGCATGTTACTGAGCAGCAGAGGGACCAGGCCTGCTTGGCAAAGGCTGCAGAGGTTTATTAAGGATTGGCACAGCAGATGGTGACTGTGAAAGGTGACAGTAACAAGATCAATAATAATAGCTAACAATGTTGGCCAGTGAGTATATGCTGGGCGGGTGCTGAGTACTTTGTATTATCACGTTTAATTTTGAAAGCAGTTTTAGGAGTGGGCAGTATTATCCCCACGTTTACAGACAAGATCGTTAAAGAGGAATATCTTTGGTCCAACCTAACACAACTACTAAATGGTGCCAGGATATGAGCCCAGACAGTCAGACTTCTCAGCCTTCCTACTGAACCGCTACCTCGTTTCCTCTTATTGGCAAGTCTCGATCACACCTGTCACGTCCCAGGTACTGGAACTACAGTGATGAATGAGACAGTGATGCAGGCCTTGCTGAGTGAACCACCACGTCCTCCTCGAATCTCTCTCTTCCCTTGGTTAGCCAATATCAAATTACACTATTGGTCCTACCTAGATTGTCACCCTCTCTCTTTGCTTGAATAGGTCAGACTATGACTGAGTTTGGCTTTCTGGCATTTATTTTCTTGCCTTCCCATAGGAGAAGTTAAATCCACTCAAGACCGCAAAAGCGCCCTCCACCTGTTCCGCCTGGGGGATGCCATGCTGAGGATCGTGCGTAGCAAAGCACGGCCCCTGCTCCACGTGATGCGCTGCTGGAGCCTCGTGGCCCCACACCTGGTGGAGGTGAGCAGCTGGAAGGTGGGAAGGTGATAAGTCAGTGACCAGCAACGCCAGCACAGGGCCCTGCATTCATGTATGGGGACAGCACTGTGGGCATTGGGCAATGGGAAGTTGCTCATCACCTGGTCACAGACATCACTGTGTTCTGGTTATACTTCATGGCATCTAAAAAATCACCCCAAAGGGCAGTACTACCTAGTCTCACTCTGACCCTCTTTCTTTGCAATTATACAACTCGGCTAGTTTTCATTTTTTGTGATCTGGTATCAACCTAAGCCTGGAAGAGAAAGACTGTGGATGATTCCTAATAGCTTTGTTTTTATACATAAATATACCATTGTCTTTGGTTCCTACCAGTCTATTTTTCTAATAGCTAAATATACTCAGGACAGTGTCCTTTCAGTCAGGGAACCCTGTGTCTTGGTTTTCCCAACAAAATTAATAAGACCTTTTCACTCTCCAAAGGAAAGCAGTTTGTGTAATCAATTTCATGGCAGCTCTACATCTAAGCGTCTCAAAACATGAGAACTGGCCACTTCTAAGTTGACAGGGAAAACTGTTGCCTGTTTTGCAGTGATAACTATTCTTAATAGCCCTTTTGCTCTTATCTGGTAGAGCTAAATCATAAAACACTTCTTGGAACTTAAATTATTAACCTGAGAACATTCTAGTAAGGAAAGTGGATAGAAAATTTTAAAATGATGAGTTTGTGTCCTTTGTAGGGACATGGAGGAATCTGGAAACCATCATTCTCAGCAAACTGACGCAAGAACAGAAAATCAAACACTGCATGTTCTCACTCATAGGCGGGTGTTGAACAATGAGAACCCATGGACACAGGGAGGGGAGCATCACACACTGGGGTCTGTCGGGGGGAGAGATCTAGGAGACAGCCGGGGGTAGGGAGTTGGGGAGAGATAACATGGGGAGAAATGCCAGATATAGGTGACGGGGATGGAGGCAGCAAACCACATTGCCATGCATGTACCTATGCAACAATCCTGCATGTTCTGCACGTGTACCCCAGAACCTAAAGTGCAATAAAATATAAGAAAATAGCAACATAATCATGGAGAAAGAGTCCATAGGTTATCTTTTACCTTACAATAAGGCCTCCCCAACATCTTGTGGCTTAAAACAACCACCATTTATTTGCCTTATAATTCTGTGAGTCAAAATTTGAGGTAGGCTCCTCTGGGCAGTTCTAATCTTGGCCAGGCATGGTGGATCTCATTGGCTTTCATTGTGTGTATATGATCAGCTGGTGCAAAGACTGGGGCCAGATGGTTCATGTTGGCCTTAACTGGGAAGCCTAGACAAATAGGCCTCTCTCTTCATGGTCTCTCACATAGACTAGCCCCCTGCAAACTAGCCCCAGCTTGTTCACATGGCATCCTTAGAGTTTCTAAGACCAACAGCAGGACAAACCCCAAATCACGAGTACTTTAATCCTGTACTGACATGATGTTTGCATGTGTTCTGCTGGCCAAAGCAGCTCACACATCCAAGCCCAGGGCCAGTATAAGAAAGGACTACTCAAGAACCTGGATACCAGGAGGTTTGAAAACCAATTGCAGCTATTGTGACAATTGGTCCCTTACCTCACTGAGGGACAGATGACTCATCTGATCTTCCTATGTGTGGGGCACATTTAAGATGAAACCATGAGCCATTCCTAGACTGGGTTCTGGTGTCTTTAGAGTGAGCATGTTCTATACCATTCAAGAAAATTGTCATGTTACAGAAAAAGAAATTACAAGAAACTTTTCTTTTTCCAGAAACATCAACATGAAATTGATTTGTGTCTAATAAGCTGGTTACATTGTTAAAAATCCAATTTAGTGTGGAATTCGTGTGTATTTATCCCTTAGAACGTTTTGACTTTAACAGAATTGCTTCTTCTACCTCCTTGTAATAAGGCAGGTTAGGAAAGCCTTCAGAAGCCACCTTCTCACTTGTCTGCCGTCCTGATGGTGTGCCACTCTCTGAATTTTGCAGGCTGCTTGCCATAAGGAAAGACATGTGTCTCAGAAGGCTGTTTCCTTCATCCATGACATACTGACAGAGGTCCTCACTGACTGGAATGAGCCACCTCATTTTCACTTCAATGAATTACTCTTCCGACCTTTTGAGCGCATTATGCAGCTGGAGTTGTGTGATGAGGATGTCCAAGACCAGGTCAGTGTGACATGGGAATCAGTGTCATCAACGTCATAGCTGGCTCTTAATGAGTGCAGTGGCAGGCACAGTTCTGTGAGCCTTGCACACTTACTCTTTCCAATAATCCTATGTGGAATCTGTGACAAAGAGAAGTTAAGCAATTTGGCTAAGGTTACATAATCAGTAATTGATGGAGCTGGGATTTAATCTACTGGCCTGTCTCTTTATACTTGGCCTATATTCCTAACTACTGCCATACTGTCAACCGAAGGCAAAGTAAAGAAACCAACTGGAGATTTCATATTTCACATGATGGTGGGCGAGGAATACAGGATCTCTCTCTCTCTCTCCCTCTCTCTCTGAAATCCACCAAAAATGTTGAATAGAGGTTTAAACATTTCTTTTAAATACACTGACACACTGTCAACAAAGTAAGAAAGCCCAAAAAACTGAGTGTCAATGGGAAGCCAGAGAGGTAAGCAGAGCCCTTAGGCTGGTTTTACCATGAGGGAATTTGCTATCAAGTGGAGCCAAAGTTGTGATCATCCCAGATTTGAGGGCACAGAAACAGAAAACAAATCTCAACGCAAACTTTACAAAGCTGGGGTTCACTTGGATCAAGGTTGAATTAAAACAAACTTCCTGAAGACACGTCAGCTTGTTTCTAACATTGGCTCTTAATGGAAAGTAGAGAGTTTTTTTAAAAAGAGCACTCCAAGGCCTGGCACGGTGGCTCATGCCTGTAATCCCAGCACTTTGGGAGGCTGAGGTGGGCAGATAACGAGGTCAAGAGATCGAGACCATCCCGGCCAACATGGTGAAACCCCATCTCTACTAAAACAAATACAAAAATTAGCTGGGCATGGTGACACTCACCTGTGGTTCCAGCTGCTCAGGAGGCTGAGGCGGAAAAATTACTTGAACCCAGGAGGCAGATTTCGCAGTGAGCCGAGATTGCACCACTGCTCAAAAAAAAAAAAAAGCAAAAAACACACTCCAGCATTATTATTACAACCTAACCCTGTTATGTGATCTGTATATGAAATTGTACCACCTCGGGGTCTGAGAAACTACACAGGCACCATACAGAAGCAACGAAATTCCCCCAAGAGAAACTCACATCAACTCAGGCCACAAAAGAATCCCACAAATAAAGTTTCAAGGTACATGACCTCTCAGTATTTTTTAAAAATTCATAAAACACACAAGAAAACAAGGCAATAGAGAGAGGTGATAAAACAACAGATGGGACAACTACACCTATAAACAATTGGCCTGAAATACTGATCTCTTCCATGCAAAATATTAAAATGCCTAGCAAGTTTAAGGAAATAATGGATTGAAAATATAAGTTAACACCTAGAGACCAGATTGTTAACATTCAAGATAACACCTATATTTAGCTCCCAGTTCGTTCACACCTAAAGGCTAGTTCATTAACATCTAAGATAAGTTAACCTAGATAGGTTAACACCCAAGACTATATACCAATAAGAGTGAACTAGGTAATTTAGATCAACTTTCCCACAGGGAACAACTAAAAAAAATTGGATAAAAAAATTTTTTAATCACTTGAAGACATTGACATACTATAGGGCAGTAAAGATCTAGGGGGCCAAGATCTGGGAGAAAAAGAATACCTAGAATAGTCTTCCTGGTATTTGAGGCTGTTTTTCCTAAAATGGAATCTACTAATTTTAAAAAAAAAGGAAGATACTATGTTGGTGCAAAAATAATTGCAGTTTTTGCCAGCAGAGCAAAAACTGCAGTTACTTTTACACCAACATAATAAAAGACCGAGAAGCTCAGCAAAATTGCAGTCTGGGACCTGCCAAGTCCCAGACTTCCTGACATCTTGAGTCAGGATCTTGAAGAGAAAGGGACATCTTAGAAATAAAGGTGAACCTTAAATAGACTAGTCATAAGAGAAAATAATACCCAACTTCAAATAATCCCAATCCTTGACATGAGATTAAGGTAATCTGAGATGTCTCGTACCTTTCTGACAGAAGATTACATCATTCTATTAATAATAAGCTTCAAGTTATTTCTTGATTTGCAGGTATAATGTTTACAGTTAATAAAAATAACCAGGCTCATTAGGAAATAAAACGTCATTGAAAACAAAAATTTAAAAAACAAACAACACACACATAGGAACTCAGATATCAGAGTTATCAGAGACACACTTTAAAATAACAATGCTTCAGTGTGTTTAGGAAGATTAAGGATAGGAGCAGCTTTGGCTGTGGTGACATGAAGAAGTTAGGTTAACTCTCTCCACAAAAAATCAAGCATAAAACAGGATAGAATTGCCTAAAGCAACAATCTGAGGGGTCTGGAAATTGACCAAAAGCAGACAAAAAAAATTAAATAGGGTTTATTCTTAAAAACACTGTTAGCCGAAGACCGCAACCATCACCTTTACTCCCAAGCCCTGTTGGCAAGAATAGTAGTTTGACCAGTGTGAAGCTGATTGAGAAAGTCATCAGCTGTTCTATCAGGAACAGACTTGGTATGAAGACAACGGGGGAGAAGACCATGGGCTTGTCAACTGAAAGTGATGGATTCCTGGAGAAATGAATGGGGGAAGACTGCAACCTTGCTAGCCTAAGGTTTGCAGTGAGTAGTGAACTAGTAAGAAATCTAACATAAGATCCTGGAAATCAGAGATTCAAAGAGGGATCAAATAGTCTGTTCATACATCCTTGAATGACTGAAACGTGGGCATGTGCAGAGGAGACCATAAAGATCTCATCAAAAAAGTAACAGAAAGGGGAGAGAAAAACTGGCTGAACTTTGAATATTCTGGCCAACCTTCTCACACCGATTGATTGCCAGAGGGTAGGAGCCTTAAAGACTCAAGGTGTTTGAGCACGGTTTCCACCCACGTGATATAGCTGACCACTAAGCTATGCAGACATGGGATGAACACTAGGGAGTCAGGCTAGAAAATAAAACTGAAGAACAAAAACTGAGCAGACACATGAGCACCATGGGAAGAGACAGATTCCAAGTCTTAAGTCCAAGCAACTTAGTCTGGGGAAAGAAAAAAACCCTCAAAAATAAATTAGACTCCAGCATTGCTGCAATATATTATCTAAAATGTCTAATTTTAAAAAATATAAGTGATACAAAGAAACAGAGTGAAACATACTCAGAGGGAAAGACAGTAAATAGAAACTTAGAGTGAGCCCAGATGGATTTGGGAGACAGAGCCTTCAAAGTAGCTATTATAAATATATTCCCCAAAGATAAGGGAAAATATAATGACAGTGACTCAAAAGTAGGAATGCTAAATATAGAAATGGGAACTGTGAAAATGCAAATTTTAGAGTGGAAAAGGGCAATAGCTGAAATGAAAAATTAGCTATACGGGATTACCAGAAAGATCTGAGATGGCAGAAGAAAGCATCAGTGAACATGGAAAGAGATTAACAGAGGTTATCTATTCTGAAGATCAGACAAAACTAAGTTTGACCAAAAATAAACAGAGCCTCAGAGATTTGTACAATAACGTCAAGCATATCAACATACCTGTAATGAGAGTCCTAGATGGAGAGGAGAAAGACAACAGGAAAATAGATTTTTAAAAATAGTGGAGCCCCAATTAGGATCAACACAAAGATATCTACGATAGACACATTATAGTCAAAATGCTCAACAACAGGGCAAAACATTAAAAGCAGCGGGAGAAAGACTATATATATTACTACAGAGGTAGTCATGCTAGGTTTAATGCTAGGATTAACTAATGTTGACTTCTTCAGAAAGCATGAAGGCTAGAAGACAACATAATGACATATGTAAAGTGCTGAAAAGAAAACAAGCTGTTAATGAATAATCCTAGAGAAATTACTCTTTAAAAATGAAGATGACATAAAAACATTGTCAGGTAAACAAAAATTGGAAGAATATTGTGCCAGTAGACCTGTTCTACAAGAAATACTAAATTCCTTTAAGCTGAAAGAAATAACACAAACTGGTAAATCTATTGCATAAGAAGAAACGGTACATATGTGGGAAAATAAACACTGTGTACATTTTTCTTTTTCTCCTAATTTATTTTACAAGCATAATGTTTAAAGCAATAACTCTAACACTATATTGTTGGATTTATTAAACATAAAGATATAAATAGCAGAAAGGAAGGATGAGAAATTGAGCTATATAGGAGCAAAGTTGCTGTATTTTGCCAGAATTAGGTCAGTATTAACTTGAGGTAAAATGTGATCAGTTGAAGATTCATATTATAATCCCTAGGGCAGTGACCAAGAGAATAACACAAAAAGTAGATTAAAAAATAAGCAGCAATGAAAGTGATCACAAAAAAAGACTGCGTTTAATATAAAAGGTAGTAAAAGAGGAACAGAGGAACAAAAAGGACCTGATACATAAATATGCAGAAAACAAATAGCAAACGACATATGTAAATAGAACCATGTCAATAATAGCATTAAATATGCATTAATGAAAGGACATTTACCATCATTAGTTATTAGGAAAATGTCAATCAAAACCATGTGAGATACTATTTCACATCTACTAGGATAAAAACGATAGATAATAGCAAGTGTTGGTGAAGGAGGAGGTGGAGACATTGGAACCCTCACGCACGACTGCTGGGAAGGTAAAACGTGTGGCTGCTTTCAGTCTGGCAGTTTCTCGAGGCATATACCCGAGAGGAATGAAAACATCCATACAAATCTTGTACACAAATATTCACAGTAACATTATTCGTGATAGCCAAAAAGTTAGAAACTTCTAACTCTAATCCTGACAGCTAACAAACAGATACATTAAATTTGGTTATGTCCACACAGCAAAATAGTATTCAGCAATAAAAATGAAATTTTGATATATGTACAACATGGATGAATCTTGAAAACATTGCATTACATGAGAAAATCCAATCACCAAAGACCATATGTTATATGACTGCATTTATATGGTGTGTGCAGAATAGGAAAATCTACAGTGACAGAAAGTACATTAGTGGTTGCCTAGGGCTGAGGATGGGGTGGTGGAGTAGGAAACGACTGCAAATGGGTACTGAGTTTTTTGAGGGGTAAGTACAATTGTTTTAAAATCAAATTGTGGTAATGGTTGCATATTGAAGGCCTATTAATCTCATAAAGTTGTCGTTAGTCTTTGAAGTAAAAATATGTAAAATAAAAATATGTGTATATGTAACATAAGAATTTGTTTCTAAACAGGGCTTAAAATTCTTTGGAAAAGTTTGACAAGATATATCACATGAATTCAGATTTACCTCAAAGAATTATGTTTAGATAGGAAAAAGGAAATTTATTTTGGTCTCAAGTAGAAAAATATATGGCTTTGAGTTTTAGGCAGATTTAGATGTTTAAAATGTTAGAATTGATTCTTACTAAAAGTGATTTGTAAAATTACACCTTTGGTTTGATCACCAGTGATTACAGTGTTATTCTCATACCTTTGTATATTGAACTATTTCCAGAACCAACTTTATGTAGCTCCTGAACAGTAGTATGAGAGTGTGATTGGTATTTGTCACTTTTATTTTAAAACTAGCATCTGAACACTTCAAAGCTGTCAATGTGGATTCGTTAGACCAACAACCACTGTTTGAGCCTTACTATTAAATTTTGTAACTAAGTATCTGATAATATAGTTCTTTCAAACAGGTGACGTGTTTCCATGATTGTTATTTGGGGGGCAATAATTTAATCAGTTCTTGTTTAACAAATTAAATAAAACAAAGGTTTATAAATTTAAAAACAATAATAAACCTCCCCACAAAAACCAAAGCCAATGGGCTCACTGGCGAATCTCTAAACTAAGGATGAAATAATAGCAACCCTACTCAAGCTCTACCAGAAAATAAAGCAGGAACACCTCCAAACCCATTTTATGAGGCTGCATTTCTGTGATACCAAAGCCACAAGAAAGAAAACTATAGACCAATTTTCTTTATGAAATGAGACAAAAAATTCCGTTAAAAATTGCCAGTTACAGTGGCTCACAACTGTAATCCCAGCATTTTGGGAGGCCACAGTGGAAGGTTTGCTTGAGTCTAGGATTTCCAAGACCATGCCAGGCAACATAGTGAGATCCCCATCACTGCAAAATATATATACACATAGCTGAGCGTAGTGGTGCATTGCCTATAGTCCCAGCTACTCAGGAGGCTGAGGTGGGAAGATCCCTTGAATCCAGGAAGTTGAGACTGCAGTAAGCAGTGATCACATGCCACTACATTCCAGCCTGGGCAACAGAGTGAGACCCTGTCTCAAAAAAAAAAAAAAAAAAAAAATACTAGCAAACTAAATCCAGCAACACATAAAGAAGATCAAATGCAGGGCCGGGTGCGGTAGCTCAAGCCTGTAATCCCAGCACTTTGGGAGGCCGAGGCGGGCGGATCACAAGGTCAAGAGATCGAGACCATCCTGGTCAACATGGTGAAACCCCATCTCTACCAAAAATACAAAAAATTAGCTGGGCATGGTGGTGCATGCCTATAATCCCAACTACTCGGGAGGCTGAGGCAGGAAAATTGCCTGAACCCAGGAGGTGGAGGTTGCGGTGAGCCGAGATTGCACCATTGCACCACTCCAGCCTGGGTAACAAGAGTGAAACTCCGTCTCAAAAAAAAAAAAAAAAAAAAAAAAAAGATTAAATGTTGTGGCATATGGAATTTATCCCAGCAATGTAAGATTGGTTTAACAGCTCAAAATCAATTAACATAAATATTAGTAGAATAAAAGATTAAAACCATTTGATTATCTTAATAAATATACACCAAAACATTTAACAAAATTCATCACCCATTTTTGACAAAACCTTTTAAGAGGAGTTAGAGGGATTTCCTCCATGAGATAAGGGGCATCTTTGAGAATCCTATATCTAATGATGAAAGACTGAGTGCTTTTCCCTTGTGGTCAGTAATAACACAGGGATTTCTATCTTCTCTGTTTCTGCTCAACATTAACTTTTACTCGTTGCATAAAGAAATTAAAGACATCAAGGTTTGAAAAGAAAAGTAAAGCTGTTTTAGTTCACAGACAACATGGGGTTTTATATAGAAAATTATATGGGATCTTAAAAAAATTCTAAACTTAATAGTAAGTTGAGCAAGGTCACTGCATATAAGATCAACATACTAAAATCAATTGAATTTCTATGTATGAGAAATAAACTATCCAAAGATAAATAAGAACAATTCCATTCATAAGAACATCAAATATGATAAAATATTTATGAATAAATTTAGCAAAAGAAGCTCAAGACCTGTACACAAAAGCTACAAAACATTGCTGAGAGAAACCAAAGAAGATTCAGGTAAGTATGAGATATACCATATTCATGGATTGAAAGACTCAATATTTTTAAAATGGCAAATTTCTCCAAATTGATGTATAGATTCGGTGCAATTCTGATTAAAATCCCAGCAAATCTTTTTGAAGAGATTGTCAAAGTGATTCTCAAATTTATGTGAAACTGTAAAGAATAGAAGAGAAAACAGCTTGAAAAAGAAGAGCAAATTTTGAAAATGTACACTACCTGATTTCAGAATTTCAGTAATCAACACAGTGTGATATCGGCATGAAGACAGAAATAAATTCTCTTGTTTATAATCAATTGATTTTTGATGAAGGTAGCATTGCAATTCAATCATAGAGGGGACATTTTCAGCAAATTGTGCTTGAATGGATGTGATAAAAATAAACTTACACCTCCTCACCATGTTAAAAAAAAATTCAAAATGGGTCATGATGTAGACATAAGAACAAAAACTCTTTATTTCTAGAAGAAAGTAAAGGAGACAATCTTTGAGACCTTGAGTTAAGCAAAGATTTTTTAGAAATGACACTAACAATATCCATTAAAAGAAAAATAGATTAATTGGACTTCACCAAAATTAAGAACTTTTCATCTTCAAAAGACCTTATTAGAAAACAAAACTTTCAAAAAGCCAAAAGCTGTGGAAAAATCTTTGCAAATTAATCTTGGGAATATATAAGGAACTCTAAAAACAAAAAAAGATAATAATGAGAAGACATGAACCCAATTTTTAAAAACAACAAAATATACGGCTAAGAAGATGTGAAAAGTTGCTTAGCGACATTAGTCAAGAGTGAAATGCAAATTAATACGATACGGCTGATTATTCAGAAGAATGAGTTTTTCTCTTCTGATTTTTCTTTTTTACTAAAATTAACTTCAAAATAGGGAACAGAGAAATATATCACCCTTCCCAGAAATTCTGCTCCTTTTAAGGAGAGGACTTTAAGTGTCACTTGCTTTGCCTCTGCCAGGTTGTCACATCCATTGGTGAGCTGGTTGAAGTGTGTTCCACGCAGATCCAGTCCGGGTGGAGACCCTTGTTCAGTGCCCTGGAAACAGTGCACGGTGGGAACAAGTCAGAGGTGAAGGAGTACCTGGTTGGTGACTACTCCATGGGTAAGAATGTTTGGATGTTTCTTGCTATTCAGCATTAATTCTCTCTGCCAAGTTTCATGCTAAAAAAAAAAATTGAACAATAGGGAAAACAGGTTGTCAGCCATGTTTTATCAGCAGGAAAGAATGTGGTATAGCAGGAATGTGAGTTCTGAGCTCTGCCAGCAGGCTGAGAGCCCTGAGCATTGCCAGGCCCTGTTCTTGCTGACAATTGGACAATAAGGCTGAGAGGCTTCTGTTGTTTCACTTACACATTGCTGTGTTGAGTTCATTTCCAAAGCCAAAAAGGAAAATGTTATCCACTTGCTAGTAAGAAGTGGAAAAGTATCGTAACAGAGAGTAACCAGAATCAGGGAGCTTCGGGCTGCTGGAAATGGAAGGGTACCCATAAGGCATGCCCAGGACCCAGCAGTGTTGTCTCAGAGGTTCCCAAGACCACCCCTAAACTCAGAAACCCACCGGAAGGACTCATGGGACCCAGAATATAGTTACGTTGAGGTTTATTACACAGTTCATGACCAAGTTTTAGCAATGTAGGAAGGACACAGGCAGTCTGGAGGAATCTGCACCAGCTTCCCTGTGCTGTCACCCTCCCATGAGGTATCACACAGAACACATTCCTCCCCCAGCAGTGAAAACACAGCAACATGTTTGCAGTGTTTCTGCCCGTGGAAGCCCATTAGAGATCTAGCTGGGGGCTGGTCACTTACGTACCTTTTCCCTGGCACATACCAAAATCCCAGACTCCCAGTAGGAAAGCAGGTGTTCAGCATAAACCAAATGGTTTGTGTGAACAGTCTAGGCACAGTGAACTACTCTTACCATTAACTGGCCTGGGAGTACTCTCGGAGCTGAGTTCCCAGACATCAGCCAAAAATCCATTTTGTAAGCAAGCTTTCTAAAAGGAGAGTGGTCTCAGACCTTCTGTGCTCTTTTTCTGCACAGGTATAAACTCACAGATGCCACCAAAGGCCTATCTACACCTGCCCTGCCCTGCCCTGTAGAAGTCTATAATTATCTGTTCAGGAGCATTCCAGAGGTCACATATTTCCCTGCTCTCTAGACCAGCACATTGCCTCAGCCCTGCATTCAGCCAGCTCAGCCCTCATCTCTCTGCCGAGCTTTGCCCATGCCAGCAAAACAGAGCATGGCACTGGAGCCAAGCCAACGGTTCAGTAAAAAAGCCCAGGCATCTCCCCAGTAGATCTTCCTCAAGGCCCCCGTGGAAGGTGCTGGGAGTATGGGCCACCCTAGTAATCCCGAGGGTAGAAACTTACTTTCTTACAATTCTATCATCTTCCTCCCTTAGGAAAAGGCCAAGCTCCAGTGTTTGATGTATTTGAAGCTTTTCTCAATACCGACAACATCCAGGTCTTTGCTAATGCAGCCACTAGCTACATCATGTGCCTTATGAAGTTTGTCAAAGGACTGGGTAAGCAGAACTTTTCTCTCATGCCTCGTAACAGCTGAGGACCCTTTCCAGGGTGGCTCTGTATGGCTGGAGACGGGGCCCACTGACTGCCTGGAGCAAGCACGCATCTGGGATACAAGCAGGTGGTGTGGCACCGTGCACTCAGAAGCAGAAACTTACTGTAAAAGCAACTTGAATTTTATCCAAAGTTGATACTTTTCATTGTGTTCATGGAATATCTTATAGCATATTTTTAATCTATTTGCTTATTATTTTCTACCAACTTTATTGTCAAAGAATAATATCAACCTTGTATTTTCCCTTTTTAAAAGGTTCTCAGGCTCCAGGTCTAATCAGACTCCATGGAAACTCTCAAAATTTTAAGTTTCTCAACATTTTGGTTTAACTAAGTGTCCCTCCCTTTCATTTCACCCCAGATAAACCCGTGCTCTGTAAAAATCTGCTATCACAGGTCATGTTGTATAGTGAGAATCTGTTTTGTTAAGGTGTTTCTAAATTAAGTATAAAATTATCTAGGTAGTTCCTGAAATACACGAGGCTTTCAAAAAGGGAGACTTCTATACTTAGAAAATATATTTTATAATTAATAAAACCTAGGGTAGGAGGAATTCTTAACTCCTGCTAAAAAGTTAGGAAATCAAACTCAAGCTGCTAATCATATGACACTGAGAATAGATTTCTGCATAAAGGCAATTATTTAATATAATGTTGAATAATCTCAGGTTGGAAATCTTAGAACATTCATAGAATTCTGGAGGCTGAGAAGTCCCACAATAGACCCTCTGCAAGCTGGAAAACCAGGGAAGCTGGTAACATGGCTCAGTTCACGTTCAAAGGCCTCAGAATGAGGGGCACTGAGGGTATAACTCTTAGTCTGAAGCTGGAGGCCTGAGAAGCTATAGCTCTAAGACAGGAGAAGGGTATCCCAGCTCCAGAAACAGAGACAGAGAGAATTCTCCTTTTCTCTCTGCCTTTTGTTCTCCCTGGGCCTCAGCTGATTAGATGGTGTCTGCCTGCACTGGGCAAGGGTGGAGCTCCCTTACTCAGTCTGACTCAAACACCAACCTTTTCCAGAACCAACCTCACAGATGCATCCAGAAATCATGCTTTATCAGTCATCTGGGTCCCCCCAATCCAGTCAAGCGGACACCCGAAATAAACCATCACATAGAAGATATTGGAAACAGCCTCGGTTTTTTTCCTTCTGTGAATTATAAGATGGAGTTAGTTATTTGCATGGGGCCTGGGTTCAATGGAAAAGGTAAAGCCCCCTGTATAGTCTTGGTGCCTGTGTCCTGCCTGGCTCCAGGGCATGCCATTCACATAGACTTGGATGTGTTCAAATACACAGTGGCCACAGTCAAAACCTTTGGGATGCCTGCTGTAATCATGGATAGGAAATGAATGTGTTGGTAATTCCCACCTGCTTATTTCAACAGGAATTTGACCTGGTCTGTGTGTTTATATTATAAAATGTGTTCATCTAAACTGGGAGTTGGCAAGCTATATCCCACCGTTTTTATAAATGCAGTTTGATGAGAACATAGCATGCTCATTTGTCGATGGCTGCTTCCAAACTACTGTGATGGAGTTGAGTGGCTGCAATACAGACAGTGTGACCTGCAGAGCCTGAAGTATTTACTCTCTGGCCTTTTGCCAAAAAGTTTGCTAACCCTTGATCAAAAACATAAGAAATGTTTTGTTTATTGTTGTTGTTTTTTTTTAAAGGAGAAACATGCCTCTTCTAAATTTTAACTAACGCCTAGTAATTATGTCTGTTTACTCACTGGGGAGGGTTCTAGCTCTTACAATTGTAGACAATTAGAAGCAATTACAATAAATGAAATTATTTGATTAAACGTATAGAAATGGATTCATTATGAGAAGAGAAATTCTAATAATTCAGTTACTATTCTTACAGAAAAACCTAGATACCCCTCTGCAGACATGTTAAATCTCTAGAAAAAAATAGAAAAACCATTTAAATGCAATTAAGTAGTCTCTGTCCCCAAACCCCAGATGTTTAGACTCTTCCCAGATCCCTCATTTATCATCACCATTTAATGCTACACACCGGCAGGGAAAGAAATCCTTTTCCAAATGGAGAGAGGGAAGTGCTTCATTCCAGCCCAATCCAGGACTTGCCTCTGGGATTGTCCTCTGTCATCAAGTTACTCCCTCTAACAGCAGGTCCCTTTGTACGTGTACCCATGTACACGTACATCGATTAGTGGAAGGGGGAGCTACTAAACCATATCATCTCAACAAAACGATACGTGGCACAGTATGATCCCAATTGTATTTTTTTTTTTTTTTTGAGACAGAGTCTTGCTCTGTTGCCCAGGCTGGAGTGCAGTGGTGCAATCTCGGCTCACCACAACTTCCACCTCCTGGCTTCAACCGATTCTCCTGCCTCAGCCTCCCCAGTAGCGGGATTACAGGCATGCATCACCACACCCAGCTAATTTAGTATTTTTAGTAGAGACAGGGTTTTTCCACATTGGTCAGGCTGGTCTCGAACTCCCGACCTCAGGTGATCCACCCGCCTCAGCCTCCCAAAGTGCTGGGATTGCAGCCATGAGCCACTCACCGCGCCTGGCCCCAACTGTATTTAACATGTGCACATGCAGGGGAGAGAATGGCTGAAATGATTTTCCTCAGGGCTGTGCAGTTTGAAGTCATTTTTCTCCTTTTCTCTAGCTCTTTTAGTAGCTATTTGGTGCACTAGTGCTATTGAGTCAACAGGTCTCCTGTTGAAGGGAGCCCGCAAGAGTTAACACTGTTGGTCTCTGTCCTTATGCCACCCCTAGGGGAGGTGGACTGTAAAGAGATTGGAGACTGTGTCCCGGCACCCGGAGCGCCGTCCACAGACCTGTGCCTCCCAGCCCTGGACTACCTCAGGCGCTGCTCTCAGGTAGGGGAGGGGTCCAGCTGAGCGCCAGGCCTGGAAACCTGCCTCAGAAGATGCTCTCACAATGCGCATGGGGGTCTTTTGCCGAAGCCCAAGAGAGATGCTTTGCCATCTCTGAGTAGATTGGGGCTCAGATGTGAAGTCTGCATCTCCTTTTTCTATGAAGGAAAGCAAATAATGAAAACATACTAGAACACAGCATTGCATGCTGAGATCTCTGAAACTTCTCCCTCACACTCAGAGGCCCGAACTACCGGAATCTCTGTGTCTGCATGAGGTTTTAGGGGAAGGAGTCACGAGGTCATGGAAAGTCTTTCTGAGGGCACCAAAAAGTGGAGGGGGTGGTGCAAGTGGTGAAGAGGGACATTAATAAAAGAAAGACATGTTCAGTCAAGATCACCTCGTAGAGATGGGCAGATCACCTGAGGTCAGGAGTTCAAGACCAACCTGGACAACATGGTGAAACCCCATCTCTACTAAAAATACAAAAATTAGCCAGATGTGGTGGCACAGGTCCATAATCCCAGCTACTTGGGAGGCCGAGGGAGGAGAATTGCTTCAACCCAGGAGACGGAGGTTGCAAGGTTGCAGTGAGCTAAGATCACACTATTGCACTCCAGCCTGGGTGACAGAGCAAGACTCTGTCTCAAAAAAATTTTTTTCATCTAGTAAAAAGGCAGAATAAAACAGTGCTTGTCAAAGTGAGCAATGAGTGTCACTGTGCCCATTTTTCTCTGCCTGATGATGTGCCCACTCCCTGAAGCCATTTCTTTGTACGCTTCAGTGACACACCTCTCTCAGTACTTGCTCACCTGTCTTCCCACACGGTGTCCCTGGGCCTCTTTGGGGATCTATGTACAGCCTCTTCCTGGGGACAGCACTGAGCCCATGGCTTAAGAAGGGACACACATCCCTGGCTTCTCCATCCAGCTGCCTCCCCAGGCCCCGTGTGACATGACCCCTGCCTGGCTCCCTCCCCACCCTCACGTCCTTCCCTCTCACAGTGCTACAGCCATGCTGGGCTTCTGCCCTCCCCCAAATATACCTGCTCATTACTGCCCAGGGCCATCGCTGCTTCCTCTGCTGGGACTCTCTCCACAGATTCTAGGTGCCACTCTTTATCTCCCAGATCTCATCTGAAACGTCACCTCCTCAGAGCGCAGGGCTAAAGGATCTGCCAACTCCTGCCAAGAGTCCCCTGTGTGGTCACGTTTTGTTTTTTCTTTTTTCCTGAGGCAGAATCTTGCTCTGTCGCCCAGGCTGGAGTGCAGTGGCACAATCTCAGCTCACTACAACCTCCACCTCCCAGGTTCAAGAGGTTCTCCTGCCTCAGCCTCCCAAGTAGTGCCACCACACCCAGCTAATTTTTGTATCTAGGAGAGACAGGGTTTCTCATGTTGTCCAAGCCGGTCTCGAACTCCAGACCTCAAGAGAATAGCCGGCCTCGGCCTCCCGAGTGCTAAGATGACAGGCGTGAGCCACCATGCCCGGCCTTCACTATTTCTAGTACCACCTGTTTAGTTTTTTCTGTAGCATTGATGTCTGAAATGTGATTATTTTAGAAAGGATTGTAGTTGGTGAGACCCACCAGGACAGGAATTTTGTCTGTTTGCTCACAGCCATGGTTCCTCCAACAATGTGGGCATGGCAGGATTCTCATTAATGAAGACAGAAGGATCTTCGGAAGTTTGTCCCAGTAGCAGAGACCCCACGGGGGCCTGGTCAGTAGTCACAAGAGGGGGATGAAGAGCCCGGGCCACTCTGCTGGCTCTGCTTCTGAGACCTTCCTCTTTCCCTCCTGGCTCCAGCCTCCATTTCTCCAAGTGCTCTTCTCCCTGTGTTTCCTGAGAGGTTGAGTAAAGGGAAGGAGAAGTCAAAGTCTGGTATCTCATTGGCCTGTGGACTGACCTCTCGGTGATACCCACAGAACACTTTTTCCTATAGGCAAAAATTCTTGACATGTTTCATGGTTCCATGGGTAGGTTTATAAAGTCTATAAAACTCATATGTAATTAAAATACTGGAAAATTATCCAGAGGATCCTTTTTCTGTCTACTTTTTTGTTGCCATTGAATGCCATTTCATCTGTTTCATGGGATAAATGCCTCTTGTAAGCTACCTTTATAAATCCAAATCACAATCAAACTTTCGACGTCTAGTTTCCCATCTCCCTTTAGTACTAGTGTATCATTTCATGACTGTGTAACACCCACAGTGAAGCTTTTTCCAGGATATAATTGCAATTTGTCTTTGTTTAAATAGTTATTGGCAAAAATCTACAAAATGCCCTTGAAGCCAATATTCCTTAGTGGGAGACTTGCCAGCTTGCCTCGAAGACTTCAAGAACAGTCAGCCAGCAGTGAGGATGGAATTGAATCAGTCCTGTCTGATTTTGATGATGACACCGGTAAGTTAATTGATTGGACTAAACCAGGTTATTTGCTGTGTTCATATTCCCAGAAGCATAAGTCATAAACAAAGTATCTTAAGCTTCTGGAAATTGTCTTAGTCCATTTTGCACTGCTATAAGAGAATACCGGAGAGTGAGTAATTTATCAATAACAGATTTATTTCTTACAGTTCCGGAGGCTGAGAAGCCAAAAGTTGAGGGCTGGCATCTGATGAGCACCTTCTTGCTGTATCATCCCACAGAGGAAGGGCAAGAGAGCACTCAAGGAGTTGAGAGTGGTGGGGAGAGAAGGGAGCCAAACTCATGCTTTGATCGGGAACCCATTCCCGAGATAACTAACTCACGTCCGTGATAACAACATTAATCCATTCATGAGGACAGAGCCCTCATGACCTAATCACCTCTTAAAAGTCTCATCTGTCAACACTGTTGCATTATAAAGTTTCCAACACATGAATTTTGGGGGACACATTCAAGCCATAGCATTCCACTCTGGCCCCCAAAATTCAGGTTCTTCTCACATGCAAAATACATTAATTCCATCCCAGGAGTCTCAAAGCCTTGTTTCAACACCAACTCAAGAGTCTCGTCTAAATCAGGTATTGTTTAAAGTAATGCATGATTCATTCCAAAGCAAATTTCTCTCCAGCTGTGGGCCTGTGAAGTTAACAAATTGCATGCTTCCAAAATACAAGGGTAGGAAGGCATAGGACAGACGTTCACATTCTAAAGGGGGAGAAATAGGCAAGACAGGAGTAACATGCCCCAAGTGAGTCCAAAAACCCAACAGAGCAGGCATCAAATCCTAAGACTCCAGATGCACTTGCCATGAATATGTGAACTTTGGGGGAAATGGTCAAACCATAGCATAGATCATAAGAATGATCATCTATTTTTGTAATTATTTTTTGTAATTCTGTCACAAGAAGTCTGCTTAAAGTTTCCATGGACTTTTCAAAAACATCACTTTACAATGGATACCTCTATACCCATCCTTTTAAAATGGATTCCTCTGTTTAAAACTAGCGCAGATTTGCAAATTTCATGTAAGTAGTTCCTAACTCTCAATTCTCTCGACTTTAGCAAATTGGAATGAAGTTCCATTGGTGCCCAGGTACTTAAATTGGTAATTGTCTTTTAATACCTTTTAGAAAACAAATCATTATACAATTGCTTCCTACAGGACTATTTGGTTAGAGATTGGGGAAATTAAGCCATTACTAAAGAGAGAATCTATTTGTGACTGGTGACGCTGAAGGCTCACGAAAGGAATGATTTTAAAGAATTTGTTTCAAATTAGGTCCCATGTGATCTCCTGTGAATCAGAGTTCAAGCTAGTAACTGGATCATTTTCAGATGGATTAACTCAAGCTCATGCCTTCTGTCTTCTGTCTCCTGTCTCAGAAGACCCTGTCTTGTTCTATATCTAGAATTGGATATCATACCCTCAAATAGGTCTAATTTCTGGGTATAAGTTATTTCCAACTCTTTTATAAAGGACTTCTGAGGGGAAGATTTTTGTTTTTGTTTTATTTGGATGTTACAAATTTATTTCATGGGGGTGCCTAAGAGATTTAAATTTTTTGATGGAGATTATAAACAACAAAATCTCACAAGTTCGGTTTAGTTGTGAGGAATAATTATAGGAAAGAATAAATATCTAATGTAGAGAACAATTAAAGTATTGAAGGTGGCTAGATATTGCCTAATAGAGGTTTCAATTTAATGATTAGATAAGAACAAGTTTTACTTAGCATTTTAAACCTCCAACCCAGATGATTATAAGCAGAAGTTAATGTTGTTTATCTGTAATAACACTATTTAAAACAGCTGTAAACAGTTGTGTATGTAATGGCCACATTCTCTTTCCCATTTGTGCAAATCTTTGACTTTTTTTTCTAGGAACTCCATCTTCTAAGGGATACAGTTCAGTCCAGCACCTATCTAAGATTTCTACATAATCAATATATCGAGGACTTTAAAGTTACTATTACGTAGATGTAGTAAATAAGAACAAAAAAGGAAATCAGTAACAGCTTTAAATTAGTTTTAAAAAATTAAACAATCCTCGACATTGATACATTCTCAGATACTATTTCTCTTGTTTTCAAAGGCAAATAATTACATTTTTCCCTTATGGAAATTTCAAACATATACAAGACTTGTATATTTTGAACATACATAATATATACATATACAGATACTTATATGTTGAATATACAGAACTAAACAGAATAATATACTTACCCAGCTTCAACTATTACCAATTTATGGCTAATCTTGGATCATGTCTATCTTTGCTCTCTCTTCCTCTTTCTCGATATTTTAAGGCAAATCCCCAACATAGCATTTTATCTGTAGATGTTTCTGTGTGTGTTCTTTAAAGATAACAAACATAAGCATGACACCACTATCACACCTCAAAATCAACCATAATTTATAGTACATTAGAGGTACAAAGGACAGGAGTGAGGAAGAAAGGAGAGTAACTGTTTAATGGCTCCGAAGTTTTGGTTTGAGATGATGAAAATGTTTTGGAAACAGTAGTGATAGTTGCACAACACTGTTGTCATGAATACCACTGAACTGTCCTTGTGGAAATGGCTAAAATGGCTTTTTCTGTTCTACATATTTACCACCATAAAATCATTTTTTAAAAAAGATAGATGAAGGTGATGGAACTGGATGGCTATCTTATTGATTTGTGATCATCAGCTCCCTAGAAACCTGACAGCCATTTCAACTTAGAATTTCCTTACTCAGGCCGGGCGCGGTGGCTCAAGCCTGTAATCCCAGCACTTTGGGAGGCCGAGGTGGGTGGATCACGAGGTCGAGAGATCGAGGCCATCCTGGTCAACATGGTGAAACCCCGTCTCTACTAAAAATACAAAAAACTAGCTGGGCGTGGTGGCGCGTGCCTGTAATCCCAGCTACTTGGGAGGCTGAGGCAGGAGAATTGCTTGAGCCCAGGAGGCAGAGGTTGCGGTGAGCCGAGATCGCGCCACTGAACTCCAGCCTGGGTAACAAGAGCGAAACTCCGTCTCAAAAAAAAAAAAATTTCCTTACTCTATCACGTTTTTATTAAAGGGGAAGAAGGAGGAAATGTGAGTGGTATTTTTCCCCTTGACTTTGTCAGAACACATAAATCATCATCTGCTCACGTCTGTGGGCACTGAAGACTAAGACGCTGGGTGATGGCTCACATCTGTATAGCACTTGGCAGTTTACATACAATGTTTAATAAGATCTTGGGATTGTTATTATGTCTAACTGAATTTCCTACTGGTCTGCTTTTTGGTTTCCAGGTCTGATAGAAGTCTGGATAATCCTGCTGGAGCAGCTGACAGCGGCTGTGTCCAATTGTCCACGGCAGCACCAACCACCAACTTTGGATTTACTCTTTGAGCTATTGAGAGATGTGACCAAAACACCAGGTAAGTATTTCTCTGTCTGTCATTTGGGGGAATGCTTATACATATAACTCTTTTCAGGAGGCTATTTCTGCAGGTGTCTACCTGTTTTCACTGTTTCCTAGACTTAGTACAAAGCTTCACACGTGTAAGAGATGCCCAATAAATGTTTGTTGAATGGTAGTGATGTTTAAGATATGGCCTGTTTAGTGTTTGCATTCCTTCCTAGAAGTCTGGTTACAAATGTTGTGTGGTGGCCAGTTACTTGGATGTGCGGGATGTCCACGTTAATCAGACCAAGGCTGTGGCATCCGTGTCTCCATGAACCATTTGGCTTTGCCGTGTTCCATGGTCACAGCCTTCCTTTGCGGCAGGATCTCACAGTCATATGCTCTTGGTCCCTAGGCTGTTGGTTAGGCTCACTGGGTCTTCCACTTGCAGTTATATGCAGTATTAAGATACCAACACCCCATTTGTGCAAGGGTCATAGGGGATTAAACTTGGAAAAAGACAGTGAGTGCTCACCTCGTACAATGCACCTGAGAGTCTAAGAAAAGAATGACATTTAGGAATTTATTTATTGTGAATTAATCAATTTTAGTATATACATGTATTCATCCCAGTTTCTCAAGATCAAAGAAAATTTTTTTATTGAAATGTATTTTACTAATAGAATCAGATCCTAAATGAAGCCACTTTCATGCTAAGAGGAGGTCTGTACTCATCATAATGAAGACTTGATAATTGACACTTTTTCATAAATCTATAGCAAAGTTTATATTATTAAACAAACCACCATAGATACTCCCACATGTTAAAAGGTTAAAAGCCTTCCATCAAAGAATAAGTAGCTATTTTATAGAATTAATTGCATACTGCTATTTCTAAATCTGTTGTACTGATCAGTACCATATTCTGCTTTCACACTGATTGCCACTAAATTTGTGTGAAGAGCATTTAATCCCCTTCTGTTCCTAGAAGCATGTCATCTAAGGAAATTATCAATAATAAAGACAAGATTGTATATATAAGATGTTTGCTGAAATACCTTGAATACCAAAGTTATGAACACCCTAAAGTGGAAGCAGTTAATTGTGATAAAAGCATATAAATATTCTGCAGGCATTAAAATATCTGCGAATAATATTTAATGATGTGAATATTTACAAAGCCTTATGTTAAAATTCACATACTACAGAGTACAATATCAACTATATGAAATTTTATGCAATTATAAATACAAGCAGACATGCATTCAAAAAGTCCTAAAAGGAAATACATCGAAATGTGACTGTCTCTAGGTGAGTTTTTTCTTTTGTATTCTCATGTAATTTCCATGCTTATTATAAAATGGATGCTTTGCTTTTGTAATCATAACTTCAAAGATTCCTCAACATTTCCACAATGTTGAACAAATAAGCACAATGATTTTCATCATAGCATAGTCTATAAAACAAAAAAAAAATTAGAAACACCATAAATGTTCATCAGTAAGGAAATGGATAAGTAAACTGTTGTAAAGTTTGTAATGGATAAGTAAACGAGGAATATCCAAATTTGCTGACAAAGAATAATCTCTAACATTTTGGGGGTTTCTCTGAAACGGAGGTCTTTCCCAGGCTGGAGTGCAGGTGGTGTGATCATAGCTCACTGCAGTCTCAAATTCCTGGGCTCAAGTGATCCTTCCCCCTCAGCCTCCTGAGTTGCTGAGGCTACCAGCACTCCACAATGCCCAGCCAATTTTTTTTTTTTTTTTAAGAGAAGGGATTTCACAGTGTTGCCCAAGCTAGTCTCAAACTACTGGGCTTAATTAAGCAATCTTCACACCTCAGCCTGCAGAGTAGCTGAGATTACAGGCGTGCACTGCCATGGCCAGTTCTGACAACTATTATTAAGTGAAAAACATGAGTATGCAGAGCAAAGTTCACATTATCTCATTTATATAAAATAAAAACAAAACTCTACATTTCCCCATGTAGTTAGATTTCATAAATATATAGAGTTAGATTTCAAAGGGTATTTTCTTATACATGTTTGTTTGTGTGTTTACTTCTGGGTCCTAGGAGTTGACAAGGTGATATTTTAGCTTTACCAGCAATATTTGAATGTTTTAGGAATATATTCATATATTGCCCACATAACTAAAATCCTGCGAAAACAAAAAGGGAAAATGCCACTGAAGACTGTACATTCCCCCATCAGCAGTAAATTCTTTTCTCTGCACTTTCTCAGCAAATGCAGGGATCCTTCAAAAGAGAACAACAATGTCAGGTGAAGGCAAAGAGCTTCCCTTTCATTACAGATTGTTGCTATGCTGACTTTTCTTTTTTAGGACCAGGGTTCGGTATCTATGCAGTGGTTCACCTCCTCCTTCCTGTGATGTCTCTGTGGCTCCGCCGTAGCCATAAAGACCATTCCTACTGGGATGTGGCCTCTGCCAACTTCAAGCACGCTATTGGACTGTCCTGTGAGCTGGTGGTGGAGCACATTCAAAGCTTTCTACATTCAGGTATTTAAAGTGCCACAGCAGTTCATTCTGGGTATTTCTTTGGTAGACAGCATCATTGTCTTAAAAAGTCATAGTAAATACCTAATGCAAATACAAATGCAGGGTTTTTGTCCTGGGAATTATTAAAATAGAACAAACTGGCCAGTGCCAGTCTTGTAAAAGAAGATTTTCAAAGAGAAAATTCATACCCATGTGTCGTCTACAAAATTTTCAAGCAGAATGCTCAAAATATATGTGTGGCAGAAAATAAAATACCTGGCTCATGCCTGTAATCCCAGCACTTTGGGAGGCTGAGGTGGGTAGATCATGAGGTCAGGAGTTTGAGAACAGCCTCACCAACATGGTGAAACTCCGTCTGTTCTAAAAATACAAAAATTAGCCAAGTGTGGTGGCACCTGCCTATAATCCCAGCTACTCGGAAGGCCGAGGCAGGAGAATCGCTTGAACGGGGAGGCAGAAGTTGCAGTGAGCCAAGATTGCACCATTGCACTCCAGCCCGGGCAATAGCATAGGACTCCATCAAAAAAGAAACAGAGAGAATGGCCGGGCTCGGTGGCTCAAGCCTGTAATCCCAGCACTTTGGGAGGCCGAGGTGGGTGGATCACGAGGTCAAGAGATCGAGACCCTCCTGGTCAACATGGTGAAACCCCGTCTCTACTAAAAATACAAAAAAATTAGCTGGGCATGGCGGCGCGTGCCTGTAATCCCAGCTACTCAGGAGGCTGAGGCAGGAGAATTGCCTGAACCCAGGAGGCGGAGGTTGCGGTGAGCCGAGATTGCGCCATTGCACTCCAGCCTGGGTAACAAGAGCGAAACTCCGTCTTTAAAAAAAAAAAAAAAGAAACAGAGAGAAAAAAAAAATACATAGTAAGAGATCTGGGATACCTGGGCATTAGGAGAGGGGAGGCAAATTTAGATATATAATAAAGAAATATCCCTGTAGCCTGGGGGGATAGGTGGATATCTCCTGTCATCCTGCTTCATCTGGGGAGGCTAAATGGAGGAGGTAGGTTTTTAAAAAGGCTTCTATTATGGGCAAGAAGTAGCTTAACAAGCTAGCGATGAAGAGAAATGTTTTAATATTGAGGGCACTTTGTAGAGGCTGTGAAAGTGTGAGATGGACAGTAAGCTGAAGCCAGCAGATGGAGAGGGACCTAGAGGCAGGGGTATGTCTGCTGTGGTCCCAGTGGAGCCGCATGTGTGACGATCTAGGTGTCCAGGAGCAGAAGAAGCATTGATGCTAGCCACGGAGCTTATAAATCGAAGGCATGGAATATCACGGTGAGACAAGAGGTTCCCTTGCTGGAAAGGACAGAGAAGTTAAGGAGGATGTTGACCCCAGGGGAGTCTAAGTTTAGCAAAGACAATTTACCCTGCAAAAAAAAAAAAAAAAAGAACATCAATTGCAAAAGAAAACAAGTGAGTTTTTCCACATATAGGTGGTAACTGGTAACCATATCCCTAAGGGTAGCCACGTGTTCCTGGCCAGGTATTGCTTTGCACAGTGTGAGACTCTGATATAGTAGGAACACATAAAAGTGAACTACATATTTTATTTTTATTTCTCTAGAAGTGGATGGAACATGCTGAAATTGGGTAAAAATCTAAGAAAATTATTGTTTTACTGGTTTTTTAGGGGGTGGAGGATAGGACCATTTTTCTCATTGTTCTATTTCTTTTTCCCAGATGTCTGCATATCTTTTTATCACTCAGACTTTCTGTTGCTGTAGATGGCCATTTCAATCTATCTCTTTACACTAGAGCTGCGTGAAACTGTGATTTTACTGTTTCCCGTAGATATCAGGTACGAGAGCATGATCAATACCATGCTGAAGGAGCTCTTCGAGCTGCTGGTCGCCTGTGTGGCCAAGCCCACCGAAACTATCTCCAGAGTGGGCTGCTCCTGTATTAGGTGAGCAAAAGCTTTCCTGGCTCTCCACAAAGCTGGAGTTTTTATTTTAAAATCTAAGGAAATTTCATTGTCTTTGTGGTAGCCATCTATTTTTGCATTGCTTTCTGTAAGCAGACTTTTGTAATTAAAAATGACTATATGCTAATAATTGTTCATTTCAGTGTTTAGTGAGCAAATGTATATTGTGTAAGGCATTTTACAAAGTACTCTGGTTCAGTTTCTCAAAATAAAACCTACAGAAGGCAAACAGGCCTATGAAAAGGTGCTCAGCATCAGTGACCATAAGAGAAATGTTAACTGAAGCTACAATCAGATATCATCTCATCCCAGCTGAAATAGCTTATCCAGAAGACAGGTAATAACAAATTCTGGAGAAAAGGGAACCCTCATACACTGTTGGTGGGAATGCAAATTAGTACAGCCACTATGGAGAACAGTTTGGAGGTTCCTCAAAAAACTAATATTAGAGCTACCATATGATCCAGCAATCACATTGCTGGGTATATACTCAAAAGAAAAGAAATAAATATATCAAAGAGATAGCTGCCCTTGCATGTTCACAATAGTCAAAATTTGGAAGCAAGCTAAGTGTATTAGTTCATTTTGATGCTGCTGATAAAGACACACCTAAGACTGGGAAGAAAAAGAGGCTGAATGGACTTACAGCTCCACGTGGTGGGAAAGCCTCACAATCATAGCAGAAGGCAAGGAGGAGCAAGTCACATCTTACGTGGATGGTGGCAGGCAAAGAGGAAGCTTGCTCAGAGCCACAGGGTACCCAGACATTTGGTCAAACGTTATTCTAGGTGTGTCTCTGGGGGTGTTTCTGGATTCGAAGAACATTTAAACTGGGGAAGATAGCAAAGCAGATGGCATTCCCTAATGGGGGTGGGCCTCGTCCAATCAGTTGAAGATCAAAATAGAACAAAAATGCCAAGTAAGACGGTCCTTTGCCTGCCTGACCATTTGAGCTGGAAAATCAGTCTTCTCCTGCCTCTGGACTGGACTTACATCTCCCGGTTCTCAGGCTTTCAGACTTGGTCTGGAACTATACCACTGGCTCAGGGAAAACTCATTAAAACCATCAGATCTCGTGAGACTTGTTCACTATAATAGTGTGGGAAAGACCCAGTTCCATGATTTAGTTATCTCCCACTGGGTCTCTCCCACAACATATGGGAATTCAAGATGAGATTTGGGTGAGGACACATCCAAACCCTATCAGTGTCCATCAACAGATGAATGCATAAAGGAAATGTGGTACACATACACAACTGAGTACTATTCAGCCATAAAAAAGAATGGGATTCTGTCATTTACAACAAAAAGGGAATGAGAGGTTGTGCTAAGTGAAATAAGCCAGGCACAGAAAGACCAATATCATATATGTTCTTACTTATTTGTGGGAGCTAAAAATCAAAACAATTGAACAATCGAAGTATGTTACCAGAGGCTGCAAAGGGTAGTGGGGGATGGGGATGGTTAATGGGTACAAAGAAAGTAGTCAGAAAGAATGAATAAGACTGAGTATTTCATGGCACAGCAGGGTGACTATAGTCAACAATACTGTACATTTTACAATAACAAAGAGTGTAATTGGACTCCTGGTAACAAAAAGGACAAATACTTGAGGGGATGGGTAGCCCATTTTCCGTGATGTGATTAGGATACATTGCATGCTTGCATTAAAACATGCACCCCATACAAATATACATATACCATGTACCCATGATAATTAAAGTTAACAAAACAAATTTAAGTACTCCAGTTCCCAGAAAGTAATCTAAACTAAAGGCCCTACCCTCAAGAAGCTTAGAGCCTATTCAAAATGATACAGCAAGAGAGAGGGTCACATGAAAAATGGTGACAGTGCGGAGTAACTGCGAAGTGCCCGTAGGGCAGCCAGCAAGGGTCTTGTTGTGGCAGTGACACTGGTCACATCCTCTAAGGTAGACAAGCATGGGGAAGGTGGGGACTTTCCAAGCAGAAAAACAGAATGAACAAATAGCATTGAGATAAGAGTTATAAGTGACAATATAAGAGTTTGAGATTTCATTTTGCTTGTTAGTTGGAAAGGAGTGATGGAAAATGGGACTAGAATCCAAAATTCAGTACAGAATATATACAGTCTTGCATACAAATCTAAGTTTAATGGTTGGCCTATTTGTAGAGGGGATCGTTGATATTTCTGTATTAAAATGGTTTAGGAAGTATTTTGACAGTGGAATACTAGACGGTTGAGAGATAGGGAGACTTTCCAGGGAGCTGCAGAATAAATCTACGCATGAGTCTATACGGCCTAAATTTTGTGGCGACAAAATGGGATTCAGGACTCCTTTGCGTGTTTCTTTTGGCAGATATGTCCTTGTGACAGCAGGCCCTGTGTTCACTGAGGAGATGTGGAGGCTTGCCTGCTGTGCCCTGCAAGATGCGTTCTCCGCCACACTCAAGCCAGTGAAGGTACATCACTGGAAGGAAGCCCTCCCTGGAGCACTTCTAACTGTCTCTAGCTCCCTGATGCCTTATCATGTTGGTGGGTTCTGCCTCTAAGCAGGCAGTCTCACTTTAGATCTTGCAGAGAGTGAGAAAGAAGTTGCTAGGCCTGTACTTTTGTCTCAGATACAGTGATGATCTCAGATCCAAGGCTGGGCCTCAGTGAGATGCACTCACTGGGCATCTGCTGTTTCTCCCCAGGACCTGCTGGGCTGCTTCCACAGTGGCACGGAGAGCTTCAGCGGGGAAGGCTGCCAGGTGCGGGTGGCAGCCCCATCCTCCTCCCCAAGTGCCGAGGCCGAGTACTGGCGCATTCGAGCCATGGCCCAGCAGGTAAGGGTGGGGGCTTTTGATCTCAAGGGCTCTAGAAACTTGAAACACATGTTAGGAGACCTCCCTTGAAGGTCTTGCATCACCAAATTGCCTTTCATTCCCTGAGGGACATACATCTTGTGACTCCCAACTCTTGCCAGTACCATTCTTTGCCGGGAATGACTGGACCCAATCAACAGCATTACCTCCTCTCCATCATCTCTTGTTTGTTGCATCCACTAGTGCCCAGATCCAATAGAATGATTTCAGCAGCGTGGTCACTGTCCCTTATACCTAACTTGCTTGAGCTACCTATAAGTAGTCGCTTAAATATTATTGTTACTGCTAAACTGTGAGTGCCTAACAATGCCACTCATTTGGGTGTTTTTTTATATATATATATCTTTAATTCACAACACAGAACTTAACATTTAAACATTGCTTCCTAAATTTGAGTTGAATGTAGCATTACAGTTCAAGTGTACTCACTCATGCAGGAATCATCATATACCAATGGCTTTTTCTTCTTGAGACACATGTAAGAAGTCACAAAATTTGATCGTTAGCTCCTGAGGAGCAGAGAACATATTCTGTATATTTACCTTGGTATTTTTAGAGCAAGGCCTAGAGAAGATGCTTAGTATGTTTTTGTTGAATCAGTGGGTAACCGAATCACAGAAATATCAGAAGAATACAGTAGTGTCATGAGCTACAGAGATGCCCTCAGCTCCTAAGTGATATGGCAGTCTGCCTCTAGGAAACCCTATATGTGACTCTAAGCAGCAGTCCAGCTAAATGCCATCCCTGAATTCACATATATTCATAACCATGCTGTTCATAGTAGTGAAAAATGGAAATGGACAAAATTCCCAATAACCATTGACTGGCTACATATTCCATCATGTAATAGCAACAGACATGCCTAAACTGGGTCTTCATATGCAGACACTATTTTGCATATATATATTAATGTGTATACATGATGTGGGTTTAAAATATTAAACAAGTTTTACAAATGTAATTGAACTGTCACGTTCGAGTTAAATTTGAAGAAAACAGTTGGAAGTTATACTCAAAAGGCAAGGCCCCTTTCTCTACCAGATGTGTTTAAATTCTTAAAATCTTCTCTTAACACACTGATCATCTAGGATTCCCTGATTACCCATGTAAAGAGCTCAGTTAGTTGAGAAGTTTCTTGGCCAGGTTTGGCTTCCGCAGGGCTTTTCCCAGCTATCTTGAGGTAGTGGGACAAGAATCTTCTACCTTTGGTTTCTCACACCTGTGATGAGCACATGCCTAACATCTGGGACTTGATGATTCTGCTGGCTCTGAAGGAAGGGAGCACATCCCATGAAGTCTCCATGGCCAGTCTGCAGAAGTTGGAACAGAAGAAAAGGCTGCAACAAGGAGCTACTCCTAGCAGCATGGCAATTGTGGCTGCTGCAGCAATGGTGTAGCTACAAGTGAGAACAGAGAAACCAACAAGGTGGCCCTCCACAAGGATAGCTTCTCCACATAAGCAGTTTTTACATCTGGCTAAAGAATGTGCACGTGTACATACAGTGGTCTGTGCAACCTTATCTAGTCATACAACAAGAATATGAAAAAGCCAATGGAATCTTCTTCTGAAATAGATCATTAACGGTGAAGAGCAACAGAGAACTATTTAGTGAAACTTTCACTTCTTTTTCTGCCTTTTTTTTTTTTTTTTTTTTTTTTTGAGATTTGGCTCTGTTGCCAGGCTGGAGTGCAGTGTTGCGATCTCAGCTCACAGCAACCTCTACCTCCAGGTTCAAGTGATTCTTTTGCCTCAGCCTCCCAAGTAGCTGAGATTACAGGTGTGCACCACCACATCCAGCTAATTTTTGCATTTTTAGTAGAGACAGGGTTTCGCCATGTTGGTCAGGCTAGTCTTGAACTCCTGACCTCAAGTGATCCATTCACCTCGGCCTCCCAAAATGTTGGGATTAAAGGCATAAGCCACCAGATCTGGCCAATCTTTCACTTCTTAATACTTCTCTATTTCTTCCTCAATCCCAAATTCTCCTTCTGTATTCGCTCTTAACCCATTATTTGAAAATCTGAGAATTCTTACAAGATTTTGAAAGAAAGTATTTTTAAAACATTCTAATCTTGCTGGGCCTGGTGGCTCACACCTGTAATGCCAGCACTTTTGGCAGCCAAGGCAGGAGGATTGCTTGAGCTCAGGAGTTCAAGACCAGCCTCAGCAACACCGTTAAGAGTCCATCTCTTATGAAATCTACAAGGAACTTACATAAATTTACAAGAAAAAAACAATTCCATTAAAAAGTGGGCAAAGGGGCCGGGCACAGTGGCTCAAGCCTGTAATCCCAGCACTTTGGGAGGCCAAGGCGGGTGGATCACGAGGTCAAGAGATCGAGACCATCCTGGTCAACATGGTAAAACCCCGTCTCTACTAAAAATACAAAAAAAAAAAAAAAAAGTGGGCAAAGGACTTGAACAGACACTTCTCAAAAGAAGACAAACATACAGCCAACAAACATGAAAGAAAGTTCAACATCACTGATCATTAGAGAAATGCAAATCAAAACCACAATGAGATTCCATCTCAGGCCACTCAGAATGACTATTAGTAAAGTCAAAAAACAACAGATACCGGTGAGGTTGTAGAGAAAAAGTAACACTTTTACACTGTTGGTGGGAGTGTAAATTAGTTCAGCCATGATGGAAGCCAATGTGGTGATTCCTCAAAGACCTAAAGGCAGAAATAACATTTGACCCAGCGAATCCCATTACTGGGTATATACCCAAAAGAATATAAATCATTCCATTTATAAAGATACATGCACTGTATGTTAATCCCAGCACTATTTACAATAACAAATACATGGAATCAACCTAAATGTCCATCAGTGATAGACTGGATAAAGAAAACGTGGTGCATGGAATACTATGCAGCCATAAAAAGGAATGAGATCATGTCCTTTGCAGGAACATGGATGGAGTTGGAGGCCATTATCCTCAGCAAACTAACGCAGGGACGGAAAACCAAACATCACACATTCTCACTTATAAGTGGGAGCTGATGGATGAGAACTCATGGACACATAGCAAGGAACAACACACACTGGGCAGCTGTGGGGAATGGGAGAGGTAGAAGATCAGGAAGAATAGCTAGTGGATGCTGAGCTTAATACCTCGGTGATGGGATGATCTGTGCAATAAGCCACCATGGCATACATTTACCTATATAAGAAACTGCATATCCTGCACATGGACCTTAAACTTGAAAAAGAAAAAATGTGGTTTTGTTTGTTTTTTGAGACAGAGTCTCACTGTGTCCCCTAGGCCGGAGTGCAGTGATGTGATCTCAGCTCACTGCAACATCTGCCTCCCAGGTTCAAGCGATTCTCCTGCCTCAGCCTCCCAAGTAGCTGGGATTGCAGGCACGTGCCATCACGCCCAACTAATTTTTGTATTTTTAGTAGAGATGGGGTTTCACTGTGTTGTCCAGGCTGGCCTTGAACTCCTGACCTCGTGATCCGCCTGCCTTGGCCCTCCAAAGTGCTGAGTTTACAAGTGTGAGCCACCACACCTGGTTGAAAAAAAAAATGTTTAAAAAATGGCTGGGCATGGTGGTGTACACCTGTGGCCCCAGCTACTCAAGGGGCTAAGGTGGGAGGCTCACTTGAGCCAGGGAGGTCGAAGCTGCAGTAAGCCATGCTCACACCACAGTACTCCAGCCTGGACAACAGAGTAAGACCCTGTCTCAAATATATATATATATACACACATACATATATATATACACACACACATATATATATATATATATACATTTATTTATTTATTTATTTATTTATTTATTTTTCTGATCTTTCCAGAGGAAAGTAGTGAAAGTATTTTAAGTCATGTAAAATAAAATTTGGGCGGGGGAGTGTTGGTCAGAGATCCAGTAAGTTCTCACTATTTTCTTAGTCACATCTGCCATGCCTCGTAGAGCACTGTGGCCCTTTCAGTAACCATCAGGAATCCTGACAAGTCCTAACTCATTTTTTCATCCCTGTGTTGAATATGATACCAAACAGGCTCAAAAATCAGAGAGAATCTTTTACAAAGCCTCTCTTTATTTACTCTTAGTTAATATTAAGCATCAATACTTGCTATTTGGGGTATAATGAATTGTCACATGGTAGAAATAGTAGGGTCGCTAGTATTAGTGTCAACGGCTAACCCTGATTATTGGCTCCTCTGTTCTAATGCTTTGCATATGTAGTATACACATATCAATTAACTCCCTCAACAAGCATATCAAATAGGAAACGGTTATCATCCTCATCTTATGATGAGGCTCAACTTGCCCAGGGTCATCCAGCTGATCCCTGACAGGTCAAGCAGAGAATGAGTAATCCCAGAACTGCAGGAGGGTTACTTAAGCTCAGAAGTTTGAGACCAGCCTGGGTAACATAGTGAGACCCATCTCTACAAAAATGTAAAAATAAAAATTTAGCCCAGTGTGATGGTGCATGCCTGTAGTCCCAGTTCTGAACTGTACCTTTGCACACCCACACAGGTGTTTATGCTGGACACTCAGTGCTCACCAAAGACGCCAAACAACTTTGACCACGCTCAGTCCTGCCAGCTCATTATTGAGCTGCCTCCTGATGAAAAACCAAATGGACACACCAAGAAAAGGTTCGTACCTAAGTTCTTAACTCATGGAGCGTTTATAAGTAAGAATGTTCATTCACTTCCAAGATTGTAAGCCAGGCTCTGGCCAGGAATACTGAAAACATTTGTGGAGTCATTTAGCAAAGGTTTTCATAGAAACTGTTCGCCTTGTAACCAAATTCCCCACATTTCATATGTATTAGGTTACCCGGGCTGCCACAGAAAGTACCACAGACTGGGTGACTTAAATAACAGAACTGTCTTTCCCACAGTTCTGGCATCAAGAAGTCAGATACGAAGGTTTCTTCCTAGGCCCGTGTCCTTGACATGTAGATAACCATTTTCTTCCTGTGTCTTAGCATGAACTTCCTCTGTACAGGTCTATGTCCGAATTTCCTCTTCTTACAAAGACACCAGTCATATTGAATTAAAACTAACCCTCCTAACCTCATTTTGACTTAATTACCTCTTTAAAAACCCCTTTCTTCAAATATAGTCACATTCTGAGGTACCAGGCGTTAGGGCTTCGGCATAGGAATTTGAGGAAACACAACCCAACTCATAATGTCACACACTTAAAATCTTTAAAAAAAAAAAAAAAAAAAATAGGCCAGGGGCAATGGTTCACAACTGTAATCCCAGAACTGCAGGAGGGTTACTTAAGCTCAGAAGTTTGAGACCAGCCTGGGTAACATAGTGAAACCCATCTCTACAAAAATGTAAAAATAAAAATTTAGCCCGGTGTGATGGTGCATGCCTGTAGTCCCAGCTACTCAGGAGGCTGAGGTGGGAGGATCACTTGAACCCAGGAGGTCAAGGCTGTAGTGGGCCATGATGTGTCACTGTACTCCAGCCTGGGCAACAGAACAAAACCCTGTCTCATTAAAAAATAAAAAAGTAAATTGAGGCATGGTTCTGATTGTTTCAGTGAGAAGTATATAAACTTCCCCAGGAACAAAAAATGGCTACTGGGAGACAAAAAGGTCTATGCTCTGCCCCAAGAAACTTGCCCTTTGTAAATACTATCATCCTCCCTTAATACTGTTCCTAGACTTGAGGATGAAGGCAATGACCAACATTTCCCACTTTTAAACTTCTGACACACTAACAGTAATGATTGAGTGCTGTGTTTGAAACACAGTGGATAGGTATTCCTACTCCCATTTCCCCACTGAGGGTGCATACAGAGAATCTTGGGTCCCTTGCCCAAGGACACACAACTGCAAAGTGGTGCAGCCAGAATCTGGGCTGGGTGCAGTGGCCCATGCCTGTAATCCCAGCACGTTGGGAGTCAAGACAGGTAGATCACCTGAAGTCAGGAGTTTGAGACCAGCCTAGACAACATGGTGAAACCCCATCTCTACTAAAAATACAAAAATTAGCCGGGCATGGTGATGTGTGCCTGTAGTCCCAGCTACTCAGGAGGCTTGAACCCAGGAGGCAGAGGTTGCAGTGAGCCAAGATTATGCCATTGCACTCCAGCCTGGGCAACAGAGCGACACTCCACCTCAAAAATAAAACAAAACTGGGTCTGGTTGAGCATAAGGCCTCTGTCCTTTCCCATTTCAAGGAGAGAGTTTGTGCAATGGACAGAATGTGTCCTCCCACATTGATGTGTTTTATACTCCTGACCCCCAGCGTGATGATGGTAGGTAGGACCTTCAGGAGGAAATCAGGTTATGAGTGTGGAGCCCTCAGGAATGGGATTCGTGCCCTTAAAAGAAGAGACAGCTCCCTTGCCCTCTTTCTGCCATGTGAGGATCCATGAAGATGGCCATCTGTAGTCTGGAAGAGAGCCTTCACCAGAAGCCACCCATGCTGGCACTCTGATCTCAGACATCCAGCCTCCAAAACTACAGGAAACCAAATTCCGTTGTTTGTAAGCCACCCAGTCTATGGTATTTTGTTACAGCAGCCCAAACAAAGATAGTTGGTATCATTTCACAAGCTTTGGGTGATTGGGCCAAGCATTCTGGCTCATGCCTGTAATCCTAGCTACTCAGGAAGCTGAGGCAGGAGAATCACTTGAACCCTGAAAGCAGAGGTTCCAGTGAGCTGACATCACACCACTGCACTCCAGCCTGGGTGGCAGAATGAGACTTGATCTCAAAAAAAAAAAAAAAAAAAAAAAAAAAAAAGGTAGCTGAGTTTTCGGGGCAGTTTGATTACTATAACAATCACTTGAGTGAAATTTATAGTTAATAATTTTTGGTCAATTATTGGTACATATCAAAAAATGTGGAATGTGCAAAAGTTATGAAGTATGAACAAAAAAATTCCAAATTCAGGAATAGAACTTTACCAAAATCCCATGAGCTCCTCCCCAGTTCTAGCCCCTTTATCCCTCAACCACCAGTCACTAATTTTTAAGTGGTTATTTTTAATTTTATATACCAAAATTGTGCAATCCTTTGACAGCTTTAAGCATTGCTTTACTTCAGAATTTCAGTTTCTTCCTTTTTTTCTATTTCTGATTCACATTTAGCCAATTATTCTTGCTGAAATATTTTTGATGTGAAGGTAGGAAAAAGGAATAATAGGCTGCATTCAAATCATAAATAAAATATAGGAGAATAGCCTAATACCCTTTTGTTATTGGTTTTAAAAGGTTATAGTTTTAAAATATACCAACATGGCTCATAAATTTACTTAGCACTCTTAATGGGCAATTACCCACTCGTAGTTAAGCAAAACAAAATAAGCACATTAAATTCTTTCACCAATGCCACTGGCCACTGAGCCAAAGGACATTCCTTAACATTCCTTAAGAGCCCTCAGCCAAACTCTGTATGCTTTGCATTCTTACATTTGACTGTTATTTGCAGGGGCAATTCTTAGTTTAGCATAGGATGTAGTGGAAGATGAGTGAGACCTATGGAAAATTATATGCCGGCCAAATGCATCTTTTAGATGTAATCCTAAAACCAGATTACAGCATTTAAACAGAGAAAGCTATGCTGGTTTGTTTGGGTTTGTTTTAATAGTTTTGACATTGATGCCCCAAGCTTTAGTCAATCCACATCTTAATTAGCGCTTTAAGATATACATAAGCATGTTTTAAGTCAACCAGTTGTTATGCAATTAACTCTCAATTATCCAATCTGGAGACTGGCTTTCCTTTGCCCTTAAGCAGCAGGAGGAAGGCAGACATCAAAGATGTGCTGAGAAAAAGCTTGAAACCTTGGTTGGGTGTGCTGCATTACAAAGTTATTTGTCGATTTGGTTTGAGATCTTTCTTGTCTCCCGTCAGCATAAATGATTAGGAATTGGATATCTATAAAATTGTTTCCCTTTTCCCTTATCTCTCTGAAATTTTGATCTCTTCAGTATTATTTCCCTCCCACTCCGTTTTCTCGTCTCTGCACCCTTTAACCCAAACCTAAGGTAAAGGGGATTTGCTGCCCTTTTTTATATGCATAGTTAGCGGCTGTATCTCTTAAAGCATCCAAAAAAAATGATCTCGGTGGATGAAAGTACTCCACAATTCAGAGGTGGCTTTGCATTGGCCTCTCTTTAGGTGCTGGCTGGAAAATGGCTTGCCATTTCTCAGGGAAAGTAATAAAAAACAGTGTTATGAGTGAAGGGGTTCACGCCTTCACCAGACTGATTAAACTCACCCCTCTGGTGGTGCTTCCTGCGTCAGGGATCCAGGATCCTAGGGGAGTGGGGTTCAAATGTCAGAGCCATTTCTCAGGGGAGCATCTCCTTCAGGCAGCCTGTGCCCAGAGCCAGCCTGCTTTCATTCTTTGACTTGGAGACTTATTGAACGCTGCTACTCACCATTTTCCCAGTTACTGGGGACAGCAAGATGAATACGATATTGTCCTTTCCCTTAGGATGTTATGGTATCATGGGGACAGACTTGTCTGAACTCTTTTTAGTTCACTTCCTATAGTATGGACAGAAAACATTAGAACAAAGTAGTAGCTTTTGGACCAAGTTGGTATAAACTTTTGGAGTCCCTTTTTCAGAATAATCCGTATTCAGGTTTACTGGTAGCTTAAGTAGGAGCTGGGGCTGGGGAATGGAGAGTTGTTTAATGGGTACAAAGTTGCTGTTAGAAATGATGAAAGCTGGAGACGGTGGCTCATGCCTGTAATCCCAGCACTTTGGGAGGCAAAGGCAGGTGGATCGTCTGAGGTCAGGAGTTCGAAACCAGCCTGACCAACATGGAGAAACCCTGTCTCTACTAAAAATACAAACTTAGCCAGGTGTGGTGGCACATGCCTGTAATCCCAGCTACTCTGGAGGCTGAGGCAGGAGAATCACCTGAAGCCAGGAGGCAGAGGTTGCAATGAGGTGAGATCACGCCATTGCACTCCAGCCTGGGCAGCAAGAGCGACACTCCATCTCAAAATAAATAAATAAAATTTGATGAAAAAAATTGATTAAAACTGATGAAAAGGTTTTAGCAATTGATAGCAGTAATGGTTACACAACATTATAAATATACTTAATACCAGTGAATTGTGTACATAAAAAAGTTGAAGTAGTAACTTTTATGTTTAAGTGATTTATTTTAAAAGGTAACCATTTTTGAATAACAGTCCTCTGTGATTCATTTCATCTTGAGAGTAACGTGTTTTCCCTCAGTAAGGACCACACAAAGGGCAAAGTTAACATTAAGACTTATGTACAATTTGTCATTTTCTGCTGTTAGAAAAGCACTTTTCCTACTTATACAAATTTTTACATTCAAAGTCATAGACATAAAGCAAAATGTTATTAACATAATGGCTAGACCTTTGAAATTAATATTTTTAATAACAGTTGTCATAATTTTATAATTATGCAGTTTGGGGAATTAATTGGCCATATAATAGCCTAAACTATTTCCATAAAATTCTAAGAGCAGTGAAAAGAAATGAAACTTGTAAACCAAAACCATCTTGAACCACACTGGTGAATTAAAATGTTTGTTTGGCAAACATAGTACATGTTGGGCACTCCTAATGCCAAAATCCATCAAAATCTGAAATTTTTGAGTGCCAACAGGATAACACAAATGGAAAATTCCACACCTGACCTCATGTGATGGGTTATAGAAAACCCAAAATGTATTCAGTGTCCTCACAGGCAAAAAGACCCTCCAACCCCCTTCAACAGTGATGTCTTTTCACAAATATATCTTGATAATTGTTAATTTGGCATCATAACTTGTATATTCTATAACCTTGGGAATTTCTTAAAGTGTTAAGAATTCCACTAGTTGTGATTAAAATGGTTATCGCATAATGCCCCCAAAAGCATGCCCTTTTTCATGGAAAACATTTGAGTCCAGGTAGTTTAGTTTGTAAATCTGCGTATATCATTCTAAAATGGGTAATGTCTATACTGCTTTGACATACCTGCTATAAGGCAGAAACCATTAATCAGTCCCTCTCTTTTCACTTGAAGCGTGTCTTTCAGGGAAATTGTGGTGAGCTTGCTGTCTCATCAGGTCTTACTCCAGAACTTATATGACATCTTGTTAGAAGAGTTCGTCAAAGGCCCCTCTCCTGGAGAGGAGAAGACGATGCAAGTGCCGGAAGCCAAGCTGGCTGGCTTCCTCAGATACATCTCCATGCAGAACTTGGCAGTCATATTCGACCTGCTGCTGGACTCTTACAGGACGGCCAGAGAGTTTGACACCAGCCCCGGGCTGAAGTGCCTGCTGAAGAAAGTGTCTGGCATTGGGGGTGCCGCCAACCTCTACCGCCAGTCTGCCATGAGCTTTAACATCTATTTCCACGCCCTGGTGTGTGCGGTCCTCACCAATCAAGAAACCATCACAGCCGAGCAAGTGAAGAAGGTCCTTTTTGAGGAGGACGAGAGAAGCACAGACTCTTCCCAGCAGTGTTCATCCGAGGATGAAGACATCTTTGAGGAAACCGCCCAGGTCAGCCCCCCGAGAGGCAAGGAGAAGAGACAGTGGCGGGCACGGATGCCCTTGCTCAGTGTCCAGCCCGTCAGCAACGCGGACTGGGTGTGGCTGGTCAAGAGGCTGCACAAGCTGTGCATGGAACTGTGCAACAACTACATCCAGATGCACCTGGACCTGGAGAACTGCATGGAGGAGCCTCCCATCTTCAAGGGCGACCCGTTCTTCATCCTGCCCTCCTTCCAGTCGGAGTCATCCACCCCCTCCACCGGGGGCTTCTCTGGGAAAGAAACCCCTTCCGAGGACGACAGAAGCCAGCCCCGGGAGCACACAGGTGAGTCCCTGAGCCTGAAGGCCGGGGGTGGGGACCTGCTGCTGCCCCCCAGCCCCAAGGTGGAGAAGAAGGATCCCAGCCGCAAGAAGGAGTGGTGGGAGAACGCAGGGAACAAAATCTACAGCATGGCGGCCGACAAGACCATTTCAAAGCTGATGACCGAATACAAAAAGAGGAAACAGCAGCAAAACGTGCCTGCGTTCCCCAAAGACGTCAAAGCGGAGAAGAAAGGAGAGCCACTGGGCCCCAGGGGCCAGGACTCCCCGCTGCTTCAGCGTCCCCAGCACTTGATGGATCAAGGGCAAATGCGGCATTCCTTCAGCGCGGGCCCCGAGCTGCTGCGGCAGGACAAGAGGCCCCGCTCAGGCTCCACCGGGAGTTCCCTTAGTGTCTCGGTGAGAGACGCAGAAGCACAGATCCAGGTACCGTCCTGCAGCCTAGAGGAGGCGGGCGGGAGGCTGGGTTTCCAATACTAGATGGGTCCCCCTCCCCCTTGCAGATTGGGCACATACAGGCCAAGATTTACAGAACCGCATGTTCTCACTCATAGGTGAGTGTGGAACAGTGAGAACACATGGACACAGGGAGGGGAGCATCACACACTGGGGTCTGTCGGGGGGAAATAGGGGAGGGACAGCGTGGGCTGGGGAGTTGGGGACAGATAGCATGGGGAGAAATGCCAGATATAGGTGATGGGGAGGGAGGCAGCACATCACACTGCCACGTGTGTACCTGTGCCACAATCTTGCATGTTCTTCACATGTTCCCCAACACCTAAAATGCAATTTTTAAAAAATGAGTTAAAAAAATAAGACATTTAGGGCTTCACGAGGTCCAGTATTTCTTAACATTATAAGACAAAAAAAGTTGAATTAAAGAATTTAGTTCATTGTTTAATTAAATTTGTAATTTCAAATTTACATTTGCATCTGAATGTTAACTGTACTTGAGTAAATAAATGAGCAAAAAAGAAAAAAGATGTACAGAAACAGGTAGGGGGCACGAACCGATTTCCCTCCGAAGTCAGAGGGCTGCCTGAGCCTAAGTGCAGGATCTGCTAGTATCAATATGTCGTGATGAAGCTGGAATTGTACTCTCAAATAATTTCAGGAACTGCTTTTCTCCATTGTAATGTAGATTATTGAGAATGAGGAACTTACCTGTAGAAATAAGGTGAGACTTAAGCTTAAAATGTAGGCTTTTTCAAGACCAGCCTGGACAAACATGGCAAAACCTATCTCTACCAAAAAACAAAAATTAGCTAAGCGAGGTGGCACATGCCTGTAATCCCAGCTACTTGGGAGGCTGAGGCAGGAAGATTGCTTGATCCCAGGAGGCAGAGGTTGCAGTGAGCTGAGATGGCACCATCGTACTCCAGCTTGGACAACACAGAGAGACTCTGTCTTAAAAAGTAAGCTTTAACTGGCATTGAGTTCTTAGTGTGTCATTTGAAAATGGCACTACAGAGGAAATTCTGTAGTTATGAAGCATTATATAAAAGAAGCAAAGTGAATATTGTATGGTTATGCCAATGAATTTTTTTTTCAAATTGTTTTCATCTCAAGTTTTCCTAGTCCATCCCGTACACATAAAAATTCTCATTCTTCAGGGAGGCTTTGAGTGTAATTCTATGGTGCATCAAAAAATGAGTTTGAGATTAATGGCCTATGGAAATCTCATTATGAGATGGCAAGGATTTTTTTTTTTTAAATCTAAGGAATAAGTAGGAGCTTAGTAGTTTGTGAAAGCTGAAAATAAGGTGAGCCTCTGCCCATCTTTATGTATGTGAAGTTAAAACAACAATTATAGGCATATTAAATGAGTGAAAACTAATTTATTACAACTAAAGCCTGTTTAAAAAAAAAAAAAATCCAAATTGGCAGGGCCACACTCAAGTGTTCAAATAAAACCAGGGGAGAAGCCACTAATTTTCTTAAATCCTTTCTCTTAGGCGTGGACCAACATGGTGCTAACAGTTCTCAATCAGATTCAGATTCTCCCAGACCAAACCTTCACGGCCCTTCAGCCCGCAGTGTTCCCGTGCATCAGTCAACTGACCTGCCACGTGACCGACATCAGAGTTCGCCAGGCTGTGAGGGAGTGGCTGGGCCGAGTGGGCCGTGTCTATGACATCATTGTGTAGCAGACTCCTGTTCCACTCCTCCCCGCAAAAAAACAGTAGTGAGGGTTAGAGTCTGCCTGCCAATCCAACTGTTGCGTTTTCCCCACCACCAGCCCCACTTAAACTAGTGTCTCAGAGAACAGTGTTTCCCGGTGTAAAAAGCCTTTTCAACCACTTATCAGCATTGGGGCCATTCTAGATACTAACGTTGTATCTAGATGACACAAACGATATTCTGATTTTGCACATTATTATAGAAGAATCTATAATCCTTGATATGTTTCTGACTCTTGAAGTATATTTCCCAGTGCTTTTGCTTACAATGTTATCCCCAGATGAGTCATTTTCAAGGATTACGCCTTTGAAAACACCATATTGATCCATTTGATCCATCATTTTAAAAATAAATACAATTCCTAAGGCAATAACTGCTGGTAAGTCAAGCTGATAACGTAAACACTCAGACATCTAATACCAGGGATTATTAAATGGAGGAAGATGTATGATTATGGGTTTGGCTGGGAAGAAGACAACCATAAAAATATATTCTTGGGTGTCATAATCAAGAAAGAGGTGACTTCTGTTGTAAAATAATCCAGAACACTTCAAAATTATTCCTAAATCATTAAGCTTTTCAGGTATTTGCCAATTTCCCCATGTAAGGTACTGTTGTGCCTTTATTTCTGTATTTCTAAAAGCAGAAAGTTCTTTCCTAGCAGGGTTTGAAGTCTGTGGCTTCTCAGCCTGTGACACAGAGTACCCAGTGAAAGTGGCTGATACATACCTTGCCAAGAGACGTAAGACTGACCGGCCACCCTGGCTGTTCTTGTGGTGTTTGCTTCCGTCCCCAAGGCAAGCAAGGAAAGGAAAGAAACATGGTGCCTTAGTCCTTTGTTGCACTTACATTTCTATGCCCACAATTACCTGAACATAAAGTATAACATTTGGTTTTTAAGAAAATAAAACATGAAAACACAACTCTTTTTCTGTCAACACTCTTGGGAGGAAAGGGACTCAGGGAAGGGAGCAGGGAGTGTGGGGTGGGGAGAGATGATGACTAAATCATTTTAAATCTTGCAATACAACAATCTTACAGAAGTATGGTGTCAGTTACACACGCTCCAGTCTCACAAAATGAAAGTAAAGGAGAAAGACACGTTTAGAAAATGTTGTCTATTTAAAAAATGTATCCTATTTAGCAAGTAAAGTTACCCTGTTTGATGTCTTTTCATTCAGACCAGTATTTCAGGTGGCTATTTCTAAGCATTACTAGACAAATAATATATTTGAAAGCTTTTTATCTTATGATTTACAGTATTTTTTGTATTTCTTACATTATCCTAATGATTGAAAAGTCCTCAATCAAGCTTACACACATTCTACAGAGCAGAGCTAGTTGTTAAGGCATATATTATCATTTCTCAGCCCCTAAAAATGTATTCATAATCAGTAAGTCACCCTTTAAATATAAGACATAAATTCTACAGTATTAAAATAACTATTTCAAAGGGATTGAACTTTGTTCAGTGCTGGTATTTGTAAACTTTGTCCTCCTTGAGAAATATGGAACTAACTTAGAGGTTAAGAGGAAGGCAGGGTTCTCTGACTTCTTCAGGTGATCTGAAAAAAAGACCCTTATCATTCAGTGTGCCATCTAGAGATCACCACAGAATCTGGGAGATGCTTTTTTTTTTTTTCTTCCAGTTCCAGAAAACACCCTTTGCCTTCAGTTTTTACTCATTAGACAAGAATTCAAGTTTAGAAACAGGTAATCAACTGCTTGATCTTAAAAGGCAATTGTTGAGATAGCAATGAACTATGTTGTATACTTTTAATTTTTTATACTTTATAAGTGAAATTGAAAGTTGGGTATCTGCTTTTTAAAAATTTTCCAACAGAATTAACACCACAGTTGTATTGTTTCTTTTTATAGCTTACCTGAGGTTCAGTTCTTCTTTATGAACCTGTGAGTACTCCATTTTACTGGGGGGAAAGGCTTCAGTAAAGCAGAGGCTAGAATTACAGTATTTATACATAGCAACTTTTCATAAAGTAGAAAAATTCAAAGGAAGCTGTCTCAAATTCTGAATACTGGTTGGGGGCAGTGGCTCATGCCTGTAATCCCAGCACTTTGGGAGGCCGAGGTGTGTGGGTCAAGACCAGCCTGGACAATATGGTGAAACCTCGTCTCTACTAAAAATACAAAAATTAGCCGGGCATGGTAGCAGGCGCCTGTAATCCAAGCAACTCAGGAGGCTGAGACAAGAGAATCACTTGAACTTGGGAGGTGGAGGTTGCAGTGAGCCAAGATCAGGCCATTGCACTCCAGCCTGGGTGATAAGAGTGAAACTCCATCTCAAAAACAAGACAAAACAAAACAAAAAAAACAAAAATCGAGAATACTGTGTCCCAAAGTATGTTAGTTAATTGTTTGGAAATCAGAATTCATTCTCCTTGATACTCTGTTATGGGATCCAAAGTTAGTTCTTGAACATAAGTTTACCCTGTACTATGTCTGAACACTGTTCTAGTTCTAGCCTGATTATGGGTCCCACAAATAAAAGGATGCGAAGGTGTACACAGCTCTTGACCTACAATTTTTTAAGAGCGTTTTGGTACCTTCCCATTGTCTTCTCTATAACCCAGTCCTAACATACTCTGCGCTCCAGAGTTCCCGGACATCCGCTGACATCAGATTTCAACGAGAAACGTCACTGAGTGACAGCAGTACTTCTCAGAGGCATTTGCAGTTTCCAGAAAGGATACTGCTTGGTGCAGAGTACTCTTTAATAAGTAGGCCTTTAGTTGATGCTTCCCAGCAAGTGGAGAAGAAAGGGAAGAGATGAGGAACACTGGTGGGCAGTGGCACCTTTTCAGGCTGCCCAGCTCGGTCTCTTGCCCTGTTCCCGTGACTCAGTCACACCCCCCGACACGCCCACTTTCCTTCCCTCCCTCCCAGTCTCTGAAAGTGCCAGGTGTTTCGCTTCTCAGAGTCTCTTTTGCAGCAACAGTAAGACAAAATTCAAGGCAGCCTTTTGAAATTTAGAACAGTTATTAGCATGACCTAAGCAGGATGAGAGTTTATACATTGCTCTTAGTTGCCTGTATTTACAGCCAAAAGTGTATTACCCTAAAGCTGAGGTCTTTCCCTTTTTTTAAATTTTGGTAAAGTGTGCTTCATGAAACAAACATCTGGAAAACTCCAAGTACAAGAGACCCTGCCCAGTCAAGTATACAGTGGGACAGAGTTCTCTCTGAGGACATAGGTTTTAACGACTGAAGGCTCATGCCTGTCCATAGCATCCACCTAGCTCTCTGTGTCTCCTGATCTGCTTTTAAAGATAGTTAGTCTGCCTTTTTACACCATCTTCTCTCTCCCCTTATGATAACTGTCCAGCCTTCACTATAGATATAAAACTAGAACCCCTTTACTATTTGGGGGCTGTGTAATGACTGACCAATAAGAACCCAGGCAGATGCCAACATGCTTAACAGCTCATATTATATACTTTAAACACCTGTAATCCCAGCACTTTGGAAGGCCGAGGCAGGCCGGCTCACCTGAGGTTGAGAGTTCAAGACCAGCCTGACCAACATGGGGAAACCCCATCTCTACTAAAAATACAAAATTAGCCAGGCGTGGTGGCACATGCCTGTAATCCCAGCTACTGGGGAGGCTGAGGTAGGAGAATCGCTTGAATCCAGGAGGCGGAGGTTGTGGTGAGCCAAGATGGTGCCATTGCACTCCAGCCTCAGCTACAAGAGCAAAACTCCATCTCAAAAAACAAAAATAAAATAAATCAGCCTGGGTGCAGTGGCTCATGCCTGTAATCCCAGCACTTTGGGAGGCTGAGGGCAGGTGGCTCTCCTGAGGTCAGGAGTTTGAGACCAGCCTGGCCAACGTGGTGAAACCCCATCTCTACTAAAAATATAAAAATTAGCCGGGCGTGATAGCAGGCACCTGTAATCCCAGCTGCTCGGGAGACGGAGGCAGGAAAATTGCTTGAACCTAGGAGGTGAGGGTTGCAGTGAGCCAAGATTGCATTCCAGCCTGGGTGACAAAGTGAGACTTAGTCTCAAAAAAGTAAATAAAATTTTAAACATGACAAGCATGTTAATATAACTCAAAATTACCTTGAAATTGAAACACTGGTGCAATGATCATTAGGCTTTTGTTGTTTTAAAGAGAAGGCTTATACAGGGTTAGTTGAGAGTCAAATAGCCTTCACTGTGAGAAGGTAATAGTTACGTAATAGATATCCTTGACTTTGCCAGATTCATCACAATTCTGCTTATACAGAAAAGTTTTCTTTCTCAGAAAGGAAAATCAATTAGTATCAGTCCCATCATACTAAACAGAATGAAGACCTTCGTGTAGAGCTGATAACAATATCAAGAGGTTACACATAGCAGGGAGGAGGTGAGTGTGGCGAATGTCACTGTGATTGCAAACCTTTACCTATATTATCACTCGTAGTCCTCACAACAACCTGTGAGACAGCTATTGTGTTCATTTTTTCAGACGAGAACACAGACACACAGAAGTTAAGAAACTTGCCCAAGATAAGTAAAAGGCAAAGTTGGTTGCAAAAGAGGTGTTTCTGAATTCAAAGGCCATTTTCTCTCTCTCTCTCTCTGACAACATGCTCTAAGTCCACAGAGTAAGCACTCTAGTACGAAAGAAAGTTTCAAGGAATGAGGCCATTAAAATGAGACTACTGGCATCTTAGATTTGTCTGGGATGTTATGGAGGTTTTTTAAAATAAAGTTAAAAAAAAAAAAGAACTGTGTTTACACATAGAAAAATCATATATAACACAGTCTGAGTGTTTGAAAATAAAACCAAAATCTGAACTTTGATCTTAAAAGCAGACATTCAGTGTTACTTTAGAAAACTCACGGAATTAGGTGGAAATGATGGAATAATACTGTTCACGGCCAGCTGTGAACACAGAAAAACATGACAGCCTGTGTCTGGAATGGCATGCATGTTTGTAAACCTTTTTCAAAAATCATTTAATCAACTCAGAATAAAGTGCCCTGTAGCCAACAGTGCCTCTGTACTTGCTTCTCTGGGAAATACATGGTACTAAATTTGTAGCACAAAGTTTGGGAATATGCAAAATAATGGATAACCATTTTTCAAAATATACATTCTCTGAAGAGGAAGCAGCTGGTTGGACGAGATTGCTTGAAGAGCCAGGTGCTAAGGGCATCAGGTTGATATCCATAGTAACCATGTGCTGTAACATCTACACATTTCCACCTGTTTTACAGACGAGGAGACAGGCAGAAGGAAAATCCAGTCTTGCAGTGGAATGATAGAACTTCAGTATGCTTGGGCACCACTTAGGTGATCCCAGGGAGATTTAGTGTGGCCTTAGGAAAGCAAAGGAGCACTTTTTATTGGAAATATGAGCTTGTTACTGAGAAAGATGTGTAAAATTGGTCAAGAACTTGATTTCTAACTATGCCTCCTCAAAAAAAAGTTCTCATTTAGTAGTGGAGCAATCTAGAAAACATACCTTATTTTGTTTGTTTGGAAGATCCTCTTTCTCTGGGTGTATTGCAGTCTTTGTTATTTGATGTGGAAATAACTAATAACTTAAGATTTTGGAAGAGAATACCCTTTAGATTTCCAAAACACAATACTTATGTCAGGGAAGACAGACCAAAAATATATCCTGAGATCATTGGTTTCTTTGTAAATTGTGATCCCACCCCGTCATTGAAGAGAAACCACTGCCACACCACTAGCACCATACAAAACCTTTGCTCTGTATCTTTGTACAGTACTACGAAGGGGTACCAGGGAGGAGAGAGTGGCTGACCACTTTAGGGAGAAAACGGCACTCCACTGCTGGTGAATCCCATCTAATTATGGTCCTTCCACCCTTTTCAACCACCAAGAACTGTCTGTACTGTCAGTTCCTATCCTGAAGGTTTAACCAGTGGTTGTCTAGTATCTTTTGTCTTTAGCACAGTGGTTCCCAAACTTTAGCACATGTCAGAATCATCTGGAGGGCCTGTTAAGACACAGATTGCTGGGCTCATGCTCAGATTTTCCAGTTAAGTAAATCAGGAAATCTGCATTTCTACCAAGTTTAAAGGTGAGGCCAATAATGCTGTTTTGGAAACTTTGAGAACCACTGCCTTGAAAAATTTTCCAACTACTACTTTTAAGATCAGCCTGACTTATCACATGCTAGAGAAAAACTGAATCTACCCTTGGGCAGACAACTTGGGATTGGATTCTATAAAGCAGTCTTGCTCAATCTTCCCAGTTTCCAGTTTTATTATACCAACAATTGGTTTTTACAAGCTAGAAGACAATGAATGTATAATTTCTATGGAACAGTGAGATAAATCTAAGCTTCTTGTCTTTGTATTTAGAAACATTGATTCTATGGATGATCATTTATATCATGTTGACCCTTTGACTTGTACCGAAGGTGATTTTAAATTTAAGTCTGTAGTGTTTAAATTTCTTCTGTCCATATCATTTTAATGAGATGTTTCCATGTTGGCTCCATTGCAGCCTTGGCTCCTGGCTTACAGGTTTTTGAGTAGTTGCTTGCTTGCCTGTTGTTTTACATTTCTCATTGGCCATCAAAATATTAGTCTTTCGAGATGAGGCTACTTGCTGTACTTTCATCTTTCATTTAACTGTCTGGTATAAATTAATATTTTGATTTCATATATATCTGTAAAGAGTCTACCCAAAGGCTTCACGGAAATTTGCAAAATAAACTAATTCCCTTTTAAGCAGGTAGGTAGGTGTGCCTGTTTTGACTTTTCAGTAAATATGTTGTGTCTGTGCACATATCTGCATGGTGGAGACTGTATTCATGATCTCATCTTCCAAGTGATGGGAAAAATATAAAAGAGAATCAATGTGCTTTGGGAATCCAGTGAAAACATGTTAACTCATATAGAGGGGGCCTTAGTTTGTCTCTTCTTTATTTAATTAATTAGCTTTGGAAATTCTTTTACCATTAAAAAAAACTAAGGACCATATAGAGAATGATATAAGAAAAAACAAGTAACTTAAAAATCATCACCTATTTTTAAACTGCATTAATTACACAAAATGCTTATTAATTCAATAAGGTTTCTCTAATGACTTCTGCTTAATAAACACCCTGACATCGTTTAAATTAATTTAGACTATTGTAGGAATGGAAGGAAATGATTATGTTTACTAGAATTAGATCAGAAAGCATATCAGAATGTTAATGATATCAAGGAGACAATCCACAGAGTTTTTGCCTCTGTGGGTGGAAATAACTGAAGGGTGTTTGTTTGTTTGTTTGTTTTGTTTTGTTTACTTTAGTTTCCCATTTGTTTGTTTTGTTTTGTTTACTTTAGTTTCCCATAAGTTTTGGAAATTATTTGTGCATTTAGTTCCTTTGATAACACTGATTTTAAAATTAAATTTCAAAAGTCAATCTCTAAGAGTAATTTATTTTTGTTTAACCAACCAGTGCCAAAAAGGAGAGGAGGGAATCCGAAAGCCAATCTTTTGAACTAATGTATGAAAGATTATGCTTTTTCTTAAAGTTAGGGAGGGTCAAGCCCTGACACTGCCAGCCCCAGCGAGCGTCTTTGGTGACTTTGGGATTATGTACAAGCTGCTTTGTCCTGCATTTCTTTCATCTCGTTCTTGATGGGAGTGCTTCTCTATAATAAAAATTGATTTCCCACAAAATAGGCAAAGCTGAACAAGGATCAATGCTTTTGATATTTTGGGTTTCACTTCAGTTGAAACCATGTGATAGAATACCCGGGTGTGGCATGATAGGGCTGGAGGAGGTGCCTAGAGGGAAAGGTTATTTTTGTTTCTTAGTTTGTGTTGGAGGATGGTGGAGCTAAGAATAAGATGCTTGTTGCCCTAATCAAGCTAAAAGACTATTATTCGAGATGCTTTTCCCACTTTTCTAGAGGAATAAACTTAGACAAATTACATTATATATAAACAGTTCCCCTACTGCCATCTCCCACTCTAGATAAAGCCAATGGGTGGTATGGGTCCTTTTATTCCTTATAGTAATATGCCAAAGAATCAACGTATTTTCATTGAAGATTATAAATAACTGAAGCTTGGTATAGCCATAGTGATTTGAGTCAGTGCACCATTTTACCTACAAAATGCAAAATTCATCCTTGCAACCCCATTCACCAGGAGCCTTGAAGCATTTTGTTTACTCCAAAGGCCTTGTCAAAGAAGCATAATTTTTCATTTTGTCTTCTTCGTCAGTTTGATCACATTTACTTTTAAAAAAAAAACTGAAAATCATCCTCCTTTATATGTTGTTATAACTGTTTGATTTCATAGACTCTGTTTGTTCCTTGTTTAACAGGTCTCTGTAAGCAAGCTTGCAAGTGTATTTTGTGTACATTTTATCTGAAGTGAAAATGAAAATTCTAAAGAGAAAATATTTTAAAAGATACTGTATTTATGTTGCTTGTGTTGTAGAATAAAGATTCAAATGCATTAAAAATCTGGTACATGAAACTATTGTCTTTACTAAATATACCTAAATAATTTATATAAATATCCTGTTTACAGAACTCTGTCAAAAGAACCAGGCTCCTTTTCATGGCATTTCATAAGTCTGAATGTCAAAGGCCCCTTTTAAATCCTATAACATGAAGATAGTCACTATTGACAGTTTGCTATATGCCTAAAAAAACAAATTTGTAGAAATAGATCACTATTTCCTTTTTTATAAAAAAAAGTGATTATTCTGTGAAATTATCTTTTACTCATAAGAACATATATCAAATTCATACCGTCAGTAGATATTGATGTGGATCATTCATTTAAAAAATTAAAGTATTGGCGGGCTCGGTGGCTCATGCCTGTAATCCCAGCATTTTGGGAGGTAGAGGCAGGTGGATCACCTGGGGTCAGGAATTCGAGACCAGCCTGACCAACACAGGGAAACCCCTTCTCTACTAAGAATACAAAATAGTGGGGCATGATAGCACATGCCTGTTATCCCAGCTACTCAGGAGGCTGAGCCAGGAGAATCACTTTAACCTGGGAGGCAGAGGTTACAGTAGGCCAAGATCGTGCCATTGCACTCCAGCCTGGGCAACAAGGGCAAAACTCCATCTCAAAAAAAAAAAAAGAAAAAAATTAAAGTATTACCTTTTGTTCATAAACAACCAAAAATCCCTCAATTAATAAGAATATTAGTATTTAAAGGTAATATTAAAAAAATACAGCTACTTTTAACTTCCTGATCTTACTAGATTGTAGTTTTAAGTATACATATATCACAATATCACACTATACCCCATAAATATGTACAATTAATTTAATTGATGTCAGTTAACAAAATTTTTAAAAAAGAAAACATTTTTAAAAAGATTGTTTTGTAAGTCTATAATATATCAGCCTAGGTATCACCCTGCCCAAATCATAGAAAACTGCTGTTTGGTCAAGTGTGGGATAAGAGATATTCAAAATGCTGTGGAAATGGAATTTTTGCTTAGGACCTTAAATCATGATTCTATCACACATACACACTAGTGATCTGTTACACCACAAAAACTCAATCACTTCCATCATAAGGATGAAATAAAACTAAAATAGACATCAACATATTTTGCATAAGAACATCACAAGGCTGGGTGTGGTGGCTCATGCCTGTAATCCCAGCACTTTGGGAGGCCAGGGCAGGCAGATCATGAGGTCAGGATCAAGACCATCCTGGTTAACATGGTGAAAACCCATCTCTACTAAAAAATACAAAAAATTAGCTGGGCATGGTGGCAGGCACCTATAGTCCCAGCTGCTCAGGAGGCTGAGGCAGGAGAATCACTTGAACCTGGGAGGTGGAGGTTGCAGTGAGCTGAGATCATGCCACTGCACTCCAGCCTAGGCGAAAGAGCAAGACTCTGTCTCCAAAAGAAAAAAAAAAAAAAGCACATCACAAATACAGGGGCCAACCATGCCCGTGGATGGAGACAGCTGTGTCAGAGTGGGGCTTCCACCAAAAAAATCAGAGTTCACATCCCATGCTTTACCTCTTCCTGGAAGTGGGAAACCTCCCCACTCCTCCAGAAGGCATAACCCTTCTCTCCACACCCCCTACCCCCCAACCCCAATCAGTCCCCTAGGCTCCCACCCTTTCCATCAAGACCTTCATTAGCTTATGATATTTGCTGCCGAGATGTTATAACAAGGACTCATTCGTGTATATAAGCTATTTCTTGATCCATTTAAAAGGAATTGTACATTGTGTAGAAAAAAAAAAAAAAAACTGAAAAAGAGAAAAAAAAGCCCTAGCCATGGATATTGTGAAACTGTGTTATGTCATTTTGTAATGTGCCCGTTTGTGTATGATCCGTGCAAAAGGGTTTCTGGGGAAGGGGAGGGGGTAGGGAGGCAGGGCTGTGGAGGGTGGGTAGGGGAGTGGGCCGGGCCCAGCACACTGAGACTGGCAGCTGCTCCAACCCCATCCCTCCTTAGAGATGCCACCTCCCCCACCACCCACCCCTAATTTGTGCCTTGCCTCCCCACCCTGGAGTAGTCCCTCCGGGTCACCAGTACTGCCTTGGCAGAGCCCACTCCCTACCCTAACCTGCCCACCCTCCCTACCCCCCAGCATTAGGTTGATATTGTGGGGAAGTGCTGGGGGTTGGGAGGTAGCCGAGGAATGGGGCAGTTCCCGGGGGCATCGAAACCAAGTATTATTATGAATTGTAATTGTATTTGCACTGTTTTTTTTCCTCTGATTGCATCAGCATATATACAATATACCTATATAACAAAAAAAACAAACAAAAAAAAAAACCACTTAGCTACTTAGAGCTCAAGTGTCCTGCTCTGTAAAATGAAAACACACTCTTACCTCAAACGGCTGCCGAAAGGTAATATGAAAGCTCTATCTTGCAGTGCTTTGTAAACACTAGTTCCTAATCAACAGTAAGTACTATGCGTAGGAGAATAACTATAAATACCATGGTGTTTTGCAAGTTAATTTATATTCAAAGATATGTACATATCCTTGACATTCATATTCATGAATGTACTCCAATACAGAAAGCTTAACACTACACCAATCTAATATGAAGTTAGCAGCTCAGGAACAGATCTCTTTAATCAAACGTTTTGGAAATGAATTCTAGGTCAATGGCCAATTCTTCAGTTATTAATATCTAGCAATGAATATACTATGTGAACAAATCTATGTGTATTTCTTTAAAACAGACTTGATACACTTCAACTATTTGGCTTATAATCAAAACTTGTATTATAATGTAGCTTTGATGTATATTTTATATCACTCATTAGAAAATTCACTTTCTCGTACAGCTTAAAACTAGATTCATATACAAGTGAAAATAGAATCGAAGCATAATGCAAAATTGTGGTTTTCACATATCGACCAGAGTTTGTTATCTCAAGCCTTTGAAAGAGCACATAAACATCTCTTCCGTCTTCTCCTTGTTTATTTTTATTTATAGATTCCTAGTTACAACATGAAGCCATTAGTGCCCTGACTCTGCCTTGCTAACTTAATCTGGCTGCACAAAATGTTGTGCTGTCAGAGAAACAAACTGTCCAGTTTAATGATCTCATTCAAACTCAAAGATTATAAAGGCATAGTTAAATCCCACAGACGTTTATAAACAGATTCTAAATCATTTCTTTTTTGAAAAAAAGCACTAGGCTATTTCTATTTAAACATGAAGAGATGAAATGCACAACAGTTTAGAGCTGAGAACTCAAAAATATTGAACTGGTATTTTCTTTGATACTGTTTCCCAGTTATTTATTTATTTATTTATTTATTTGAGACCAAGTCTTGCTCTGTAACCCAGGCTGGAGTGCAGCGACGTGATCTCGGCTTACTGCAACCTCCACCTCCTGGGTTCAAGCAATTCCCCTGTCTCAGCCTCCTGAGTAGCTAGAACTACAGGTGTGCGCCACTACACCCGGCTAATTTTTTATATTTTAGTAGAGACGGGGTTTCACTATGTTGGCGCAGTATGGTCTTGATCTTCTGACCTAATGACCCGCCCACCTCGGCCTCCCAAAGTGCTGAGATTACCGGTGTGAGCCACTGCACCCGGCCTGTTTCCTAGTCTTTCTTGTATATGCATATAAGGAAGCTACACTGAGCTATTATACTAACCAGTTTAAAAGATGGAAGGAAGTAAAACAACATTGTCTAGCACTGTCTCTAGTAGAGAAAGAATTTGAAACAACATTCTCTAGTGGTGTCTCTAGCCAAGAATGATTTACCTTCAAGGAAATGAAAGATGTTAAATGTTGTGAAGTAGAAAGCTCCATTTATAGCAACTTGAAAAATTGAGTATTGAAGCTAATGTGCCCATTATAAAGGAAAGATATGCTGGCTGTATTCAGATAAAAGTTTGATATTTCAAGCTTCATTTTAATCTGCTCCTATAATGGCTATGGACTCTGTAAATATTTGACAGCTCTTTTAAAGCATAACAATGGGTTACAAAAATAATATTCTTATAAAGTCTAGAATAGATTTCTTTTTCAAGCAGAAGGAGAATATATAATAATAGACCTCTCAGGTCAAAACCATTTATAAATAGACATTTTGAAAAATTAACTGAGCATAGTTGATGTTTTATTCTAAGGACAATGAACTAAAGACACAGGCAGTTACATATTAGTACAGATTTAGACAGTTAAATTTTAGATTATTAGATTGGTCAATTTAATTTAACTGTTAGATTGGTACAAAAGTAATTGAGGTTTTCACCATAACTTTTTTTGTTTTTTGGTTTTTTTGTATTGAGACAAGAGTCTTGCCAGAGTACAATGGCATGGTCTTGGCTCACTGCAACCTCCTCCTCCGGACTCACGCAATTCTTTGTCTTCAGCCTCCCAAGTAGCTGGGATTACAGGCCCCCACCACAACGCCCAGCTAATTTTTGTACTTTTAGTAGAGACAGGGTTTTGCCATGTTGGTCAGGCTGGTCTTGAACCTGACCTCAGGTGATCCACATGCCTCAGCCTCCCAAAGTGCTGGGATTACAGGTATGAGTCACCACACCTGGTCAGTCTTTCCCATTACTTTTAGTGCAAAACCCATTACTTTTGCACCAACCTAATAGCTTTTATTTCTATGGAAACAACCAACCAACCCTGTAAGCCTTCAGGGATTTTGGGGGGATTAGAGCAGGTCCTGGCATGGAGACAGAAACAACTCCTCCTCCTCCCCAGTCTCTCTGTCAGCCCTCTGCTCAGCCTGGCCAGGGGCAGTAGCCTCTCTGTCCCCGGACACTCAGCTGAGCACACCTGTGCTGTGACCTGCCCAAGCCTCCTAGGCATGAACCAGATATAGATTGACATCCTAACAGCCTTGTTTCGAAGGCTTCCCTTGAAAGGACACACAGGATTCAGGCAATTATCAGAACAACTTGAGTTGTATCTTTCATGAAATTGTAGACTAGCCAAAATTCAAAAACGGGCACAGATAGGGATTTAAAGGACCAGATCCCTGATCCAAAAATCATAGATAAATGCTACTAGAACACGTTTCTTCAATACAAGTTTTTCCTCAAAAGTATTAAATGCATTTGGCTGAAAAGCATTCTCAAGATATTAATCTATTTTTTGTCTCTCGGTGTTTTCTCCCATTCGTTTTTCCCTAGTCAGGTAAATAGTTGGCTCAAGAGTTTATTGTTTCAGGAAAGGGCCATGATGTGATAGAATGCCAAACATTGCCTGTAAGTCTCCAGCTCTTATCTTCTAAAAGCCTCAGTCCTTTACACACACATTAAGTTTGTGCTGCCCTAGTAGAATAGAGGTGCAGAACACTTTTTAGTTGAGTTAGAGGAAAACAAAGAAAATTACAACTTAATAAAGTTGTAGGCTAAGATTTATACCTGCTTTTGTAGTGAATAATCTAAAAATCACTGTAAAACCTTATGTCTGGCTTTGTAAGGCTATTAGGATGGCAAACAAACAGACCCACCCAGCTGTCCTAACAAATGCAACGTTATTCCCTAAGAAAGTACCAGCAGAGTGGAGCGCAGTGGCTCACGCCTGTAATCCCAGCACTTTGAGAGGCTGAGGCAGGTGGATCACCTGAGGTGAGGGGATCGAGATCAGCCTGACCAACATGGAGAAACCACGTCCCTACTAAAAACACAAAATTAGGTGGGCATGGTGACGCATGCTTGAAATCCCATCAACTCAGGAGGCTGAGGCAGAAGAATCGCTTGAACCCGGGAGGTGGAGGTTTCGGTGAGCCAAGATCACACCACCGCACTCCAGCCTGAGCATCAAGAGCGAAACTCCATCTCAAAGAAAAAGGAAAGTACCAGCAGAGTTGACAATCAAAAAGGATTCCTAAGTTCAAAGTCAGTGGCTCTTGGCCTCAGAAAGCTAGTTATCTGCTCTCTTTGGGAACACAGGCTATCTGCCTTATTTGGTCATCTTCTATTGAGGTCCAAACTCTCTCCCCTTCAATATGTGGGCCATTTTAACAGAATAGAATTTGATTCCACCCACTAGGCAGGGACCCATTTGGGGCAGATAAACCAAATGTGTTTTCCCACCGAGTGTTATAACCTCCATTCTGCTTACTTCTGGATGAACTAGATACTGCATGTTCACTTCTGCTGGGGCTACGATAGCCCAACTTCATGACTAGGTAATCAGCAAAAGAAATCTCCCACCCCATGTGAATTATAGCCAAATTCAGCTTTAGAAATTCAAATAGTCTCTCTATATATTTGGGGGACAAAGTCACACTCTGTCACCCAGGCTGGACAGCAGTGGCATGATCTTGACTCGCTGCAACCTCTGCCTCCCAGGTTCAAGCAAATCTCCTGCCTCAGCCTCCCAAGTAGCTAGGACTACAGGTGTGTACAACCACGCCCAGGTAATTTTTGTATTTTTAGTAGAGATGGGGTTTCACCATGTTGGCCAGGCTGGTCTTGAACTCCTGACCTTGTGATCTGCCTGCTTTGGCCTCCCAAAGTGCTGAACTTTTTGTATTTTTAGTAGAGATGGATTTTCACCATGTTGGCCAGGCTGGTCTTGAACTCCTGACCTTGTGATCTGCCTGCTTTGGCCCCCCAAAGTGCTGGGATTACAGGCATGAGCCACTGTGCCCAGCCCCTCTATATAATCTTAAGGAAAATGGCAGGACAGTGTAACCGGCTTACTGAGTGACTTAACCCCTATCAAAACCATCCTTCCCCTCCACTGACTACAGCCTCCTCCCCCAGCTCACTTAGGTAGTTGAACTAGCTCAGCCACCTTAGACAGTCTCATATTCTCACATCCCTAAGAATAAAAAATTGTTGAATGTTAAACTCGCCAGTGTCCAGGACTTGGATACCTTCAAGTGTTCTTGCAGAACTTCTGATCCATTGAGATAGTGAGAATGTGGACTTGGGGGCTTGTTTTGATTCCTTATACTCTGATGCTCCAGTCAGAGAGGAAATCCTCATGTTATTTCCTCTCCATTCAGTTAGTATGGCGCAGAGCTCAGGAGTCTGCACTTTGGCAAGGTTTCAAAATGCAGAAATAGGTGGATGTTGTTCAAGCATTCTATTCCCCAGGTAGCTTCACTTTAGAATGAAAGTTTGTAATTTAGGGTAGGCAAAGAATTCAGGGATCTCTGTAATCCCAGAGCTTTGGGAGGCCAAGGCAGGTGCATCACCTGAGGTCAGCCTGACCAATACGGTGAAACCCCACCTCTACTAAAAATACAAAAAGTAGCCCAGTGTAGTGGCACGTGCCTGCAATCCCAGCTACTCGGGAGGCTGAGACAGGAGGATCGCTTGAACTCAGGAGGCGGAGGTTGCAGTGAGCTAAGATTGTGCCACTGCCCTCCAGCCTGGGCAACAGAACAAGACTCTGTCTCAATAAATAAATAAATAAATAAAAGAATGGGTCCACAAACTTAAAAGGGAAAAAGTTATAGCTCTATTTTCACTGACTCATAACTGAAATTTAACACGCCCTTTCATTTGGAATGTATGCAACTAATCACAGCAATGTTGGCAGGACCTGCAGTTTATTTCCCAGAAAAGCCCCTTCCTATTGCAGATCCTAAACATTCCCAGACTTGGAACACATGGTGGTGATTAGAAACCACTACTAGATCTTGTTATTTAACGTATTCATGGGGGAAGGATATCTATTATTCTACCACAAGTTGAGGATTTTTGATAAGTACATTGGCTTCCTTCGTAACAAATTGTATTTTATCTTAAGCATTTAGAAACATTATTCAGAAAAACTGTATAGACCTCCCCAGGCTGCAAAGGAGTCCAAGACACAATAGTCAGTTAAAGAAACTCTGGCCTAGAGTTATTATAAGGAAGGGGATGGCTGTCAATCTGGGACAAACTCATCAAATTCTATCTGGAACAAGTACATTTTTCTCTCATATCACCTGATGGTGTTAGGATCACTGTAACTCCCTTTCCCAGATCAACACAGTGTGTTTGTGAGCAAATGACTTCTCAAGTCTCATTACTTTACCCGCCATGTGACAGGGCTGGTGAAGTGATTGCTAAGGTCCCTTCAAACATAAAATTTCCCTTTCCCTGGCCAGTGTCCTGATGGCAAAGTGGTTCCATTAAGGTCTCATGAAGACTCCTGCTTTAGAGGCATTCAAAAGAGGGGCTATGCAGAGATTTTCTCCTACTCAGAAGAGATGTCTCCCAGCCGTAGACTAAAGCTGACTATGCGGAGATTTTCTCCTACTCAGAAGAAAGGTCTCCTGGCTGTAGAGTAAAAAGCTTACTAAAAAGGTGGTTGTTCTGTATGTACTCATGAAATTCACTCATTTAAAGTTTCAGTTTGGTTGGGTTTTTAAAACATTGTCCCAAAAAAAAAAAAAATAGAATGACCTAAAATTTCTCCTCACCTCCTTTTTTTAAAATGAAAAAAAAAAAAAAAAAAAAAAAATCAGTGCTTTAATGTCAGGATTGATCTCTTAAAATTTTTTTTAAATGAATTGTTTTGTGCAAATTTTTTTAATTGCCTCAAATTAGGAGTATCTCAAAAATAAAAATAGACCTAACAATATTTAAAGATGAGATGGATAAATTATAAGTCAAATACGTTAATTTTCTATCAGATTTATGCCCATTACTGAATATACCAGCCTTTTAGATGTCTGGAACCAGCTTAACTGCTAATTACTAAGCTAAGATTTATTCTAAAATATTAAATAACTAATATTGGCAATGATTTTACCAAATAACTCTAATATGCAAATGGTCAAACTCTTTTATCATCATAATCTTATATTATTTGCTATCAGATTATGAAATAAATCTAAAAAATTTTACATATAACACCAATAACAGGTAAACCGGTATTGACTAATAATTATTTCTTCATTATCTTCATTTTAAGAATAAATTTTTAAACCACTGAAGCAATCATTTTCTTAAGAAAAGTGAAACTGAGAGGACCACTTTTAAAAGGAAAAGGGGTCTCTGCTACTCCATATTTACTCTGCCATAGAAAGAAGGCCAGGCACGGTGGCTCACACCTGTAATCCCAGCACTTTGGGAGGCCAAGGAGGGCAGATCACTTGAGGTCAGAAGTTCAGGTTCAGCCTGGCCAAACGGGCTCTACTAAAAATACAAAAATTAGCTGGGTGTGGTGGCATGCACCTGTAGTCCCAGCTACTCTGGAGGCTGAGGCAGGAGAATCACTTGAACCTAGGAGGTGGAGGTTGCAGTGAGCTGAGATGGCACCACTGCACTCTGGCCTGGGTGACAGAGTGAGACTCCATCTCGAAAAAAAAGAAAAACAAGAAAGAATGACTTTGTGTTCACATTTCCTCTCTGACTGGAGCATCCAATTATAAGGAATCAAAAGCCCCCAAGTCCACATTCTCATTATCTCAATACTCGGAACTACACTGAACAATTTATTTTAAATATGTCCTTTTATTCTCACCAACAGTCTGCAAGATAAGCCTTCCAGACCGTATTGTGCAGACAGAGAGAGTAATGGCTCAGAGAAGTGAACAGAAATAACTGACTGATGGTCATATAGCTGGAAACTGGCAGAGCCAGAATTCAAATCCAGTTCAGTCTGACGGGGCAAAGCCATACTTTCAGCACTAGGACATGATAGCTTGAGATAAACATGAAAGTGAAATTAACGGCCAGGCTGGGGAGTCTTTCCCAGTGCACCCTCTCTCACCTCAATCAATTGAACATCCCCACAAACTTAAATTCAAACCTTTTTCTCTTAATCAGTCCTCACAAAATAATGTGTTATACTAGTCCCCACAACAAGAAACTGAGTCTGGTCTCATAACCACAGGAAACACAAAATAAATTCATCTTCTAGGAATAAGTAACACACAAGACAACAGATGATCATATTCAACCTGACAATTTAGCATTTGCCAAGTGATAACTTGAGAGCACTAATACTCAAGGCAAACTAAAGGTCATTCTGAGTAGTCACAATTTTTAGAATTTCTCATTTTATTCCTGCATTACACTATGCTGTTGAGAGGCAATGGTTTCAGGCCAAATTATCTCAGCTTCCTTTAGAAACGCCTGCACTAAATTAAAATTTAACGTTATGTGTCAGCTTTCAAAGAGGGTCAATATAAAAAAATCACCAAATCTGTCTTCCATAAATCTATATGAATAGTAGGTACTCATTACATCACTTGATTTCTTATATAAGAAAACATGAGGCCATTTTTCAAGAATTCAAAGCCGAGGGCTTTGAGAACAACTATTTGATCTTGTAAATAGATACTTACGTTAAAAGGGAGGGAGGAGGAAGTAACCTGTTTGTTTTTGTATTTGTATTTTGCCTTCACTGCCAGTAAACTCAGAGCTAAATTTAGTTTCAAGTAAAGCAGAGTGTTTAGCAACAAGGGAAAAATAAAACACATACATCTTGCAACTTACTGCTCCTCATCGTATTCTTCTTCCTAAGAATTAGACAAGGTGGTTTCAAGTCATTTCATCTCATGACAAGGAAACTGTCCTGAGATAACTCCCAAGGCTGTCCAGCTAGGAAATGGCCCGAATTCAAGCCGAGGTCTGAACCAAAATTCAACTTTTCCAAACATGTTGAAAAAATGATTTCATCCTAACCAACAGGTAGATTTTCAGTGCTCACTCTCACCACATCCTCCACCCTCAAGCAGGTCCAAGTGTCTACTGTTTCCTTCCTTGTGTCCATATGTACTCAATGTTTAGCTCCCACTTATAAGTGACAACAGCAGTATTTGGTTTTCTGTTCCTGCATTAATTCTAATTTCTAATGCTGCCTAGGATAATGGCCTCCAGCTCCATCTACTGCTGCAAAGGGCATGACCTTCTTTTTTATGGCTGCATAGTATTCCATGGTGCGTATGTACCACATTTTCTTTATCCAGTCCATCATGGATGAACATGTATGTTGATTCCCTGTCTTTCCTATTGTAAATAGGCTTCATGTTGACTTCTAACCATCAATTTACTTGTCTGGCCCCCACATGACTATAAGCGTCTTTGGTCACAAACTGTTGGGTTTTTTTTTGTTTTGTGTGTGTGTGTGTGTGTGTGTGTGTGTTTTGAGACAGAGTTTCGCTCTTGTTACCCAGGCTGGAGAGAAATGGCACGATCTCGGCTCACCGCAACCTCCGCCTCCTGGGCTCAGGCAATTCTCCTGCCTCAGCCTCCTGAGTAGCTGGGATTACAGGCACGTGCCACCATGTCCAGCTAATTTTTTGTACTTTTAGTAGAGACGGGGTTTCACCATGTTGACCAGGATGGTCTCGATCTCTTGACCTCGTGATCCACCCGCCTCGGCCTCCCAAAGTGCTGGGATTACGGGCTTGAGGCACCGCGCCCGGCCTCACAAACTGCTTTATAGGTGCACATCATAATGCCTACAACTTAACAGATACCCAATAAAAATGCCTAATAAACAATAGAAAAAAATACCATCAAGTAGTGGAGACTCTATACCATTTGCTTGGTGGTTAATTCAGAATGTGAGGCTCCTTAGATTCCACAATCTAAGAAACTTCCAAACTCCAGTATTTTATAATTCACTGAATGACGGATAAAGTGTCTTCAAATTTTAATTCACCACCAACTGCTCATGACATTACACTAATAACAAATACTTACTTGCAGAGAGAACTACCAGCAGGAGCCTTAAAAATACCTGTAAATAGGCCGGGCGCGGTGGCTCAAGCCTGTAATCCCAGCACTTTGGGAGGCCGAGGCGGGTGGATCACGAGGTCGAGAGATCGAGACCATCCTGGTCAACGTGGTGAAACCCCGTCTCTACTAAAAATACAAAAAATTAGCTGGGCATGGTGGCGCGTGCCTGTAGTCCCAGCTACTCAGGAGGCTGAGGCAGGAGAATTGCCTGAACCCAGGAGGCGGAGGTTGCGGTGAGCCGAGATCGTGCCATTGCACTCCAGCCTGGGTAACAAGAGCAACACTCTGTCTCAAAAAAAAAAAAAAAAAAAAAAATACCTGTAAATAGTCCAGGCCAGGGGGTTCACACCTGCAATCCCAGCACTTTGGGAGGCCGAGGTGGGTGGATCACAAGGTCAGGAGATGGAGACTATCCTGGCTAACACAATGAAACCCCGTCTCTACTAAAAACACAAAAAATTAGTCAGGCATGGTGGCGTGCACCTGTAGTCTCAGCTACTCAGGAGGCTGAAGCAGAAGAATTGCTTGAACCCAGGAGGCAGAGATTGCAGTGAGCCGAGATCACGCCACTGCACTTCAGCCTGGGCGACAGAGCAAGACTCTATTTCAAAAAAGAAAAAATACCTGTAAAGTATAATTAAAGTACATGAAGGTAAGAAAGGAAAATATAAATTCGGCAAAATTTTGAGTTACACATACTGTTGGTTTTATTTTTTATTTTTAGAGAATGGGGCTTAAAATGGGAGTGTGAATTAAAGTTGGCATTTTAAGTCCAACGTGCCTAAATTCAATTATGAGTATGCCAATTGTATGTCAAAGAACAGGACTGTTAAATAATGTGCACTTCATTTCAAAGGCTTTCATCCAGATAAATTGGGCTCTGAACTTACTATTAATGCCTTGCTTATCTGTATTTCAACAGCAATACCCTAAAATATACAAATACATTTCTAAATCACCTCAACTAAACATTGGGAAACCATACAGCATATACTATACCTCTAACTAAGAAAATAAAACTATGTATTTTACTTTTGATATCACTCTCACTGCCCTCACCTTAAAATCCAATATATATTTTGACAACAATCTATGAATCCACCCCAAGATGGTCAGTTCTTAGAAACACACATATCTAATGGCAGGACACATCACATATAGGAACACTTTTGCCAGGGAGGAAATGGGTTCTCCACTTACGGAAATGTTCAGTGGTAAAAAAGCACACTGGAATTAACCATGTAAAGGGTTTTGCTCTAATTCTAACACCTACTCATTGTAATGGTCACAGAGCTTCAGTTTCCTCACCTTTAAAATGTAGGGGCTGAACGGGAATGTTCACTGAAAAAGTACATCTAAAAATCAGTCCAAAAAAGAAAACTAAGAAGGCTCCATGGTTAAAGAAGATGAAGAAAAGCTCTACATTACAGCAATGCACAGCAGGATCCAGGTGCTCGTCTACTCACAGGGGTTACGTCCCAATCAACCCATCATAAGTTGAACAGATCATAAGCCAAAAACGCATTTAATACAACTACTTTTTTTTAGACAGAGTCTCACACTGTCACCCAGGCTGGAGTGCAGCGACACAAACATGGCTCACTGTAACCTCAAATTCCCAGTCTCAGGCGATTCTTCTGCCTCCCCTTACCAAGTAGCTGGGACTAGAGGCATGTGCCACCATACTCAGCTTTTTTTTTTTTTTTTTTTTTTTTTTTTTTTTTTAGTAAAGATCTTATTGTATTAACCAGACTGGTCTTGAACACCTGGTCTCCAGGAATCCTCCCACCTCAGCCTCCCACAGCACTAGGATTACAAGTGTGAGCCACCACGCCCAGCCCACCTAACCTATCAAATATGATAGCTGAGCCCTGGCCTACCTAATCATGCTCAGAATGCTTGCATTAGTCTACAGCTAGGCAAAATCATTGAACACAAAGCCTATTTGACAAAAAGTATTGGATATCTCATGTAATTTATTGAATAAATTATTTTGTATTGCCATATGTGTATTACTTTAGTACCATTACAAAGTCAGAACATTATAGGCCAAACCCTCATAAATCAGAGACCATTTGTACTTGAGAATCTGACAGGTCCTTCAATGAAGAAAACTTTCTGGCTATGACCTGGTATTTCCCATAATTATTTGACTACATCATCTTTGTCTCCTCTTACATTTATTAAAATCTTAAAGTACTAGCAACATATGAGATACCTTTGGAGAAACCATGACCTAAATAAGCACTAGTATTTTCAGCGGTTTGTTATCCTTGACAAGTGAGTCCATATGAAGCTAAAATATCCAAGTAAATGAGACATTAATTGTAGAAAATTAATCATATGACAACATGGTGAACTAGAAATTGAATGGTCCTTTCATTAGAACATAACTAGATCCTGGATATTTCACAACAACATTTTTAATACTTTGCAGAGCGCCCAAGAGAGCAGAGGTCGCTCCAGGTAGGAAGAGACAAAACTGAAACCAAAGCAGAGAACAGAAATGTAGAGTTGCCTCTGTCACCATGGAATCGGAAGACTAAGCTTGAAGGTTCCTGACATGTTGAATCTGCAACTCCCATTTTTAATCTTAAATTCTCAAGCGTGGCTGAAGTGGTCCCAGGCTGGTGGTTGCCCCAATAGTGCTAAATGCAAATTATCCCTAAAGGAAGAATCTTCAATCTAGTTCTTCAGATTTCTACAGAAGGGGTTCAACAAAATACAAAGTCTCAGTTTAAAAATTACCAAGGACACAGGAAAAAAAAACTATTCTCACTGTCCTGACATAGAGAGAAAACAAAAATTAACAGACTTTGAGTCTAAAGGACTGATCTATTTAAATTATCACATAAAGAATGCAGAGATACGTTTGTCACCTTGCTCCTTTCTGCCCATGGACACCGCTGAAGAAGCATCGCTAAAGTCTCTCTTCTCCCTGTGACCACATCTAAGTCAAAGTCTCTGAAAGAGCCGAAACAGCTGAGGAAAGCTCTTCATTGAAGGGTTGAGCTTTGAAAGAACCCATGAGCGCCTGAAGAGCCATTTTGAGCAATGGGGAATGCTCACGGACTGTGTGGTAATGAGAGATCCAAACACCAAGCGCTCCAGGGCCTCTGTCACGTGTGCCACTGGGGAGGAGGCAGATGCAGCCATGAATGCAAAGCCACACAAGGTGGATGGAAGAGTTGTGGAACCAAAGAGAACTGTCTCAAGAGAAGATTCTCAAGGACCAGGTGCCCACTTAATTGTGAAAGAAATATTTGTTGGTGGCATTAAAGAAGACACTGAAGAACATCACCTTAGAGATTATTTGAACACTATGGAAAAATTAAAGTGATTGAAATCATGACTGACCGAGGCAGTGGCAAGAAAAGGGGCTTTGCCTTTGTAACCTGTGATGACCATGACTCTGTGGATAAGACTGTCATTTAGAAATACCATGCTGTGAATGGTCACACTATGAGGTTAGGAAAGCCCTGTCAAAGCAAGAGCTGGCTAGTGCTTCATCAGCCAAAGAGGTCCACGTGGTTCTGGAAACTTTGGTGGTGGTTGTGGAGGTGGTTTCGGTGGGAATGGCAACTTTAGTAATGGAGGAAACTTCAGTGGTCATGGTGGCTGTGGTGGCTTTGGTGGCATCTGTGGTGGTGGATATGGTGGCAGTAGGGATGGCTATAATGGATTTGGTAATGATGGAAGCAATTTTGGAGGTAGTGGAAGCTACAATGATTTTGGCAATTACAACAATCAGTCTTCAAAATTTGGACCCATGAAGGGAGGAAACTTTGGAGGCAGAAGCTCTGGGCCCTATGGCGGTGACAGCCAATACTTTGCCAAACCACGAAACCAAGGTGGCTATAGCAGTTCCAGCAGCAGCAGTGGCTATGGCAATGGCAGAAGATTTTAACTAGAAAACAAAGCTTAGCAGGAAAGGAGAGCCAGAGAAGTGACAGGGAAGCTGCAGGTTACAACAGATTTGTGACCTCAGCCAAGCACAGTGGTGCAGGGCCTAGTGCTACAAAGAAGGCATGATTTAGACAAATATTCATGTGTATGGGCAAGAAACTTGAGGATTCTATTTGTGACTAATTGTATAACAGGTTATTTTAGTTTCTGTTCTGTGGAAACTGTAAAGCATTTCAACGAAGCATTTTAATATAGATGTTTTTGTTTGCACCCACGCTGCTGATTGTTAAATGTAATAGTCTGATTGTGATGCTGAATAAATGTCTTTTTTTTAAAAAAATGCAAAATGAAGTTATTTGCAATATTTAAAGAAAGGAACAATGATAAAGAAATGAATAATAATACATCAAAAATTAGGATTGTAGGACTAAAAGATTATTAAAAAATTACCAACCACTTTGTGGAGAGGATCCTTTTTGAGCAGAAAAAAATCAAGATGCAAAATATCATTATTAAAGTTTAAAACTCAAGGATGGATGTGTGTTACCGCTGATTAGAGTCAGCAAAGGAGAGAATTACTAGCCAGACAGCAGATGCTGAATGCACAGTGAAAGAGATGGAACATGGAAAGAGAAGAGACATGGAGGACAGAATGAAAAGGTCTAAAATGTATTTAATAAGAGTCCCAAAATAAAGGGGAAAAGGCTACATTTCATAGGATAGTAACTCCAAATTTTCCAAAAGCTTTTAAAGAACACTGTGTTAGACACAGAACACATATATAGACAGAGATCTTGGTATATAGATATAAAAATTTATTATAAGAAGATGGCTGTCATAATTATGAAGGCTGAAAAACCCCACAATCTGCCATCTGTAAGCTGGAGATCCAGGAAAGCCGGTGGTGTCGCTCCAATCTCAGTCCAAAGGCCCAAGAATCAAAACAGCCAATAGTATAAGTCCCAGTCTGAGGACAGGAGAAGACCAATGTCCCAACCCAAGCAGTCAGGCAGAAAGTGAATTCTCCCTTCCTCTGCCTTTCTGTTCCATCCAGGCTCTCATCAGATTAGATGACACCCATCTGAATTGATGAGAGCACTCTGGTTTACTCTGGCCAATCTCATCCAGAAACACCCCTACAAACGCACCCAAAAATCCTTAACCAAATATCTGGGTACCCTATGGCCCAGTCAAGTTAACACATAAAACCAAACATCACAGACATAAACCCACAGATGCATGAAACACAACTTACAACAAGCAGATTTAAATAAAGTGAAGCTTGACCTTGAATTTCATAGTTCTTATATTAAAACCCCAGCACTTTGGGAGGCTGAGGCGGGTGGATCACAAGGTCAGGAGTTTGAGACCAGCCTGACCAACATGGTGAAACCTCATCTCTACTAACAATACAAAAATTAGCCAGACATGGTGGCACGTGCCAGCTACCCAGGAGGCTGAGGCAGGAGAATCACTGGAACCTGGGAAACAGAGGTTACAGTGAGCCCAGATGGTGCCACTGCACTCCAGCCTAGGTGACAGAATGAGACTCTGTCTCAAAAAACAAAACAGAACAAAAAAATCATAAACAAAGAGAAGCTCTTTAAAAGCAGCCAGACAGAAGAGACAGAAAAATTACAAGAATACAGCAATTATGTTTACAATTCACTTCTCAATAATAGCTGTTAGAGTCAGCAGTATAATATATTTGACAGGCTGATGAAACTTATAACCATCTGGAAATGTTTTCTCAGAAAGTTACCTTCCAACAATGAGTGTGAAATAGCAGTATTATAATTTTTTAAAGGAGTGATTTTATTCCTTTATGAAAGGAAGATAGAAAGTAACCTCTAAAGGAAGATCTGAGATGATAGCAGGATAGTAAACCAAAAAATTGGTAAATATGTTGATAAACATAAAGAATTATCTGATTGATAATACTGTCTCATTTGTGGACTTAGAATAGAACTGAAAACAGCTATGAAACCACAAAAAACAAAGAATGCATGATTAAATGCATGCTGAACAAAAGAAACCGAATCTGAAAAGGCTACATACTGTAGGATTCCAGCTTCTATGACATTCTGGAAAAGGGAAAACTACGAAGACAATAAAATATCTGTGACTGTCAGGGTTTGGGGGCAGTGAGGGATGAATAGGTAAAGCACAGGGGATTTTTAAGGTAGTGAAACTATTATTTTGCATGATACTCTAATGATAGATGTTATGCATCATCAGATATACATTTGTCCAAATTCACAGAATGTACAACACAGAGTGAACTCTAATATAAACTATGAAATTTAGTTAATAACTAAATATTGGCTCATTAGTTGTAACAAATGTACAAAACTCATACAAGATGTTAAAAATAAGGGAATTAGGGGTCAGGGTAGAGGAGTATATGGGAACTCTGTACTTTTCACTCAGTTTTCTCTGTAAACCTGAAACTGCCTTAAAAAAAAAAAAGTCTGGTAATTTTTAAAAAGTATGGAGGAATGGGTATGTGGTCATAGGAATAAACGGGGAGCAATACATTTTGAGTAATCTTTTGTGGAGCTCTGACTTTTGGAACCATGGTAATGTGCCATATAGCCAAAAAAAAAAAAAGATACTTGTCTAGAAACTGGTCAATTTTGTGTTTTCAAATTTATTGATACCATTGATATTAATTTTACTTTACTCTCATATAAATCTATGGCTGTGTCTCTTTTTCCTTCCTAATTTTATTTGTGCTAAATGTTTCTTCTTTGAGCTAATAGTATATAGGCTTATCTATCTATCTGTCTATCTTCTATCTATATAAGCACACACACACATTCTAAGAACCATACTTGGCTTTTTAAATTTTATCTTTGCTTTCTATTTTGTTACTTTTTACTCTCGTTTTTATCTTTTTCTACTTTCTTTGTCTTTATTATTCTGATCTAAATTTCTTGAGATGAATGTTTACTGCAGGAAACTTTAGTCTTTTCTTCTTTGCTAATATGAATCTCTAGTGCTATAACCTGCATCTCTAAGATTTTCATATGTAAAACTTTCATTATTTAGTTCTGAATAGCTTAGAATTTTAATTTTATTTTGACTCAAGGTTTATTTAGCTACAGATATATTTGCATCTTGGTTAAAACCTCAAAAATGAGGGCAGGATCAGGAAGAGAAATGTAACGTGGGCCAGGCAGAAGCTCTCCTGGTACATTGTAGCCTTGTGAGGCCTCTGGGGGGCTGGCCATGCACAGGTGACAGATTAGGTGTCATTTATACCCAATTCCAATAGTAAAGAGAGTCCAGTGACACATCAGCATTTTGAATGTTTCCCATGTTTAAGTTTTGATTGAGAAAGGAGTTCTTAGTGCATTGTTTGTGCTTATATTTTGATTTTAAATTATTGATGGAAACTCATTATGATAGAATACAATAATACAAAAAAGAAGAAAATGCCTTGAGGTTAGGGACTATTTTTGTTTTTTACCTCCAACCTCTTGTATCACCTGATTCTACCCACAAGTGTGTGTGCTCTTTAGAACTTGGTTATCACTTCTTGTCTACATAAGCAGAAACGTCTCACTGCTGGTTAGTTTGATATGTGACTTAGGGTCAAAAGAAAATACATCCTCACTTTGCTTGAATCTGTCTATATAGCATAGTCCTGATAACATTTTTAGAAACACTGCTGTGGAAATAGTGACAAAGGGGTTCCCCTTTATTTTTTACATATATAAAACTTCCGGCCGGCCACCTTGGTTCATGCCTATGATCTCAGAACTTTGGGGGGCCAAGGTGAGAGTCTTGCTTTAGCCCAGAAATTTGAGAGCAGCCTAGGCAGCATGGCAAAACTCTGTCTCTTCAAGAAATGCAAAAATGAGCCAGGTGTAGTGGTGCATGCCTGTAGTCCCAGCTACTCAGGAGGCTGAGGTGGGAGGATGGGTTGAGCCCAGGAGGTCAAGGCTGCAGTGAGCTGTGATTGTGTCACTGCACTCCAGCCTGGATGACAGAGGGAGACCCTGTGTCATTAAAAAACAAATAAAAAACTTTAAAAAGGAAGTTCACAAATGAGATTATTGCCATGGGTTAACCACAAAAAGTAAATGAAGAGAATACATATAAATAATGACAATCCAGAGGTTCCCTCCAACTAATTTCCCCTCAAAATAGCTTTTCCACAGTTCTATTTTCTAATCACAAACCCATGTGAGATTTTCTTCTGTTAGCATTTAAGTGTCTGTTGGTGCGGGCTGGGGATTCTCTGGTTTTAGTTGTTCAGGCAAGCTGACAAGTGTTGACTGAAGTTGATAAAAGGAAGGACACTGGGAATCTACAAATCATGACCTTAATTAGATGAGTATTTCTAAAACTTATTGTTTGTTAAAAAAAAAAAAAAGAGAGAGAGAGAGAGAGAGAGATTTGGGGCTGGGTGAGGTGGCTCATGCCTATAATCCTAGCACTTTGGAAGGCTGAGGCCAGTGGATTGCCTGAGCTAAGGAACTCGAGAACAGCCTTGGTAACACAGTGGAACACCGTCTCCGCTAAAATACAAAAACTTAGCCAGGTGTGGCAGCATGCACCTGTAATCCCAGCTACTTGGGAGGCTGAGGCAGGAGAATTGCTTGAACCCAGGAGTCAGAGGTTGCAATAAGCCAAGATCGTGCCACTGCCCTCTAGCCTAGGCAACAGAGTGAGACTCCGTCTCCAAAAAAAAAGAAAAAAAGAAATTTTGCCTCAATTACACAACTTCATATGAAAATAGTCAAGGTATGTTTGGAATTCATTTCTCTTTTGTGAAATCATGAGATCAAATCCATTAAGCTTATTTTAATATCATAACATTTCTAATCAAAGGGAGAACAACTCAATATAAACAAGGAGTTAAAAAACATGTACTTAAATAAGAGTTAGCAGATGTTCTATTTGTCCTTTTGCATGTACAGCGTTAGTGACTGCTTATTCATGAACTGTAATATGCCTAACATATGTCAGTTCTATTATTTGTTCCATTCCTTCGTGCTAGCTAAATTTCTCATTCAGATCAAAATTTTCCCAAGAACATTGTGAATAATATTTTACTTGACATTGCTTAAAGGCATTTGACTGAGAATATCTTTTGCAGAATTCTCATGAGCTCAGGTTAACTGGCAGTACACGATATTCAAATCCCAGGAACTGTGGAGTTTAAATGAGCAGAGCTCTTCACAGAGGAGGGCCCAGGTCCAGTGTCCGGATGTGGCTCAAGGACCTCCCCATGGGAGCAACCCACAGGGCCTCCTCACATGCTACAAGCACATGCAATCCAATAAGAGACTTCTGGAGAGGCAGTCTTCCTGACAGTGTTCAACAAATGATATGTATTACACATTGTGTTAGTTCATTTTGCATTGCAACAAAGGAATACCTGAGGCTGGGAAATTTATGAAGAGGTTGTTTGGCTCACAGTTCTGCAGGCCATGTAAGCATGGCACCAGTATCCATCAGCTCAGCTTCTGGTGAGACCTCAGGAAGATAGCAGAAGGTGAAGGGAAGTCAGGCATGTCACATGGTGAGAGAGGGAACAGAGAAAGTAGGGGAAGTCCCAGAGCTCCCAGAGTCTTTTAAACAACTAGCATCCACATGAACTAATCGAGTGAGAACTCACTCATTACCACAAGGAGAGCACCGAGCCATTCACGGGGGATCCATCCCCATGACCAAAACACCTCCCACCAGGCCTTACTTCCAACACTGGGATCACATTTCAACATTGATTTGGAGGAGACAAACATCCAAACCATAGCACACAGAAAATGAGATTCTAGTACTTCATTCCTCCAAAAGATTTTGAGTGCCTACCACATGCCAGTGGCTGGCTGAACTTTAGGAAAACATTTAAAAGATAATTTTTTTCCTTTTATTAGGGAAGAAAAGAAAGGCTTTCAGACAATTTCATCACAGAATATACTATGTGAAGTAATGAAAGCATGTACGTGTCCTAGAAGAATCCAGAACAAGGTAGTAGTTGACTGCATCTGTGGCTGGTGGTGACAGAGGTAAATCAGTGGAGGAGTTACAAAATACATAATACTAAAGTAAGCTTTAAGGAAACAAATAGAAGTTCTCAGGCAACGGACTTTTCCTATTAGACTTCATATTAATAGTCACAGGACATTTGGTATCTCTAGGTTTTTGCACCAAGGAGTAAGGCTGCTACACTCATTAAAAGGAGAGCAAACTTATTCATCACCTAAAGTTTTCTTTGGCTTCAGAGATGCTGGGAAAAGTTCTATCTAGATCTGACTCCTGGAATTATATCATCTTGGAAACATTTGGACATTTTTTTCCCCAAGATTGTTTAATGCAAGTCTTAACTTCTTCTTAATCTGCAATACATGAATATTTCTTATAAGCTAAAGTTGAAGAAAGGAAGGGAGGAAGGAAGCGGGGAGGGAAAGGGGAAGGGAGAAGGGAAGGGGGCAGAAATGGGGAGGAAGAGAAGGAGAAGGAAGGAAAAATAAAGAAAGAAACGTAAATGAATAATATAACATTTGGCCCCAGGAGCTCGACCAGCCTGGACAACACAGGGAGGCTGTGTCTCTACTCAAAATTTTAAAAATTAGCCAGGTATGGAGGCATGTGCCTGTGGTCCCAGCTACTCAAGAGGCTGAGGTGGGAGGATGGCCTGAGCCCAGGAGACTGAGCCTGCATGATCCCATTACTGCACTCCAGTTTGGGCATCAGAGCAAGACCCTGCCTCAAAAAATAATAAATATTTGTCGATTTAGGTAATAAATAATGGTATTCCTTCACCCTTTGTAACCCATTCCCTGTCATCTACTTTAATAAAGAAAATACGCTAGACAAATTACATGAGAATTTTAAATATGTCCATCTACCATTTTCTGTTTTAAATTTAAGAATACCATTTTAACAACCAAACATTTGTGATCATTATTTTCAATATACCTATATTTTTCCTTAATTCCAGATGAAGAGAAACTAAAGGACAAATATTTGAAAATACCCTAGTTTATTACCAGAGAACACCATATACTTAGAAGTTTCCTGATCCTTGATTTTTTTGGAAGAATTTAGATCTTAAAACAGATTTCTCCATTTTAGATAGAAGTCAGAGAACAGTCGACTGATGAAGACGGTGAAATAATCAGAAAAAGACACAGGGAAATTTCTAGTGTGACAGAAATGCTTTATATCTTCTTTTAGGTGGCAATTACAAGCATGAATAAAACTGTCAAAATTCATCAAACCGAACACAGAAGATCTTTGCCTTGTATTTTAGGTTAAGTATTCCTTCACAGACAAAAAAACTTTAAATCTTCTGTTCAAACCTCCAATTTCATAGATGATGCCTACATTTTTCCAAAGTAAACTTTATATCAATCATTTCTCTTTTTTCATCATCATTCTTGCTCTGTTTTTAAAAAACCACTTATCGTCCTCTTTCAGTCCACACTGCCAGTGGATTCACTCAAACTCTTTGTCGCTTTCCTTCTAGATTATCATGGCCAAAGTTTAACGAAAACAGAGACCAGATCTATGACCCTTAGATGAACCCAGGTCTCCATGGAAGTCTGATTCAGGAAGGGTGATTAGTCACAGCACTGCTTGCATTCTATTGATTAGTTTTTCTGTCAACCTAATCAAATATAAGCTTATTTAATTCTTGTAACCGCATCTTGAGACAGTATAATGACCAGTTTACTAAAATTCAACTGCATTTGCTAATTTGGAAATTGAATGTAAGGGGAAAAAGCTACCTTTTTATAGTCATCTGGTTTACTAGAATCATTTCTGACCATTAGATTTCTGGGGCTTTTTCTCCATTTTTGGCCCAGAAGGTGAAATGTGTAACAGAACTGAAGAAGGGAATTAAATAATAGTAAATAGTAAAAACAAAACCTTGTAATTTGTAGTTGCTACATAATAAAGAAAATTTTACCATGTTGTGTGTTGTTTATTATAAAACCTAAACCCCAGCTCTGCTTAGAATTAACTAACTCCCTGCAAAACCTACCTTATCTGTTCTCCCCACATTCTCAGCAAAGTTGCCAGGCATCTCAAGACTCCCGTTTTTCTTGCCGACCAGCCGAAGGTCACAGGGCAAGGTAACACTCAAATAATGTACAATGCACTTCTCAAAATGCTATTTTTCAAATGTAACGTACATCACAAAACATGCTACAAATTAATGAACTGTTCTTTGTTCTGGCTTCTGTAAACCTGTTAGCTGCTAAGTCATCCTGAATGTATAAAAAGTACCCCATCTTCTTTCTCCTTTGCTCAGCTTTGGGATGCTAATCTGCTGAGCCTGTGGCCACCTTAATAAAATCCTCCTGTTTCACCTATTGGTCTCTCTAGTCTCCTAAATATTCTCCAACACAACGACAAACAAACTTTCCTCCATCCAACTTATCCACAACCAATAAGAGCAAAAGACGTAGATGTCTCAGTAGTTCTTGAAAACATGATAGTAAATCAACTGTGTTGAGTTCAAGGAAATTAAGAAGAAAAAAAAGAAAAAAAAAATCAGAGCAGCCAAATGGATGAAAACTTCAACTGGTTTTCAAAAAAGAAGTAAAAGAATTCAGTAGAAAATATAAATACTATTCTATTCTCGGCTCTGAAATACCTGAAGAAGTTTTATAGATAGCTAATATGATCTTCAGATTCGTTGCAGTCAGTGTTTGTAATTAACATCAGGCTATAAAACTTCTGAACAGGAGAATGTGAGATGGTTAAAAACTCATGGAAGTAAAAGGAAGTGTTCTGCCTTTTAGTGTGAAAAATAAATAATTTGTGAAAAATAGAGAAATGAGCACATGCTGTGGAGATCTTAAAAAAAGACTGTGATCTCTAAAAGTCTACAGATTTTAGAATTGAAATACAACAGCTTTCTGGAATTGAAACATGACAGCATTTCCGTAAGTCGTCATACCAGGTAAAGGCTATTGGCTCTGTAGGCTAAGCCTGTCTTGATAAGCTGTAAGTCACAGCAGAGGAGATCACTGTCTCATGCCACTCCTCAGTGCGTTTTTTTGTAGTTCAGCTAACAGTCTCCTAATTTACTTTTGAAATATCTCAAAGCTGATTCACATAGGTCTGTAATACTAGATGAACCAACAGTGATCCATTCTAATTCAGGTGGAGGGCAGGAAATTACAGAGTATCACCACAGGGTGGCTTTCATCCAGTTCTTCAAAGATAGGCAAATCTGAGAACGATTATGTCTTGCTTATGCAACACATATTCATAGAAAAATTACAAAATATAGATGCTCAGAAATAAAATCCATAGTCCAATGGAAAACAACCCCTAATTTCACCACTTAGAAAACAATGCCACTGTTAACACTTTTTTTCTATATGCAGAGATATGCAAATTTATAATAAACATGCAGTTCTCTCTCTCTCTCTCTCTCTCTCTCTCTCTCTCTTTCTCTCTGTGTGTGTGTGTGTGTGTGTGTGTGTGTGTGTGTGTGTGTGTATACAGATGGGATCTCACTATGTTGCTCAGGCTGGTCTCAAACTCCTGGCCTCAAGTGGTCCTCCTGCCTCCATCTCCCAAAGTGCTGGGGGTTATAGCTATGAGCTACCACACCTGGCCCAAACATGCAGTTTCCTGACACATTCCTTATAATATGTTGTGAACATGTTTCCATCGTTCTGGTATTTGCTTTCAGGAGATAATATATCTTTATATGTTTATATCTTATTAATCAAATGTCATTTTGTAGACATTTTCCTTTCCATCGTTTGTTAGTATGGACATTTAAGATGTGTTACAACGTATTTCAACAACGTATATCTTTGAGTACTTAGATTATATAATTTTGAATATTCATCAGATTGTTGTTATTTTGAGATGTGATCTTGCTCTGTAGCCCAGGCTGGAGTGCAGTGGCATGATCTCTGCTCACTGCAGCCTCTGCCTCCTGGGTTCATGCTATTCTCTTGCCTCAGCCTCCCAAGTAGCTGGGACTATAGGTAAGTGCCACCGTGCCTGACAAATTTTTGTATTTTTAGTAGAGACAGGATTTTACCATGTTTGCCGAACTCCTGACCTCATGATCTGTCCACCTCGGCCTTCCAAAGTGCTGGGATCACAGGCGTGAGCCACTGTGCCTGGCCCATCAGGTTATTTTTTAAGAGGGATCCCTAGGACTGGAATTGCTGAGGGCCAACACCATGTTCTCTTTTCTGTGATCCATTAACTTGTTCTGAGTATGCCACCTTCTTCATGACATGCCACTGTCCAGCTACTATTTGTTTTCTCTGCTCCACTTTCAAACAGAATAACCCTAGGTTTTTAAAGAATCTCCGGGCCGGGCGCGGTGTCTCAAGCCTGTAATCCCAGCACTTTGGGAGGCCGAGGTGGGTGGATCACGAGGTCAAGAGATCGAGACCATCCTGGTCAACATGGTGAAACCCCGTCTCTACTAAAAATACAAAAAATTAGCTGGGCATGGTGGCACGTGCCTGTAATCCCAGCTACTCAGGAGGCTGAGGCAGGAGAATTGCCTGAACCCTGGAGGCAAAGGTTGCGGTGAGCCGAGATCGCGCCATTGCACTCCAGCCTGGGTAACAAGAGTGAAACTCCGCCTCAAAAAAAAAAAAAAAAAAAAAGAATCTCCAATTCTTCTTTTTTCTCTCTCAAAACCATTCTAATCAGGCTTTTCCTCCCGACACTCCATCAAAACTCCTCTTGTCCAAATTACCAACGATCATGCCCCTCCATATATATGCATACACACATTGTGTTAAATCCAGTACTAAATGTCATTCATGTTACTTGATCAGACAGTATCTTTTGAGACAGACGATCATTTTCCCCCTTCCAGAAACATTTTCTCACTTGGATTCCAGGACACCACGCACTCTTGGTTTCCTTTCAGCTCACTGGACACTCACTCTGCCTTCTCATCCTATTGACCCACATTCTATGGGTGATCTCTAGCTTTAAAAACCATCTCCTTGCCAATAAGTTCCAACTAGTGTCTCCTGTCTAGTCCTCACCCTTAAACTAAAACACAAGTATCCAAACTCACACACACTGAAAACTTACCATATCTAGAACCAACTCCTGATCTTTATTCCTCCTGCTTTAAAAAACAAAACCCCAGTCTTTCAATTGTCTGTAAATAACAATGGCCATCCCTGCAGCTGCTCAAGCCTAAGACCTTGGAATTCTTCCAAATCATTCTTTATACCACCTTCAGTTCAAGATATCATGTTGTCTCTATCCCTAAAACATATTTAGAATCTAGACTCTTGCCTCCTTTTATGAAGGATATTTTTTTGACTCCTTTGCAGGACTCACGACAGGGGTCCCCCATTTACTCAGCCCACCCTGTTTGACCCCTCATGAGAGGAAGCATGTAGGCAAGCGAGTGTGGGAACTGGCCAACCGCTTTAGAGCCAGCCGGAGCAAACCTCAAGGCCCCAGAGGGCATATCGCAGGGCTCTCTTAGCTCCACCATCTGCAGACAGCAGTGTGTTGTCAGCTCAGTGGACCCTTTGCCTTGTCACATGGGGTGGCTGCCCTTTACCAGTGAGGACAAAGGGTCAGTGTGACACTTGGTGGGTCCCAAATTCTTGTCTGGTGCCCAAAAAGAATGAGGTGATGCAGACCAGTTGAAGGATGGGGAATGTGGAGAATTTTATTGAGCAATAAAAGGGGTTCTCAATGAAGAGAGGAGCTAGAAAGGTGATAGGAAGGGCAGGTCACTCTCCCCTGAAGTCAGGTTGACCCTCTCCAACATTCAGCTGTTATCTCTGAAGTCAAGTCACCTCTCAATGTCCAGCTGCTTCTCCTCTAATGTCCAGTTGCTTCTCCTCTCTACTGGCTGAGTGTGGGGTCTTTATAGGCACAGGATGGTGGGGCAGCAGGCCATAGGTAGTTTTGGAAAAGGCAACATTTGATTGGTAAAAAGACATTATTCAGAAAGAATCAATCAGGAGAGAGTGGGCAAACAGGGATAGAAATTCTCCCTTTGAGCCATGGGTTTCAGGTTTTTTGGGTTGAAGGCTGGACTCTGCGAGGGACCTGCCCCTACCTGCCTAGAGTTTCTCTGCCTCCTGTCTCTATCACTTTTATTGCTTCTACTCTGGGGTCCGGTATTTCTTTCCTGAATTATTAACAGCCCCTAACTAGTCTCCCTGTGTTTGCCCTTAATCCCTACCTAGTTACCACACAGAGGCTGAGTGATCCTTTTAAAATGGAAGTCAGATCTTAGCACTCCTCTGCTCAAAACTCTGTATAGTTCCTTCGTTTGACTTAGAGTAAAAGCCAAAATTCTCCCAATGCTCTATAAACCCTGAACTTAATGCTACCCTTTGACCTCCCCACGGATCTGATTTCATCCACTACTTTTTTTCTCCTAGTTCACTGCTCCGGTCACTCAGACCTACTAGCCATTTGATGAAGGAACCAGACATATGCCTGCCTCAGGGCCTTTGCACTGGCTGTCCCCTTGGTCTACAATGTTTTCTCACCCACCATCTTCATAGCTCAGTCCCTTGCTGCCTTCAGGTCTTTGCTCAAATACCATTTTCCCTCTGAGGTCCTAAGTGATGTCCTCTTTTCAAAGTGCTTCCTCCCTTCAGTATTTACCGTACATTCTCTGCTTTTTTCCCCCACAACATTTCTCTCCCTCAATACTTTATTTGTGCAATTGGTTGTTTTTTGGACCCCCAAAATGTATTCATAAATGTAGGAATTTCCTCTAATTTATTCAATACTGGAGAGTCAATGTTTCAGATACATATATAATGCTTTTAATCCAGGACTCCAATTTGCTTCTCAGGAAATGAAGGTTTAGTGTTTAAATAAGTAGGCAAGGCAGAGAAGGATGGCTAATGCTGGGGCCACAGTATTGACAGAACCACTGAAATGCAGGAAGGCAAATGGTGCCCTGGATACCTGGTGTTTCTGATGTATCAAGGGTGGGATACAGGATCTATTTAAAACAGGAACACAGAAATGGAACAAGGCAATATTTCAATGGAAAGCACAAAATCAGCTTCCTCCACAATAAGAAAGATGATGATGAAATGAAGAGTTCCACACGAGGATGCTGACTGAGGTACTGCGACACTTACTGAAAACTTTTACCACAAAAGAAAAGTTGGACAAAGTACTAAATTCTGCCTGGGAGGGCAGCTGCTGTCTTTGAAAAGGTAACGAAGTCTATGGCTGCACCACTCTGAACGTACTGGATCTCGTCTGAAAAGGTAATGAAAACTATGGAGTCTCCCAAGAAAATTACACATATCTAAAAAGTCTGGAGAGTTGACTACCTCCTGAAACTTATTCATGAACCACCATGGACCAGTCACTGAGAATCTCCATCAAGATTAAAAAAAGAATCCTGGTTAAGAAATAATATTTCAGCATGACAATCATTTGTACAGAAATGATGCTTAGGTAAGGATGTGGATGGTTGTAATATTGAGTGCTAACATTTTGCATAGATCTTTTTTTCTTTTTAAATTGCCCAGACTATTCTCCATAACAATTGCATAAATCTTTGAAGCTGAAGTTTATCCCACTAAGAAAGAGCATTCAACCACCATATCTTAAATGTTAAATAATATGTATAATCAAGCATCTCAAAGTCAACTCAGTGAACATTCAAATTGAAAGCTCCTTGCTTTAAGCTTGATATCAATAATGTTATGAAGTTCACAAGATAATCAGAAGGAATACCATTTAGGTACTGATAATTTGATTTTTTAAAACAATAGAAATCGGCAAACATTCCATCCAAACAATCTAAGCTATGGTCTCTCTTCTGTACAACTTTATCATTAGGCATCTTTCATCTGAATAATTCAGTAAAATATTCATAATGAATCTTTGCTTTTCTACCAGATAGCCCTTCTCTCTGTACCACAGAGTCCATAAATAATTAGAGGGAAATTCAGCTTGAGTAGCTTTCCTTGGTCAGTTACGTCTCTAGAGAGAGGTGTGTGTAAGAAAAGGAAAAGGGTCTTATTTACATGCTAAATCATAGGCAGCTCTTTATTCACTGAGGCCATTCTTTACACTGTAGTAATGCTGGTGCAGAAAATGCCCTTGCCTGAAATCTATTTTATATCTGATACCTGATGCCAACCCCTATAATAATAAAGGCCACAGACACAAATCCAGAGACACCGAATCTAAATGCAGTCAGTCCTGGGAGGTCGCTCCGGTTGGTTTCTTTTCCCTGTTGCCACTCATCAGAGGACAAGTTTACCAACAGCCATCAGCCAAGCACATCCAAATTGGATCCAGGCCAAGAGCAGGCAGCACTGTTGAAATCTGGGCAGCAAGGTGGAAGGGTAGCCGGGGCACCAGCTGGATGAAAACATGCGGGGACTGCTGGGCAGCAGCTGGAAGAAGTTTGGACATGCTGGCCGGGGAACATACGAGTGGTTAACCAGCGAGCCCAGCCTGCCTCTCCTGGAGACCCAGCTGCAGGTCTGTACTTACGACTTTAGTCTTTTCTTCCCAAAGCATCTTCATCCATTTTAAAATCAACAATACCAATGGTTTTAGGATCTTAAAACGGAGTAGCAGTATTTTGCCTTACATCTCTACCAAAAATATGAATTCACTGATTGGCATGGTCTAAAGGGAATAACGTGAAAGTTGTATTTTTTTTGGACAAGGGTACATTCAAATAAAACTTGGCACAACTGTCAAAGAACGTCTGAAACTAGGAGTCAACAGAGGTGCTCCAACAGAAATGCTTCAGTGTTACCACTTTGTTCTTTGCTCAGTAAGCAATATCTACGTATACAAAAACAGGAGCCTCTCTGGTCCTGGCTGTGTATTAACCACTATTTTTAAGTGTTAGCAGAAACCCTGCATCTTATTTCAGGTAGGACAGCAGGGGGTTAAAGACATTTTGTCTCTCACTAAGAAATACAGCAGCTGCTTTGCTTTGTCTGATAAATCGGTGTAGTATCCATCGGAAGCAGCATTAAGGACAAAGATTCTAAAACCTAAGAATTAACTTTATAAACAAAGGAGAAAGGAGTGACGCTGTTGGCAACACGAGAAAGAAGAAAATCAAACTATTCTCTTGCTTTCTGGAAAGCCAACTGGTGAGATTCATCTTTAAGTTCTCCAAAACCACATTTTACAGAAAAAAATACAAAAATACATATTGAGATATATAACTCAATATCCTTTAACTTACACCTTTAGTTATGGATATCAATATATATTGGATATATACTGAGATATTGAGATATATATCTCTATTCTTTAGTACTTACACCTTTAATTGGATATTTCTTTAAAATATTCCCTGAACAACAAATCCCTTTAGCCAATATATACATCAGAAAAACATTAAAAGTTAAGAAACAACTTTGAGGCTGGTGACCAAATTAGGATATTTGACTAAAAAAGACATCCTTTCCACATTAAAAAATAATTCGACAAGTTTAAGCCATATACCATAAATAATTAAATAAGCAAATTAAGGATACTATAATAAATTTGTCTGATAGCTCTGGGCCTCTCTTAACTGGAAAAGTTTTTCTTCTCCAGAAATCGTCCTAGTTTACAGTATAATAGTCTTCTAATGCCACTTTGTATGTGGACAAATTTAACTCAACCAATGGCAGCACTGATTACAACAGGGACCATGGGATTTTTCCTTTCCTAAATGTTTGCAACTAGTATTGAGAATAGCTTAAGTATCATAATTATAAACAAAGGATCTATTACATAAAACCTTTCAGGTAGAACATTAAATCTGTCTATATTCTATGCATACTGACTTTCTAGGATATGAAAGAGACTTTATCATATCCTAGATGAGTAGACGGCCACATCTAGAATTGGTGGCCACAACTGATCAGAAACAGTTATCATCCATACTACTGACAGAGAATGAAACAATTATTGATAGTGAATGAAATAAAAATAGATTATGAAAAATGGTCCATGCTTAGCAGGGTTGAAGTAGTATAAGAGGTAATAGCCAAAGCTATTATTTATTAAGCTAGCATAAGCTATTAGGCTATTATTAAGCATTAAAAATGGGAAAAGATTTTTCAGTGACTCATCTAGAGAGAAAAAACAAATTATAGTTAAAAAGGTTTTACTCCTGTAATCCCAGCTACTCAGGAGGCTGAGGCAGGAGAATTGCCTGAACCCAGGAGGCGGAGGTTGCGGTGAGCCCAGATCGTGCCATTGCACTCCAGCCTGGGTAACAAGAGTGAAACTCTGTCTCAAAAAAAAAAAAAAAAAAAAAAGGTTTTACTCCAACTTCATTTCTTAATAATTGTAGCAAATCTGTGAGTTCATCTACTCTTATAGTTTTTGTAATCAGTCTTTATTATGTCACAACAGATTTTGAGTTAATAATTCTGATATCAAATTAGATTTTATGTAAAAAAAGAAGGAATTTATAGTTTAGAAATTTAACAATCCCATACATAAAATATAAAAGATTTTTTTTCTGAAAATACATATTCATTAAAATATAAATTTAGTTATGCCAGATCTTATTTTCTGGCCTTACCAACAAATTTCTAGATTTCTCTGGTTTTCTAGCCTTACCAATAAATTTCTAGATTTCTCTTAATATCTTTAATATTTTAGGTATCATAAACTTGACTGCTCGAGTCACTGAGACATAAATATATAAGTACCATCGCCAAGTACTTTACACACTTTACTTTATTTAACTCTCATGCTAACCTCTGATAACAGATGTTATTAATTCCATTTTATAGAGGAGACAGTCTAGGCCCAGAGAAGGCAAGTGAATGGTCCATAGTCACGCAGGTGTTAGAACGTCACAGGAATTCAAACACAGAGCTGTCAACCCCCAATGATGATGCTCTGCTTCTCAAGAACACCTTTTATTTTTATGCTCTTTAAGCTAAAATATCTTGATTCATATCTTACCAAGGACAAAATATCTAGAAATACAAATATTAAATAAGCCATCTAATTTTGAGTCAAACCCACACACATAATTGTAAGGTCTTTAGGGAATGACAAACATTATACAAACATCTAATATTATAAAATGCAAGCTAGATAAACCAGTCTCCTAAGAGGTCATGACCAGCAAAACATGTGTCCTTTCCACCAAAATCAAGGAGTGAATGTCATCTCTCATAGTTTTAACTATTAGGTTTTCTTTTTCTTTCTTTCTTTTTTTTTTTTTTTTTTTTTTTGAGACAGAGTCTTGCTCTGTCGCTGAGGCTGGTGGAGTTAAGTGTCACAATCTTGGCTCACTGCATCCTCCACCTCCTGGGTTCAAGTGATTCTCCTGCCTCAGCCTCCCAATCTCCTGCCTCAGCCTCCCAATCTCCTGCCTCAGCCTCCAGAGTAGCTAGGATTACAGGTGCCCACCACCACACCCAGCTAATTTTTTTTGTATTTTTAGTAGAGACGGGGTTTCACAATGTTGGCCAGGCTGGTTTTGAACTCCTGACCTCAAATGATCCTCCTGCCTTGGCCTCCCAAAGTCCTAAAATACTGGGATTACAGGCATGAGCCATTGCACCTGGCCTAGGTTTTCTTTTAAATAAGAGATAAAGAACTTAATATTCTTTTTTTTTTTTTTCTGGAGACGGAGTTTCGCTCGTTAGCCAGGCTGGAGTGCGATGGCGTGATCTCGGCTCACTGCAACCTCTGCCTCCTGGGTTCAGCCAATTCTCCTGCCTCAGCCTTCTGAGTAGCTGGGATTACGGGCACATGCCACTATGCTCAGCTAATTTTTGTATTTTTAGTAGAGACAGGGTTTCACCATGTTGACCAGGATGACCTCGATCTCTTGACCTAGTGATCCACCCGCCTCGGCCTCCCAAAGTGCTGGGATTACAGGCTTGAGCCACCGCGCCCGGCCTAGAACTTAATATTCTTATTGCTTATTTTTTAAATGATTACAAGGCTTTAAATATATTTTCTTTTCCTCCATGGTAGATACTAACATTTACACTTGTTACTACATGCTTTATAAAAGAAACTTTTTAATACTTCATTATTTTTTAGTTGCCTTATTAAAGGCAGTCTCTGTGCAATTAGGAACAGTATTTTTTAAAACATTGCTTTCCTAACTTGCTGCTGAAGCATCATTTCTCGCCTATTGTATTATTTATGCCATCGGGAACCATCATTATTTCTGTGAGCTAATATAAAATCACTACCTTTTAGGTTGCACAAGAATTTATCTGTAATTCTTATTCTTTGTCATTAAAAAGGTAAAAATGTTTTCATATTTATCCTACAAATATTACAAAAACAAATTTAAGGCCGGGTGCAGTGGCTCACGCCTGTAATCCTAGCACTTTGGGAGGCCAAGGCATGTAGATCTCTTGAGGTCAGGGGTTCAAAACCAATCTGGCCAACAGCATGAAATCCTGTCTCTACTAAAAATACAAAAAAATTAGCCAGGTGAGGTGGCAGATGCCTGTAGTCCCACCTACTCAGGAGGTTGAGGCAGGAGAATCACTTGAACCTGGAAGGCAGAAGTTGCAGTGAGCAGAGATAGTACCATTGCACTCCAGCCTGGGCAACAAGAGCAAAATTCCACCTCAAAAAAAAAAAGACCAAAACACGAATTTAAAGAATTTTTTAAAATCTCATTCATCATAAGCACCAGCTATCAAATCCAGTTACTTACATTTGACATGCATGTAATATTTACATGTGATATGAATACATAATGAGATTTTGTTCCAGAATTAAAGAACTTAAGTGAGTCCCACATGATTCGTTGGTGGCAATAAATCATAATTAGTCTCATTCAAGAAAATGAACAGCAGACCTACAAACTAAAATTTATTTCAATAATTTTACTTTCGTGGAAATTTTCTAAGATCTCATCAACGTATACTTTCTGACATTCTGAATTTACACTTTGTGTAAATTAACGCCATTTCAATAGGCTCAAGCTCACTCTCATTCATAAGTAAATGAGAGTGATTTTTAGAGTGAGTAATAATGTTAAGAAGAATGAAAGATGAGAAGGAACTTCAGGGCCTTAGAAATGCAAGACCTTGGCCAGGTGTGGTGGCTCACACCTGTAATCCCAGTACTTTGAGAGGCCAAGGCGGGCAGATCACTTGAGGTCAGGAGTTCGACACCAGCCTGGCCAACATGGCAAAACCCTGCCTCAACTAAAAATACAAAACTTAGGCAGGCATAGTGGCACGTCTGTAATCCCAGCTACACTGGAGGCTGAGGCAGGAGAATCGCCTGAACCCGGGGGGTGGAGGTTGCAGTGAGCCAAGACCATGCCACTGCATGCCAGCCTACAAGACGGGAGCGAGACTCCATCTCAAAAATAAAAATAAAAGACTCTGTCTCAAGAAAAGGAAAAATAAAGAAAGAAAAGAAATGTGAGGCCTTCTTTCCGCATCTCCTAACTGGGCTTCCTTCCCTAACTCCAGGGCACGCAGCGGGTGAGCTCCACCCAGGAGGATGTGGAGCCCTTCCTGTGCATCCTTCTGCCGGCCACTGTCCTGCTCTTCTTGGCCTTTCTGCTGTTGTTCCTGTACCGCCGCTGCAAGTCCCCGCAACCCCAGGGGCAGGTGTTCAGCGTTGACCTACCAGAGCACCCAGCGGCAGGAGAGGTCACAGACCTGCTGCCTGGCCTGGCCTGGAGCAGTGAGGACTTCCAATACGCCCCGCTGCCCCCAGAGGCCACCCTCCCCTCCCAGTGCTCACCACCCTCCTACGAAGAGGCCACCAGAAATCCTCCCGGGGAAGAGGCCCGGGGATGCAGCCCTTCAGTATGAAGAGGGCTCACCCGGACTGGAAGTGCGAAAGTACACTGCTCTTGGAGATCACGTAGCACATAACTCTCCACCTTTAATAGAGCGCCCATGAGAAGAGGAAGAAGGGCCCTAGACCCAAGAAGCTGCCATTCATTGGCCAACCTCTGCCAATGGGGCACTTCAGGCTGGGGGCAAAGCTTGCAAAATGCCAATCTAGTTAACCTATTTTCACATTCTTTAGGGAAAAGTTCCACAGGTTCTTCTAAAGATGACCGCACTCTCCTAAAATGTGTAACCCTCCTGAGAAAAAAAGAAAAAGTTCTATGTGAATTGAGAAAAAAAAAAAAAAAAACAAAAAAAACACAAAAAACAACTGAATTACTAATGAGCATAGGAATGGGTTCTGAAGGGCATGAAAAAAAAAATTCCGGACCAGCCAAAGGTAACCACTTTTGCCACCAAATAGAACTTTCCTCCCCATTCCAGTTTTTCAGGGTTTCATGGTTTGTTTCACTTCTGTATGGAATGCTCCTAGATACACAGAGAGTTCTAGAAGGAGTAAAAGACATCTCTAAAGCTGCAGGGGATAGTTGTATGTTTTAAATAACAGTGAAGTATATTACAATATTAGCAATGAAAGTATAGAGATTTGCAAACATTTTAGTTAAAAAATAAAAAATAATAATAAAGCTGTCCAAAGTGATCTCCTTTGTTATTGCTTATTTGCCTTGTCTTCTGATTTGCTTATTTGGGTTATCAAAAAACGCTTGCTTATTTGTCTTCTGATTTGCTTCCTCGAATGGGTGAGGGATGTGGCTTAGTGACATGGGAATGTCTCACACTAGGCTATGATGGGTCATCTGACAGTGCTGTGGCGAAAGACAGCACTGCCTCTACAACATATCACCTTCTTAGACATCACTCTTACTATCTTACTATCTAACACAACCATAAAATAAGTGGAGCTATAGCACTGCGTCTGTAGGCTTCACCAATCAACAATGACAGTAGAAATCAGATTGACATTAGAAAGGAAAGGTCAATATTTTGGATCACATGGTAAAGAAAAAAAACATTAGGGCAGGGAGCAGTGGCTCCCACCTATAATCCCAGCACTTTGGGAGGCTGAGGTGGGTGGATCACGAGGTCAGGAGATGAAGACCATCCTGGCCAACATGTTGAAACTAAAAATACAAAAAAATTAGCTGGGCATGGTGGCACACGCTTGTAGTCCCAGCTACTCAGGAGGCTGAGGCAGGAGAATTGCTTGAACCCAGGAGGCGGAGATTACAGTGAGCCGAGATCGCGCCACTGCACTCCAGCCTAGGCGACAGACAGTGCAAGACTTCATCTCAAAAAAAGAAAAAACATTAGTTCCCACAGGGACCTTATAGCCACATAGTTCAAATTCTTGCTTTATAGACATCAAAACTAGAGCTTAGAGAGGTTAAGTGACTTGTCCAATGTTAACATGCCTCATAAGAGGCAGAGCCAAGACCAGAAGCTTCTCTGTCCTAGGCAGAAGCAGCTTCCACTGTGCCAGATGTTCTCCCAAGAAAATTGCAAAGGTAGAATTTCAGCCCATGCTGAGGGATCAGGGCTCTCAGAAGGATAAGTACAGTTGAGTGTGGAATTGATATTGATATAAGATCTCCCTCTGTAATTTTTTTTTTATAGCGTCTTGCTCTGTCACCAAGGCTAGGGTGCAGTGGCACAAATATGGCTAACTGCTGCCTCAACCTCCGGGGCTCAAGCGATCCTCCCATTTCAGCCCCCTGAGAGGCTAGGACCATAGGTATACACCACCACACCCAGTTAATTTTTTATTTTTCATAGAGACAGGATCCTGCCATCTTGCCCAGGCTAGTCTTGAAATCTTAGGCTCAAGCTGTCCTCCCATCTCAGTCTCCCAAAGTGCTAGGATTATAGGTATGAGCCACTACGCCTGGCCTTCTCAGTGATTTTTTTCAAATAAGGAGTCATAGGTGGGTATTACCACTTGGGAGGTACATCAAAATAGCCATGGAGGTGACAAGGGAAAGCAGGAAATGACATGTATAGTCTTAAACTCTTATTCAATGCTAGAATATTTCTGAAAACAATTTTTATTATTTTCACAATGCAAAAATCAAAAGTAGACATTGTTTAATGGTTCAAAATGAACAAATAATGGTGCCTTTAAAAAAAATCATTTTTAGGCCAGGCACAGTGGCTCATACCTGTAATCCTGGCATTTGGGGAGGCTGAGGCAGGAGGATCTCCTGCCTGGGCAACATAGTGAGACACCATTTCTACAAAAAAAAAAAAAAATTAGCTGGGTGTGGTGGTGCATGCCTATGGTCTCCCCTACTTGGGAGGCTGAGGCAGGAGGATTGCTTGGGCACAAGATGTTGAGGCTGCAGTGAGCTGTGCTCATGTCATTGCACTCCACTGTGGGTGACAGAGCTAGACCTTGTCTCAAAAAAAAAATGTCATTGTAGCATGAACATTTTTCTATTGATATGCAGTATAGTAAAGGTTAAAATGACAAAGTAGGCAAAAATAGAATACTTTTAAAAAATGTAACCCCATAGAAATAATAGCTGTGGTTTTGAAGACTAAAGCAAAATATTATTTATTTATGTGAAAAATCAATAGGTTTTCTTTTAGGGAAATTGTACTGAGCAATTCCCTAGTGTTCTTTATAGGAAATAAAGAGAAATTCAAGAAGCTCAGCATGGAGTCTTCTTCAGATTTTTTATTTTTTATTTATTTTTTTAGATGGAGCCTTGCTCTGTCACCTAGGCTGGAGTGCAGTGGTGTAAGGTGGGCTCATTGCAACTTCTGCCTCCCGGGTTCAAGTGATTATCATGCCTCACCCTCACAAGTAGCTGGAATTACAGGCCCGTGCCACCAAGCCTGGCTACTTTTTGTACTTTTATTAGGGACAAGGTTTCACTATGTTGGCCAGGCTGGTCTCAAACTCCTGACCTGACTGCCCACCTCAGCCTCCCAACGTGCTGGGATTACAGGTGGGAACCATCATGCCTGGCCCACAGTTCTCTTTTTAATCCGAAGAATCTAGCTCTGTGAGAAACCCAGTTGATTCCTTCCCAATTGCTATTCTTCCTTTCTCCTTCCTCACAGAACCCTAATTTGGTTCTGGGATCCTGAGACTACCTGCTTAAAGCAGGCTGGGCCCTTCTAAAACCCAGAGGGTGCATCCTGACATTTCATTAGGAGATCTTAATTCATTCACCAGGGACTGATTTGGTCTTTGGGACCTAAGGGGAGATCTACAAGGGAGGAAGGGCTCATTCTAGAAGTCTGCCTCACTATTAAAAATAAACACATGGAAAGAACACCCCTGCTCTCTGCTGGATGTTATGCATCTGTATGTGATGACGTTGCACAGCAGCTGAACTAACCCCAGAGCTGTCTGTATTTCAATAATAGGATACCTTTCATACTGTTTTCTTATTTTTGTTTTTGTTTTTTGAGACAAGGCCTTAGGCTGTCTGCCAGGTTGGAGTACAAAGGCGTAATCCTGGTTCAGTGCAGCTTCTACCTGCTGGGCTCAAGCCATCCTCTGGCCTCAGCTCACTGACCAGTTGGGACTACAGGCATGCACCACCACACCTAGCTAATTTTTGTATTTTTTGTAGAGACAGGGTTTTGCCATGCCCAGACTGGTCTGGAACAGCTGGGCTCAAGTGATCCACCTGTTTTAGCCTCCTAAAGTGCTGCTGGGATTGCAAGCATGAGCTACCACACCCAGCCCTTTCCGACTGTTTTAAGCCATTTAAGCCAGGCTTGCTACTTGAAGACAAAAGCATCCCAACTGCTGCAATTATTTATTTATTTCTTTTTGAGACAGAATCTCACGCTGTTGCCCAGGCTAGAGTGCAGTGGTACGATCTTGACTCACCGCAGCCTCTGCCTCCCCGGTTCCAGTGATTCTCCTGCCAGCCTCCAGGTAGCTGGGATTACAGGTGCCCACCATCACGCCCGTCTAATTTTTGTATTTTTAGTAGAGACAGAATTTCACCATGCTGGCCAGGCTGGTCTGGAACTCTTGACCTCAAGTGAACTGCCTGCCTTAGCCTGCCAAAGTGCTGGAATTACAGGTGTGAGCACCTGCACCTGGCGGCTACAATATCTAACTAAGGAGATGCATTGCCATGTTTTAAAATATTCTGATAAGACAAATAAAACAAGTAACCAATGCTAGCACTCATGAAAAAGGTTATAGTGATTTAGGGGAAGAAATATTTTATCTTACAGAACCGAACTGAAGCAGTGAAGCAAAGAAGCCATAAACCAAGGATTGCCAGACTATTGCAAAGCCCACTCAAAACCTGTTTCTGCATATCCTGTGAGACAATGTTTGCATTTGTAAATAGCTGAAAAACAATGAAAAGGAGAATATTTCTGACGTATGAAAATTATGTAAATCCAAATTTCACCGTCTAGAAATAAAGTTTTATTAAACAGTGCGGTGCTCACATGCCTGTGGCTGCTTTCATGCTATGAGGTTAGAGTTGAGTAACTCCAATAGAGACTATATGACCCAAAGCCTAAAGCATTTACTGTCTGGTCTTCAGAGAAAAAGTTTGCTGGTGACTAGACACAGTGGCTCATGCCTGTAACCACTTGGTAAGGCTGAGGAGGGAGGACTGCTTGAGGCCAGGAGTTTAAGAACAGCCTGGGCAACATAGCACAGCCTCTCACAATCTTTACAAAATTTTTTTAAAATTTTTTTTAGATTTGCTGGCTCTTAGATTTTAACCTTAATTGCATAGTAAAATCACTTGGAGGATCTTTCAGAAATCTGATACCAGGACACACAGACCAATTACATAGAAATAGAACCAGCAGTGGCCAGGTGTGGTGGCTTATGCCTGTAATTCCAGCACTTTAGGAGGTCGAAGCACGAGGATCAATTGAGCCCTGGAGTTTGAGACCAGCCTGGGCAACCTAGCAAGAACCCCTCCCTCCCCAAAAAAAGTTTAATTAAAAAGAAAAAAAAAAAAGAAGTAGAGCCAGTGATTCTAATCTGAAGCCAAGATTGAAAGCATTGCTCTAAGTAATATGAGTGAGCCATAAAATACAGGTGAGTTTCAACGTGGACAGATTTAGGGTAACGGGTTTAGGGAAAATGAGATCTGAAAATAGTTTGGAGCCTTCACTTGTAAGCCGACATTCTCTGTAAACTGTTTCCCGATGCCGTCAACCTAACATGCAGCTGCAGCCAATTCAATTCACAAAGCGGGATTTGCAGGCAGAACATTAAGAACGACAGAGTAAACAGTGCATCTTTTTCACATGTTGACACAATTGGCAAACACGAGTAATCTGGCTGTTAGCACTGCGAGAAAAAGTGGAGTTTAAGAAAATTCACAAATAGAAGCATTAAATTGTTAACAACTAAAACGTATTTCGGGAAGAAATAATTTTAGCAAGAAAAAGTTATGAATAAGAGAGAATAATAGAATTCGTGACTAGAATATGGATATTTCACTAAATTCAATGATGGACCAGAAAATATCTTTATCATTTTATAGAAAGGAAGTCTGCTTTTGGCCCTGGCTTGTAAGGAACTTGGAAGTCATCCTAACAATAATAAAAAGCTGAACCAACAGAAAAATCAACTCTTCTTAAATCCATTAGAGAACTGAGGTCACAGGACAAATCACTGCCCCCAAAGTTGGGGAGACAGACAGGTGGACACAGAGAACCACAACTTACCTGAGCAGAAACCTCCAGGAACCAGCCAGGGTTGGAAAACCTGAACTGTAATTGATGAGTTGCTGGAAGCTCTGAAAGTTAAAAACTCTAAGGGTGCCATTCATGGAGGGCCCCCACACTTTTTAAAATATTACCTCCAGGACGCCTATCAGGCTCTCACAGTGAAAATCAGAGAAAATCCCCTTGTGCTTCTGGCAGGGACGGGGTTGGGTGTGAGGAAGCAACCATTTTGAAATGCTGCAGTGTTCTGTTCATAACAAGGCCTGCCTTCAGGAGAATTTATTTTACCTAACTGACCTGGCGGAAGGGAAATTCCCAGCTTCCGCCTCCACTAGCCTTCCACATGGAGAAGGGAACTACTCGCTCTAGCCTCTCTAGCCATCCTGTCCCACCTATAGAGGGGGAGAAATAATGAGAAGCACGTGTGAAGCTCACCGCGCAGGGGCAGAGGTTCGCTACAACAGCAGACCTAATGAAAGAGCGGCAGAATGCGCCCTTCCCCACGCTCTACCTCCGCATTATTAAGGGCCTGATTACCAGGTCCACCTTTCAACAAGAAATCGCAAGGCATCCTAAATGGCAAAAGCAAAAACAAAACCAGAGTTTGAAGAGGCAAAGCAAGTTATCAGAAGCAGACTCAGGGTGGAATGTTGAAATTCTCAGACCAAAATGTGAAACAACCAGGATTAATATGCTAAAGACTCTAGTAGAATAAGTAGACAATATGCTGGAACAGATGAGTAACATAAGCAGAGAGATGGACATTTCAAGAAAACAAATCACAAAACGCTGGAGATCAAAACCACCGTAACACAAATGAAGAATGTCTTTGATGGGCTTATTAGAAGACTAGACACAGCTGAAGAAAGAATCTCTGAGCATGAGGCTTTGTCAATAGAAAATTCCAAAAAGGAAAAGCGAAGAGAAAAGAAAACCAAAAAGAGGAACAATATCCGAGAACTGTGGAACAATGACAAATGGTGTCACATATGCATAATGAAAATACCTGAAGGAGAAAGGAAGAGAAAAAATATTTGAAGTGATAATGAACTCAGATAAGATAAAGATCACTTTCTAAAGTTTTCAAACTGGGCCAATTTCTATGTTTATTCAGAAGAAACCATGAACATCAGTTCTATGGCAAAATTGGGTTGGTTTCATGTTCAGAGACATTTATAGCAACTTATTTTTTACAAAATTCATGCATGTGATCAGTGGACTCAATACACTGATATTGGCATAGACCAATTAAATCACGGCAGTACTTGGGGGTTCAGTAGCCTACAGCATGAGCTACACACAGTCCTATGCAGTAGACATGCATGTTGGTTTAAGATGAACTGGAAATTTTAAAAATATATAAAGGATTTCATTGCAGATAGCTTGAGAGGCACTGATCTAGAAGATGAGATGTTCCAGGCATTACTATTAAACCTTTTCTCCATGATAGTGGATTTTTTTTTTTTTTTTTTTTTGAAACAAGGTCTTGCTGTATGACCAAAGCTGGAGGGCAGAGGGATGATCACTGCATCCCTTGATCTCCAGGGCTCAAGTGATAGTCCCACTTCAGCCCCATTAGTAGCTGGGACTATAGGCTCAGCCACCATGCCCAGCTAATTTTTTAAAAACATTTTTTTTTTTTTTTTTTTTTTTTTTTTTGGTAGAGGCATGGTCTCACTATGTTGCTCAGGCTGATCTCAAACTCCTGAGCTCAAGTGATCCTCCTGCCTCAGGCTCCTAAAGTGCTGGGATTACAGGTGTGAGCCAACATGCACGACCTCGGAGGCAAGTTTTAATCTGTTACTTATCTCTCCTACACCTGGGTCTCATTGCACACAGGCAGACACTCAACTGTGGAACAACCTGGTAGACTAGTATGCAGGACTTATACTGAGGCTGAGAACTGACTGGTTTACAGATTCTGTTAAAGATGCAGGCAGAGGAACTCCTCTTCTGGGAAGTTGGACACTGAACCTCTGTAACAACTCTGTTCTCAAAGTCATTAGGGAGTCAAGTCGAATTCCTACTAATTCTTTAATTTATCTTAATAGAGAAATAATGCAGGCCAGGTGTGGTGGCTCACACCTGTAGTCCCAGCAGTTTGAGAGGCTGAGGCTGGAGGATCACTTGAGCCCAGGAGTTCAAGATCCCATTTCTACAAGAAATTTTTTTTTTAAATTTGCCAGCCATGGTGGTGTACGCTTACAGTCTCAATTACTCTGAAGGCTGAGATGGGAGCATGCTTGAGCCCAGGAGTGTGAGGCTGCAGATATTGCCACTAAAACAAAAGAAAAGGAGAGAAAGAATATGATAATTCTACTGCAACAGTGAAAACCCCACATGTAATAGTTCAAGGTAACATCTTAGCTGCCCCATAATTTTGGGAAATGACCTTTTACCAAGTGATCTATTAGAAACATTTTATCTTAGCTGCATCAAAGATTAGTTCCTTTTCAGTGCTTCTGAGAATGTAAGCTATCTAGGTATGATATATTTGGTCATCCATTTTTACTTCAAAGCATAAACCTTTTAAAATCAATACGGATAAGCCTCTCTTTTTTCATAAACACCTACCACAGACAAGTTTTATCAAGCCTCACTCTGATTAAAATTGGTATTTTAATTTTTAAAAGCATTTTCAGCTTTAGACTTTAGCGTTTTTATCCTCAATCCCACAATTCAGTAAGTGTCTCTTCATTTTCTGTGGCAGATAAGAAAGGTGGTTCCCAGATGCTACTAAAAACACTCAGTTCCTACCTATGCATCTGCCAAATTCTGTGACTGGCATTCATTCAACATTTATCATGCAATTATGGATCGGGCACAGAGCAAAGCGCTCAGTGTAGGAGGTGCTTCATGGGTTGCTTTGTGTCTAAATAATTAACGGGTGTACTAATTCTCATCAAAACTGAAGGAAAAGCCAGCCAAAAGAAAAGACTACATTTCTTGTTAGAATACCAAGTTGCTACCCATTTTGCAGTTATCACATCTGAGACAGTGGTAACTATAAAGGGACCAGATAGCCAGGTCACTGCTGAGAGTGAAGCCGTGCAGCTGTAGTCCCAGCTACTCAGGAGGCTAAGATGGGAGGATCCCTTGAGCACAGCAGTTCAAGGCTGAAATGCTCTGTGATGGTGCCTGTGAATAGCCACTGCACTCCAGCTCGCACAACATAGTGAGGCCCTGTCTTTAGAAAAAAGAAAAGAAACCTGGGCATGGTGGCTCATGCCCGTAAACCCAGCACTTTGGGAGGCTGAGGCAGGCAGATCATGAGGTCGGTCAAGAAATCAAGACCATCCTGGCCAACCTGGTAAAACCCCGTCTCTACTAAAAATACAAAAATTAGTTGAGTGTGGTGGTGCATGCCTGTAGTTCCAGCTACCCAGGAGACTGAGGCAAGAGAATCACCTGAACCCAGAAGGCAGAGGATGCCATGAGCCAAGATCCGCCATTGCACTCCAGCCTGGGCAACAAGAGTGAAACTCCATCTCAAAAAAAAAAAAAAAAAAAAAAAAAGAGAATAAAGAAAAGAATAAAAGACCAGATGTTTAACCAGGTTATGAGTGCATGGATGACACCAGAAAGACCAAAACCAAATTCTATTTGTTGCTAAAACCCACTATATTAGTACATTCTAACAGTGCTGTAAAGAACTACCTGGGACTGGGTAATTTATGAAGAAAAGAGGTTTAATTTACTCTGCAGGCTTTATAGGAAGCATGGTTATGAGGCCTCAGGAAACTTACAATCATGGCGAAAGGTGAAGGGGAAGCAAGCATGTCTTACCATGGCAGAACAGGAGAAAGAGCATGAAGGAGGAAGTGCCACACACTTTCAAACAACCAGATCTCGTGAGAACTCACTCACTATCACGAGAACAGCAAGGGGAAGTCCACTCCCATGATCCAATCATGTCCCACCAGGTCCCTCCCCAGACACGTGGGGATTACAATTCAAGATGAAATTTGGGTGGGGACACAGAGCCAAACCGTATCACCCACCAACACCTACTGTAATACTGTATAGAATAAACACTGTTCAAGTTATTCTTTCTGAGAAACATTACCACAAGCATAATGTTATTTTTTAAAATAACCATTTTCTTATCCTCACAGTTTCTGTGGGTACTTCAGGGATAACTTGTATCTCCTCTATGACTTCTGGGACCTCAGCAGGGAAGACTCAAGGATGCCTGGAGGTAAGTCAATGGTGGGCTGGAATCATCTAAACACTTGCTTACTCAACATGAGCAGTGGTTGATGCCAGCTGTCAGCCAGGTCCTCAGCTAGGATATCCTACACATAGCTCTCTATGGAGCTGCTTAGGCTTCCCTTCAGCATGGCTGTTGGATTCTAAGAGCAATTGTCTCAAAGAAAACTAGGTGGACAACTTTAATGATCTAGCCTTCCACTGTCATCATAAGCCTGCCAAGCTTCAAGGAAGGGAGAAAAGACATTCACCTCTTAATTAGAGGTATGTCAAAGTGACGTTATAAGAACAGCACATTGGATGGAGATAATGTTGCAACCATCCTTGGGAAATGAAAATCTGCCACAAGTATGGAATAAATAAACAACGTGTGACACAATGATATTACTGACAGTACTATTCTCAAATATTTTGAGCTCTCCTTTAAAAGCACAGATTGACAGCATTTTTTGAACACCTTTGAGGTTAATGAAGGCATGGTAACTTGCTCTGGCCAAGGAAAGTGGATGGAAAAAACATGCAACTTACTGCAGGAAGCATTTACAGTTGATCCTCATTATTCACAAATTCCATATTTGCAAATTTGCAAATTTGCCTGCTTGTTAAAATATCTTTGTAACTCCACAGTCAATATTCATGATACTTTCTGGTCACTCACAGACATATGCATGACCAGAGCAGTGGAAAATGCAGGTTGCCCAGTGCACACATTCCCAGCTGAAGTTGGATGAGGAAAGCTCTTGTTTTAGCTCTGGTGCTGTAGACAATGTCCATTTCACAATCTATGGCGTGCCACTGATTTTTGTGCTTTTCGTTTGCTGTTTAAAACAGCCCCCAGGCTTAGGGCTGAAGTGTTGTCTAGTGTTCCTAAGTGTAAGAAGGTTGTGATATGCCCTATGGAGAAGACATGTATGTCATTCAGGCATGAGTTATAATGCCATTGGTCATGAGTTCAATGTTAATGAATCAACAATACCTGTTAAATAAGATATCTTTATGTAGAAACACACATAAAACAAGGTTATGTATTGACTGGTTACTGAAAATACTGTGACCAGAGGCTTACAGGAACCTAACTGTATGTTTCCCCTAGGAGCAATAGTTCAGTATTTGCTAAGTCAGTGTTCATTGTTACTTTAAGGAATGTTAACTACCACAAATAATGAGAACTGGCTCTATTACTGGTGTGGGTCTCTCAGTACTCTCTTCCCTTGCCTGGGTGATCGTGGAGGTACCTGTTTATATAAAGGTGCCATGCTGCAGCATGAAAAGGGCTGTCCAAAATCCTCATTCAGATCCAGAGAGGACTCTGCTTGAGCAAGGAATCAGCTGTTGCTTATGGCCAGTGCTATCTGAGGTTGTTTCTACAGCGTAACTTAGTCTTTCCTCACCAAGCACAACACTAAATAACTGCTCCTAAAATACTGCTTGTAAGGCCAGGCATGGTGGCTCATGCCTATAATCCCAGCACTTTCTGAGGCCAAGGTGGGTGGACTGCTTGAGCACAGGAGTTTGAGACTAGCCTGGGCAACATGGCAAAACCCTATCTCTACAAAAACAACAAAAAAATTAGCCAGGTGTGGTAGCATGTGTCTGTAATACCAGTTACTCAGGAAGCTGAGGTGGGAGGATCACTTGAGCCTAGGGAGGCTGCATAAGCCGTGATTGTACCACTGCACTCCAGCTTGGTTGACAGAGTAAAACCCTGTTGATAGATAGATAGATAGATAGATAGATAGATAGATAGATGATAGATAGATAAGTATTGCTTGTTAATTGAAGATAAACGTACTTTTGAAAGACAAAAAGAAGAAGAAACATTTGGGAGCTCTGCCCCTCCCCCTCAGCTTCATCGATTTCAAAATGTGGAAAATAGAACCTACCTCAAAATTTGCTGAAAAGCTTAAATAAAATGTCTGCTTCATAGTGTCATATAAACATTGATTAAATATAAGCTAATAATAAAAATTTACTATAATTAATCAACCAGAAAAGTAACTAACACTAACTTGATTATTTTGAAATACGAATGTAAGACTTGAAGATTGTTTATTAACTTTTAAAAATTTAAATAATTTAAAGTTTATTAAATTTTACTAAACTTTATTAAACTTGTTCTAAACTGAAATCCTATTATTTTGAAATAAATCCTTTTCTTTCCTTCCTCTATTCTTTTGTATGACTAGTCACTGCCTTGTAAATATAGATAATGCAGTCTAGTCACCTGCTGTTGTCTTCACTAATTGCATATTCCAAACCCTAAAAAATAAACATCTCCAAATTTAGCCTCAGATTTTCTGCAAATAAAATGTTCCCCTCCAAAAAAGGTATTGATAAATGTAGAAGATACTTCATAGATTAAAAAAAAACAGATTTTATAAGCAATGATGTAAATTACTCTCTTTTTCTTTTTTAAAAAATTAAAACCTGTGATAAAGTTACATTTTCAACTATGCAAAGTCACCTAAGCAATGGATCACATCTGTTATATAGTTAAACTAAACAAGCTATTTTAAAAAATAAGTTAAAATTCATTATTTAGCCTTCACTAAATAATTCAAACTTAGCTCTGTATAATAATAGATCTGATAGAACCACTAGAAAGTGCCATGTGTCCTCAGAACACTGCACAATTGTTTGGGCAGGGAAGGGCAAAGAAAAGAGAAGACACGAATTGCTTTAGAAGCACTAAGCCCATAAAATGGGATATTTTCTGGCAACTCAAAAAATTAAGTACTGGTACATGCTCAACATTGAAGAAGCATTATACTAAGAGCAAGCAGCCATTGCAAAATATCACATATTATAATGCATGATTCCATTTGTATGAAATATCCAGAATAGGCAAATTCATAGAGACAGAAAGTAGATTCGTGGCTGCCAGGGGTTGGGGAAAGGGAGATGGAGAGTGATGACAAGCTATACGGAGTTCCTGTTTGGACTGATGGAATGTTCTAGAATTAGAATTAGATAGTAGAAATGATGTTTGTACAACATAGTGAATATACTAAAACCACTGACTTGTACATGGTAAAATAGTGACTGTGATGATATGTGAATTATATCTCAAAAAAGATTTTATTTATTTGTTTATTTTTTTGAGACGGGGTTTCTCCATGTTGGTCAGGCTGGTCTTGAACTCCCGACCTCAGGTGATCCACCCGCCTGGGCCTCCCAAAGTGCTGGGATTACAGGCATGAGCTACTGCGCCTGGCCCTCAAAAAATATTTTAAAGCACTGGGTGCACTGCTTTAGTCTATTTTCTATTGCTTATAACAAAAAAATCTGAATCTGGGTAATTTATAAAGAAAAGGAATTTATTTTCTACAGTTATGGAGGTTGGGAAGTTCAAGGTCAAGGGGCCACATTTAGAGAGGGCCTTCCTGCTGATGGGGACTCTCTTCAGAGTACTGTGACGGCACAGAGCATTACATGGTGACGGTGCTCAGTGTGCTAGCACAGGTCTCTCTTCTTCCTCTTATAAAGCCACCAGTAGCAATCTTGTGCTAATCCAATAATCCATTAACCCATTAATCCATGAATGGATTAATTTCAGAGCCCTCATCACCCAATCACCTTTTAAGGACCCACCTTTCAATACTGCCATAATCGGGGATTCAGTGTCAACATGAGTTTCCGAAGAAACGAACATTCAAACCACAGCGCAAACCCACCAGGATGATTATAATCCAAAAGCCAGATAATAACACATGTGGAGAAATAGAATGCTCATACCCAGCTGGTGAGAATGTAAAACGGCAAAAAAACAGTCTGGCAGTTCCTCAGAAGGTAAAACACAGAGTTACCATTTGACCCAGAACTTCCACTCCTAGATATTTATCTAAGAGACGTGAAAATGTACATGTACACAGAAACATGTACATAAACATATATAGCAGCTTTATTTATAATAGCCAAAAGTTGAAAACAGCCCAAATGTCCCTCATCTGATGAACTGATAAAGTGTTTATCCAATGGAATATCAATCAGCTATAAAAAGAAATGGAGTACCTGCCACAACACAGATGAACCTTGAAAACATTTTGTCAAGTGAAAGAACCAGTCATAAAGGACCACATAGTATTATGAGTCCATTCATATGAAATGTTCCAAATAGACAATGCTGTAGAGACAGAGAACAGATAAGTAGTTGCCTAGGCATGGGGGTGGGGAATTGGGAGGTGGTGGCTAAATATTAATATAGAGTTTGTTTTGTTTTGTTTTGTTTTTGGGATGGACTCTCGCTCTGTTGCCAGGCTGGAGAGCAGCGGTGAGATCTTGGCTCACTCTATTCTTCTGCCTCAGCCTCCAGAGTATCTGGGATTACAGGCGAGTGTCACCACATCTGGCTAATTTTTGTATTTTTAGTAGAGATGGGGTGTCACCATATTGGCCAGGCTGGTCTCAAATTCCTGACCTCGTGATCTGCTCGCCTTGGCCTCTCAAAGTGCTGGAATTACAGGCGTGAGCCACAGTGCCTGTCCAATTATAGTTTCTTTAAGGGCAGGGAGTTATGAAAATGTTCTCACATTGTGATGACAGTTGCCCAGCTCTAAAGATCCTAAAAACCACTGACCAGTACACTTTAAATGGGTGAACTTTATGGTGTATGAATTATATCTCAATAAATCTCTTGGAAAAAATAAATAATACATCTAACAAAATTAATTTTAAGGGACATTTATTCCTTTTCCAATTGGTTCAGCAAAACCAGGTGGAAGAGAAGGTTTTAGCAGTTAGAAAAAAAGAATTCAAATCTGGGGTTTGGTCATTATGAAAATGAGAGAAGAAAAGACAAGAAGTGGTTTCACCATACAGACCTCTCCCTGATCCCAAAGCTTAATATGCGCTTGCCAAGTCAGAAAAGAGACACAGTTGACTCACAAGCAGGTTTGAACTTGAATAGAACCCTAGACAGGGCAGTCTAGGTGCCCAGGAGCCACTAGGCACAGCACAAGAGGGCAAAAAGTCAACACAGGGGAGTCTGGACCCTCAAGGTTTGGGAGTTTAAGCACCCCACTTCTGGCTCAGGGATTTGGGGAGAAGGGTAAACAAAACCTACTTGGAAAATAATTGGGGAAGAAAACCAAAAATTGCCTTCAACAGGGTGAGGACAGGGAAGGCAGCAGGGTCAGGGACAGGAGTATTTCATACCACTAACTAGGGAGGCTGTAAGGGACCATCTTCAACCGGCTGTAAGGGAAAATCCACAGGTGGGAGAGAAGGAAAGGGAACACGGCTGGTAGGATGCAATAGCCCTTTCCTTTCTGGGCACAGGAGGGCAGCCAGGGCATCAGGTCCAGGCAGTGACCTCACAAAGACAGCAGTTTTTGCAGCTTAGAGATCACCCACCTGGCCCACCCAGCTACTGTTTCTGCTCAGCGTCGGCTTGCGTGGGGCCACTCTCCGCCCCAAGGGAGTGGAGAGCTCTGCAGCCTGAGGCCCTGCCTCTCCCTCTGAGGCAGCACTAGCCTCTGCCCCCTCGGCCTGCGGCTCCTGGCTCTCAAGAGTGGCAACAACCTTCCCTTCCTGGGCAGTGGCCTCGTGGCGTCAGGCACTGATCTCCCCCTCCTCCTGATCATCCTCTGTAGGTGAGGAGGCAGAGGAATCACCCCACCCTCCTTCCGATTTCTCTTGAAGGACAGACAAGCTGCTCAATTTGAAAGCCTTCTTGAAAGAGATTTTTGGTTTTTTGAGACATGGTATCACTCTGTTACCCAGGCTAGAGTGCAGTGGTGCGATCTCGGCTCACTGCAGCTTCCGCGACCTTCCCAGGCTCAAGCGATCCTCCCACCTCAGCCTCCGGAGTAGCTGAGACCACAGCCCCACCACGCCCAGCTCTGTGTGTGTGTGTGTGTGTGTGTGTGTGTGTGTGTGTGTATTTGGAAGGCAGCTATGCTCACCATTATCAGAGCTTTTTTTTTTTTTTTTTGTAGAGACGGGTTTTTGCCATGTTTCCCAAGTATTTTTGTAGAGTCAGATTCTTGCCATATTTCCCTGGCTGGTCTCGGACTCCTGGGCTCACGCGATCTGCCTGTCTTGGAGTCCCAAAATTCAAGGATTATAGGCGTTAGTAGCCATGCCTGGCCTTGAAAGACAATTTCATCTTCCTGGGAGTCTTCTTGCTGGGAAGGGAGGCTCCCCCTTGGTCTCAGCCCCCTGACTAGGGGGTGCTGGCTCCACATTGCCAGTGGCCCCGGCTGGCTACCTCTTCTGTTCCGTTCACAGGGACCGATTCCCTTTCACCCTTGGGGGATGTCACCATTGCTTTTCACGCGGCCACCCTCCTGTCAGTCGGCTACTGAGTAGGAAGTGCCAGCTGCCTCTGCAGCAGTCACGTCGCCCCGGGGAGCCTCGGAGCTCTGGCTGCCCACGATGAGGGTCTGCTGGGGTCGCTGGAGTCGCGCAGGGTCCCCGCGCAGGGCACAGTCACGCGGGACAGCCTGGCCGGCGGAGTGTCGGGGTGGGAGGGTTGAGGAACCGAGCCGCACCCCGCTCGGCTCCGGAAAGCCCTGGTAACCAAAATTCTTGAAACGCACTGGAGTCTGGCCTCGGCTCTACCTCTTCCCTAGTCCCGTTAAGCCTGGGAGGATGACTCGGAGAGTTTGGGGTCCTGCCGAGGAAAAGTTCAGAAACCAGAAGAGTTCCAGATTCTCCCCTTGCGTCTTTGAACCCGCCACCTCCTCCACAAGGAACCCTGAGGAGTGCCTGGGCCCTAGGACACCTTCTTGGGGTGAGTATGGCCGCTCGCCCTGGCTGGGCCCCGGGAGTCGGGTCGCCAGACGCCCCCTCCTGCCTTTCTCTGCCCGCGGCGGCGCCGGGACACCCTCTAGGGGCGGGTGGCCGTCCCCGCCGCTGCCAGGGCTGAGTCCCATCCGCGCCCGCGGTTCCCAGCGCGGGCGGGACCGCGGCAGAGGTGCCCTAACCGGTTGCACGGAAACCGCGCCACCCCCGGCTGCCCGCGGGGCCACCTCTGCGCGACTTTCCCTCAAAAACAAGGGCAGGGGCAGGGGAGGGCGGGGGGTGCCCCCAAAAGAAGGCGGGCCAAAGCGAGCGAGGCTCCCAGTCCCCGCGGAGGGGCCGGGGCAGGGCGCGCCACCCTTGTCGGATCTGCCAGGGGTCCGGAGCCGGCCACGCCCTGGTGGCGGTGCCCCCTAGCGGCCCAGGGCCGGGCGCACCCGGCGAGTTCGGGTCTCCTGCTCGGCGGGGAGGAGGGACCGCGTCTGCAGGGCGGGGCCTCCGGGCCTCGGCGGGGCGCGCACACGAAGGAGGGGGGCCGCGGTGCGGGCCCTCGGCGCGGCTGGCCGGGTTCCCGGAGCGTCGCCGCCGCCCATGGCCGAGCCGCTCCAGCCAGACCCCGGGGCGGCCGAGGTCGCGGCGGTCCAAGCGGTGGAGACGCCGGGCTGGAAGGCTCCGGAGGACGCGGGCCCCCAGGTAGGCGCCGACCCGGGAGCAGAGGGACCGGGCCGGCCTTCGGGCTGATGTGCGGTGAGGCCGGCGGGTCCGGTAGAGTTAAGTAAAAAGTACAATTTTTAAAATGGTCCGAGCCCCTACCCCTAATCTTAGGCAAACGAGAAACTCCAGTCATTTAGCTCTACCCTCCCGCTACGCGCAGTACAGGTCCCACCTCAATTTCTTGTCTTTGCTGGGTGGCGGGGCGGGGAGGAACTGGTTACGTCCCAGAACGCGCGGTGGAACCCTCCGAGCAGAGGGGGAGTCACAGATGCTTGTCTTTAAAGCGTGAATGGAGTCCCCAGCGTGAGGGGTTGGGGCCGCCGCGGTCCCTAATGGCAAGGAGGGGAACCTCTTGGAGGGGCTTTTCCCAGCCCTAAGGATCGGGGACCAGGCCGGACCCCAGGGCCCAGGGTGCAGCCCCTAGACAGGCCGGCTCCAGATCGACCCGAGATGATGGCACCGGTATTTTCGCATCTCACTCCTCCCCCTCTTAGAATTGCTTCTCGAAGTTTTCTCTATTCCACTTTAGCCCGGAAGTTATGAGATCCGACACTATGGACCAGCCAAGTGGGTCAGCACGTCCGTGGAGTCTATGGACTGGGATTCAGCCATCCAAACCGGCTTTACGAAACTGAACAGCTACATTCAAGGCAAAAATGAGAAAGGTAAAAGCAGTTTTCCTGGTAATTATGCATATTGTGATTCAGTCCCCAGGCTTACTATTGAGTGTTAGCTTATTAAAGAAATATCCTTTATCATAGAAAAATAACCAAGTCATCAAAGACTTGTCTTGTTTTCAGACAAGACTCATCAGGACCAGGGTTTACACTGTTTTCAACCTCTGTTTTCTGATTTTCCTGCATGAACTGGGGTTGGGTGTAACTCGTGATAAGTCCTTTTCCACGGCTGACACTTCAAAATAATTTGGTGACTGGCAGGATCAGAGGCATCAGGAAACAAGGAGGTACCAAGATTAGAAGCATCAAGTCATAACTTTTGCTCTGGCTTTGCTGCTATTTATATTTTAGCAGGTCTCTTAGCCTGTGGGACCTCATTATCTGAATTGTAAAAAATAATTGACTGACCATGTAATCTCTAATTTCCCCTTTTATCTCTAAAAATTAAGAATTAACCCAAAATATCAGTATTACAGAAAGTGGTTTAATGTGGGGAGTAATTGAGTAATTTTGACCTTACTGTTTTAAGATGAAAATTGTATTAAAGGTAAATGTGTCAATAAAGTAAATCAAAACACAAAGATCAAAAAAGAATAGGTTAAATGTTTAAAGTAGCCAAAAAATACACTAAATTCGCTTTCATTTTTATGTCACAGAGATGAAAATAAAGATGACAGCTCCAGTGATAAGCTACGTGGAGCCTGGCTCAGGTCCTTTTAGTGAGTCTACCATTACCATTTCCCTGTATGTTCCCTCTGAACAGCAATTTGATCCGCCCAAGCCTTTAGAGTCAGATGTCTTCATTGAAGACAGAGCCGAAATGACTGTGTTTGTACGGTAAGTGGTAGCTAATTTATAGCCTTGCCGACTGGTAGTTTTACTTGCGTGCTCTCACAGTTTAGCGCCAATGCAATTTCAAAAGGCTTTTCACCCTTCGGTAAAATCAGATCTAATGCATTTTGTGATGTTTTCCTCCTGGCTTTGTTTTTTATGTTACCGAGGTCTGCTGAAGATAGAATCACTTTGTTTAATGAGTCTGTTGCATGCCCTTCATATAAGACACGGTGCAAACTACATGTCCCCAAGACAAAAGACTACAATATAGTTAGACCTGAACGAAAGTACCTTAAAACAAAAGTCTTAGTCTGTTCAGGTGTTTGTATCAAAATGCCATAGGCTGGGTAGCTTAAGAGAAACAGAAATTTCTCTCTCACATTTCTGGAGACAAGGACGTTCAAGTTAGAGGTGCTGTCACTTTCAGTGACTGGCGAGGGCCTGTTTCCTGGTTCATGGATGGAACCTTCTCGGTAATATCCTCACGTGGTGGAAGAGCCAAGGCAGCTTTACTGGACATGTTTTACAAGTCTCTACTCTCAGGACCTCATCGCTTTTCCAAGGCCTCCTCTCCTAATATACGATCACATTAGTGATTAGGTTTTCAAAATACGAATTTTGAAGCCAAGCACTTTGGGAGGCTGAGGCAGGTGGATCACTTGAGCCTGGGAGTTAGAGACCAGCCTGGGCAACGTAGCAAGGCCCCGTCTCTACAAAAAAAAAAAAAAAAAAAAAAGTGTATGTGTGTGTGTGTATATATATATGTACACACACACACCACACACACACACACACACACACACACACACACATATATGCATGACAGGTCTCATGGCATATGCCTGTGGTCCCAGCTACTTGGGAGGTTGACATAGGAGGATAACTTGGGCCCAGGAGGTCGAGGCTGCAGTGAGCCATGACTGTACCAGTGCACTCCAGCCTGGGCAACAGAATGAGATCCTATCTCAAAAAAAAATGTATATATGAATTTTGGGGAGACACAAACATGGAGTTCATAGCATTCTGCCCTGACCCTGTAAAATTCATATCATCTTACATCTGGAATACATTCATTCTATCCCAATAGCCCCAAAAGTCTGAATTCATTCCAGCATCAACTCAAAAGTCTAAATTCATCTAAAGATCATCAAAATCAAACCTGAGGCTCAAGGTACAATTCATCCTGAGGCCAATTCCCCTCCATCTGTGAACCTGTGAAATCAAACATGTTACATGCTTCCAAAATACAATGGTGGGACAGACAGAGGATAGCTACCCCGTTCCAAAAGGAAGAAATAGGAAAAAAGAAATGGGTAACAGGTTCCAGGTTAAGTTCTAAGTCTTCGGATTCGTTTTCTGTGACTCAGAGCTCTTCCCTCTAGGCCCACTGGGATGAAGGTCCCACTTGTGAAGCTCTGCTGAACAGAGGTTGGGGCCCCAAGGCTTCAAGTGGCCCTGCCCATGGCTGTGGATGGCTCTACCCCATTGCAGCTCTCACAGTTGGAGGGACCCCCTGCAGTTTTACCTGGCTCGTATGGTACACCGGTGGCCCTCCCAGTCTCGTGTGCCCTGCTCCCATGGCTCCATTTGCCATTTCCCTATTGGGGACTCTGCAGTAGCTCACTCTCACTATGGCTTTCTGCTTTGGTCACATACCCAAGGCCCTGGGCAGCTCCATCCTTCAAGATGAATATAACCAAACCCTCGCAGCTCATGTACTCTTCAAGATGGCATCACGTGGATGCTGCCGAGGTGAACTGCCTGTGTCTTCCGGAGGGACGGCCATTGCAGCCCAGGCCACACCTCAGCCCACTGGAGCTGAACCTGGGGCATCCAAGGAGGACTGCGCTGGAATGAGGGAACGTAGTGGCCAGGCAGTGCTAGGCAGTGAGTTCCAAGGCCCCCAGGTGCCCAAAGACCCTCCTTTGAAATTCTTCTGCCCCCCTAGGCACTGCAACTTGGCATGTGATGGGAGAGGCAGCTCATAATTTCTGAAATGCCTTTGGCACAGTTCTTCCCTTAGCCTGGAGAATAGGTCCTGGTTTCTGTTTAGATGGCGGTACCACAGTAATCTCCTTATCAAAGGTTGCTTGCCTTACCCTTGTTGTCTCTTGAACAAGCTTTCTCATTTCTTTTCATATGGATAGGCTAAGAATTTTCCAAATGTTTAAGTTCTGCTTCCCTTTTGATTAAAAATTTACTCTTTAAATTCTCTCTTCTTGTATTCTACTATCAAGAGAAGCCAAGCCATAGCTTCCATTCACATTTTGCTTAGAAAATATTCAGCCAAGGCTGTGCGCGGTGGCTCATGCCTGTAATCTGAGCACTTTGGGAGGCTGAGGCGGGCTGATCACCTGAGGTTGGGAGTTTGAGACCAGCCCGACCAACATGGAGAAACCCCATCTCTACTAAAAATACAAAAATTAGCCAGGCTTGGTAGCGTGTGTCTGTAATCTCTGCCACTCAGGAGGCTGAGGGAGGAGAATCGCTTGAACATGGGAGGTGGATGTCGCAGTGAGCCGAGATCGCGCCATTGCAGTCCAGCCTGGGTAACAAGAGGAAACTCCATCTCAAAAAAAAAAAAAAGAAAGAAAGAAAGAAAAAACAAGATAATATTCAGCCAAATATCCTATTTCATAACCCACAAGTTATACTGTCCACATTACACTAGGACACAAACAGTTTCTTTGCCACGTCATGACAAGGATCACCTTTCCTCCAGGTTCCAATAAATGTTCCTCATTTCATTCCAAGACCTTATCAAAATGGCCTTTACCTCAAACCACCATGACCCGGTTTAACTCCCACCCTCTCCTTAGAGTGCCCTTGCCTTCCTTGGCAGTGCCTCTGTATCTGTCACGTGGTTGCCGTCGTCTCCCACGTGACCCCTGCAGCAGTCATGTGTGGACCAACCTGGTCCCTTAATACTCACTTATCCTTTAACTTTCAGAGTGTCACTCTTGTCATTTCTCCCCTCCGGTTTCTTTACCTCGGTTGGTTCCTCCTCCGCTTCTCACCCTAGGAACACTGTTGATGCCCGTTTTTGACCCTCATTTCATAGCTGACTTGTTCTGAGTGATCCATTCATATTGCTTCAACTCCCTGAGTCGAATGATCCTCAAATCTAGTATATGTTTCCAGATCTGATTTCCCTGCTTGTTGGACATCTCTGTTTTGGTGTTGGGGGAATCAAAATCAACAACCCTAAAATGAGCCTTCCCCCAGTTCCCAAATCTTCTCTGATCTTACAGCGCCTGTCTCCGTTGAGGGTCGCATCAGCTAGATAGCCTCCTTTTTTTTTTTTTTTCGTTTTGAGACGGGGTTTCGCTCTGTTGTCCAGGCTGGAGTGCAGTGGCATGATCACAACTCACTGCCTCCTGGAACACCTGGACTCAAGGGATCCTCCCACTTCAGCCTCCTGAGTAGCTGGCACTACAGGTGTGTGCCACCGCCATGCCCAGCTAATTTACAATTTTTTGTAGGGATGGGATCTCATTATGTTGCCCAGGCTGGTCTTGAACTCCTGAGCTCAAGCAATCTACTTATCTCGGCCTCCCAAAGCACTGGGTTTTCAAGCATGAGCCACCTTGCCTAGCCAAGACAGTTTCCTGAGCAAGGAACTTACAGTCACCATCAGTACACGGTTCCTGACAATTGGTTCCAAATCTGTCCCCTTCACCTCAAAAATGATTCCAGGCTTTGTTCCCCTGTCTGCATCGCCATGTTACTTATTCGAGTCTTCATCTTATAGGGACCGCACTAAGTTATCTTTGTGTACCCCAGTTCTCGGCACATGCCTGACACCCCCAATAGATACTAGGATGTTCACTGATCTCCGTTATTTCTTGACTGTTTCACTTGAGTAGCCTGCAAGCCGTCTTCACTGCCACCAGCCTTTTCCTCTCCTCTTCCACACTGGAACTGTGATCTTTCTCAACGACAAAAGCCCAGACTCTCCGTCACATTCCTCTTGCTTCCCCAGGGAAGCTCAGATTGTTCACACAGTGCAGCGCTTCACGTGACCTGGGCCAGCCCTGTCTGTGCAGCTCCCCTTCCCACCACGTGTGCTTCTCACCCTTCACAGAACATGCCATGTTCTTCCACATCTTGTTACCTTTGACCTCAGGCACATGAGTCCACTTTTCCTTGCTAAAATCTGAAGGTTTTAAAATGCATATAATCATAGTACTTACCTATCTCATAGAGTTGCCATGAAGATCAGATGAGTTAATTTACGTAAAACACTTGGAACATGAGCATCAAACACTCCTAGCTCTAGTACTCTCTTTTCTCTCTTCCTGGAGAGCCCACTGTCATCCTTCAGGACAAATGACACCTTTTCTGTGATGCCTTTTTCAATTTCTCCATTTAGCTAGCGACTCTGCGCTTGGTGCCCTTCCTTCTATTCTTCCTCTTCTAAGTAATAGTGACTATTTTATAGACTGAAACTTCGTCAAGAATATGACAGCGTGTCTCTGTGTTCATATATTCCAGCCCCTGGCAAGGCAGGCATATGGGGGTGAGAGTGGTGGGCACCATTTTGTGTTCTGAGTAAAACAGTGACTAGATCATTCTGAAACAACACATATTCAGAGAACAAAAGCTGATTTCTAATTAGAGGGTTCAAGATTTGATTTTTAAGGGAAAATGAATTTGAAAACAAATTCCTTTTAGGCAGAACATGCTAAGCATTGGTTATTGGTTATTATTAAGGAAATAAATGACATATTTCAGAGCCAAAATATTTCTTTTTTCTTTTTTTGAGACGAAGTTTCACTCTTCTTGTGCAGCCTGGAGTGCAGTGGCACAATCTTGGCCCACTGCAACCTCCACCTTCCAGGTTCAAGTGATTCATCTGCCTCGGCCTCTGGAGTAGTTGGAATTACAGGCACCCACCATCATGCCTGGCTAATTTTGTATTTTTAGTAGAGACGAGGTTTTACCATGTTGGCCAGGCTGGCCTCAAACTCCTGACCTCAGGTGATCCACCCGCCTCGGCCTCCTAAAGTGGTGGGATTACAGGTGCAAGCCACAGTGCCTATCCCAAAATGTTTCTTAACATGTGGTTCAGAATTATAGTCAAATGACATAAAGATGATAGAAGAGTTCTATCAGCTCTCCTGTGGTGTTTATACATGTGCATGCCGAGATTCCTAACTTGACAGGATTAAAGGGAACTGCAGGCCAGGAATGGTTCTAGGTGCTAGGTAGACATTGTTACATAGAACAGACATGGTTTGTACCCTTGAGAAATGGTATCTCATCTGAAGCATGGTAGGATTGATTTTTTGCATTGGCGCATTGATAACAGAACTTAAATCAAATAAGGTATATTAAGTACACTTTGGTTTCTCAGTGTTCCTTATTCTTAACTCTCGAAATCAAATTCATCATGCTTGTGTGGCAGCAGCTCAGCTAGGTCAGTGATTTAATCTCAGGATGTTTTTGTTTATCTACTGAAAAATCTATTCTTAAACTTTTATTCTCTTTTCCCACTTCTTATTTTAACCTTTTGACTGTCTTTTCTTCCACATCCCCACAGCAGCCTCCTGACTGGATCCTTCCTCACCAATCTATTAGCTGTTAGCTTATATTCTAACCCAGATCTGATCAAGTTGCACCTTGCTGCTCAACATCCTTGGAAATAATCTCAAACGGCCTTAGGCTAATGTACAAGGTTCTTCCTTCTAGCTCTGACTCACCTTCCTGGCCTCATTTTCTGCCTCACTAGGAAAACACTTGGTATTTTTAGATGGATGGTCTCTTTCCTATCACTCCCCTTTCTTTGTTCAGCAAAACCGTCCTCCATTCAGGCCCAACTCAGATGACCCTCCTTACCCCAGATTTAACCACGTCCTCAATGCTCCCACCACACATTGATCCTGTCCCTGTTTGTTTAAAACCCTTCTCAGAGGCTGGGCGTGGTGGCTCATGCCTGTAATTTCAACACTTTGGGAGGCCAAGGCAGGTGGATCACTTGAGCTCAGGAGTTTGAGACCAGCCCGGGTAACATCATAAGACTGTCTCTACAGGTTTTTTAAAAAAATTAGTCTGGTGTGCACCCGTGGTCCCAGCAAGTCAGGAGGCTGAGGTGGGAGGACTGTTTGAGCCCACGAGGTCAAGGGTGCAGTACGCTGTGCCATCATATTCCAGCCTGGGCAACAGAGTGAGACCCCGTCTCAGAAAAAACACACACACAAAAACAACGAAACAACCTTCTCAGGATATATAGAGAGAGCTGCCAAAACGTTGATCTCTTCCATTGGATCATAAATTCAGAGAGGTGAAAACTATAACATATTCATTTGTAATCCAGTGCTTATTCTTTTCCTTAGGAGAGAAAAAAGGGCAGTGTTCAAGAGAAAATCAAGTCTGGAAAAGGGGCTTCTGCATGGGTGTCAGTGTGGTCCTCCCTCTGATCAACAGCACCAGCATGGGTGTGGGAGCGTGGTAGAAAAGCAGACTCGGCTGGGTGCCGTGGCCCACGCCTATAATCTCAGCACTTTGGGAGGCCAAGGCGGGAGTTTCACCTGAGGTCAGGAGTTCAAGACCAGCCTGGACAACATGGCAAAACCCCGTCTCTACTAAAAATACAAAAAAAACTAGCTGGGCATGTTGGTGCACGCCTGTAATTCCAGCTACTCAGGAGGCTGAGGCAGGAGAATTGCTTGCACCTGCAGGCAGAGGTTTCAGTGAGCAGAGATCACGCCACTGTACTCCAGCCCGGGCAATAGAGAGAGACTCTGCCTCAAAAGAAACAAACAAAATGTAGACTCTCAGGCTCCACCCCAGACCTGAACCTGCATTGTAGCAAAATCCCCAGGTGACCTGTGTGCATGTTAAAGGTTTGAGAAGCACAAGGTATAGCACTTGAGACTGTATAGGTTCCAAATCTGCGTGTCAACAGATGGAAGGAGGGGATGCATCCTCCTGGGTTTCCTCAGTGCTTCTGAGGTCACACAGAGACCGGGAATCATAGGCAGGAGTGGTCGGTTCATCTGCTGAGAGGGAGTAGCTTTTCTAATTTTTACTTTTTGAAAAAGAGTCTTGCACTCTGTCGTCCCAGGCTGGAGTGCTGCAGTGCTCTCCTAAGGAAAAAGGAAAAAGCAGTGCTGCAATCTTGGCTCACTACAACCTCCACCTCCCAGGTTCAAGCAATTCTCCTGCCTCAGCCTCCCAAGTAGCTGGGATTACAGGCGCCTGCCACCACACCTGGCTAACTTTTGTATTTTTAGTAGGGATGGGATTTTACCACGTTGGCCAGGCTCGTATTGAACTTCTAACCTCAAGTGATCTGCCCACCTCGGCCTCCCAAAGTGCCAGGATTACAGGCATGAGCCACCGCTCCTGGCCGGGAAGGGGTAACTTTGAAGCTGCGCTTCACCCAACATTCACAGTACCAGAGCCAGCTTTTTGCTTCAGACTGACATTCACAGTTATTTCCTTTCTCCTTTGCAGGTCTTTCGATGGATTTTCTAGTGCCCAAAAGAATCAAGAACAACTTCTGACATTAGCAAGCATTTTGAGGGAAGATGGAAAAGTTTTCGACGAGAAGGTTTACTACACTGCAGGTTACAACAGTCCTTTCAAATTGCTTAATAGAAATAATGAAGTGTGGCTGATTCAAAAACGTGAACCCTCCAAAGAAAACGAATGAGAAAATGAAAGGAAGTTCCACTGTCAGAGGCAAAACGACTGTTTATCATAGACATCAACAGGACCTAAAAGTCAAGTGCGTGTCTAGTGTCCTCTATTGAGAATACCACTGTTAATTAAGCTTACTTAGTGTTAATTAAGCTTATTTCCAATGTGCCTTTTTAATGCTTGAAGCTTTATCTACATACACAGGAAACAGAAGGCAGTAGTCTGTAAACATATAAATTGGTCATAACTATGGTGGTCTTTATTTCTGTGAGGATCCAGGGAAATTTCATGACACATCCCTCTTTTCCACTCTATCACTATCATATTGCCTTTTTTTTTTTTTTCTTCTTGGAATTGTGTCAGTTGGATGAGATCTCCTCCAGATAGTATCAATAAAAATGTTAAGATTTATCTTGTGTGGAACCACTGGGCTGTCAGGCCCAGAGACGTGAAGTTCAGTTTTTGCAGCTGCCACCACACATTCTCTGTTGAACCCGCTCACGCATCCTCCCACTGCCCCACTGGACAAGAATACTCCATTTCAACATAGTTAATTCATTCCTTCCTTTCTGGTCTCCACCCCCTAAAAATCTTGCTTTTCCCCCTAAACATTTAATTAAATTGTCACGTATTTTCTAGTGGGTTTTTTTGTTTGTTTTGTTTTGTTTTTGAGATGGAGTTTCCTCTCGTTGCCCAGGCTAGAGTGCAATGGCATGATCTCCACCTACTGAAACCTCCACCTCCCGGGTTCAAGCGATTCTCCTGCCTCAGCCTCCTGAGTAGCTAGGATTACAGGCATGCACCACCATGCCTGGCTCATTTTGTATATTTAGTAGAGATGGCGTTTCTCCGTGTTGGTCAGGTTTATCTCAAACTCCCGACTTCAGGTGATCCGCCTGCCTTGGCCTCCCAAAGTGCTGCGATTACAGGCATGAGCCACTGTGCCTGGCCTCTGTTATGTATTTTCATTCATTCTTTAACCCATCGTAGGGAGTCCTTGCTGTGTTGCAAGGACTCCACTAAGGGCTGGGAAGTGGTGAGCAAATCTGTCCCAAGCCCCTCATCACTGACTTTACTAGCTCCAACAGCATCTTTCCACTCACTTACCCATTTCATTCACCCTCCCGCTGTGAAGACGACAGACAAGGCCCCTGGCCTTATGCAGTTTACATTCTAGAGAGTAAGGAAGTTCAACACAAATAAGATACTTGAAATTGGCCAAGTGTGATCAAGAACTGAAATAGGGTAGTGGGGTACAGTGTGGTTAGGTAGGGGCTGGTGGCTATCACATAAGGTGGTCAGCAAAGGCCTCTCAAGAGACACCTGAGACTTGAATGATGAGGAGGAGTCGGATGAAAGCCAGAAGCAGAGGTGAGGGGAACATCTTGGGCAAACGTTAAAGGAGGAGGCCACGTTCGGTACCCAGAACAAAAAGCCGCACACACTGCTTGCTGAGCAAGAGGGCACTGCTCTTGTAGGGCACAGTCTCTCCAGATAAAAAAAACTGCTGACCTTATGCAGGGCTTTAGGAAGGATTAACAGACTTTCAAAAGCATTTAGGAGTTGATGGAGCTCTAGTTGTGGAGATGCAGTTACCAGAATGAGGCCACTGCTGATTAGCATAATTTAGAAGCCTAGTTTAGAGGTGAGGTTACTGATGCGTAATTGTCATTGATTGTTTCTGGTACTTAATTGTTACTGTGGCCAAAGAATGGTCAGTTTTATTCTGGGATTTGAAGTTATGGCAGACAACCTGAGGTGTGCCACTCAAATTGACCTTCAAGAAGGTACCGGCCGCCCAGCCGTGAGGGGTGTGGTTCGCTAACAGCTTCCCCTGTTACTGTCTTCAGGATCTACCTCAGATTTCAAGATAAGGACACACTATTCTGTGGGAGAGAGGGGACCCTAGTCTACAACTGAGCAAGGCAGTGGTCGCTGACAGCATGCTTTTTTCTGGCAACTTCCAGCCATTAACTGAGCAAGGTGGTGGTACAAGAACTAGCCATTTAGGCCAGGTACAGTGCTTCATATCTGTCATTCCAGCACTTAGGGAGGCCAAGGTGGGAGGATTGTGTGAGCCCTGGAGGTCAAGACCAGCCTGGGCAACCTAATGAGACTGGCTGTCCAAAAAACAAAAAATTAGCCAAGTGTGGTGGCATACACCCGGAGTCCCAGCTACTCGGGAGGCTGAGGCAAAAGGATTGCTTGAATTTGGGAGGCGGAGGTTGCAGTGAGTCATGATCATGTCACTGTACTCCAGCCTGGGTGAAACCCCTCTAATAAACAGTCTCTGCCAGGCATGGTGGCTCACACCTGTAATCTCAGCACTTTGGGAGGCTGAAGCAGGTGGATCACCTGAGGTCAGGAGTTGAGACCAGCCTGGCCAACATGGTGAAACCCTGTCTCTACTAAAAATACAAAAACCAGCTGTGTGTGGTGGCGTGTGTCTATAGTCCCAGCCCAGCTTCTCCGGAGGCTGAGGCAGGAGAATTGCTTGAACCTGGGAGGTGGAGGTTGCAGTGAGCTGATATTGTGCCACTGTATTCCAGCCTGGGCCACAGAGCGAGACTCAGTCTCAAAATAAATAAATAAATAAATAAACAGTCTCTGCCCTGGAGCTTTTTGGTGGGCTAGATCCTATAGGACTTTGTTAGATCCTACAGTTCCTCTGCTCAATCCTGCTTTTCCCTTTCCCTTTTAGAGATGTCACTTCACCAGCTTTGTACTCCTAACTGCATTTCAGCCTAAAATTGGCACAATTGGTACCAGTGGCCCACGAATGTAGGTGGTAAGACAGCATTTGCAGGCTGAGTGATTCACTGTCTGGCTTGGGGGCCCCCATCCCTGGTGGATAGGCAGCAGAGACAGCTCCTGGCCCAAGAAGGCTGTCCAATGATGAAGACTTCAGATGAAACGGCAGGCTGGTGCAGGAGAATGCAGTGACTCGGGGCTGATTTGGGTGTCTCCAGTATGGGAAGGGTGGATAACAGAGACAAGGACAGTGGACTTGCACGGTTACTGCTGAGTTGGATTGGCGTCCTGCAAGTGGATAATGAAAAGCTGAGGTCAGTTAACAAACAATACTAAGTGTGAGCGGCAGAGTCTCTGGTAGCTTGCCAACAAGTCCTCCTCTCTCGCTGTAGCCGGGCAGAGCAAGCTGAAGGTCAAGCATAGGATTTGATGGTAAAAGTAGCTAATGGCCAACAAATATTCAACCAAGCCAGGCCTGTTCTATCGAGGTTGGAATAAAATTTGGGAACCTAAAACATGGGATGGGGCCATTCAGTGGATGTCCCCAACCATTTGACTCCCTAGGAGACTCCCTGAATATTCAGAGCCTGCAGAAGAGGCCCACCCTTCCGCATATAGAGCTGGAACTACTCTCTCTTTCTGCCTCTTCCCTAACACAAGGAAAGACAGTGTCCAGGGTCTTTCCCCATGAGGCAACAGAGCCCCTTCAGGAGCACTCCCCACCCGTTCTCCTGGCTACCAGGCCGATGAGACCTAAGTCACAACATAACTGGTTGCGGCAGAGGGGTCTGACCAGGGAGAAATGGGCTCTGTTAGAGGAGCTGTCTAACCTGGTGGCATATACTGCAGGGGCCAGGAGCGTACTCTTGGGACTGGATCCTGAGGGTGCTTGGTCAAAGGGGCCGGGCTTATACAACTAGATAAAGGAGAGGGTATACTGACTTGGGGCTCTCAGGATACAGGATTTCACACCACGAGAAAAATGCCAGGAGATAATATAGACTCACTGCTCTAGGGCAGCTTGTTAGAAGCCTAGAGTGATCAAAATGTTGAAATGCCTCAATGGCTGGAACCAACAGTAGAGAAGGGAATAAGAAGGCTTGGGGAAGGGAGCATGCCAGCATGGATATACGAGGCAAGGTGACCCACTAGACAGTTATATTCCACGGGAAGGCCCAAGGGACCCATCCTTCAGCATGGCCGAGAATGCACTGATGAGTGGGCTTGAGCATCATGAAGGAGCTCAGTGGTGCCTCTCCTTGGCAGGCTGGGGCTGGCAGGAAAGGTTGTGATGGAACTTTGCTTGCTGAGAGCAATCTGGATGATGATGAAGAGCCCAGGTGGCTCTTCAGGTCTGCAGGTTATCTAGTTGGTTATATGCCTAATCCCTGAACATGTAATTGAGATTGGCATCCTTGGCAGGCAGAATAACCCCTACACTTGTTTCCTGACCTGTGGGGAAAGAGTATAAACTTCTAAACTCCTCCTCCAAACAGGGCAGTAAACCATAATCAAGGTTGCCTTGAACTATGTTTTTTTTAAGCACCTCAGGTGAACATCTGCTTCTGGCCATGATGGTGAAATGGGAACCCCACTTACCCTTCCCTCTTAGACAACTAAAAACCCAGACAAAATATATGAAACAATGGTTTTCAGATACTGGAAGTTCATAGTACAGGACTGTGATCTCTGAGAGAAAGGGGAAAAATGAAGTGAGTCCAATGATTGCTCAAGCTAATGGCCTGGAGGCAGTTTCTAGTCAGCAAAGCAGGGAGCGGGAAGCCAGAGACCAGTGGTCCTGCTGGGTTGAGGAGGCAGAGATCAGTGTCAACAACTCAGGCCTAGCTGGGTAGAACTTGTCGGGCAGAGTGAGAGGAGAGGAGGAAGCAGCACATACAGGAAGCGCCGTAGATCTGCAGGGGTCCTCTAGGGTCCTTGGTTGGCTGAAGGTGTAAGAAGAAACTACCCAAGCCAAGAAATGAGTAACTAGAAAGTAGTAGAGCAACTAATTTACAGATCATCTATGGGGCTGGGAGAAGTTTGTGTTCTGACTAGCCAAAGTAGAAATAACTCATAATTCATGGAGTCCTCAAAAGGATGTTGCCTTAGTACTAAGGTCAAATTGTCCCTAGACCAAAGGCTTCTTTGAGCTTCCCCTGAGAAAGCTTAAAAGTAAGCCTTGGAAGGATCAAACTAATTTCAAGAAACTTAACTGAAACAGAATAAAGCCCAATACTTTTTATAGGAATATAACAAAATCCATCAACAAACAACATAACACTCATAATTCCCAACATTCAGTAAAAAATTACTAGAAACAATAACAAGTTATGACCTAAAATTAGGAAAAAAAAGAGTAATCATTAGAAGTAGACCCAGAAGTGACAGATATGAAGAAACTGGCAGCTTGAATTATGTGATCTGGCAGATCTAATGTATTGGAGGTAGGAGGGAAAGCAGCCGCAGTGTGGAAAATATGACAAGGCCCAGTGAGAGAATCACAATGCAGGTCCCTGGGGCCCTGAGGCAAGGTGGTTCTAACTGCAGAAGAGAATTATATGCTTTTTGAAAAACAGCTTCTGGTGTGCTACTGGGCCCTGGTAGACATGGAACTTTGAGACCCAGTGATGCTGTACCCAGAACTGCCCATCTTAACTAAGTCCTGTGGGAAGCACCAAGCCCTAAGCTAGTAGGATCGGCAGCAGTCCACGGGGAGATGGAAATGATATATACAGGAGCAGTTCCAAGCAGGACCGGAAAACATAAGCAAACCGCAAGAGCAAGTATCTCCACCGCCATGTCTGCACAGTGGCGCCCATACCCCACCTCCCTGTGGTTGTTGGAGGACAATCACTGAAGGAAGAGGAATACTTGGGCTTGGTTTATTGATTAGTTATCTTATTCTGTAGTTGCAGGCTGAAAATGGACTCTCACTCAAAGGTGACCCTGAGAAACAGGGGCGATCTTTCTGCAAAAACTGGGCAGAATTTTTTGAGGTGCACTGATCATTCACTTTGTGAGGGAGGAGCGGTAACGTATGTATAGGAATAGCAGCAAATGGCCTGCCAGCCGATCAGGAGTTTGGGAGGAAAAAGAATGGATGATTACGAGGTCTGAGGTAGAGGCATGTGGATGGGCATGTGGAGTGGACACAGAACTTGAAAAACCATATCACATGTTCATGCCCACCAGATAGCACCCACCACAGAAGAGGTACTAAACAACCAAGCAGAGGAAATGACAGCCTGTTCTATTCACTTTTGCCAGTGCCCACCTAGTGCTGGTAAAATGTGCACACTAAGGGGCAAAGATGGAGGCTAAACATGGAGCCCACCCCCATGGGCTCCCACTTACTAAGGCCAGCTTAGACACTGCTCACTCTGACTGTCCAACCTGCCAGCAGCATATACCAACACTGAGAGCCTGATGAGGCTGTGAGGACCAACTGGTCACTTGATGGCAAATTCACTATGGTAGGCTCATTCCTTCCTAGAAGCACCAGCAGTTTATTCACATAAGGACAGCCTCCTATTCTAGCTATGTCTTTTGTTTCGGGCCTACAGGGTCTGAACACAGTCTAGGGACTTATAAAACACCTGATCTGCCGGTATGGATTTGCTGAACATGTGATCTATACATGTTAACCCCCAATTAGGGAGTTAACCAATGGTTAACTTGATCCACTTGTCTTATCACGTACTGTGCCACCTAGAAGCTGCTGGCCTGATGGAATGCTGGCATGGCCTGCTTCAGTGCCAGGTGGGAGACAGTACCCTGCCAAGATGTGCCGCCATCTCCTGTACACAGTATAATTATTGAATCAGAGAGCCTATATGATGCTGTGTCTACAACAGGAAGAATGTATAGATTTCAGAACCAAGGAGTGGAGGCAGGATTGACCCCACTCACCATCATACCCAATGAACCACTGAGGGACTTGGTACTTCCCATCCCCACGACTCCGGGTTCTACAGCATCAGAAGTCCCAGTTCTCAGAGGGTGTATACCTTCTCTAGGCAATACTGCAAGAGTGCCATGGAACTAGAGTCTGCTGCTACTATGTGGGCACTTCGGACTCTGTGTTCAGGGACCAACAGACAAGAAGCCACCATCTAGTCAGGGGTAATTGACCCTGAACTCCAAGTGGAGGTAAGCCTGCTGTCAGAGGATGGGAGCCAGGAGTAACGTGCGTGGAACCTAGCGGATCCACTGGAGGCACTCTGTACTCCCTGCCCAGCTGTAACTGAAAGGACTAGTGCAGCAACCCTGGTCTGAGAAGCGTTTGGCTCCCAGGATCTCAGGACCTCAGGAATGAGAACTTGGTTTATACTATCAAAAAAGCCACCAAGACCAGCAAAGATGACAGTTGAGGAATTTAGAATGAAAGGGGGATTAATGAGGAACCAGTTGTGGTTCCAAAACCATTTGCAGGAAGGTGCTATAGTTGGTCTCAGCAAACTCCTCTTTCAACATTTATCCTCAGGAAGAGGTCCATGGCACCCTGGAGCAGTCACTCTCTGCATGTTTTTGGGGAAGTGGATCCATATGGGCAAGGGGTGGACTGTGGCAGGCATGGAGAGGTGCCATTTAGATCCCCCTTTAAGACAAGATGTGCCATCCAGCTGCAGGGAGCCACCAGCTGCTACTTCACCAGGGTCCACCTTAGCTTTCAAGTTGAGGTCACACTAGTCTCAAGATAGGAGGGGTTGGTGGCCAATGATTTCACTAAATTATGGAAATTCAGAGCATGCTCTTCTCAGAGGGGGCAAGCACCTAGGATACAAGGACCTAGCTGTTTCAGTCCAACACAGAACTCCGCCAATGAGTGATCTTTTCCCCAGAGTTCCCCCGGGACGGCAGCTCGCCTGACCTCCCTGCCTCATCCTGCTTCCTCTTTTCCTTTCAAAGGTGCTTACTCCAGTAAAAGCTTTGGTAGTCCAAGTATCTCAGTGTCTACTTCTTGAAGAGCTTAAACTGGCAGTAGGATCGTGCCCCTTACTGGTAGCTCATCCATATCGTCTATCTTTGGGCTTCCTCGTCTTTACCAACACATGAGAAGCATTTATTAGGACTTTTTTTTCCATTGCTGAACAAATGAGAGATTGTTCTACACCTTGTTCTGTGAATAAAGACTGGCTTCTGCGGAAGGTAGGTCAGAGCAGGCAACTGAGAGAAACTGTATTTGTTACCGCATTGCTTATTAAAGAAAGTGGACCAAGAACCAGGTCCATGTTGTATTCAAATGACCCTCCATTCCCCCAACAACATCGTCACATCTGCCAAAGCAAATTACCCTGCTGTGCTCATTTTATGATGGAATCAGCATCACATGCAGGCTGAACCCCTCTACAGCAGAACCAGGAAAGCCACTCCTTCCCCTCTCCTCCTAAGATGCCAGCACAGAACAGGGCGTCAGCAGCTCCTTTTCACTGTGATTCTCTTAAGGAATATACCGTCACCCCCACAGGAAAAGCAAGAGTTCAATCAAGATTCTTCAGAAATAGTAGGAGGCCAGAAATCAGATAGCATTGAGGTTGTTTCCAACCGACACACCAACGGTCATTTGTTTCTCTCCCTACTGTTAGAAACTAAAGTGGAAATAATTTAGGGTGGGGTTACTGTCTATGGTTACCTGGAACTTAAAGCATCAGGGTACGAGGACAGCCATCGGATCTACCTCTGTGGAGCTTTGGAATAAGATGCGGTCCATACCAAGTGGCCCCATGGAGTAGGTAGCCACGCGGAAGTAGCTGTGTTTCAGGGATATGTCTTGATTCTTGTCTCCCTGTGTTTCATCCATGCCTGTAAGAAGTTCTCACGTTTCTACACATGCCAAGTCATCTGAACTGCCAGGAGACAGTTATTCCTATTTTATCCCGAAGTCCATAGGACATGATGTGGAGTTGTTTTTCCACGTGCTCTTGCAGATGGTGCCATCCAGTGTCTGTGATGTTCCATCTCTTCTCTGCTGGGGCCTCACCTCCCCCAGAGACCTTCTGTTCTCACTGCTTTTCTGTTTGTATCCAGCAGAACACTCATCAATTCTGTACAAGTAGACTTATCTCATTATTTTTAAAAAAATGCATGTACAAACAAAAAGAAATGTTTCAAATATTTACAATTGTTTTATTCAAAGCAAATTTAAATACGAATGTATATTTTTCATTAAAAATGGGGATTTAAAAAGTTTTATAATTAGTGTTATGTTGCTTTATCTTTGCATAAATTATGTATTAAAGATTTCTGATAGTCTAGTTTCTTTTAGGCAGCTATGAGAAGATTTCATATTCAAAAGCCAACGAACGCCACTTTTCTAAAGAACAATATTTGTGCCAAATTAGTAGACAATTGCTCCAAACCTCTGGTCTTGATTTCTGGTTGTGTGAAGAGGGGCGTTTGGTTTTCTTCAGAGAAAGGGCCTTCATTCCGTAGGTGTGTTTTTGCCTCAAAGACATTTCTAATGGGTATCTGAAGTTTTAGTTTATAAGTCTCATAATGATTTGGTCTGCGCAATTCAACTTTTAGATACTATTTTCATACTCCCAAAAGATGGCGGGTGGTAGCTGTACTAGATTCAGACCAAGAATCTCCACATTGTCATCCTAAGTCCTTCTAAGAAAGAAGACAAGACTGTGGCTTATTTAACAAATAAAGGAGTCTAAGTACACGGAAGTTAAGGGAGTAAGGGTGGGGGCAATAAGACTGACATTAAAATAAAGACTTCAAACACTTTTGTCCCATGTCTAAAATTGTTGGAAAATCTGATTGGAGAAGATCAGAAGATAATTAGCAACTCAATTATTCATAAACAAATATAAAAATGCACAAACCGAATGATGCAAAAAAATCTTTTTAATCTAAAAATTCATTTCCCAGGGCTAATTGATAGCCAAGCCCTATCAATTTTTATCAGTTTATTTAACTAACAAGAGCTATTCAACATTTTCTTTAAAGTAAGATCACAGATTTTGACACATCTTTCTGAATTAGGACATGATACCGTAGGCAGTTCAAGGGAAAAAAAATAGTCATAACTTTTTCTTTGGTGTTCCCAAAAGGATATCCAAAAGTTAGCAAATGTTGACATTTCAAGTGACAGGAAATTGCCTAAAGAAGGTTTAAACTCTGGCTAAAAAACAAACCAAAACAAACTGTTGTAAAAGGAAAAGCTCCACCCATAGTTCTGTAGTGCAAGTTTTCAAATTTAATTCTGAAAAATAATTGTATTTCATAGGCAGGAAACAAATTCCAGCAGTGTATCACGTATTCCTCTCCAACTCTGCCCTCTCTGTATGGCCACACCACCACTTCAGTTCTCAGCTGCTACTCAAGGAGGAAATTCATTTAAAAAATTACCCACACTTCTAAAAATCAGGCTACAATTGTGTATATGTGGCTGCACAGCAGCAGGCACCAGGTTACAGCCTTGCCACTTCTACATGTTTGACATTTTCACAAAAAAGAAAGTCTACCTCCCCCAGAAAAAAGTACCTGAACCAATTAGTCACTTAGCCTCTTCCCGGCTTCTCTCTGCTCACCACAACCTGCCTCCCCTCAGCAGCACACGTGAGCATATATCCGTGTGTTCTGTGCATTAAGAACCAGCAACTCTACCACCTTTCTTAGAAGTAACATCTTCTCCTTTCTTATGGAGCTCGCCAATTTCCATAAACGTAATGCTTTGAAAGCAATTACAGCCTAGTCCAGAGGACTCTGTTACTCTACCAAGCTTAACTCTGGCTTGCTTTCTTCTATTTCTGTACATGTTGTTTGTGTGTATGTGTATTTTTAAAAATTAAAAAGTGTTGAAAATGCACACACACACACGCCCAGCATTTAGGAAAAAAAAAAAAAAAAAAAAAAAAAAAAAAAAAAAAAAAAAAAATCTTCCCCAGGAAGCACTTTCAGAAGTTTAAGCTTCTACTTGCTCTTAAGCCACAGGGCAAGTGCCAAGTGAGTCCTAAATAACTTTCACTCACACTACTGCAGGGCAGCCAACGCCGGGGCCCACAGCACAGACGCAGGGTGGCATCCCCGGGCGAGCCAGGGAGGGCGCCTGGCAGGCTTCCTAGAGCACTGCATAGCTCATCTCCCCATCCCCCCGTGTCACCTGGGAGAGTTATGATCCCGGCCCTAACTCTCCTCGCTCAGAGAACCGCCACACTGCGGGGACGACGCTCTGCCCTCTGCACCGGCTGTCCCATCCACGGGGCGGAGGGCCGGGGGCTGCAGGGAGGCAGCAGGCCCCTCCCCACAGAGCGGGCCGCCCTCGTCCATCTCCTCCCTCGCCAGTCGGTCCAGGGAACATCCCTCCGCAGCGCCCAGGGCCCCGCAGGCTCTGCTGTCCACAGGCTCCATGGCCTCCCCTTCTCCCTCCGAGATGACGGTCATGGGGCTGCTCTGGATCCGGTTCCGCAGGCTGTACCTGCTGCTGGCGGCAGAAGGCGGCGTTCGACTGCGGCCGTACCTGGGGCCGGAAAAGGACAGACTCCGAGGCATCAAGCCTTCGTTCTTGGCCCACTCCTCCTGCGCCCTTCTGTTCTTGCTTGGGGAGCAGCTTGACGGGCTCTCGGGGGCGTCTGGCGAAGGCTCTGACCTTGACCTCTGGAATCTGGGGTCAGTGTTCTTGAGCATCTCTGCTGCAGACATGCGGGCGCTGGTGTCTGAACGACTGCCCTTTTTTAGCAGCAGAGCTTTGAAGTTGTCACTGCTGGTGCTGCTCTTTCGGATGCTTCTCTGAATGGATCCCACCTGTTTTGGAGAGGCCAGGCTCGGGGCAGCGCCGGTGGGTGTCACTGGCGGGGAGGGAGAATGGTTTCGGGAGTGGTCATCATCTGAATCTCTACGGCCGAGGACTTTCCTTTTGGATCTGAGATTTAATAACATCAAGACAAAGGTTAATTCCCAAGGGACCACAAGCTGTCAGCCACAACCACTCTGCTTCTCTTAAGTCACATCTTCCGGTCACCATCTAAGATTCATTTTCAAAAAAATTTATTTTTGACTGGGTATGGTGGCTCACACCTGTAATCCCAGCATTTTGGGAGGCCAAGGTGGGAGGATCACTTGAGCTTAGGAGTTCAAGACCAGCCTGGGCAACATAGACCTTATCTGTATTCCAAAAAAAAAAAAAAAAAGACAGAAGAAAAAGTAATAAGTGAATAATTTTTTTTTAACTTTGAAAAACAACACCCACACAAAAAAGAACAGCCCATTGTAAGGCTGCATGAGCCCGTAACTCACTTATGATAATCATTAATTATGGTCACTCTCCTTTTGTCTCCATTCTTCCTATTTGAAACAAATCTTAGACACTGTATTAACTTACTTTGGATAGGACCATTTCCAAAAGTTTTAACAATGGCCAGTTTTCCTTGATCTCTCCTAGAGGGGCTGATTCGAAGTGAACTTCACATGCTGACCCTCCTTTCTTTCCATGCTTCCTTTTCTTGTTCCATGCCAGAATACCCCCTGTACTAAGACGTACTCCACTCCAGGTCCTAGAACAACTCCTCAGCTTCACATTCTCAGTTATTCTAGAAGTTGACATCAGAGCAGTCTTCCTCAGCTCTTCCAGGACCACGTGCCAACTTCTAGAAATTTAGCCTTCCAGAAAACAAGAGTGAACCCTTCAGGCCAGATCGTGTTTCATGATTGACTTCAGCAAACCTTGTACTGATCAAGAAAATGTGACGGGTGGGGTGCAGTGGGGAAGATGAAAGGGCGAGCAAAGAAAGTAAAAGGTTTCCTGTAGGTATTTCTTTTCCTGAGTCTCTAAGAACATCACTGTTCAATGTGCTTTCCTTTGTCAGTGATGCAGAGATGATAAACCCAATGAGCCAAGTGGCCCCTTGCTGGTCTTTTCATGAGAACAACTCAGTCTCGTAGCTAAGCACAGGAGAACTTGCTTTAAGGAAACTTGACACAGTTAATAGAATAAAGACGTGGGTGTATCTCTTTTCCTGCTATCAAGTCGTAGAATGGGCAGCAAGGCAAGGCTGAGTATGATATCTGTCCATATAGATTAAGAGTTGAAACCAGACTCTTCCCACTTCTTGCTGAGTGACCTGGGGACAAGTTACCCATGCATGCTGTGCCTCCCCACTTACAAGATGCCAACCTCACAGGTTTGTGAAGATTAAGTGAAATAAAGAAGCTACATAACTCCCACTGCTAAAGCTTCCTTGTTCTGTCCTCTTGGGCAAGTTAACATTTCTGACTGTGTTTCCTACCACAAAAGGGGGAATAAAAGTATGTAGGTCACAGTTTGCCCAAACAGCCATGATCGGTCATGCATAGAGCAGGTGCTTGGCAAACCTTTGAATGTCACTAGAAAGTCGATTCAGTTTTTATGTGGCTTACATAGCAAGACAGAGGGCACGATGGGCCCATGCTGGCTACCCTGGGCTTGGTGTTCCCGGGGTCATCTCCATTCTTCTGGCCAAAAAGAAGCCACTAAAGCAGACGGTGGGAAATGGTAAGGACCCAATACAGAGTCTGAAGGGTGGCCAGAGTGGACAGGGCGCCAGACTCTTTGGGACTGCAGAACACGGCCTACAACACAGGTTTCATGGTCCCACTCAGTAGTCAATAAAAGTAGTGCCCTGATATGAGTTAGGACCAGCTAATAAAACCACAGATATCTTAACATCTTAAAATTGCAGAGCAAGAAAAGATGTTACAAATGGTCTAGTCTAACCACTTTCGGTTTCAGAAAAGGTAACTGGGGTCTAAAAAGTGAAGTCACACGACTTTTTAGTATGACAGCTAGGATTTGAGGGACTATCTTTGTCCTTACAGCACATGGTCTCACCACTTATGTGGTCTGCTCCCAAAAACAGCTCTGCTCATTTCATTCTTTTAGGTATTGGCTGTTGGCTTAATTTTTAATTTCGTCTTTAAATGGTGAGGGTATGCTGAGACCCATTAAACAAGTCACAACTACACTTGATAAAAACTATGACTTTTAGTTGTAGACAGAGAATTAAGAAAGAAGACGGGGTGACCAGCCTAGGCAACGTGGTGAAACCAGGTCTCTGCTAAAAATACGAAAATTAGCTGGGCATGGTGGCACATGCCTGTAATCCCAGCTACTCAGGATGCTGAGGCAGGAGAATCATTTGAATCTGGGAGGCAGAGGTTGCAGTGAGCCAAGATCGTGCCCCTGAACTCCAGCCTCGGCAACAGAGTGAGTGAGACTCTGTCTCAAAAAAAAAAAAAAAAAAAAAGAAAGAAAGAAAGAAAGAAAGAAAGACAAGACAGAAGATGGGATTTTATGAAAGCACTGTCATCTCTCAAGAGCAGGTGCCCACTAAAATAATTAAATCTAAATGTACAAATTCTTTGCATATACATACACACAGCCACACACACAAATACGTATTTTTAAGGAAGATGTCTATAAAAAGTGCTTAAACAGTTAACACTGATTTAAAAACTAATTACTTCAATAAATATAAAAACTTCACACCTCAACTGGTGTTCTACATTTTCCATCTGGCTTTAAATCTGAAGCGAATTAATTTGCATTATAAAATTTGGAAGCTGTGTTTCAACTTAGATATTCTTTATTTTAAATTATAAGCTTATGTGCTGAAGGACATAAAAATAAAGCCCTAAAAAACACAGACAGTAGATAGATTTTTACTATGTCTGCTAATTTATTCTCCAAGCTACAACAGAAATTAGCATGTATCCTCGTTCTCTCTCTGCAATCCGTTCCTAAGGCCCAGTTGGCTTTTACTTCTCTCATGCGCACACTGAATACTACAAACTGACCGATTTCTACATCTGCAGTGGATGTAACACCCTTGTAAGAAAAACTACACATTTTTCAGTGCCTTAAGAAGGTTGCCAAAATATAGAAGAAATCTTTGGCATATTTTTGGGAAAAAATATGCAGTAATTCGGACCCACAACAGTTGGGTTTCCTCACTAGAACCAAGTATTTAGTACACAGAACAACCAGACAATGCAAATCTTCTCTGTGGATGCTACTATAAATAGATAGATGTGTCTGTATACTTAGCAACTCAGTGCATTCCATACTAAGTGAAATACTTTGAGTCTTGGAAGAATCTTCTAATGGTTAAATACCAGTTGGTTTTATTTAATTCAGGAAATATTTATTGAGTGCTTATTATGTGTCCAGCGTGGTTAAGAGTCAGAAACATCTGTGGGAACTTCTAGAATTGCCACTAAAGTTTCCAAAGATGCATCACTGATCATTTCTCTGTTTCGAGAAATAATTGGATAACTACCGTTTTGCTTCTAATGAGATTAACGAAACCAGTCCATGTTAAAGGGGGTAGTCTTTAGGAACTATTATACCAACACTAGAGGAGCCATGTAAAGAGCATAATTCTTGACAAGCACATTAATTCACCAGCTTCATTATCCCTGCACCAAGTTAGATGTTTATGCGTCGCATGAAGAGTTTCAGGTAGGTACAGCACTATGCTTTTCATCTTATGCATTAGTCTTTTCAGTGAGATTCCAAGAATAAAGAGTGCTGATATAAGATCATTCACACACAGAATCAAATGATTCTATAGAATCATTTGATTCTTTGTTTCAGGAGGTTAAAAAAAAAGGATCTTCATTCAGGGCAAAATAAGGCCTTGGCAACATAAGGACATTCATTAGAGTTACCTGGAAATATCATGGTAAAGAGGTCTAGAAGGAAGCCAAAGATTTAGCATTATGGCTTAAAGTACTTGCACATAAACAGTCATCAATTCTTACAGTGACACTGTTGTGGGAGTACTCAGCTGTTTACAATCAGAAAAGTGACGTGATAAAACTTTAGTGCTAAATCATATTCACTCTTAAAGATGAACACATACAAAAACTGTAACCATTCAGGCCATTATTTTGAAAATTTTACCATTGTTTTTATTTATTTATTTATTTTTTCATTGTTTGTTTTTAAACCCAACGATTTCTGCTGCCAGTAGATGGCACTCGTGGTATACAGCAACAAGCACACATCATTCCTCTCGCTCCTGCTCAAAGAGACGTACTCTTTTATAGAAACATTTAAGCAGCCAAAGAAATGGCACTGTATAATCGTGGTTTTTCTGTAAAATGAAAAAAACAATACTAAACTAAAACCTCCTGAGGAAGAGTGTCCCGTGGAACTGTCTGTGCATTCTAAGTCCACAGAACGCAGCATTCCTCATCAGACTGCACTGTCAGCTGCTTTAATCCCACTCTTGCTAATACTCGTCTTATGACAGCTACACTGCACTCCTTGCCAGAAGAGCAGCGCCTACCAGAAGGTATCACATTGAGCCTCTGTCCCCAATGTCATAAAAATTAGTGAGACACAGTGAAACAGAAATTAGAGTCAGAGGAAATAAACTATAGGAACCCACCAAAAAATCAACAGTAAAGTTAAGGAGTCATGATTGGCTGACAGAAGAAACCGCAAGGAAGAAAAATAAATTGAGGGGCTGCTTGGAAAGAAGAAATTATAGATAAAAGTCAGAGGAAGGAGTGTGAAATACCTGTGAATAGCTGCAAAAAGGTCTTCTGTGGTCCTGGGTCGACTGGGGGTCATCACCTCATCACTCCCGTCTTCCTTGAGGAAGTCACAGGCCTCCAAGGATGAACAGGCTGCACTGGCCTCCGGTACCCCAGCTATGGAAAAGCAGGCAGGCACACAAGACGCTCAAGTGACTACGATTTCAGTCCTCAGCCAAGCTTCTAAATATGCAGCTTCCCTGCCATTCCTGACAATGTGAGAACCACAGGGAGATGCTGTGGGTCTGTAGTTTGATAGTTTACAAAGAAGGGGAAAAATGACACTAGCCTGAGAACCAGAGTTCATTCTCTGTTAAAGTATAGAACACCTACAGCATCTCTCTTAAATTTTGTTGCAACGTTTCTTGGGAGGTGTTACCCATTGCTATTTAATACCCAGCCTGCTGCAGATCACCTCCATCCCCCTATTTCTGCCATTCCTTTAGGTCTAGTTCTTAAAAATAATAATAACAAAATGCAAAGCTGGTAAGTTAACCTGTTTTAGCACGGGAAGCCCACATACTGCTAGCTTTCACATGAATTTGATCTACCTGGGTTCTTTCCACATGTGGGCATTCAACAACTCTATCTGGTTCAGCTGCTTATGGGCAGAGGGCACAGGAGAAGCCAGGAAGCCAGACTCACCTGCTCCGTCCTGTTGAGACAGGCAGCTCTCCCCATCGCCCCCAGCATCTGCACTGTTCTCGGCTGGCTCTTCCTGCTTGGGAGCCGGTGAGACATTGGGCTGTACCATGGGGACATCGGCTTCCACTCTGCCGGGGGACACGGATCCTGCAGCTCCTCCCTCAAGAACCGAGGTGCCAGGGTGCGTGGCATGAGAGCCAGCTTGGGCTGCAGAACTCTCTTTTGCCTCTTTGCTGTACACAGAGCCCTCCTCTCCCCTGGTGGGGCTGGGCGTGGCTCCGAGGGCTTCGCTCACGTTCTCTGCGGGCTCCACTGCAAAATCTTTCTGCGGAGGTGGTACCACCAGGAACAGTTTGGGCTTCTTGGAAATGGGGGGTGGCTTCCTGCTGGGTGAAGAGTCTGGGAGCGGGGCGGTGCTGGGGCCGGGCCGGGCCTCTGCCTCCCCAGCGCTCGGAGCTCCAAGGCTGCTGCGCTCGGCCACACTGCCATGGTCACCCTGACTCGAGCTCTTGGCAGGCGTCGGAAGCGAGCTTGTCACAGAGGCAGACTGGCTTTCACTCTCCATTTCATTTGTGCTATTTCGGGATTTCGGGAAAGCAGATGGCTTTAAGTGGTACTGTGGAGCGACCGGAGTTCGTTGTTCCTGAGCTGTTTGTTCAGATAACGGCGCTGCCTCGGCGCCCGAGTTCTTTCTCACGGGCCTCAACTGCACCATTTGCAATGCTTCCGTGGTTATCAGGGGCATGGGGGGCCTGCTGGTCTCCTCCTTGGTAGAAGGCGGCCTCAAGGATCCCCGGGAGGACTCTGGCTGGCCAGAATTTGTGAAAGAAGGCCTGGTATCTTTCATGAATTTGGGGTCAAGAGGTGGGGCGGGTGGGGGCTCGGAGGAAGGTAAGAAAGGTGGGGGCAATGGCAAGGACACAGGTGAATCTGGAAGAAGGGGGCTCAGTGCAGTGGGGGGAGGAGAAAGGCACCAATCAGGTGGGGAGCAGAAAGCAGTGAGAACTTCTGGCGGCGGCGGGGGGAACACAGGCGAGTGAGGCAGAGGAGGGCCCTGGGAACAGTCCGCAACAGGAGGTGGGGGAGGAAGGAAAGGAGACCCGTCTGCAGGACAAGGGGATGGAGGAGAGGGAACAGGAGGAGGAGGAGCCAGGGGAGCGCTCACAGCTGGATCCAGCTTCTTCATAGTGCCACTTCCTTCGTTAGAAGTGTTAGAGGAAAGAGAAGTGGACGACGACGAAATGGATATTGAAGATATCAGAGAGGACTTCCTTTCTGGTACCTTGGGCTTGGGCTTCCCCTTCCCATTTGCTGGTGACATTGATTTTAAAAACACAGGCACAGGGGTGAGTGCTGTGGGCGTATTTGACTGGCTGGAATACCCACTGGATGGAGAAATGACTCTGTGTGACTTCTCCGGTGACATGATCTTTGGTTTGACTGAAGCACTGGGCACTTGGGGCATTGTGGCTCTGGACCCTTCTTGGACATGGCGGACTGGCCCGTTCCCAGTGGGCGCCCTGCTGCTGGTTGAACAGCTCCCTGCTGGGTTCCCCGGATCTTCCTGCACGCCCGTGTAGTCAATGTAGTAACCCCAGGGGTCCGTGTACTCTGACTTGACGCTGCTCGTGTCACTCTGCGATGGTGTGACCCCACACAGGGAGTAGACATTGGGGGTGGTGGCAGAAGTCATGCTGCTGCCAGCGCTGACTGTGCTCTGGCTCCGGGAGCGGGGCAGCCAGGGCTCTTCCAAGTCACTGCAGGGGCTCTGGGAAGGCGAGCTGCCACCCTTGCCTGGGAGGCTCAGCTGCAGTGAGTGCTGGAGTGTGGCGATCAGGCTCTCACTGAGCACCTGACCGTTGGACTGGCTGCTCTTCTTGGGAATCCTGCGGAGGGAGTCTGTCCGGGAGGGTGGCAGGGGAGGCTTCTTTGCTTTCTTCAAAGAGATGCTTCTTGACAAGGATTTATCCTGGTAATTGGATCGGTCCCCCTGGTTTTTCTGAGCTCTTCCATCAAAAACATTGACCACGCTGTGCCTGGGGTTCCCAAAGCCATCACTGCTATTGCACAGATTCCCAGATCCATGTCCAGAGTCAGTGTGCAGAGATGTGCAGTAGCCATCGTGGTCCTCGGAATACAGTGACCCAGCATCCTCTTTGTTGGATGTTTGGTCCAAACTGCAGCTGCTCATGTTACTTGTGGGAGTGGAGTAGCCAGGAGTTGCTAAATGTGGCTTCAGGGGCGATGCCCTTCCGTTACCTGAGGCTTTGTATTCCCAGGGCTCCGAGCTGCTGTGCCCTCCACCCCCTGAATAACTAGATTCACTCTTGCCATCCACATCTTGGGGGTGGGCTGGGAAGGCCAGGTTGTTTCTACAGTTATATGACATGGCTTGGGACCCATTCTCCCTACTTGCTGGAGCATTTAGAGAGACTGCCGAGTCACAGAGGGACAACAGTGTGGGTGCACCAGAGGAATGAGGGTCTAAGGCCTGTGAAAGAATGGTGGTGTGACCCGCATTCCAGTGGCGACCGGGAGACGGATGATCATCTTTCACAGCATGCCTGAAGATGAGGTGGTCTCTGGATTTTATCTTTGCATGCAATGAGCCGGAACTTCTACTTTCCAGCTGCCCTGCGCTCAGAGCAGTGTGAATAGCGATAACCTCGGAAGAGGAAGACAGTGTGGCATTTGGGATGATGCTGGTGGAGTAGGCTGCATGAGGAGAAACCACACACGCTGGGCTCGTGACATTTTCACTTTCAAAGTGCCTCAGCTCCTGGGATTTGGGTCTCAACAGTGTTCCAGTCCTTGAGGTACCTCCTAAATGGCCTAAGTTTTCGTCTGCTTGTGGGTGACCTCTCTGGTAGGGGAAAGTGCCATCCATGTCTCCTGCAGGGCACAGGGGACCCAGCCTCGGCTCAAGAGACTGAATGTTTGCCCTTGCTCCAGAACGCGGAAGACTGTGGAAGCCAGCATCACTGTTGAGGCGGGAAGGGAATACGATCCCTGCAGAATCGCTCAGCACAGACATGTTGCCAGAGGAACCTGAGAAGTGGCCCATCTGGGCAGCAATGCCTTGCCCCTTCTGTGCCCTGATTCTCCTCATGGAAGGTGGTACGACCTTCACGTCCTCCGTCTGACAGCTGGAGTCCCTGGTTTCTGAGCGCTGCCCAGCAGACCGATAGCTATCAAACCTTCCCAGCGTGGAGTAGTGATCGGGGGTGTATACCGAGTGGCCACCAACATCATCTTGGCTAATGCCCGATGCTGGAGATAAAGCAAAAAGAGGCTTGTTACCTGAAAATAAAATCATAGTTCATCACCTGTACCGTCACCCCCTCTGACAAAATTAAAAATTTTTTTCTATTTGATTTAATTTCCTTTCTCCTGTAGGTACCTAAATTCATTTAAAAAGTTACCGATAGCTCTAAAATAAAAATAAAAATAAAATAAAATAAAATAAAAAATAAATATTAAATTAAAAATAAAATAAAAATCCTTGTCATGAATTTCAGGTACTTGTCTTATTTTGTACTTCCAATCCTCCTATGGCTTGAGTGCTCCACATGGAATTCTCAGGCAATCCTTGAAGATCAAGGCTGCTGAGGGCTCAGAGGAGGATTTACTTTTAAATAACCACCTTTCCGTAAAGTCTTCAAGGTAGCCTTTCGCCCAGTGGGTGACTGCACAGAGCATCTATCAAGCAGTAACACATCTTTCCCAAAGGCAGATGAATGTAGTAATTGAACAATAGGGCCACAGAGATACCATGTTTGAGGCGTACTGGTATAAAACAGTGTTAATTACATTAATTCTTTATGTCAGAAGGAAATTCTAAGGCAAAGAAAATTGATTTACAGGCCCATCTGTGTTCCAAACATTTCGTTATCCATCTGAAGCCATTCTCTGTCTGTTGGTGACATTCAAAATTCAACAGCAATCTGTTGTGTTCTGGTGGGGGAAAACCGGCAGGAACTGATCCAGTGAACATTTCCTCAAATTAGGGTGATTTATTCATTGGAGTTTTACAACCAAACAGAGAACACTATGTTAAAAAAAAAAAAAAAAAAAAAGACAGAAAGAAAGAAACACAAGGAAGGGCCAACAGGGAGGGGCATGGACGAGGTAAACCTTAAGTGTAGATAAAGTGTTAGATTTCAAGCTACCCCGGAAAGAACAGAGCTTACAAGAAAAAAAAAAAAAATTACAAAGACAAGAACTTACCCAAAGTATACTGAGAAAAAAAGTCAATCCTCAAGACCAATCAAATCTTTAAAAACAGTAGTGAAACTACAGCTTTCCCATGTTATCTCCATCCAAGAAGGACCCAAGAGCATCTATCTCAACACGGGCTTTGCTGAGCTGTGCGACTCAAGCACAACCCTCAGTGGACACCTGGAAGTGACCCTAGGAGTGATGGGATTCCTAAGCTTCTGACGCATAATCTAACCAGGACATGGACTGGATATAGAACGCCTTTTGCTCACTCAGATAGCAGAGGGCAGTACTTAAATGACAGCAGTGTGCTTTTATCAGCCTCAAAGGAGAAGATGGCACCCTGGAAGGAGGGCGCCTGGCATAAAGTGTTCTCCTTCACTGTGAGGGAGAGGCTTTATGTATATATGTATATTTTTAGCAAAGATGATCTGTTTCCTCTCTCTGCCCTCTTTCCAGTACCAACTCTCTGAAGACACACAGACACACACACACAAGGCTGTCCCTCACAGAGAGGGAAAGTGGGCAAAAGGGCAGGAATAGAAGAAAAACCCACTTTGAAGAGGTGCAAAGTTCTGCCATTTAGCAATTTAGAAGATGGGAGGTCGACTGGTATTCATCTATCAGTTTGTACAAGTTCAATTCCAAACACTCAAGATACCTCATTCCATTCAACAATGGGTTTTGAATGTTTGGAATTGAACTCATACAAACAAATACATTTTTTTTCTTGCAAAATTGTACTAGTATTTGCATGGCGTTAGTGGTACATTTTTAACTGTCTTTAAGTACCATAAACAAACTCCTGATACTTTTGGGTAACAGTTTTAAATGTGAAACCATTCTAGGCATCTAAAAAAAAAAGAGGAAAAAAAATAGCTATTTTATCACCCTCTACAGCTAAGTATAACTTTCTTATTAAAATAAAAAACATTTCCTAAAGACCTTAAAAAGCATATGAGAAACTAATATATCTTCTCACAAGGACCACCAAAATTCTATTCCCAAAACAAACTCTCCAATATTTTCACAGTATAAAAAGTTTCACAATATGATGGGAAACAGATGAGCGCTATAGAGGCATATCTTATTGTGCTCGGCTTTATTGTGCATTGCAGATAATTGTCATTTTATTACAAATCAAAGGTTTGTGGCAACCCTGTGTTGAGCAAGTCCATTGGTGCCATTTTTCTAACATGTGCTTCCTGTGTGTCTCTGTGTCACATTTTGGCAATTCTTGCAATATTCCAAACGTTTTCATCATTATTAGATCTGTTATGCTGATCTGTGACCAGGGAACTTTGATCTCATAAAGGAGAAGGCTTTATGCCAGGCGCCCTCCTTCCAGGGTGCCGTCTTCTCCTTTGACGTTGATAAAAGCACATTGCTGTCATTTAAGTACTGCCCTCTGCTATCTGAGTGAGCAAAAGGCGTTCTATATCCAGTCCATGTCCTGGTTAGATTATGCGTCAGGAGCTTAGGAATCCCATCACTCCTAGGATCACTTCCAGGTGTCCACTGACACAGAGGGTTGTGCTTGAGTGGTTGAAGAGCTGGAAGCTAGCAGAGGTTGTTTCATTACTATTGTAATTGTTTTGTGGAGCCATAGATCACACCCACATAAGACTGCGAATGTAACTGACAAATGCTGTGTGTGTTCTGACTGTACTACTGGCCAGCTGTTGCCCAGTCTCTCTCCCTCTTCTTGGGCCTCCCAATTTCCTGAGATACAACAATAATGAAATTAGGCCAATTAATAACCCTACAATGGCCTGTAAGGGTTCAAGTGAAAGGAAGAGTTGCATGTCTCTCCCTTTAAATCAAAAGTTAGAAATGATTAAGCTTAGCGAGGAAGGCATGTCAAAAGCTATGGTCAAAAGCTAGGCCTTTTGTGCCAAACAATTAGCTGAGCTGTGACTGCAAAGGAAAAGTTCTTGAAGGAAATAAAAAGTGCTACTCCAGTGCATACACACATAAGAAAGCAAAACAGCTTTATTACTGATATGCAAAAAGTTTTAATGGTCTGGATAGAAGATCAAATCAGCCACAACATTCCCCTTAAGCCAAAGCCTAATCCAGAGCAAGGCCCTAACTCTCTTCAATTCTGTGAAAGCTAAGAGAAGTGAGGAAGCTACAGAAGAAGAGCTGGAAGCTAGCAGAAGTTGTTTCATGAGGTTCAAGGAAAGCAGCCACTTCTCTTAACATAAAAGTGATGCACAAATGCTGATGGAGGAGGTGCAGAAAGTTATCTAGAGGATCTAGCTAGGGTAATTGACAAAAGTGGTTATACTCGACAACAGATTTTCAGTGTAGATGAACCGACCTTCTAATGGAAGATGTCATCTAGGACTTTCAGAGCTACAGGTCAATGCCTGTCTTCAAAGCTTCAAAGGACAAACTGACTCTTGTTGCTGGGGACTTAAAAGTTGAAGCCAAAGCTCCTTTACCATTCTGAAAATCCTAGAGTCCTAAGAATTATGCTAATCAGAGTCTGCCTGTGCTCTATAATGGAATAACAAAGCCTGGATGATGGCATGTCTGCTTACAGCATGATTTACTGAATACTTTTAAGTCCACAGTTGAGATCTACTCCCTAGGAAAAAAAAAAGATTTCTTTAATTTACAATGCACCTAGTCAACCAAGAGCTCTGATGAAGACATACAAATAGACAAATTTTGTTTTTATACCTTCTAACACAATATTCAGTTGGCAGCCCATGGCTTAAATAGTAATTTTGACTTTCAAGTCTTAATTTTGTAATGCACTTTCTAAGGCCAAAGCTGCCATAATAGTGATTCCTCTGATAGATCTGGACAAAGTAAGTTGGAAACCTGAAAAGGATTCACCATTCTAGCACAGTAAGAACAATTTTAATTAACGGGAGAAAGTCAAAGTGTCAACATTAGCAAGAGTTTGGAAGAAATAGATCCAGCAGTTCTCATAGATAACTTCAAGAGGTTCAAGACTTAAGTGAAGGCAGTGACTGCAGATGTGGTAGAAACAACAAGGAATTGGAGTTTGAAGTGGAGCCTGAAGATGTAGCTGAACTGCTGCAGTCTCATGACCAAACTTGAAGGATAAGGCATTATTTCTTTCAGATGAGCGATGAAAATGGTTTCTTAAGATGGGCTCTCGTAGTGAAGATGCTGTGAACATTGTTAAAATGACAACAAAGGATTCAGAATATTACATAAACTTAGTTGATAAAGCAGCAGCAGTTTTTGAGAGACTGACTCAAATTTTGGAAGTAGTTCTACTGCAGGTAAAATGTTAGTAGACAGTATTACAACAGTATTCTGTTTACTAACATTTTACCCGCAGTAGAACTACCTTCAAAATTTGAAAGAGAAATCTTTCATGAAAGGAAAGATCTGTCAGTGTAGCCAGCATCACTGCTGTCTTATTTTAGGAAATTGCCACAGTCATCCCTGCCTTCAGCAACCATCACCCTGATCAGTCAGCAGCCATCCACACCGAGGCAAGACCCTTCAACAGCAAAAGTTTTAAGACTCTCTGGAGGCTCAGATGATTGTTAGTATTTTTTAGCAATCAGGTATTTTTAAACTGTACATTTTTTTTTTTTTTTACATAATGCTATTGCATATTTAGTGAGATCGCAGTACAGTGTAAACATAACTTTTATAGGCACTGGGAAACCAAAAATTTGTGGGACTTGCTGTATTGCAATATTTGCTTTATTGCAGTCATCTGGAACTATAGCTGCAATATCCCTGAGGTATGTCTATCCTAATTAAAGAACAGAACAAACTACAAAAAGAGAACTATGAACAAGTGTAGACACTTAGGTGCTGCTCAGACTTGACAGGATTTTCAAACATAATGCAAAAAAAAAAAAAATTATTTATACTTTTTCTTTTGTTTAATATTTCAAAAATTTTTTAAAATATGTAATTAAGGATGCTGAATATTTACAAGTTAGATTATTTAAGGTTTAGGATATGAAATTTTTAAAGTCTTATCAAGGCCGGGCGCGGTGGCTCAAGCCTGTAATCCCAGCACTTTGGGAGGCCGAGGCGGGTGGATCACAAGGTCGAGAGATCGAGACCAACCTGGTTAACATGGTGAAACCCCGTCTCTACTAAAAATACAAAAAATTAGCTGGGCATGGTGGCGCGTGCCTATAATCCCAGCTACTCAGGAGGCTGAGGCAGGAGAATTGCCTGAACCCAGGAGGCGGAGGTTGCGGTGAGCCGAGATCGTGCCATTGCACTCCAGCCTGGGTAACAAGAGCGAAACTCCGTCTCAAAAAAAAAAAAAAAAAAAAAAAAAAAAAGTCTTATCAAGAAGATAGTTTCTTAGTATAAACTACCACGAATTATTCATAAACAGATTCCTTTAAATGAGAGTTTTTCTGCTTAGAGAGTATGTATTGGGATAAGTTCAGTAGCCAAGGGTAATGTGTATATATCAACAAAATAATCCTATGATTCTAAAAGATGAAGCCTCATAATATGATGTTCAGATACTTTTCTGTATAGTTTGGTTTTTTTTTTTTTTTTTTTTTTGTTTTGAGACAGATTTTCAATCTTGTTGCCCAGGATGGAGTGCAATGGTGTGATCTTGGCTCACTGCAACCTCCACCTCCCAGGTTCAAGCGATTCTCCTGCTTCAGCCTCCCGAGTAGCTAGGATTACAGGCATGTGCTACCACACCCAGCTAATTTTGTATTTTTAGCAGAGACGGGGTTTTTCCACGTAGGTCAGGCTGGTCTCGAACTCCTGACATCAGGTGATCCACCCACCTCGGCCTCCCAAAGTGCTGGGATTACAGGCGTGAGCTACCATGCCCGGCCCATTTCTGTATAGATTTAAGATAAAAGAAAACATTCAAAATGTCCAATTCACTGAAATGAAAGGCAACAAATTTTAGGTTACCAGATAAGCTCTGGAAGTAATCATTAAATATCATACCTTGATTTTAAAGTGTTATATATTGGCTAGTCTCCAGCATCTATTATTTATGGATTTTAAAATAAAAACTGCATATAACTAAGCATAATACACCTTTCTAATTCACAGAAGTACCTCTCTATGCTTAGATTTTTTAAAAAATCAAAAGCCCCTGGCAACTTGGGCAATGTCTATTGGACAGGGTGCATCTTTCCTAGTGAATGCCTTTCCTTTGGGCCATCGTTTTCTTTTTTGTCTAATTTGTTTGACTCTGCTATACTTCCCCCTCATGTCTTATATCTAGAACAAGACTAATTTTAAAGAAAATATGAAGTGTCTGTTTTTGATCATCATTATCTAGGTATGATTTGGTAAGCGTTACCTAGATATACTACCTGTGTAGTATAAGGCTTCCAAACCAGCATCCTTACAAGTGTAAAACACTGGGAAAAAAGGCAAGATCAACCAGAAGTCCTGAAAGGACAGAACAAATAAATATATGATCCAATACTTTGGCTAAATAAAACTGTATATAAATGTTAACTCCTCATTCTATCCAACAATCCTCCAACCAGCCTATCATATAGAATAAGAGTCCTTGTCTAATTATCTTTTTTTAAAAAAATAGCTCTTAGATACGGTTGTCTCTGTTGACCTCCAGCTCTAATCTAGGTCATGTCATCGACCGCAGTGATATTGACTGTCTCGTGTCTGGCAACGGTCACAACCCAGACAATGTGGGGAAAGCTATTTTCTTCCCTCCAGCATTAGTGGCAGTTCCATGTCACATGTAAAAGAGAAATGAATGTGGATTCCATGGATTTAATCACTGATTTAAAAAATACCAGAATTACAAATGACATGATTTATCTACCTGGCCAGACCATTCCAGTAAGATCGAAGAAGCAACTGAGTTATTGGCTTCCATACTGTTTGGTTCAGTAACAAAAGTGATAAAAATTCGTAACTCTCATTCTAGATGTCATATACATACACATATAGACAATGCGCATGGAATACGTATGTGTATGTGCATCTTTATTTGGGCCAAACTATCCTTCTGATTTTACAAAGGGCCTAAATGTCTGCTTTTAAAGTCACTCCTTGAAGGCACATCTCTAAAAAGACCAGTTAAAGTATAAATGTTGCTGAAGTGCTTTAAGAAATTACTCCATTAACTATCTACTGAACCTATGCTATGAGTACAGATGAGTTTCCAAATTAATTAGCTGTCACTTCAAGAGTGGAAAAAAAGTCTGAAAGAATAAGGCAAAGATAAGCTGAGAGGAAAGAGAGAAAGCACACATGTGTCCTTAAGGTAGGTTGAGGGAAAGTGCCTGCAGACCTCAGGTAGTCACAGAGGAACCAGCCCACTAATAGCAGCAGCATGTGGGGCACAAACCAAAGACAGACTTCACAACCCCATGGGAGCAGCTGCAGTCTTGCCTTTGTTTGTAATAAACCAATCCACTGTAGAATAGGACAAGCGCCTGTATACCATTTGGGTCCCCGTGGCTACCTGGAGCAAAGGCTATTCTCATCTGACTGCTGCTACAGCACAGAAAGTGGAACATAGACACTACAAAAGTGGACAGCAGTAAAGGAGAAAATGTCAGCTAAAGAAAAGTGAGTCTGTGCTCTCTAATACAAGGCATTCAAGCCACGGTGTTTGGGAAAACAAACAGAGAAGCACAATGCCTGCGGCACCCAGCAGCTGACATCCAACCTCAAGGTGCTATAACAGACATATCACTATTACTGGTTAAACTCATTTTGACTAAAAGACTAACTGGAAATCTCAGAAATAATGACTCTGAGTTTCTAGGGTATAACTTTCGAGAGTAAATAAAAACATCAGGTGAAAGTAACTATTAGGAAATAAGTCCATAGTTGGCCAAAGAGGAAAGAACGCATTTCAAGACAGGTAGTATTAAGTTTCCTATAATAATCACCATAGTAGCTATTAGGTTTATGGTAGTACCAGGTACTAATCAAGTACCAAAGGCCTCACATGCATAAATTGTTCTCCAACAACCCTATGAGGTAGGTTCTCTCTTTTTTTTTTTTTTGGAGACGTAGTTTCGCTCTTGTTACCCAGGCTGGAGTGCAATGGCACGATCTCGGCTCACCGCAACCTCCGCCTCCTGGGTTCAAGCAATTCTCCTGCCTCAGCCTCCTGAGTAGCTGGGATTACAGGCACACACCACCATGCCCAGCTAATTTTTTTTGTATTTTTATTAGAGACGGGGTTTCACCTTGTTGACCAGGATGGTCTCGATCTCTCAACCTTGTGATCCACCCGCCTCAGCCTCCCAAAGTGCTGGGATTACAGGCTTGAGCCACCGCGCCCGGCCCGAGGTAGGTTCTCTTAACATTACCAAGCCCATTTGTTAAATGAGGAAGTAGACTCAGAGAGATGAAGTTAACTGAGGTCACCCAGAAAGCGAGTGGCAGAGTTAGGGTTCAACCAAGCAGGCTGGCACTGGAGTCCTACCCCTAACCGAGGAGTTATGCTATGATGCCTCTGCAGACATTCTTGCTGCGCCCTATTAAAAAACAGGAAGAGGAAGTTAAACTAGAAAGAGGAAAACAAAAGGATTATCCAAAGCATGTATTAAGATGACCAGAAACAAAACGGGTAAGTAAATAAACAACCCTCTTCGCCAGCCAAAACATTTTTTCTATTTTCATCACAGGTTGAACATAAAGAATTAAGAGGCTATGAAATTGTTTCACTGAAAGTAATAAAGGCACTATCCAATATAAACGACTATTTTATCTATATTTACCAATAATCCCAGACTGTCGTTTCTGATGACAAAATGCCACCAGTAGTGTCATTATAATTATAGTGAAAGTCCATATTCGTAATTTGATGTCCTAGAATGACTCTTCCATTTCATGAAAACTTAAGATCTAAATGAAAATAAATTTAATTGTGGAAGTAACTAGTGTTCCATGTCACACAGCGATGATGAAGTAACTATCAATTTCTATCATCCCAGTTAATCGTTTTTATGTAAGCTCTTCCCCAGCCTTGTATCTTCTCCCCAAAATTCAATCAACTCTCTCCACGGGATGTTAAGATTTGTACCTACTGCCTCATTCAGGAAGGAAGCTGGCCCTTTGGGGCACCAAACGGCTATCAGAATGTATTGATTTTATAAGCACCACAAATGAGGTTAGCGCAATAAGGCCCAGCCGTAGTGAAGGGCAACAGAATACAGTTCTGATGAGCCATACCTAGCTCCTTCTGTATGTTGTCAGGGACTCCTGTAATAGTCTTTCTCCTTTTGACTTTCTTCGGCCGTCTTACCAGAGTGTCTGTGTAAATTAGAGACCGCCGAAGGCTGGCCTGGCGATCGAAATTCTCCCCTAATGCAGAGCAGTAGAACAAGCAAAGCAATGTTATTTTCAAGCAAGCTGACACCATGCACTTTCTTCCAGAAGCTTGTTGTAAAATGATAAGAAGGTATTAATAATGTTAGCCAGTCATATGATGATGAACACTGAAGGGCAAAAAAGGCAGGAAAGCACATTATCATCGTAAGGCTGTTTTCCAAGTTCTACCTGTGTGTCCTTCCAAAGGAAGCACCTTGATCTCATTTTCAAATGAGCTGGAGTAGCAAATGCAAATTCCATAACACACTGGAAGAGTGATTCTGTGTTATTCAACGAAACAAAATTTTGCAAATGTTTCACATATATCCTCTGGTCACCAAAACCAGTCTACATTAGTGTGAAGGTGGTGACGGTAATGAATATGTTTTAATCATCTGGTTATCCTGCAGAGATCAACATTAATTTCTTGCCTTGTGTGCTGAAATAAGTAACTTAATCAAGATTTCCGGAATGAAAAGCTTTTTCTTCAATCAAAAAGGCTGACAATTTGGATAGACTGTAGTAACTATTCCATGTCACATAGCGATGACAAGATGATGTGACATACAACTGTAATGAAAAATGAAACGCCTTATAATGATAAAGTACTTTTACCACAATGAGACCCAGTAGCACTGCTATTATTAAAGCTGAATTGCTTCAATTTCACAATTACTTTTAAAAGTTGATCTTAATTCAGACATTTCAGGTGATTTTTAAATCAAACCTGGAATGCCACATCACGGAACTTCTTGTTTTCTTTCCAGAGTGTAGGTGTGTTTGATTAACACACCATGAGAAACCATAAAATAATAAAGTATAGTATATAACAGCATCTGTTATAGACTGGTCTGCTTCAAATTACCTGCCAGTTTAAAGTCTCACAGGACTGACCTTTTTGAATGGTTATTTTCCTCAATAAGTTATTTTTAATCGTGTGTGTGTGTGTGTGTGCGCGCACACACACACACACACACACACAAATCATAAACTTCTATCATTTTATGCACAAAAGTATAGAACCATTCACTCTTAGCATTACTGACACACATTCAATGCAGGTATGTTGTGGACAATGTAACTTCTATGTTGGTAAGAAAAAACTGGAAACCTTATCTAATCGAAACAGGGAATAAAAGATCTGAATGATCAAAATACATTTACCCTACGGAGAAACAAACTTAAATAATGCTTGCAAATTTGCAAATGCTTACAATTTTGTCACTAATGGAGAAAAACAGAAATGACTGAGAGAAGACCCTTAAATAGCAGAAGGTGCCAATGCTGTGAAAAAATGGGCCACTAAGTTCAACGGCATAAATGGCACATGTGAGGGGCAAATCACAACTGCAGTGGTTCATTAGTTCCCTGCAGCAGAAGAAAAAACCTCCTTGTATCAAGACATTAAGAACAGACAAAACATTAATAGAAAGTTGCACTTGGGCCAGTGTTGTGGCTCATACCTATAATCTCAGCAGTTTGGAGGGCTGAGGATGGATCACTTGAATTTAAGGGTTCCAGACCAGCCTAAGCAACCTGGTGAAACCCCGTCTCTACCAAAAATACAAAAATGGTATCTGGGTGTGGTGGCATGCACCTGTGGTCCTACCTACTCAGGAGACTGAGGTGGGAGGATCACTTGAGCCTGGCAGGCGGAGGTTGCAGTGAGCTGAGATTGCACCACTGCACTCCAGCATGGGCAACAGAGTGAGACCCCCATCTCCAAAAAAGAAATAAAAGAAAATTGCATTTAGTCTCCAGTTTTGCTTCCTAGACAAAAACAAAAGATAAAACCACCCAAATTCCAAGAAAATTAAGAAACAAACCATTTGAGGATGAACATCTAAGACACACCCCATTAAAAGTACCAAACAGTTGATCTTGCAGCATGACCTAAAAAAAGTCTGTCTCCTCTACTGGATTATACATTTTTTGAGGGTACAGACTGTGATGCATGTACTTTAACATCCCCTATGGCACTAAGCTAATGCCTGGCACAAAGCAGGTATTCAATAAATATCTGTGAATTTAATCACTGCCTTTAATTGAAAAATGGCATTCATCAGTCATGGTTACTATTTAGAAATAAACTTGGGAAGTCTCTGGGCATACTCTGGCTCTGGAGGCTGCCCAATTCATGAATCGTTCATTGCTCAATTAAACTCTTTTAAATCAAAAAAAAAAAAAAAAAGGACAGCTCAAACATCAGTACAAAACCAGTTTGTAAAAATTCTTTAAGCATGTTTATCCACTATCCTTATCTTCCAGGTGGAAGAGTTGTTATCCCACACAGCAGAGTACAGAACATATTTATATGTACATATTACTTTAAATATTTTTTCCTCTTCAAGTTTTAGAACATGTCAAGTGCCCCCAAGACTATAACTAAAGAGATTAAATCAGTTTTCAAGCTAGCAGTTCATGGTGCTAACATTCTACTTCCATGTGTAGCAGGCTGCAATTGCCATTTTTTTTTTTTCCTGTTGAGTCCTACTAGGAAAATCAAACTAGAGGCTAATGCTCACCCTAACTAATGAGCACATAACAATTCCCTAAAGGAAATTGTTTTTTTTTTTTAAATCTCAAATATCTTATAGGACTTTAGAAATATATAATTTAAAGAGCAAGGAGCTATATAACCTATGTCAATTCAACCACTAAAAGTGAACGTTTTAAATTTATTGTTTTTTATGCCAGGTTAGAAAAACTAATTCTTTAAGAAATATGTGTGTGTACATGTGCACACACAGATGTAGAAAATGAATCAGTAAATATGTGAGTAGGTATTATATTTACTCTTGGCATTTCTGCAAAACGTTAACCACTCAATTAAAAGTAAATTACATTTTGACATAACTCTTATTGCTCTTTCTTTATTGTCATTCACCTTTAGTGTGTAGCATTTTAAAGGTCTCTCTTTAAACTCTAATTCATCTTTTCTTAGTCATCAAATAGGATAGAATTAAAGCTCAGAGACATGACACTGTCTTCTGTTGTGACAGCATAATTCATTGCAAATAATTCTTCATTCCTGAAACTCTAGCTACTCTATTTTAAATCTCATAAGCTCAAGATAATGCATTTCACCTTAATTCCATTAAGGATTGTCATATTTCATAGCACAATCTTCTTATCTTCTAATATTATTTCATAGGCATTTAATTATATATAATGTAATTACATTTCTGCTGCATCTAATCAATCAAATAATGTAATTCATTTTCTTATAGAAAATAAGCAGCCATATATTTCACTGAGCAATAAGCATTATACTTTGTTCTAAAACAGTTATACTTTTAAAAATAATCTTTAAAAAATATGATCTAGGTAGATAGAAAGCATATTCAGAAAGATCAATAACATTGTTTGCAGAGAAAATGGATTAAAATGGCCTGCTATTCTTTTACGGTTTAAGTAAAATAAATGTGGAAAAATATATACTGATTTGAAAATAATTCATGTACTTATTTATTAAATTTCTATGGAATTCAAAGTATGAGTTCTAAATGTAATTTCTAAATATCTGGTAAGGTTTTAAAAAAATCTTCAGTGACTCTTAAAATGCTATTAGCCCTCTACGAGCTCACCAATGCCATGGCAAAAAGTTTTCTAAAGGTTTCTAACATCAGTAGCCTCAGAAGCACAGCAAGGATGCTATGAGTTTCCAGAGTAAATATTCATGAAAACTCATTCTTTTTGGTTACCTAGTTTTTTTGTTAGCTTCTGGCCTCAGGGGCCCTGCTTTGTATGAACTGATTATCAATGACCACTACCAGTCATCTATTTCCATCAAACACACAATTTAATTAACAGTTGAAGCTATTAACTCTTCACATGTCTATTTTGCACTTTGTACTCTCCCCAAACCACTGGCTCATGCTCCTTGTGGGCTATGAAGGTGATAAGGCAGGAAATTTTTAATATCTTTTTTTCTTAGGCAGAGTTTCGCTTTTTTTGGCCCAGACTGAAGCACAATGGTGCAATCTCTCGGCTCACTGCAACCTCCGCCTCCCAGATTCAAACGATTCTCCTGCCTCAGACTACTGAGTAGCTGGGATTACAGGTGCGTGCCACCATGCTTGGCTAATTTTGTATTTTTAGTAGAGATGGGGTTTCACCATGTTGGCCAGGCTGATCTTGAACTCCTGACCTCAGGTGATCCACCTGCCTTGGCTATCCAAAATGCTGGGATTACAGGTGAGAGCCACTGTGCCCAGCCAATTTTGATAACTTTTTAACAGCTCTCCTAAGCTCATCAAAGATCAACTTTGAACTTTATGTGCCTTGTTGTTACCTTGTCACAAATAATTTCAGGCTGAGTATCATATTCCGAACTTGAATTTCAGGTTTGGCAATTAATATTTGTATTTCAGCTTAATATAACATATTTTAAAAATTTTACATTCATAAGAAATTTTGCTTAAGTAATGTCTCCTTTTTTCTACTTTAGACAATTTCTAGAAAATCTATCATTCAGAAACATCACAAAATAATTATTTCTTTACTTCTGTAAATATTACTTAACCTGTTTTTGTTTTTGTTTTTTTGAGGTGGAGTCTCACTCTGTCACCCAGATTGGAGTAGAGTGGCCCAATCCCAGATTCAAGCAATTCTCCTGCCTCAGCCTCCTGAGTTGCTGGGACTACAGGCACCCACCAACATGCCTGGCCAACTTTTGTATTTTTAGTAGAGATGGGTTTCACCATATTAGCCAGGCTGGTCTCAAACCCCTGACCTTGTGATCTGCCCGCCTCAGCCTCCCAAAGTGCTGGGATTACAGGCATGAGCCACTGCGCCTGGCCTTACTTAACCCTTTAGAAGTATGTAATTTTTCTTCATACCTAGGACCACATTTACAAGATGTTTCTGTATAACCAAAGGCTTACTAACAAGCAAGCAATTTAATTAAAAGAGACACTCTTAAGATGAATCGTTGGACCATTGAGTTCTTTGACAACCAATGTTTGGCGACATAGTCTTCTGACCCAACAAACAGTTGATATGTTATATGCACACACGTATGTAGTTTTAATATTCCTTTCAGTAAACAAAGAGCATGAAGTCAGACCACAGCTATTCACCTCTGATGTAGCAATGAAATGTTAACAGCATATAACAAAAGCTACAGTCATTCTCCCAAGTACATTCTGAACATGTCTCTGCCTGGGAAAGCGTACCAGTTATGTTAATAGGCACCACATCAGCCTGGACTGTTTGGGCTTGCTGTCGCATCTTCTCTTCTGGTGTTGGCAGTGGAAGCGACTTGGTCCAGTTGGTCTGAGTATTAAGGTCGGAGAAGTCATTTGAGGTTGGTGTTTTAGGTCTCCTGATGGAAACAAATCTTTCTTCTTCTGATGAAGAGAGAGAACACTGTAGAGAAAAAAGAAGCAGCAGCCACAGTGTATAAAGAGCTGGCAGAAACATTTTAAAATATACTTCTTATTGTTAAAACATTAGATTGGTTTAAAGGAAGCCAAAATGATTGGTCGCTTCTAGGAACAGAAGCAGTGGTTTGCTCATCCTCTTGAGTCTGACCCATAATATGCATGATTTACACTGGCCTTAGTCTGTACATTGTGAAGACTGCAAAAGGTTCTGCTGACCCACAAAATCTTTGAAGTCCTTTCTGCTTTCCCTCTATATACTGTGGTCAGAAAGTTCATGGAATGGCCGGGCACAGTAGCTCATGCCTGTGATCCCAGCACTTTGGGAGGTTGAGGTAGCTGCATCACTTGAGGTCAGGAGTTCAAGATCAGCCTGGCCAACATAATGAAACCAAGTTTCTATTAAAAATTTAAAAAACTAGCTGGGCATGGTGGTGGGCATCTATAATCCCAGCTACTTGAGAGGCTGAGACAGGAGGATGGCTTGGACCCAGGAGGCAGAGGTTTCAGTGAGCCAAGATCATGTCACTGCACTCCAGCCTGGGCAACAGAGTGGAGACTCTATCTTTAAAAAAAAAAAAAAAAGCAAGCTCATGGATTTAGTTTAATGTTAAAGCCTAGAGACAAATACCATGGTTGTGGCCATCAGTTCCCATTTTTATTAAAATTTAGTTTTGCTCAAAGTAATTTCTAGCCTCAATCTTATTTCCTTCAGGCCTTGACTTCAAGGGACATTTTGAAAATGATAGAGCTATTATTGTTCAACTATTTCTGCTCTTCTGAAGCCACTTATATGGGAAAAAATCAGTGTGAAATTGCTCAATTATAAGAAGCTGACTAAAGCCCTGCTCTGCCTTATCAGAATTCTGTGAAAACATTTCTAGCAGTGTCTGTTTTGATATGGGTTAATATCCTAACTGGAGAGCCCTTCCTCAATACCTTTCTTTCCTATAACACCTGAAAGAGTGCGCACAATAACGTTGTGTTGGCAAGCATTTTATGATGGACTTCACCCTGGCTCCCCGGCAGCTGGTTCTGTGACTAAGACGCTCCAAGAAGCCCAAATAAATGCAGGTGCTTAGGAACACAGCAAAATGGGTAATTGACTTTTGTGGGGGAAATGGAGCTTATAATATAAAATAAATATGTAAGAACTGCTCTTTAAGTCTGAAGCATTTTAACAGAACTACCAGTTATGAAAATAAAGCTTTTAGAAAGAATTTTACTGAGGAATAAAAAGTCAGTGAACCTTCCCAAAGGGAATACCTGTACAACCAGCACTCAGTTCAATACACTCCCCCATCCCAACCACATAGTCCCAAATCAGGGTAACTGCTATCGCGACTTCTAATACCACAGTTTTGTTTTGTCTATATTTGAACTTTCTATAAAGGGAATCACACTGTCTGTTTTCTTTTGTGGCATATTTCTTTGATTTAACATTATGTTTCTGAGGATTTATTTATCTTTACAAGGCATGTTTTAACCTTTCTGGATTTTTTTTTTTTTTTTTTTTTTTTTCCTGAAACAGAGTTTCGCTCTTGTTACCCAGGCTGGAGTGCAATGGCGTGATCTCGGCTCACCACAACCTCCGCCTCCTGGGTTCAGGCAATTCTCCTGCCTCAGCCTCCTGAGTAGCTGGAATTATAGGCACACGCCACCACGCCCGGCTAATGTTTTGTATTTTTAGTAGAGACGGGGTTTCACCATGTTGACCAGGATGGTCTCAATTGCTTGACCTCGTGATCCACCCGCCTTGGCCTCCCAAAATGCTGGGATTACAGGCTTGAGCCACTGCACCCGGCCACCTTTCTGGATATAATGCAAGTTTCTAAGAGGACACAGATGAGAAAATACAGAAATGCATTGGTTAGAAATTTCAGGCCGGGTGTGGTGGCTCATACCTATAATCCCAGCACTTTGGGAGGATGAGGAAGGAGGATCACCTGAGGTCAGGAGTTTAAGACCAGCCTGACCAACAGGAGAAAACCCATCTCTACTAAAAATACAAAATTAGCCAGGCACATGCCTGTAATCCCAGCTACTCAGGAGGCTGAGGCAGAAGAATCACTTGAATCTGGGAGGTGGAGGTTGCAGTGAGTCAAGATCACACCATTGCGCTCCAGCCTGGGCAACAAGAACGAAACTCCGTTTCAAAAAAAGAAATTTCAAACATAAAAACACTGTCATCACTGTTTACTGCTGCTGCATTCATCTTGCTGCAAAAATCCGTGTTTATTCTACAACTACTAGAGCTCTATAAATCTGAAAAAGACTAGGTTAAGAGCTAAAGAAAATAGTTTGGTGTTGGGAATAAGGCCCTAGACTAAGAATCCAAAGACCCAAGTCTGTTCTAAATTTTGATGTTTCCTTTGCTGTAAAATGGAGCCCCAGGGCCTATCTCTGTGCATCCACAGAGGTGCTCTGAGGACCTAATAAGATGATAAATGTGAAAGTGTCTATGACTGTTAAATATCATGGATATAGGCAGGGAACGGTGGTTCATGCCTATAATCCCTGCACTTTGGGAGGCAGAAGCGGGTGGATCACAAGGTTGAGACTGTCCTGGCCAACATGGTGAAACTCTCTCTCTTCTAAAACACAAAAAAATTAGCTGGGCATGGTGGCGTGTGCCTCCGAGGCTGAGGCAGGAGAATCACTTGAACCTAGGAGGTGAAGGATGTAGTGAGCCAAGATCACACCATTGCACTCCAGCCTGGCAACAAAGCAAGACTCAGTATCTCTCTCACTCTCTCTCTCCCCCTGCCCACCCCCCGCCACACACACACACAATCATGGATATGAAGGTGGTACTGATATAAATATGACTTTAGAAAAGTGAAGTCACGAATTGACGGGTACTTATTTTTTTCTTTTACCACAAGGAGACTAACAATAATAAAGGCAGGTGTTAAAGATAAATCACATAATTAGATACCTCAATACATTTACTTGCTGTTTTTAATACATAATATACATTGAATGATCATCCAGTTTCTTTTCCACCTAAGGACAATGTTTGTAATTAAATGGACAAATACACTCCATTTATAAACTGAGTATGTTACTAGTGTCTTATAATACTAAATTGTACTATATCCGTTGATATTTGATCTGATTCTGGTTAAAGGGTTAAAACTCACACAGATCCTTAAAAATAATCAAAGAGGTTTTTGAGACAGCAGCAGCTATGCCACACTGATGTAAATCAATTACTTCCAGCCTTTTTGGGGTCGTGACACTAGTTAAATTTGATTTATAATACATATTCTCTACCCTTAAGATGCAGACATGCGTGCGCGCACACACACACACACACACACACAAACACACACACACATACACTAAAATTAATGTCACTGAAGAATTTCATGGCAGTTTGTATAAAGGCTACATGTCTGAGGGTGAATCTCAAGCTAGTAAATTAGAGGATTACTCCAATTTCCTGATACACATGCATACATATAATTTTTCAGGCAACCTTGAATTACAGTATAAATTTTGATGGCAATACAAAGCAAATCCTAACCAGAAAGGTTTAAAAGAAAGAAAAGTAAAGGTTTCAGACTACAGCTCTCTATGCTCTGTAGCGTGCTTTTCCACGTGACGTCTGCCGTGGGAGCAGGAGGAAGCACTGTCTACCGTTAGTAAGCATCTCAATGGTGCTCATCAGCCCCACTAACCTACTTTTCTTCTAGTTGACTGATAGTGTCAGAATCGATAACTCCCATAATGAAACAGCACTTCCCCTAGGGACAATCACCAGGGATCACTCCAACATGACAAATGACAAAGAGAGTCCACTTTGTAAAGTGCTCCTTTCTCTTACAAGAAAGTTTCCCAGACAAGCAGGGCACAGATAAAGTTATGTGCAAATATGACTGTGATACAGTACCGCAAATCTACTAAAGAACATAAAACACCAGGATGGACGACTTCCAGGATGATGTGACTCCCGTTCCTCACAGTGTGTATAAACACAGCAGGGGCACAGAAAAACCTCCCGTATCTCAATAGCAGAACACAACATGATTAGCCCGTTAAGATGGACAAGGTAACCCTGAATTACCACATTGGCCTCTTAACTATCTCCATTTTCCTGCCCTGTTGACCATCCTCCCCTGCTCCTCCCCTTCTAATAGTCTACTCTCAACACGGCAGGCAAAAGGATCTTTTCAGAAATGTAAGTCAGATCATGTTGCTCCTTTGTTCAAACCCTCCAAACTCGCTACCGTGACCTCTAAGACCCTCCATGATCTACCAGCTGGCCACTGTTACCTCCCTGACTGCATTTCCTACTATTCTTTCCCATATTTATTCTACTCCAGCCATGCCATCCTCCATGCTGTACCTTGTCCGTTCCATGGACACTCCTGCCTCAGGGCCTTTACACCTGCTGTTCCCACAGCCTGAAACGCTCCTCCCATAGACATCCACACAGACAGCCCCTTCGTTTCCTTTAGGTCCCCTTAAGAGTCTTCTTTTGTTGGGGTCCCACCTGTTGATCCTATTCAGTTTCAACTTCTTTCTAATATTTTGTGTCCCCTTTCCCTGATCTCTTTTTTCCTCTTTAGTATGTATAACTAGTACACATATATTTTGTGAATCTTGTCTCTCCAACAAGAGTAAGTTCCATGAGGTGTCAAATCAGAATTGCATAGGTTATTTCAGAATTTGAGCTTCAGAAGGGCCATCATTTAGTAACTGATGGCTATACGCCTTGCTTTGCATGCAGGCTTTATAGAACTTATCTCACTTAATCTTCACAGTATTTGCCTTGTTTAATAAATAAGAAAGTGAAGATTCAAAGGAGTAAAGTAACTTGACTTTTGGAAAGTTCAAAAGGGGGCAGCTGAGGTTAGGAGCCAGAACTGACTCCAAAGTCTCTCCTGTGAAACAGTATAAAATAACAAGGTTACGGCAATATTTACAATAAATTACTAGGTCTTCTGGTCTCAAAACAAAATGTCCCTTTTTATCTGTAAATAAGAACAAAACCTTTTGAAAATCTATACAAGTAAAAAACAGTGTGTACCAGCATCTTGGCACTGTCATTTACCAGCTGTATGTTTTGATCGACTAAATCTCCCCATATAGAGAACAGAATGACCCAAGTAGCTTTCAAATGTTAATGAAATCCCTCAATATAGGGTGACTTTTTAAAAAAATTGAGTTTAAGATTACTTTATTCTCAGAACTTAAATGCAGTTTTGGGATCTGTCAATTGGTCAGTAATGTTCACCAATAGCCCATATCCTGGTCCTGGAAGGAATGGAGAGTCACAAATGAAACGTAAGCCATGATTCCTTGTGTCAGATTGCTTCATTTTGAAAGGGAGAGAAACAGGCAACGCCGACAGTTACTTTGTAGTTTTGGATGTTGGAAGACCTGCATTTTAGAGACTGCTAGGTCCTAGCTGGAAATCAAACACTCCCACCAGATAGACAATGTAGGGCCTGAAATAGGGTCTCTTTCCCATACAGTCTCACATGAAATATGCTCTCTTTCTCAGAACAGCGAACTGATCCAAAAGTGGGACTAACTAAGAAACACAAATTAGTTCAGTCTTTTTTGTTTTGATTTGTTTGTGAAAGTTAGAAAACGGAATTATAGCCAGAGCTAAACTTAGTACTCATTTAGAATTATTACATGAAAATGGAGAACAGAGGAAACTATATAGAGCACTATTTAAAAAGACACCAACAGACATTCCAGTACTTTTCAGAAGACAGTCTTTGATGCTCTTCCTCCTAGAATTAAATCTCCTGTGTTGACTCTTGGTTTTCAAGATCCTTAATAGTTTCACAAGGTGCCAAAACGTCTGCAGCCTTTTTTTCGGCTATGTCCTTCTGCCTTTAGCAGACTTAGATATGAGAGACCCTGACTTATTTCTGTTTTCTGTGCCATTTTTTTTTTTTTTTCCCCTGCTGGTGTCAACAACAACAGAAAAAGTCGGGGTAGTGGAAATAAATCCACATAGAAGCACAGTTCATGGTTCATCTAGCAACTCCATAATGGCCTACGGGTGACTTCCACATCCATGGTATCAAGTCACTTTAATTGCTCATTTTTTCTTTTGAGACAGAGTCTCACTCTGTCCCCCAGGCAGGAGTGTAGTGCAGTGGCGTGATCTCAGCTCGTTGCATCCTCTGCCTCTTGGGTTCAAGCAATTCTCCTGCCTCAGCCTCCCAAGTAGATGGGATGACAGGCATGTACCACTACGCCAGGCTACTTTTTGTATTTTTATTAGAATTGGGGTTTTGCCACATTGGCCAGGTTGGTCTTGACCTCAGGTGATCCACCTGCCTTGGCCTCCAAAGTGTTGGGATTACAGATGTGAGTCACGGTGCCTAGCCTCATTTTTCATTCTTTCGTACGTATTCTATTAGTCCCATTGCCTCAAATCTAATTGCTTTATCAAGAGCTCTAAACTTTCTTTTTCTGTTGTTTTTGAGATGAGGTCTGGCTCTTTTGCCCAGCTAGAGTGCAGCAGAGCAATTATAGCTCATGGCAGCTCAGGCTTCTGGGCTCAAGCCATCCTCCTGCCTCAGCCTCCAAAGTGCTGAGATTACAGGTCTGAACCACCGCACCAGGCCCTAAGAGCTCTAAACTTTCTTATCACACAGCGAATTAAAATATTTTGGATCTTAACTGTCCCATATGAAGTGATCCTTTCCTCAAATTAATGAAAACACTTAATCAGAACATATATGTCTTATTTGTAATGATCTATTGGTATAACGAATTATGTATAAAAATTATATAATATGATGAATATTCAAGAACTCACTACCCAACCCATGACCTAAAACATTACTAATAAACTGCATCTCATGCCCCCATCCCATCTCCCTACTTCCCCAGAGCTGACCACTAGCCTGAATTTCGTGTTCATAATTACTCTTGGTATATGTGTGCATGCATGTCTGTGCATAAATTTGCTCTGACTTTTATAAAAATAGTATTATTCTCTTTGTGTTTTTGTCTTACTATTAGCTAAGACACAGCCATGTAGTTGTGTGAAACTATAATTCATTCATTTCACTGGGGTGAAATTCCATTCCAGTACTGCATTTATTTATTCATTTTTTAATTGATGGTCAATTGGGTTGTAAAAGATGCCCTTTGTATTATCTCAACAATGCGAAACTCCCCATAAGAGGATGGTTAGGAGGAAAGCGCTGTGGCAAAGGCTGTATTCCCCGTACACTCATTACTAGAAGGAAAACATGAGCTCTGGAGTCTAGGTTTAAATCCTGGTTTTGCTTTTAGGGGTGACAGATGTGTTCACCATCTTGATTATGGTAATGGTCTCCTGTGTGTATACATATGTCAAAATTTATTAAGTTATATACTTTAAACATGTATAGATTGTTTTATGTAAGTTATACTTCAATAAAAGTGTTTTAAAAAAGAAAGATCTTGTTTCAGTATTTGAAAGCTATGTGATCTTAGGCAAGTGATCTAACCTCTCCAAGATACAGTTTTCTCATCCATGATATGGGCATAATCAAAGCTACCTTGCATGGTTGCAATAAATACTGAATATATTCCCATCCAGCACTGAGCACAGTCCCTGGCACCTGAGCCTTTCCATGTGCCAGGTGCTCGGCATCATACTGGAAACACAGAGATCAACAAGATAGGGATGCTGCCCATTAATCTGGAAGAGAAGGCAGGTATGAATAGACCCTGACTATAGAGTAGTGGGATGTAAATAGCAAGGGAAACTGGAACGGGTCACTAGACACACTCTCGCTGGTTTGCAGGCAAAAAGGCCTGGGGATGACAGACCCCAATTTTCTTATTTTTGCCTGCTATGGCATAGAGTCAGAAGGTGCCATGACTGCAGAGCAGTGAGCATCGACTCATTTGTGTTTCTACAGTGTCCCGAAATTAAGAGACCTAGTAACACATGACTGCATACAGAGTAATCACTTCTAGACTGTAAGCTACCCTTGGCCAAGAACGGAATCCATATACCAAGACCAAGTAGCGCTTAAAAACTTTTTTGGGCGGAAGAAAAAATTGAGTGTACCAGACAAGTCAAAGAGAAATGAGAGAGGACAAAATCAGGCATAATGAGGAGGAACTGGGGTAATTTAGTAATCTTGCCCTTTTGCTTAACCAGCATGGTGCAGTGAAGAAAGGAGCTCCAAGGAGCCCGTGTTCGCACGACCCCTGGTGCTTTCGAGCTATGTGATCTTGAGAAAGCCATTTCATATCTCTGAGTCTCCATTTTCAGATTAATTATTTAATCTTTTACTCTAATGATTGGGGGAGTAACTGAAGTTTTATAAAACAGACATTGTCTATTGAATCATTTTCTTTGAAGTGCGATTTGAAATACCAAGCAGCTATTAAAATAATCTGTTTCATGGGGCTTCTTATGGAAAATAAGATCTAATTTGTAAAAAAAAAGTTCTATATTTTAACGTGTTTCATGATGAACAAGTTAGCAATAGCATAATCACTGGTCGTTCTACATACAGATAACCTGTAAAGGCATGACAATCAGAAATCTGTCAGCCGGGCGCGGTGGCTCAAGCCTGTAATCCCAGCACTTTGGGAGGCCGAGGCAGGTGGATCATGAAGTCAAGAGATCGAGACCATCCTGGTCAACATGGTAAAACCCCGTCTCTACTAAAAATACAAAAAAATTAGCTGGGCATGGTGGTGTGTGCCTGTAATCCCAGCTACTCAGGAGGCTGAGGCAGGAGAATTGCCTGAACCCAGGAGGCGGAGGTTGTGGTGAGCCGAGATCGCGCCATTGCACTCCAGCCTGGGTAACAAGAGCGAAACTCCGTCTCAAAAAAAAAAAAAAAAAAAAAGAAAGAAAGAAAGAAATCTGCCAGTAGCTGCTGATGATACCTCTCAAATTTATTGCCTTGGGCAGGAAATTCTATGTAGGTGGAACATAAAAACAGACATTGTCTATTGAATCATTTTCTTTGAAGTATGGTTTGAAATACGAAGCAGCTTAATAATACTCATCATTGTCATTTGGGTACCTGCTATGAGCCAGGCACCGTGCTAGGGGTTTCACAAACATTAATTTACTTCAACCTCACACCAACTCTCCAAGACAGGTAGAGTGACTAAGTAACTTTATCAAAACCAGACCCTTTGAGAGTGAAAGGGGGTGCAACTAATAATTACTCAGAATAACAGCTGTACACCAGAGCTGTCCTAAGCAAACCAGAACATGTGGCTTATATCTCTTTACAGTTGAGGAAACTGAACGCCACAGACAAAAGCAACTTATGCAAAGCCACTGAGCTCTGACAGGTGGAAAAGCTGCCCCAAACCAACACTCTCAAGCATCATGTTAAATAAGCCTCCTGTGTTTACAGGTATGGCAGCAAGGTTACTGTTTTTTCTTCAAAGTCTTCCTTTGACTTAAATATTTCTTATCAACAAAGCCTAAAACAGAAGCTGACATGCCAGTTCAAAGAGTAACAGGAAATAGGGAAATTTCTCTCTCTATCACTCCTATTAAAGCCAACTGTTGACTGCCAAAAATGCATCTCTTTAGGGGTGAATTTTATACAAGAGACTGCATAACTCAGGGTTGCTATCCTTTCCGCTGTGACAATGGGGACTCTGTGAATGTTTCTCAGATTCAGTGAACATACCATCAAATATAACCTCCAATAATGACAGGTGGAAAAATTCCCTGTCAACTCAGAGCACGTATTTTGGCACTGATAACTGACCTCCCTTCAAATGCAAGAGCCTCTTTGGCAGTAGTTGGTATATGCTGAAAACTGAAAAGACAAAAAAGTCAAAAACAGAACACAAAGCAATGGCATACTCTTTCATTCAGAGTTGAAGAAAAAGGTATTTTCTGGAATGTCCTTTTTCTTCTTCTTCTTTTATTTATTTATTTTTTTTGAGACAGAGTCTCACTCACTCTGTCGCCCAGGCTGGAGTGCAGTGGCACAATCTCAACTCACTGCAACCTCCACCTCCCAGATTCAAGCAATTGTCCTGCCTCAGCCTGAGTAGCTGGGACTACAGGTACATGCTACCATGTCCAGCTAATTTTTATATTTTCTTTTTTTTAAATTTTTATAATTTAAAACAGGGGAAAGTGTGAGAAACAGGGTTTCGCCATATTGGCCAGGCTGGTCTGGAACTCCTGACTTCCAGTGATCTGCCCACCTCAGTCTCCCAAAGTGCTGAGATTACAGGCATGCAGCACCACGCCTGGCTTATTTTCTGGAATTTCTGAATTGCTTTGCCAATAGCACTTTTTTTCCCCGTGCATCATACTTATGTTGAGATGATAAGCCTAACATATACAATTGGAAATACTTCAAATGATTTTCTTCTTGCTACACTATATTCCCACTTTGAACATCAAAAATATGTGTGGATCTCATTAGCAAAATACCTTTCTTCGTACCATAATACAGGGAGTCCTACTTGGTGTTTCACATTAGGATAATGAGGATAATTACTCTAGAACAGTTAGCCAGAGTAAATAACCAGAATAGATGTCCTCTAGGTTCTCTTTTCTAATTTATATGTCCTTAACCTTTGCCTTATCAGCAACTCGTCTTAAACACATAATGGATTTTTAATATTTGTTAAATGCAAATTAGATGCTTTCTGTAAGAAATACCACTTTAGATGTCAATTAATTTGTTAACTCATGTATCCCTTCTATATAGTCATTGCTATTTGTACCCCTCCCCTCAACACCTACTAGGAAATATAAAAGGTTTTCCAGATCAAATTTCCCCTCCAGACTGACTTCTATGCACTGTATATTTCAAATGATCCCAACTGTTAGGGTGATCTTAAGAACATGAATCACGGTTAGAGGTCTTAGTCTTAACACGGAAGACGATATTGCTGGCTTGGAGCCCCTTTCAACAGTTACTGGATTCCCACCTGATTTCAAATGATAGCTTGATGATCCATGAAATCCCATGAAGATTTAGGTCTATTTGTAGACTTCTACTCGGTTTTAAATATTTTGTCCTACCAGTTTGTACATTCAGCTGCCACACTGGAGGAATCCCTGACTCTATGCTCTCATACCTGGTCAAGGCAGCTCTTCCTTATTGCTCTTTCGTTTTACAGCTTTCCTAGCTACAAACTTTAGATTAAGCTTTCTTAGTCTTCACTCTCCTCTTGTCATCCCTCAAAGTAGCCTCAGATCAAGACAAAACAGAACAGTCTGTAATCCCAGCACTTTGGGAGGCCAAGGTGGGCGGATCACCTGAGGTCAGGAGTTCGAGACTAGGCTGGCCAAAATGGTGAAACCCCATCTCTACTAAAAGTCCAAAAGTCAGCTGGGCGTAGTGGCATATGCCTATAACCCCAGCTGCTGGGGAGGCTGAGGCACAAGAATTCCTTGAAGACAAAAGGCAGAGGTTACAGTGGGCCAAAGTCACGCCACTACACCCCAGCCTGGGCAACAGAGTGAGTGAGACTCCCTCTCAAAATAAGAAAGACAAAACAGAACAAATCTACTCACATTTTTATTGGTATTGTGTTAATCTTATAAATTAACTTGGGCACTTAGGCAGAATTGATAGCCTTTTGATATTAACTCCTCTGAGGATGTGATATGTCTTTTCAGTTATTCAAATCTTATTTGTGTTCTATAGTTTTTGTTGTTGTTGTTTTTGAGACAGAGTCTTGCTCTGTCGCCCAGGCTGGAGTGCAGTGACACGATCTTGGCTCACTCCAACCTCCACCTCCTGGGTTCTCCTTCCCTAGCCTCCTGAGTAGCTCAGATTGCAGGTGCACACCACCATGCCAAACTGCTTTTTGTATTTTTAGTAGAGATGGGGTCTTGCCATGTTGGCCAGGCTGGTCTTGAACTCCTGACTTCAAGTTATCCACCCAACTTGGCCTCCGAACGTGCTGGTATTACAGGTATGAGCCACCAGGCCTGGCCATATTGTATTTTTTAAAGTTTCTTTCATATAGAACTTGTCCTTTTCTTATTAAATTTATCTGTACTTTGTAATAGCTGTTTTAAATAGATTTTTCCTGTTGTATCTTCTAATTTGACTTTGTGGATATGAAACATATTGATTTCTATATATTAATTTTATACCTTACTATATCATTGAACTCTTTTATAGAATTTTTGTAATATTATTTTCTTGGATTTATCTAGTATATAGACTTAACCATGAACAAAGAGTGATAATATAATTTCAATCTTTCTCACCTCTGCACTTTTTATTCTATAGCTTTCCTGATTGTGTCGGCTACCTCTTCCCATACCATGCTAAGTGGTTATAATGACAGTGAATGTCCTTCTCTGGTATCTAATGGGAACAGCCCATTAAAAATTGTTGGATTTGGAGGACAAGGCACATAAACCTTTTTAAGTCCTGTTGTATTTTTTTAAATCAAAAATGGCTGTTAAATTGTACCAAATAACTTGTCAATATCTACAGTTTTGACTATATGAAAGTTTTCTCTTCAGATCTATTAATATTATTAATTTATAATTAGATTACCTAGTATCAAGCATCTTTGCATTACTGTTGGAATAAACCCAGGTTGATTTTGGAAGATTTCTTTTAATCAGCCGTTAGATTATGTTTACGAATGTTTTATTTCTGATCTCTAATGCCAATATTCATGAGCGAGACTGGCCAGTTAATTTTCTGCTTTGTACTGTCTTTGCCAGGATTTGGCATCAGTGTTAAACTAATTTATTAAAAAGAACTGCACTTTTCTCCTTTTTCCCTTTGCTTTGAAAAAGTTTTAAGCATTGGACTTATCTACTCTTAAAAATCTTTGGTAGAAGACCAGCCCCACTCAACATACATGAGACCATCTGGGCTTGGCATTTTAAATTTCTTTTTCCATCATAATCATGCTGGTAAACTATTTACTCTTTTCTAGGGTCAGTTTTGATACATTGCATAAATTGGAAAATCAGTGTCAAAATTACCTATGTATCTCCCATCTATCAAACTATGATTTATATCAGTCCTCTATATCTGTGGGTTCTGCATCTGTGGATTCAACCAACCATGGATTAAAAGTATTTGAACAAGGCTGGGCGTGGTGGCTCACGCCTATAATTCCAGCACTTTGAGAGCCTGAGGCGGGTGGATCACGAGGTCAAGGGATCAAGACCATCCTGGTCAACATGGTAAAACCCCGTCTCTACTAAAAATACAAAAAAATTAGCTGGGCATGGTGGTGCGTGCCTGTAATCCCAGCTACTCAGGAGGCTGAGGCAGGAGAATTGCTTGAACCCAGGAAGTGGAGGTTGCGGTGAGCGGAGATCGCGCCATTGCACTCCAGCCTGGGCAACAAGAGCGAAACTCTGTCTCAAAAAAAAAAAAAAAAAAAGTATTTGAACAAAAAATAAAAGAATGGCTGTGTCTGTAACTGAACATATACAGACATTTTGTGTCACGATTCCCTAGACAATACAGTATAACTGTTTACAAAGCATTTATACTATATTAGTTATTATAAGTAATCTAGAGATGATTTAGTATATGAGAGAATATGCATAGGTTATATGCAAATACTATATCTTACATAAGGGACTTGAGCATCCATAGATTTTGGCATTTGTGGGAAATTCTGGAGTCAGTCGCCCATGGATACTGAGGGATTACTATATACAATTTTTATTCCTAATCACAAAATTCTCTGCTTAAAAAATGTGTTAGTGATTTCCCATTAGCTGTGCAATAAAAGAATTCCTTCACTTAGCACTGCCCCTCTGGGGGCCCACCTCAACCTCCCTCCACCAGCACTCCTGTTATCATTCCTGGTGAACTCATCCATAGCATGGCCTGTCTAACACCTGCCTGAATCCTTCACAGCCTCACTTCCAACCTGCCTCGGTTGCCTACTCCGTGGACATACACTCTGACCTACCCATTGCAGGATGCCTGAATTGAGGTTTTCAAAGTGTTTCAAAAATTGGTAATCCTACAGAAGTTGCTGAAGGTGCAAGAAAAAGAAAAGAGTCAAGACTATGCCCAATGTTTCTGACTTAAGTAACTGGTAGAATGGAGTTGTGGTTTACTGAGGTGGTTTTGTAAAACTATGAAAGGAGGGAGGGGGGTTGCTTTGTTTTTTCTTTTAAAGGAAATGTGAGAATCACATATTTGGATTTGGACAGGTGAGACACCTGTAAGACATTTCAGTGGAGATGGACAGTATGCAGATAACTGCATGAGTGTGGACTAAAGACAATATCAAGGTATGGTACTTAGAGCCATGGGACTCAATAAAATCACCCAAGGAGTGAGCCTGTTACAGAGTAGCAGGGGTACAAGGTTTGAGCTCCAGAGTTAAATCAACTTTTAGATATTTGAAAGAAAAGAACTATCAAACAAATGACTGAGAGGCAATGGCTAGTGAGGGAAGAGGAAAACCAGAGTGTGTCGTGTCATAAGAGCCAAGTACTCTTAGAAGAAAAGAATCATAAACAATGTCAAATGTGGAGAGGCTGAGTAAGATGAGGCCTGAGAATTAACTATTAAGTATTAGATTTGGCAACGTGGAGGTGACTGGTCGATTTAACAAGAGTAGTTTAAGTGTGCGTTGGGGATCAGTTTGTTTGGACGGGCTTCAAAAGAGACTGTGAAGAAAGAAAGTGGAGATGGTAAGTCTAGACAGCTCTTTGGATATGTTTAATTATAAAGTTGAACTGAACAATGTGGTAGAAATTTGAGGGGGATGAAAGGTCAAAGTAGGGTTTCTTCAAGATGAAAGAAAATACAACATGTTTGTATAATGGTGGTTATGATGCAATCAAGACATAAAGTTGATTAGGGCTAAAAGAGAAGAACAAATTGCAAATACAAAGTCCTTGAGAGGTTGGCCTTATTCATCCCACTGGAAATGCCTGACCCTGATCTAGGTGCTTGTATCACAGCAAGGCAGAAGAGGAGTAAGGACTGCTTACCCATCACAATGGCGGGAAAGGGTGAGTCCATAAAGGAGGAGACGTAGTAAGTTTGATGGGTTTGGTGTTGAAAAATACGATCCCTGATTGCTTTTATTTTCCTAATGTAGCCAATGAGTCTGTTTTTTCTTGCTGCAAAAGAAGATATGAGACTAGGTAATTTATAAAGAGAAGAGGTTTATTTAGCTCATGGTTTTGTAGGTTGAGAAGTTCAAGGGCATAGCCTTGGCTTCTGGCAAGGGCTTTCATGTTGTGTCACAACATGGTGGAGATGATCAAAAGGGAAGCAGACATGTGTAATGAGGGGAAGATCTGAGGGGCTCCTGGCTTTATAACAACTGACTCTCACTGGAACTAATCTATTCCCACCAGAACCAATCCCACCAAGAGAGAGGACAGAACTCACTACCAAGCCAGAGAATAGCACGAAGCTATTCATAAGGGATCTTCCTTCATAGCCCAGACACTTCCTACTAGGTCCCAGCTTCCAACACTGCCACAGTGGGATCAAATTTGAACGTGAGTTTTGGTGGGGACAAACTCAATCCATATCCAAACCAAGCAGACGGGATCTGCAAGTGAAGCAGAAGAAGTTGTGTTTGGAGATTTGAGAAGGTGTGAAATATTACTTGGGAGAGTGGAAGAATGCACTGATGAGTTAATACAGGACTGCTAGGCAGCACTTGAGGCTTGAGGTCATTTATTTGCAGTGAAACACACTCGCATTCTCTAGCCTTAGGCTTTAGTGCAAAGCAGGGAAAAGCTTGATCAAACAGGAGTTGGGACTTTGCCAGGAAAGTGGCAGAAGGGAAAAGGAGTCGGCAAAGTTGAAAATGTGTGCAAAGAAGTGAGTACACTCGCAGGCCATGTAACGTAAGCTGGGGAAGGATGAGTGTGGACATGAAGAGGGAAGGATTAATGGGTGAGAATTTCTCAGAGGGTCAAATAATTTTTGTAATGAGATTATAGAGAAACCAAGCTAGAAAAATAACAGGTGGAGTTACCCTCAACTCTTCTTTGTCCTGTAACGTAAGCAAATCCTGCAGGATTCACTTTCCCAAATAAACCTAGAAACCCCACCACCGCTACTCTGGGCCCAGCCACGCTTGGCTGTCGCTTGCCTGGATTACTGCAATGGCCTATTGTCTTGTCTCTGTGCTTCTCTGCCTTCCACTCTCTATGGTCTAACTTTCCTACGGAAAAATTCCATTAAATAATAAATCAGATCATATTACTTCCCTGCTCAACTCCTCCAGTGACTCCTCCTATCACCCAGAAGCAACTAATCCAAAATCTTCACTGTTGCCAATTAGGTCCTATGTGATCTGGTCCTCGGTTATTTCCTCCAAAGTCATCGCCACTCTTCCCCTTGCTCAGTGCCCACCTGCTCTGTTGTGTGACTATTGCTCTCATAGGATAACTAGAATAATGTTTCCAGGCAGTCCCATGTGTGATGTTCTTTTTTTAAAATTTTTTTATTTTACTTTAAGTTCTGGGATATACGAGCGGAACATGCAGGTTTGTTACATAGGTATACATGTGCCATGGTGGTTTGCTGCACCCATCAACCCATCATCTAGGTTTTTAAGTCCCACACGCATGAGGTATTTGCCCTAAAGCTCTCCCTCCCATTCCCCCCACCCCTCGACAGGCCCCGGTGTGTGATGTTCCCCTCCCTGTGTCCATATATTATTGTTCAGCTCCCACTTGTGTGACGTTCTCATATGCCACTTGATGGTCTGCTCTAATAATGATGACTCTCAGAGTCCTTCTTGGACACTCAATCTAAAATGACAGTCCTGTTGCTCTAAAACTCTCCTTACCATTGTTGTATTGACCTTGATAACACTCGTCACCACCTGGTGTTGTATAATGCTTGTTTGTTCCCCATGATCTGCCCTTCAGTAGAAGGGGCTCTGGTTTACTCGATGGCTTCTCAGCACCTAGAACAATGCTTGACATATTGGCAGGACTGAATATTTACTTAGTAAATGAATAAGAGGGTGGGCAAGATGGCAGCCACGCAGTAAGGTCAGGTGTTCAGCCCTCCTTACCGCTACCTGGTCTTCAATCTTACTCCTTGTTTCTGATGGGGACTCTGGAAGCAGTAGTTACACCTGGGCACCAGGGGCAACCTGACAGAGGCTGAAGGGCTGCTGGCCACTAACCTGGCCCTCGCAGTCAGCATCGCCCTTCTGTCTGTCTACTTCCTGCTTTGGCAGACCCTGGTGCTGTGGGCAGACTGGGCCCTCAGCACCACGCTCCTGGTGCTCCATGGCCTGGAGGCTATCTTGCAGGTGGTGTCCATCGCTGCCCTCGCCAGGGGCTTCTGAAAAGGGCTCAGAGCAGGGAGACCCAGGGTGGGAAAGCTAGCGAGGAGAGCAGACCTAGGCCACTGGAGAGCAGCTGCAGTGCTTCAGTGCTGAGCGTCGGTCCACTAACATCTCAGCAGCATTTGCACTTAGTGCTACACACATTCCCCGTGATTTTTTTTTTTTTTCCATTTCTAGATTCACTATAAGTGATCCTTAAAAAGCATCTAAGCTGTTTTTTTACAGTAGCTTCCCTTCATCTGTTTTTATTGTATGTTTTCTATGTTTGGAATAATTACATTCAAATAGCTAGATTATTTTCTCTTCACCTTTTTTTTTTTTTTTTTTTTTTTTTTTTTTGAGACAGAGTCATGGAGTCTGGCTCTGTTACCCAGGCTGGAGGGCAGTGGAGCGACCTCTGCTCACTGCAACCCCCGCCTCACAGGCTCATGCAATTCCCCTGCCTCAGCATCTGGAGTAGCTAGGATTATAGGCGCGTGCCACCACACCCAGCTAATTTTTGTATTTTAAGTAGAGACAGGGTTTCACTATGTTGGCCAGTATGGTCTCAAACTCCTGGCCTCAGGTGATCTGCCCGCTTTAGCCTCCCAAAGCAGTGGGATTATAGGCATGAACCACTGAGCCTGACTCTCTTTAACATATTTTTTAAATAAAAAAATGTATATGCCTCCAAAAAAAAAAACAAAAAAGAATAAACTGCTTGTCTAAAAAGCTCACAGAGAGCAATCTTATTCTACTCCCCATGTTCTACATAAGGATATTAATGCCTTAAAGGGGTTGTGATGCATCCAAAGAAACAGAGCAAGTGGCAGAACTAAAACTTGCAATTGGTCTCCTAACTCCAGAATGCCACTGTCTCTTAACCACCCACTTCCTCATCATTCACACAACTATTCTTTTGGTCTCAGTCCTCAGTGGCCTTTCGCCTGTTGTAACAGCCCCATAACTATTCTTCTTACACACTTTACCTTCACCTAATCCCTCCTCCATTTCCTCACTACCCAAGTCAAAGGAATTTCTTTTACACCTAGTACTATACGCCCAAAACTTACAACAGCAGGTTATATATATTACTCTTTATTCTACTTAGTTCTCCCTACCCTGTAGCTGTAAAATCCTTAAGGCGTGTACAGATAGATATCTTACTAATCTTTGCATTTTGCAGAATCTGGTATCTGATACATCACATACACTCTTTTTTTTTTTTTTTTTTTTGCTGTTGTTGTTTTTGTTGTTTTGCGATGGAGTCTGGCTCTGTTTCCTAGGCTGGAGTACAATGGCATGATCTCAGCTCAGTGCAACCTCTGCCTCCCGGGTTCAAGGAATTCTCCTGCCTCAGCCTCCTGAGTAGCTGGGATTACAAGCATCATACCCAGCTAAGTTTTGTATTTTTAGTAGAGACGGGGTTTCACCATGTTGTCCAGGCTGGTCTTGAACTCCTGACCTCAGGTGATCCACCCACCTCAGCCTTCCAAAGTGCTGGGATTACAGGCGTGAGCCACTGCACCCGGCCCCACGTACGCTCTCAAGCAACATTTACTGCATTGGCTGCTTTCTGTTTCTGAAACGTTCGTCCAGAAATGAATGATTTTCCTGTTTCTAAAACATTCTTTCAGAAGCGCTCATTCTTTCAATCCCAATCACCTCCATGCTGAGTAAGGCCTATCCTTTTCATTTAACATTGCAACTGCCCCTCCAGTTTATTTTACTCCAGAGCACATGCCACTTTCTAACAGAGCAAAATTACAGTCATGTGCAGCATAATGACATTTCAATTCATGACAGACCACGTATATGGTGGTGGCCCCGTAAGATTACAATGGAGCTGAGAAATTTCTATTGCCTAGTGATGCCGCAGCCATCATACCACAGCACAACACATTACTCCTGTTTGTTGTGATGCTGGTGTAAACAAACCCACTGCCCTAAGAGTCATATACAAATATGACATGATTGAGGCCGCGGGCAGTGGCTCATGCCTGTAATCCTAGCTCTTGGGAAGGCCAAGGCAGGGGGATCACCTGAGGTCAGAAGCTGGAGACTAGCCTGACCAACACAGCGAAACCCTGTCTCTACTAAAAATACAAAAATTAGCTGGGCATGGTGGTGGGTGCCTGTTATCCCAGCTACTCGAGAGGCGGAGGCAGAATAGCTTGAACCTGGGAGGCGGAGGTTGCAGTAAGCTGAGACGATGCTATTGCACTCCAGCCTGGGCAACAGAGCAAAATGTCATCTCAAAAAACAAACAAACAAATACGAAACAATTATGCACAGTACATCATACTTGATAATGATAATAAATGACTATGTTACTGTTATATGTATTTATCATACTATACTTTTTGTTATTTTAGAATGTATTCCTACTTACGAAAAAAGTTAACTGTAAAAGACCCTCAGCAGGTCCTTCTGAAGATATTCCAGAGAGGGTATTGTTATCACAGGAGATGACAGCTCCATGGGTGTTACTACCCTTGAAGAACTTCCAGTAGGACAAGATGTGGAGTGGGAAGACAATGATATTAATGCTCCTGACTCTGCACCCTCTGTGGCCCAAGGCTAATGTGTGTGTTTGTATCTTCGTGTTTAACAAAAAAGTTTAAAAAGAAAAACATTTTAAATAGAAAAACTGTTAAAGAATAAGCATATAAAGAAAATACCTTTGTACAGTTGTACCATGTATTTGTTTGTTTTCAGCTGTGTTATTACAAAAGAGTCAAAAAGTTTACAAAATTTAAGAGCTTATAAAGTAAAAAAGGTATAGTAAGCTAAGGTTAATTTACTAGTAAAGAAAGAAACATACTTCTTTTTTGTAGAGATGGGGTCTCAGTTTATAGCCCAGGCTAGTCTTGAATTCCTGGGCTCATGCAATCCTCCCACCTTGGCCTCTCAGAGTGCTGAGATTACAGCTGTGAGCCACCAAAACTGGCCACAAAAATATTTCTTTATAAATTTAGTGCAGCCTAAGTATACAGTGTTTATAAAGCCTACAACAGAGTACAATAATGCCCTAGGCCTTCACATTCACTCACCACACTCACTCAATCACTCACCCACCCACTCACTCACTCACCCACTCACTCATCACCCACCCACCCACTCACTCACTCATGCACCCACCCACTCGCCCACCCACTAACCCACCCACTCACTCATTCACCCACCTACTCACGTACTCACTCACCCACTCACTCACACACACCCACTCGCTCACCCACCCACCCACCCACTCACCCACTCACCCACGCACCCACCCACCCACTCACACACCCACTCACTCACGCACCTACTCACCCACCCCCCCACCCACTCGCTCACCCACCCACCCACTCACGCACCCACTCACTCACGCACCTACTCACTCACCCACCCACCCACTCACTCACTCATTCACCCACCCACTCATGCACCCACTCGTTCACCCACCCACCCACTCACTCACTCATTCACCCACCCACTCACTCACTCACCCATCCACCCACCCATCCACTCACTCACTCATTCACCCATCCACCCACCCAGAGCAACTTCCGGTCCTGCAGACTCCATTCATGGGAAGTGCCCTATTCAGGTGGACCATTTTTCATCATTTCTACTGCATTTTTTATTGTGCCTTTCCTATGTTCAGCTACACAAATATCGTTGTGTCACAATTCTCTAAAGAGTATTCAGTACAATAACATGCTGTAGCCCAGGAGCAACAGGCTATATACCAGGAGGATCACTTGAGCCCAGGAGGTTGACCCTGCAGTGAACTGTGACTGCACCACTGCACTCCAACCTGGGCAACAGACTCAACAGAGTGAGACCTTTTTCTCAACAAAAACAAACAAACAAAAAAAACCACACACAAAGAAACAGGCTGGGTGTGGTGGCTCAAGCCTGTAATCCCAGCACTTTGGGAGGCCGAGGTGGGTGGATCACGAGGTCAAGAGATCAAGACCATCCTGGTCAACATGGTGAAACCCCGTCTCTACTAAAGGTGCAAAAAATTAGCTGGGCATGGTGGCACATGCCTGTAATCCCAGCTACTCAGGAGGCTGAGGCAGGAGAATTGCCTGAACCCAGGAGGCGGAGGTTGCGGTGAGCCGAGATCACGCCATTGCACTCCAGCCTGGGTAACAAGAGCGAAACTCCGTCTCAAAAAAAAAAAAAGAAAAGAAAAGAAACAACACTAACGAAAAATGAAGAACCAAACATTTTCTCTGGCAGCGAGTGCTGCAAGATCCAGTCATGATGAATAAGCAAAAGGATGGAAAATGTGCTCTAAGATCATTCACTGAATTGACTATGCGGGGTAGCAAGGGGCGTTTTGATGCTCCACAGAATCAAGAAATGAAGAGGTTAATACAACACTGAATGAGGTAGCTCAATGAGGAGAATGTTAAGGAAGGAAGGAAAGAAGGCAGGGAGGGAGGAAGGGGAGGCAGGCGGTTAGCTATTACAATGGTATAATTTGTTAGGTGTAGTTAATTAGTATATAATAATGTCTAATTAATATATATTTGAGAAAATAAGATAATTTGATATTTTATCCTAAAACCAATCTCTTAGTAGAGATTGCCTTGGGATGACATTCAGATCTAATGATTTGATATTTTTCTAATATACTTCAACTTGGTTCTACGTATTTAAGAAAAATAAAAGTTACCCATAAATATCTCTAACGATATATTCCAAGGATTTCACAATACTTTTAATGAAGAACAATTATTAACCTGGTTTGGTTTTTTTTTTTCCCCCCGAGACACATTCTCACTCAGTTGCTCAGGCTGGAATGCAATGGTACAACCATGACTCACTGTAGCCTTGACTTCCCAGGCTTAAGCAATCCTCTCACCTTAGTCCCCTGGGGAGCTGGCACTAGAGGTGCACTACCACACCCAGCTAGTTTTTGTTCTATCTGTTGTAGAGACAAGGTCTTGCTACATCACCCAGGCTGGTCTCGAATTCCTGAGCTCAAGCGATCCAGCCACCTTGGTCTCCGAAAGTGCTGGGATTACAGGTGTGAGCCACCACGCCCAATCTAACCTGGATTTTTAAAAATCACAAAAGTAACAAAAATTTATAGCAGCCAAGAAAGTTAAGATTTGAAAGTGGCTATGTACTTTTGTAAGAGCAAATAGACGAAAGCCAAGATGGCAGACACTGTAACCTGGTGAGGGTTGGCAGGGAGCCCAGAAGAGAGCTCTCCTCCCACACACACCGGGCAGGTTCTCCCACTGCCCAACTTCTCCCCTTCTCAAAAAGAAGGACCCTGTGGGCCCCAGTGAGACCTGTCAAGGGTCCTACAGTCAACTTTTCATTCTTGTTCTAGTGATGCCAGTGCCAGCAAATTGCACTAAGGTCATTATTAAGGAAACATTTGTGTTTACTGTTATGGCATGTTATGTCATAGAAAGGATGACTTTTATATACATTCCCTTATACACTGCCATTTTCTTCAGACTCATTTTCTGCAGGATAGGAGCCTGTTTTTGTTTGTTTATTTGTTTTTGAGATGGAGTCTCGCTCTGTTGCCCAGGCTGGAGTGCAGTGGCGCAATCTCAGCTGACTGCAACCTCTGCCTCCAGGGTCTAAGTAACCCTGCCTTAGCCTCCTGAGTAGCTGGGATTACAGGTGCACGCTAGAATGTCCAGCTCATTTTTTTTTTTTTTTTTTTTTTTTTTTTGAGTTGGAGCCTTGCTCTGTTGCCCAAGCTGGAGTGCAATGGTGCGGTCTTGGCTCACTGCAACCTCCACCTCCCAGGTTCAATCTATTCTCCTGCCTCAGCCTCCTGAGTAGCTGGGATTCAGGCATCTGCCACCATGCCTGGCTAATTTTTGTACTTTTAGTAGAGACAGGGTTTCACCATGCTGGTCAGGCTGGTCTCGAACTCCTGACCTCGTGATCTGCCCACCTTGGCCTCCCAAAGTGCTGCGATTACAGGTGTGACCCATTGTGCCCGGCCAATTTTTTTAGTATTTTTAGTAGAGACGGTTTTACCATGTTGGTCAGGCTGGTCTCGAACTCCTGACCTTGTGATCCAGCTGCCTCAGCCTCCCAAAGTGCTGGGATTACAGACGTGCCACCGCGCTCGGCTTAAGAGCCTGTTTTCTCAGGGGTGATTTGTCTACACTCTCACACATATCTGGGAGAGGGCTGCTTGGCTGTCGGGGTCTGTGGCAATGGTACAGAGGAGTAGAAACTAGTCCAGAGACCTAACTTCCCTCAGAGTTGAGTGCCATGGTAAGCAAAGAGCTATGTAAGAATTTAGAAATTATTTTCCCATTCCCCAGAAAATCTTAGGATGCTGTCATGACAATGTCAATTTGCTGGTGGACTCTATACACCCAGAAACCATCTGTCTCACCAGGCCCCACTATGAACTTTTCTTCCTTCTCTGAGCATCAGTAGAAGGCTAGCTAAAGTCTGTCTAGATAAACAAAAGTTTTACTATGTAATTCACCTTCTGTTTTCATTTTCTGCTTATGCCAACAAGAGAAAAGTAGAAGTTTTCAAAATTAAAGTTGAGATCAATTTTGAAATGGCTGCTTTATCCATTACAGTAAGAGACTGTCTTTGTATATTTTAAAGGCTCAAAGGATTAATCCAATATGTGAATATGCCTTTCAAGAAATAGGAAAAACATTCTGTGATAAAAATCTGGGTGGGGAGGGAAGGAATAAGAAGTTGTTGATCAAAGGGGACAACTTTTGAGATAGACAGGAGGAGTAAGTTTTTAGATCTACTGCACAGTAGGATAACTACTATCTCTAATAATATATTGTATATTTCAAAATAACTAAGGGCGTAAATTTCAAATGTCTTGCCACAAAAAAATAGGTAAGTACAGTGACAGATATGTTAGTCTAATTATTCCATATTGTATACCTATATCAAATCATCACATTGTGCCTCATAAATGTATACAATTATGATTTGTCAATTTAAAATATTAATTAAAAAATGAAGACTAGGTGCGGTGACTCATGCCTGTAATCCCAACACTTTGGGAGGCTGAGGCAGGCAGATCACCTGAGGTGAGGAATTCAAGACCAGCCTGGCCAACATGGTGAAACTCCGTATCTACTGAAAATGCAAATATCTGCCAGGTGTGGTAGTATGCCACCGTAATTTCAGCTACTTGGGAGGCTGAGGCACGAGAATTATTTGAACCTGGGAGGTAGAGGTGGCAGTGAGCCGAGATTGCGTCACTGCACTCCAGCCTGGGCAACAGAGCAAGACTCTGTCTTAAAAAAAAAAAGTGAATCTAAAAAAAATCTGGGTGAATATTCTCTGGGTGAAATTTAAGGTAGTAATTTCCCTATTGTTTTTTGAGGCCGGGTCTTGCTTTGTTGCCTAGGTTAGAGTACGATGGAGTGACTACAGTTCTAACTCCCAGACTCAAGGGATCCTCCTGTCTCATCCTTCCATGTAGTTGAGACAGCAGATACAAGCCACAATGCCTGGCTTCATTTCCCATTTTTGATTAACTATTATCTTATTTTATTCTCTGAAGTTACCTATTTGAGGAAAAGGATAATAAATTTTGAATAATGTTCTTCAATCAATAAGGCACTTATAAATTGGCCTAATTCCACTGAGAGTTTTTAATTAATTAAAAATGGTTGCGAAACCAAACACTATTCATCAAATCTTTTTTTAAGTAATTCCAGTGTCCATCTACATTGCTTAGTAAATGAAAAATAAAACTATATAAATCAAAATCTTCATACATTTTTATTCTTTCCTATGTATTTAGTACTGAGAAAATTACTTCTCTTAAGAAGTTTGTGCATATCTCCAGAGATGGCAGAGGAAAAGGAACCCCAATATAAAACAGCATCATTAAATGAACTGGCTAGTGCAATAATATTAAGTCAATGCACTGCTTCTATCCTATCTCCATTAATAATACTGACCACCGTAAAACAGTGGGTCTTGCTATTATATCAGAGTTCTTCTTTGTCATATCACTGGGTTCTTGGTCATACGAAAAACCAAACAACAGAAATAAGCCCTTTATTTTTCCAACCAAAAAAGAATATTTGAAATGCACAAATACACTGATTTTATGCCTCCTTTATGAATTCCTTCAATTCTAATCTTACCTTTTTAAAAATTAGGATAATCTTCTATTTTCTGAAAAGCTGCCAAGAATACTGAGAGCTTCTGGTGTATCCTTTACCAAGTTTCCACTTATATTACTCTTTTACATAATTGTGGCACTTTTGTCAAAACCAAGAAATTACCTTGGGACAATACTATTAATTAAAATATAGGCTTGATTTTGATTTTACTAGTTTTTCCAAATATATTTTTTTTCTGTTCTGGGATCCAGTTCCCAGGACTCTGCGTTGAACTTTGATGCTTACCTTTTGATCTGTTTCTTCATCTTCGTCTTGGTAATCATCACAGGGGGAGTTGGCGTTGGCTGCAAAGGTGGGTCCCTGAGAGTAGTACTGAGAACTCCGGTAGCCACCATGCCGCAACTTATCACATTCTGCAGAGGGGGCACACAGGGAGAAGAAGTCCATTAAAAACCTTTACTCCTCTTTGCTTACTTCATATTTAGTCCTCTTCACTTACTTTTTAAAGTTATATTTTTCTAGACATTAATAGGATATTAAAATAATGATAAAAACTAAGAAATATTAAAGTACCTACTACACACTACGTTCCATATTTAAATTAATTAAACATTAATATTAAATAATACTTGCTAAGATAGCATTCAGAGGTCACAACCACCCTGTGAGGTAGACAGCATCAATAATTCTATTTTACTCACAGAACATTGAAGTTTAGGGTAATTACATTATTCACTCTATAATGTTATGCAAGTGAGCAATGGACTTGGAATATTAACCCAGGGTCTTAGTTACTAGATTATGTGATGATATTATTCCACATAAAATTTAAAACAAACAAACAAACAAACAAACAAAAAACAAGCAATTCTCATGCTCTGCTTGTTTCCTAGGCTCATTAGCTGGAAGTGACACACGAGATCACAGGTTATAATGCTCTCATTTTATTTTAATTTCTCAATTTAATTTTGATGTCAAATAGCCTGTAAATGCTGTGTGGAATTTAATAGAAGGTGGGTGCCAGCCTAAGACATCCACTAGTCCCCAGACGAATGCCTGGCATCACCAAGTGGAAGGTACCCAGGGCCATGGTGCCCTGAATCTCAGGGGTACTGAGGCCACTGACTGTGTGGAAAGGAGCACCCTCTCCGAGGGGAAAGCACTGCACGGCGGCTCTCGTGGGTGGGGGACGGAGCCGTAAGAAATCTTCCAATGGCTCCTTCAAGCAGCACATGTACAAAGGAGCACTGGTCTCAAAAACGGATTTGCCACAGGGTTCCTTTAAATATCCAGCTTTCTAAAGGGGCACAAAATGTGTGTGGTTTTGGAAAAGTTTTCTCGTGCCACAGCTTAGAAAACCATGCACCTACAGGCACAGAACTAAACTAGGGCATCTTCAGGGCTCCTTTCTGACATCAGCATCCACGATTCTTCCTCAAAGAGGAGACGGCAGTCACTTCAGTAGAGGGCTAAAAATAGTAGACCAACTTTAAATAAGCCAGGGGATAAAAAAGAAAAGTCCTCATTCTCCTTTGCTACCTCACAGTGGGAGTGGAAGGACAACATTTACAATTTGGAACTGCAAATCAGAAAAAAGGAGGATCTATTAGAATGGCAAGCTAATGAAAAAATACAGATATAATCATAAAATAGCTAACTAATACTACTTCAATTACCTACAGGTTAAAAATTTTGTCTGGGCTGGCAACTACTTGTAATATTGATTAAAACTGTTATTTTAAAAAATGTCTGAAAGTTCCAGGACACATATTTTTAATGAGAATATACTCATATTAATCTAATCCTTTCTAAGAAATATTTTCACAATATCTTCATTTGACAATTTTCATGAAATAAATAGTATGATTAGAATCTATATTCTCACTCTATAGAGAAAATGTTACATAAAGCATGACTAGCAGTTTTCTTCTTCTTCTTTTTTTTTTTTTTTGAGACAGGGTCTTACTCTGTCACGCAGGAGGGAGTGCGGTAGCATGATGATCACAGCTCACTTCAGCCTCAACCTCCTGGGCTCAAGTGACCCTTCTACCTCAGCTTCCTCAGTAGCTGGAACTACAAGGACATGCCATCAAACCTAGCTCTTTTTTTTTTTTTTTTTTAAGATACAGGGACCCACTATGTTGTCTAGGCTGGTCTTGAACTCCTGGACTCAAGCGATCCCTTCACCTTGGCCTTCCAAAGTGCTGGGATTACAGGCATGAGCCACTGCACCCAGCCTGAGGAGTAGTTTCAAACAGTATTTTCTGCAGAGTTCTGGGATTCTGTAAATACTGGATTAGATTTTCTTTAAACAGCTACCTTAAAGCTAAGATTAAAAAATAACACTTGGTTGGGCGTGGTGGCTCATGAGTGTAATCACAGCACTTTGGGAGGCTGAGGCGGGCGGATCATGAGGTCAAGAGATCAAGACCATCCTGGCCAACACGGTGAAACGCCATCTCTACTAAAAATACAAAGTAGCTGGATGTGGTGATGCACATCTAGAGTCCTAGCTACTCAGGAGTCTCAGGCAGGAGAATAGCTTGAACCCAGAATGCAGAGGTTGCAGTGAGCCAAGGTCGCACCACTGTACTTCAGCCTGGGTGACAAAGTGAGACTCTGTCTTTAAAAAAAAAAAAAAAAAAGGAACAACACTCAAGAATGGCTATAATTAAAAAGCAGGGTCAGGCACTGTGGCTCACGCCTGTAACCCCAACACTTTGGGAGGCTGAAGAGGGTGGATCACTTGGGGCTAAGAGTTTGAGACCAGCCTGGGTAACATGGCAAAACCCCGTCTCTAATAAAAATACAAAAAAATTAGCCAGATATGGTTTCACACTCCTGTAATCCCAGCTACTCTGGAGGCTGAGGCAGAAGAATTGCTTGAACCTGGGAGGCAGAGGTTACAGTAAGCCAAGATTGCACCACTGCACTCCAGCCTCAGCTCTGTCTCAAAAAAAAAAAAAAAAAAAAAACGTAAAAAAAGCAACAGATTTTGGCACGGATGTAGACAAAAAGAAACATTTACACACGGTTGGTGGGAATGTACATTAGTACAACTTGAATGAAAAACAGTATGGAGATTTCTTAAAGAACTAAAAATAGAATGACTATTTGACCCAGCAATCCCACTACTGAGCATCTATCCAAATGAAATCATTATAGAAAAAAAGAGAGCTATAACCATATGGTCATTGCAGCACTATTTGCAATAGCAAAGTCATGAAATCAACCTAAGTATCCATCAATAGTTGATTGGATAAAGAAAATGTGATAGGTACACATCATGGAATACTATGCAGCCATAAAAAAGAATTAAGTCATATCATTTGCAGCAACCTGCATGGAGTTGGAGACCATTATCCTAAGTGAAATAACTCAGAAACAGAAAATCAAATAGTGCATGCTCTCATCTTCTTAGTGGGAGCCAAACAACTAGTAGAACACATGGTCACACCGATGGAAATAGACACTGTGGACTCCAAAAGGAGGGAAAACAGAAGAGGGTGGTGAGGGTTAAAAATTACTTATTCCACGGGTGGTCACGCCGGTGGCTCATGCCTGTGATCCAAGCACTATGGGAGGCCGAGGCAGTTGGATCACCTGAGGTCAGGAGTCAGAGACCAACCTGGCCAACATAGCAAAACCTCGCCTTTACTAAAATTATAAAAATTAGCCATGTGTGGTGGCGGGCACCTGCAATTCCAGCTACTCAGAAGGCTGAGGAAGGGAACTGCTTGAACTCAGAAGGTGGAGGTTGCAGTAAGCCGAGATTGTGCTACTGTACTCCAGCCTGGGGGACAAGAGCGAAACTCCATCTCAAAAAAAAAAAAAAAAAAAAAAAAAAATCTACTGGGTACAATGTTCACTGTTTGGGTGATGGGTACACTCAAAGCCCAAAGCTCTCCATTATACAATATACCCATGTAACAAACCAGCACATGTACTCCCTGAATCTAAAAAAAAAAAAAGACTCAAGTTCAACAGTTTTATATACCAAATCTTCATGACGAAATTCATTTATTAACTCATGCTGCTAAATTAACTTTCCTGTGGTCCTAGAAATAAAGCTATTCCTACAATCTCTGTAAAAGTAAAGTCTCCTAAAGATCAGAGTGCAACGTGTAAAATAAACCAATATAAACTATTACCACTTGCAGCTACATATCTATGTAATTCAGCGTTTCCAAATACTTTACAAATATTAAGAGGAATCCAAAGCCCTTTTAAACTAATTTTATTTGTTGTTCAACATTGTCTTCTTTGCTTTATTAATGACCCCTATAAGAAATTTAAATTATAGGGCTGGGCACAGTGGTTCGCACCTGCAATCCCAGTGCTTTGGGAAGCCAAGGTGAGAGGATTGTTTGAGGCTAGGAGTTCAAGAACAGCCTGAACAACATATGGAGACCCCATCTCTAGAAAAAAATTCTTTTTAATTAGCCACGCATGGTGGAATGTGCCTGTAGTCTAGCTACTCAAGAGGGTGAGGCAGGGGGATCGTTTGAGCCCAGGAGTCTGAAGCTGTGATGAGCTATGATCAGGCTACTGCACTACAGCCTGGAAGACAGAACAAGACCCTGACTCTAAAACGTATAATAATAAAATAATAATTACCTTTTAAAAGTTTAAATTCTAAAACTTAACACTACTCAAACATTACTTTTACAAATCTATTTAATGTATTGGATATCAGGTAAGACTGTGTTTCAAGAGGACATTTCCTTGGGAAATAAGGGACTGCTGGGCAAGATCATTTCTAAAGGAGATTATTAGTTTGATATTCTTGGCCATAATATTGAAAACAGCCAAAATGACTTGACACGTGTTAGACTGTAAAAGACCAAATATTGCAAAATCATCATCTACAAGTTAGAAGCATGGAAGCCTGGCAATTATTAGTGTTTCCAGTGTGTGTCACCTTTTTGAGCCCAGTTTAAAAGATAATACATCTTTTCTTCACTGTGAAATTTATGTCATAAAAATGTTTTAATAGCAGTATAACAAACAGTAGCGTAACAAATGAAATATGAGGCTGGATCTAAGACTAGACAATATAAATTCATGGCAGCTGACCAATGACTTTTTTACTCTTATCAAATTTCTGAAATCTAGTAAACTCATCAAATTCTACTGTCATTTATTCCAACTCTAGGGGAAATTTAGGAAATTTTCCTTGTCAAGTTGCAACGGATCTCAGGTTCTTAAACCATGGTTTTGCTCATTACAAATGGAGTGAAACCAAAGTGAGAGCAAGCCACCGTGAATAAGCAAGGGCTTTCTAAACACTGAACTGAGAGAGTAACTGCAAAGCAGAGCATAATTTGAAGTCAGGCAATGCCTGCAACCACAGGCTAGAAAGAAGATGCCAAATGTGAAAGAGGACCTACCGTTCACACGTACTCTTTTTGCATCCGAAATTTAGAGTGAACCTGTGTTACTGTCCTCACGGTACTGCTTGGATAACGGTATCACCGTGGGTTGTCCTCGTTTCTCAACCATAAATTTGCGCCTCCTTCCTTTCATGTCAATCCATTTTCTTTAGCACAAGGACAATGGACCAGTATTTCTTGGCAGACCACAGTTTTAAATACAGAAGAAAAAAATAATGTTGTAGTGCTAAGTGGCCATCTGACTCTCACATTTATTGCTGCTGCGGCCTCCAAATCTTTTTGCATTAAGGTATTCTTTTTTTTATTGAGATGGAGTTTCGCTCTGTTGCCCAGGAGTACAGTGATGGGATCTCAGCTCACTGCAACCTCCACCTCCCGGGTTCAAGTAATCCTTATGTCTCAGTCTCCTGAGTAGCTGGGATTACAGGCGCCCGCCACCAGCTAACTTTTTTTATTTTTAGTAGAGACAGGATTTCACCATGTTGATCAGGCTGTTGTCGAACTCCTGACCTGAGGTGATCCACCTGCCTCGGCCTCCTAGGATTATAGGCATGAGCCACTGTGCCCAGCAAGCATTAAGCTATTCTTCAGACATTCGATTTTTAATCTAGTAGTCCCTGACTTATTCTCAGTGCATACGTTCCAAGACTCCTAGCAGATGCCAGAAACCAGAGATAGTCCCAAACCCATATATTACTGTTTTTTTCCTAGACATCAATACCCATGATAATGTTTGAGGTATGACAGGAGAACTAGCATGAGCTTCTTTTCCGTTTGTCACAATTTCACAGACAGAAGATTCATTTTTACCATAGATCTTGGCAACCTTAGCATATTATTTTCTTTTTCTGTCCTTATTAAGTCAAAAGCTTTCATCTTTTCACTTAAAGGAGACACCTGATAGCTTCTTTGGCATACCCAAATGGCCAGCATTACTCCTTTTGTCCTTTGGGGCTATTATTAAGTAAAATAAGGGTGACTTGAATACAAGCACTGAGATGCTGACGGGCAATGTGATAACCAAGCTGGCTACCAAGTGATTGACAGGTGGGCAGTGTCTGCAGCGTGGATATGATGGACTAAGGGAAGTTTCTTGTCTTAGGCAGGATGGAGGGAGCTAGTGTGAGATTTCATCACACTGCCCAGAATGGTAAAAATTTTAGACTTACAGTGTTCTTTCTGGAATTTTCTATTTAAAATTTTCAGACCATGATTGACTGCACATAGCTGAAACTGCGAAAAGTGAAACCACATATAAGAGAGGACTACTTAAGACATGTTATCTACACATGAGGAAAAAGCAAGGTCCTTAGTGATGCTGATAAAAATACGGGGACATTTTTACCAAACTTGTGTCATTTGTCACAACTGATTTCTTCATATGTAGAATTCCACAAGAGAAAGCATACGATGCAGTGAAAATTTTACTGAGTTTATGAGAAAAATTCTAAAACGTAATCTGAGAGGGCAAAGTTCTTAAATAGACGGTTACAAAGTATGACCTGCTTAAATGAGAGAGATGGAAAAATAGAAGAAGAAACAGAAATTAAGTACGAAGTGGAATAGATGGGATTGCTTTTCTATTTCCCAAGGAAATGATATGGACAGATAGGTGGATGCTAAAAGAAAAAAAGGAAGAACTTTGCTGACTTCTTAGATTGTGTGAGAAAGGGAAAGAACTGACAGAAGAAGCAGTCATTCCTCTGTATCAGAAGGGGGTTGGTTTCAGGACCTCAGAATACCAAAATCCACGCATACTAAATTCCAGCAAATCACAGACCCAGAAAGTTGGCTTTCTGTATAATGCAGGATTTGCACCCTGTATTTTCCATTCTCATTTTGTTTCAGATGCAGAACCCAGAACTTAGGGAGAGCTGACTGTATTGAAAAAATCTGCATCTAAGTGGACCCTCCAAGTTCAAACTTGTTGTGTTCAGGGGTCAACTGTATTTAAAACAAGCACTGCAGTGTGAAAAGCCAGAAGGACCAGTTCGGTAGGCCAGTTATCATTTTTCAGGTCATGAGCAGTGTTGATGTGTGTATGAATTCCTAGGAAAGTTTTGAAACATTCAGGTCAAAGCACAATTTTGGTATTTCTAGCATAATATTCTACATATATCATATTTTAAAATCTGAATGTGGTTTCTTTTTAACAGTATTAAATCTTTTGCAACCTTCCTACTGTAATTCAAGGTCATTAAACATTGGGAGGACTCCAGTTCCAAAGTTAATTATAAAAATAGCGGTCATGATGTACCGCTTCAGTGAGAAAGTCCTAGATGATCTAGAGTCTAAGAAACCTTTTTTCAGATCGCTGATTTTCAAAGCCAATACTACTGACACTTTTCTAAACTGAAAGCCCCTTGCTATCATTATCTAATTTGTGCTTACAATAATTCTCTGAGAATTGAAGGAAAGTAGTCATTATATCAGTCTTACAGATTCTGAAGCCCAGGTAAAAAATGTCTGATAGATCGAGGTTTCTAAACTTCTATGCCAGTTAATAATCTATCAGATTATTAATAACAGGGTGAAAGGACAGTTCTATCACAAAACTTCATCTTAGTCCACAAGGACTGAGAATACATAAAACTATAAACATTCATGTTTAGAAGAAAATAAACTCCAGTCCAATAACTGAATGAAGTATTGCATAGCTAAATAATCTAGTTTGAGCTTTCAAATAAACGGGTAGTAAAAAACTGACTGCACCTAAAATATCAAGTATTGTGAATATTAGGTCATGTATTTTCTTAATGAAAAATCAAACCAAAGTGCATTTAAAATAGAAGGGATCTTCCTACCCCTTCATTAATGTATTGGGTTTGGCAATATTGAAAAAGAGAAAGAAATCACACTGTAGTGAAGATTCTCCCTTGTCACTCATGCACAATGAATTTTCCAAAAATCTATGCAGATTTTCCATAAATTCTTCAGAGCAGTTAAACTTCAATTTATTTAAATTGTCTTCAACAATAAACCAACCAGAACATAATTAAAAGACAATAGATGTTCAAACTTATAAAAAAGTTACTCAGTTGTGTGTAGCATATCAAAGGAGTGAAAAGCTGTTTTAAATCTTAAAGACATTGTGTATTTAATACAGTTTTTTCAATAAATATATTCCTTTATAATTTACAGTAGCTTTAAATAATAAGTTTCAAATAAACATGCCCTTTTGGTTTATTATTAGACAATTTACTCTTTTCTCCCTTCCCCTCTCTTTAGAGCAAGAGTTGTACAGCAAGGAATATATATAATAGCATAAAAGCATGCTTTTACATTTCAAGTATTAAACTCAAATTTACCTCCTAATAAATGCAAATTTGAGCCCATGAGACCACTTCTTCACCAATTATCACTTTGGTGACACTTGGCATTCAAAGCAACACAAAACATAAAGAAGAGAAAATATATGTCTTTAATGATTAAGCCCAAGCCTTTCTAAAATTTCTAAAAGTAAATATTTTATCTCTTAATGGAGCCTAGAAAGACAAAACATTCCAGATAATGGAGTACAATGTGCTCAGCTGCAGGTGAAGCAAGAAAGAGATGGCCAATCTGAAAACAGCCAACTGTTACCCTGGCGTCAAGGAAAAGGGAAATTTCCTGAAAGGAATGAGTCTCACTTTGCCTTAAAAAGGAGGATGAAAGTTATCTAGACATAGCAGCAGAAAGTTGGAAAAGGGAAAGTCAAGCTGGTGACAATTGTTTACTTCCCAACCTGCAGGTTCATTGATTCTTCTGACCTGTGCTTTGGCCAGCCATTTCTTTCTAAACCTATGAATACTCTTCTTCCAGACAGTCAAGGCAGAGCTAACTTGGAGAAAGCATAGAATGAATATGCAGAGGCATCAATATCCAGTTTCTCAAGTCACCTTCGCCACCAACCAGAGAGAAGAGCAGCACCAGTCAAGGGCTCCAACTCTTTAACTGAGTAGCTGTGTGATCGAATCCTAGCTTGTAACCGGCAGTGGGACTGAAGGGTTACATTCCAGCCTTCAAGGTGCTTACGGTTTAGCTGTCTGATTAAACGAATTCACAGGCCAATGTACAAAGCAGTGGCGTCTCAAGTTAAGGTGCACCAGAATCCCTTGGAGGGCTTGTTATAAAAACACTGCCGAGTCCACTCCCACAGCTGATTCAGCAGGTCTGGGGTGGAGCCTGAGAACTTATATTTCTAGCAAGTCCTCAATCAATGCTGATGCAGCTGTCCTGTGAGCCACATTATGAGAAAACTGTTTCAGAGTAAGGCAAATACCTAAAGAGAAGTAGAAATAAAATTAAAAGGGATCAACATAATATCCATTTAGGGTGGAGGTGAAAGTAAAAGAGAAGTCTTCTCTACTTAGAGGAGGTGTTAGGTGGCGCTCCCAAAGAAGGCAGTAGAATGTTGCTTCCTACATATTCCATATGAGAAATGATAAAAAGCCCAAAGGAAAAGAGGGTTGGTCTGTTCTTTTTATTATGTCACAAATGATCCACACTTGCCAAGCGAATAACTTAAAAAGGATAAGAATTAAGCTGATATGGTACAGATCAAAGGGCAGGAAATGCTATGTCTGGTATCTACTTTTAGTCCCTAAAGAATGCCATTTTGTTTCAGGAAAAGCTTTAGTTTTGCTGCTGAAGAAGTGTGTCTTACATGTCAAGATTTCCTTAAAATGCTTGGAAGGTTCTTACACTTATTTTAACATTCCACTCCAGCTGTAACTGCAGGGGAAGCTTCCTGATCAGGCTGCCACCATCTCTCACCTGATGGTGACCTCCATCTGGTCTACTTTGACACCCCGTCTCCTTTACTGTGAACTTTCAACACAGAATCAGATTGATCTATTTCAAAACAATGAGTCAGATTATGTCACTTCTGAGTTCAAATCTCTCCATGCCCTGAAAGTAAAAGCCAAAGTTCGCCTAATGGTTTCTAAGCCCTACATGATCTGGCTCAATGTGGGTGGCTGGCAGGTGCTCACTGAGTTCTTTAAATGGATGAATGATCTGTATTTGTTCAGCGGCATGCTTGAAAGGGTACTGTAACTATACGAAAAAGGTGATGGCCCCACTGCTCACCCAGGTAAATTTTATCCTTGGCCACGTTTTCTGCCTTAATTAACCCAAAGCATATGACCTGACCTCCCACTAAATGGGCTGCTTCTCCCATTCACAACTCACATATTTGAGAAGTCACAGGATGGAAGGAGAGCAGGCAGAACAGAATGAATAAGGAAGATGGCGTCTGGTGCACCATCATGGTTATTTTGGTGCAAGGAAACATCCAAGGAAATTTTGCCTCAATAGAATTTCAGGGAAACTGACCAAATCTAGGATTAAAAGGGTAACTGCAAAGCTTTCTGGTCAGGCAGAACAGACACCACAGGAAAGCTGCATTTTCAGAAAAAGCTTGCAGGCAAGTTTAGGGGAGCAGTAAGATGGAAGAGGGGAGGTGGTGATAGAAGGCCACCTTTGAAATGGACAGGTTTCTTTGCCAGGGGAGGGAGAAAAAAAGGAATGATGCGCACACTGCCTAAAAATTATTTTTAATAGCACAATTCCAAATGACTTCTCATTTCAATTTACACTGTATGTTTAGCAAAATAAAATGACCAGGTTAGGGATAACCACAGAGGGAAAATACACTACTAATTGTGGTCATTGGCTCAACAGTCAAACTAGAAATGAATTTGTTAACAACACATTAACACATTTTAGAAAGACTGGTTTTCCCCCATGTCTTGGGATCAATATCTCTGTCACTGACATTCAACATCATAGAAGATCTCATTTGATGTAGAAGGGTTAAAAATAAAAGGCCATTTTGATTAACATTCTTGCTCTGTGGTTAATTCCTATTAGAGTGAAATTAAAACCTCCAAAAAAGAAAAAACCTTAGGAATTAAGCATTAAAACTTGAGCCACTGGATAAACTGTTAGCTTTGTTTTTCACTGCACACCATGGCAAGAATTACTATTAAAATGTCATTTGCCATTGCAGAAAACCAGCTTTTCACATTTCTTCTTGTCATATGCCCAAATTAATTTAAGAAGCCTAGAAGAACTAAATCTGATTTAAATTAAGGTGAAAGCTTTCTGGTGTCATGATTAATGTGAGTGTGCTGAGAGTCCGCAGGTCCTAGCTGAGAACCACCAGAGAGTGCCGCCAAATTGGAGGTGATCTCATTTCACTTTAGACTTAAAAAGCCAAGCCGTATCGTTGGCAGCAGAGGAGCATCGCCAAGGTTACTCAAGATCAAATAGCCTGCCAAGATTCTAAGCCAACACCAGAGACTATGGTTGTACCGTGAATGATAACAAACCTTATCCACGGTACCTTCAATGTAGCATTTTTCTGCTGCCCTGAGTGAAATATAGAGGCCACTCAAGTTACTCACGTTATCAGGAGTTAAAATGGAATTGCTGAAACAGCAGACTGGCTACAGACACAAAAACAAAACAAAAAGCCTTTTGTTTAAACAATCCGTAGAGCTTTGTTAAGACCTGAATCATTTAAATAACTGTCTTTGCCATTCTATCTTTTGTGTGTTGCTTACGGTTAAATAAAAACAGGGGTGGGAGGGGGCAAGGGGAGGGGCAACACAGCTCTTTAACTGTCTGAAAAAGCAATGATTGTTTATTTTTCCTTTGCTCGTGCATCTGACTTCCCTCTCTCGGGTTAAGGACATGGAGGAAAGCACTTCTTTCCGGGTTGCCATACCCAGAGTAGTACTTAGTATTATAGAAAATTCCATGCCATTAAATCCGATAGGAGAAGTTAAATAGCCCCTTCTGTGTGTAATTCCCATTCTGTTAATCCCATATTTTTGTCTGCTCTTTTCTTTTTTTCTCAATGGGGCATTTAATCGGTGGTTTCATTCCGTTGGGCAACTTTCCCTCAGGACAAAAATTCCAAAAGAGCCTAATGAAATACCACACATATTTTTTTAAAGCCTTTAATAACATCATTTGTCTTTGAAAAGTCAACCTAATTAAACTCAAAAGAACTAATCGAAAGCGCACCAAATAAAGCCATCCTTTTCGCCAAAGAACTAACAATATGGCAGGGGCCACATTTCAAGCAAGGCTCCCACACCATGTAATGAGCAGCCTCAACCTCTGGCTCCATCTCAAAACATGCTTCCCCAATTCCCTCCAGGAGACAGAGGCTGTACCCTCTGACCCTCCACTTTCCCCTGAGTCGACTGCCTCCTGCCTCTTCAGGGAACATGCTCCCCTTCTCTTTCCATATCTGCAATCCTTTCCCTGCCTGCTGACACCTTTTGTCTGTGGCCCTGTTTTCACAGGCTCTCGTTTTTGAAACCTGTAATATCAGTTCTACCCTGACACTACCTCAAAATGCTAGCCCTTCCCTCTCTGCTCTGTTGGCATCATTCACTCACCTTTATTTCTTTTAAAAAATTACTTTGTTTTTCTGCTTATAAAAATCACTCTTATCTCAGAAATTCTGGCTTCTTAAAGACTTCCTTGAAACCGCCCTTTCAAAGGTCACCAATCACCACCTAACCAATTCAACAGCCTCTTCCTCCAAGGACTCTCTCCCCGTCTGTGAGCGCCCTGATGTGACTGCATCCTCGCTGACTCTCTTCTTCCCCAGTTGTGCTGTTTTGCAAACTTCTCCCTCTCCATGCCCCAAAATAAAGTTTCCAGGGCTCAGCCATCCCCCTCTCCATCCCGCTCCTCCTTGCCCCTTGCCCTCTCCATCCCCGATCTCATCACTTCCACATCTTCAACACTTCTTCCCTGGCTTTGACTTCCATCTCTCTCCTGAGTTTTAGGTGACTTTTCCAAACATTTTCAGGCCCTCTACAAACACAACGGTATTTGAAGTCCCAGTCGCTTGACTATGTGCTGGGGACACACGAGTGAAAAGACAAGGCCCTGCTCCCACGGATGTTACTCTCAAGTGGGGAGACAAACGTGCAGACACAATGACACAGTGCACCACAAGCAGTGGAACGGAGGAGTGTACGCTTCCATGGGAAGGTGGAGAAGAGAAGGGCTTCCTGAGGCTGCCCAGGGGAATCCAGGAGAGGTTGCGGGAGACTCCAGCACCCAAGGATGACACTCACAGGGGAAATAGGAGTTGGTCACGTGTCAGAGGTTGTGGTTCAGAAGGGAAAAAGTATGGCTTGGGACATGCCGTGGAGAGAAAGAGGAACGAGACAAGCTAGATTCCAATTGAATTTAGATTCCAAATGACTTGGGAAGGCACAACGTAAAAACCTTAGGTGGAGGGGTAGAGACGTCTGGAAAGCAAAGGTGATCCAGAAGACGAGATGAGACAAAGAGGCTGGCGTTCAGGAAGGGTTTCAGATGCTAAGAGCTTAGGTTATATTCTGTTAGTAATGGGGAGCTGCTAAAGAATTTTTAACTAGGGCAGGCTGACCAAGTTTGTTTTAAAGACAACACCCAGGGTGAGGCTTGATAATACCACCGCTATGAAGCTTGTACACAAGCTAGTCATACATCCATCTTATCTCTGGCTAGCTTTCAGCCTCTGGAGGAAAGCACCGATGTCATTCATCTTTGACTGCACTATAACATCCAGCCCTGCGCCTCACTTGCAGTATGCACTTGGAAAATTTTACCATCCATATGAACTTGAGACCACACAACCCAGTGTGTCAGGACTTACGCTCAGCCGTCAGTAACATCTTTGTGTCAGTAAAGTTCACACAGATTACCCTTAAACAGTTAAAAGTACTGAAAACCCAATCAGAATTTTAGAGCTTACAAGGGAACACAGAATCGTAAACTTTTTCAGAGGAGGGAGCCAAGTAGGAAGACGGGATGTGACTCCCGACATCCTGTGGCTTGTTACTGACAGCACTGCAACCAGAATTCTGGTCTCTCATCTCATTTTCTGGAATTGTTAATGACAACAAAACAAGATGTCAGTGCTGCTGTGGTTTTTGGAAATATGACGTAATTCTATTTCCTTCATCTGTTCAGGGGCTTTTTCAGAATAACATGGCACTCCTCCTGCCCCCTAATTCTATGTCAATATTTGTTTCAACTAGAAAATGACTTAAAACTGTATAAATGAGTATAAGTAATTGAAAGTTTCTTGCTTGTAAAAAACTTAAGGGGCTGGGCGGGTGGCTCACGTCTATAATCCCAGCACTTTGGGAGGCTGAGGCAGGCAGATCACCTGAGGTCAGGAGTTCATGACCAGCCTGGTCAACACGGCAAAATCCTGTGTCTACTAAAAATACAAAAATTACATGGGTGTGGTAGCACGCACCTATAGTCCCAGCTACTTCGGAAGCTGAGGCATGAGAATCACTTGAATCTAGGAGGCAGAGGTTGCAGTAAGCCGAGATGGCACCACAGTACTCCAGCCTGGGCAACAGAGCAAGACTTTGACTTAAAAAAAAAAAAAACCCTTTGTTTTAGCCAGAGACATCTGACCTTCTCCTTCTGCACATCAATTTTACTGTATTCTTTGGGAAGTAGCAAACTAGGCAAATTGTAAACTCAACTGCAAGTGCTAAATCATTAGTATATTTATTAATTCCAAATGTTTGTCTTTCTTTTCCTTATCACCTATGCCTATTTTTTTTTAAGTCTATTGAATTACTAATGACCAATTATAACCCTAAAAATGAGCACCAAATGCCATTAAGATGAAAGGATGGTTATAGATTTAATCAAACATGTCATACAATGCTTCCTTTATTTCTCTTAGACTTACTTGAATTTTAATGAAATTAGAGGTGAGTGAAGAGACTTCAGGAACAACCATGAAGTCACCACCTTTAGGCAACAATGAGCCAATCTGCAATTCCTTAATTAACTGGCTAAAGAAATCAAATCTGTCTTTGGCCATAAGATTCCCAATGTGAGCTTTGTTTGTCCCTGTGAATTTCTAGAAAGTTGAGGGCAGCCGAAAGGGCGTCAAAGGGACAGGTCTCAGTGCTGTTGAGGTCTGAGATCAGAAGAGGCCAGCATATGGGAGCACCAGGAAGCCTTAACTTCTCTGGGTCTTGGTTTGCTTATCTACAAAATGGAAAGGGGGACTGACCAGAGGACTGGAGGCTGAGGTGGGAGGACGAATTGGGCCCAGGAAGTCAAGGCTGCAGTGAGCCACAACCACATTGTTGCACTCCAGCCTGGGCAACAGAGCAAGATCCTGTCAAAGGAAAAGGAAAAAAAAAAAAAAAAAAAAGACGGAGAAGAAGAAAGGAAAAGGAAAGAAAAGCAAGCAGAGAACAGGAAGCTTCTGAAAGTTAGGTCACATTTGACCTAGATAGTGGTTATACAGGTGTATAGCTGCAAGTGCTAAATCATTAATTCATTAATTCCAAATGTTTCTCTTTCTTTCCCTTGTAACCAGCTACTCAAGAGGCTAAGGTGGGAAGATAGATTGGGCCCAGGAAGTCGAGGCTGCAGTGAGCCACGATCACATTGCTGCATTCCAGTCTGGGCAACAGAGTGAGATCCTGTCTAAAAAGAAAGAGAGAAAGAAAGAAAAGAAAAGCAAGCAAGAACAGGAAGCTTCTGAAATTTTGGTCACATTTAACCTAGGTAATTGTTATACAGGTGTTCACTCTATTTCTTAAGCCGTATACGTTTTATATACCTCTCTGTGTCATATTTTTTTTTAAAGTTACAGAAAAAAAGATGAGGAATTCAATGTGGTTAGCACAAGGTGAACAAAGCAGATGTCCAACTTGGGCCTGTCTGAGGTGGTGGGCAGGTGCAGCATGCCATCAGGGCACGCTTTCAATCAATATCCACAGGCCATTTCTGCAAAGGGACCTCCTAGACAGCCCTGGGAAAGTGCCACAGGACCTTCAACAGGAGAACAGATAGCAAAAGATAAGGGGCGTCTGTGGTATCTCAGGGACCCATGGGCTCTAGGCTGATAAGGACGACAGCTAAGCATCCTCAGCAAATCCAGAAGGAGGCCCACAGTCTCTCCCAAGACAAACATACTTGTCTAAGCTAAAAAGGAGCTAGGAGGCTTCATGACAATGAAAGGTGAACGTAGTCATCCTCAAAGTCTGGTGGTGGTAGCTGCAGAGAAATCTGGCTAGAACAACTTGGAAATCCAGTCCATAATTTTAAGAAAGGTAAATCATTCTTTAATGTTAAGTCAATGTGCACACGATTGTTTGTAATCACTTGGTGTAAGTAGCTAATAAATCCTCAATTTCTATCCTTCCAGGTATTATCAATATAACTCTCTGAGTTTGAATGACATAGGCCAGATTCAACATGCCTCCTTGTGCTCACGCTTCTAATCCAAGAGCCACAGAGCATGCTGACCTGCTAAGATGCATTTCTTCAGGAAACAGTTGTGACTACAGAACATTTCTGACACCAACAACAGTTGTTCTGTGAACTAATTCAGGCAGGAGTGTACACAGAGCCAGTAACTAAAGTGACTGTTAAACACCGTGTGAGAAAATATGTTTCTCTTTCTCCCAAGTTGGGCTTTTTGGGGATGGAGGCTTAAAGGTGACATGTCTTTATTTTAACCTTGAATATGCTCACAGTTGTCAAACGAGGTCTACGGGTTACAAGAAAACAAAATCTGAACCTCTCACTGAGCTTACTCCTATTTCCTGATTTCTTTTCCACTTAGTTGTAGCCCTTTCCATGAAGCTAAAAACTATGCAGATAAAAATTTCGCTAGATTTAGGTTACTTATCATCACAGCTATCACCAATGAAGTTCATAAAGGATTCAAACAATGATGGACGTAAAAAGGGTAGATTTCTTCTGGAAACTCAAGAAACTGAGTGAATTCTTCACAGATAATGGGATCCATCTTAAAAAATTTATTATTTGTTGCTAGCCAGATGTCTATTGAAGCAAATATCAAAATGCCATTTTTGTTTTGTTTTGTTTGTTTGAGATGGAGTCTTGCTCTGTTGCCCAGGCTGGAATGCAGTGGTGCAATCTCAGCTCACCATAACCTCTGCCTCCCGGATTCAAGCAATTCTCCTGCCTCAGTCTCTGAGTAGCTAGAACTATAGGTGCACTCCAACATGCCAAAATGCCATTTTAAAATCTGGGTAAACGTTGGGTATCTCTTATCTGAAATGCTTGGGACCAGAAATGTTTCAGATTTTTTTTTTCCAGATTTTGGAATATTTGCATTATAACTACTGAGAATCCCTAATCCCAAAACCCAAAATGCTCAAATTTGAGCGTCATGTCAGTGCTCAAAAAGTACTGAATTTTGGAGCATTTCAGATGTCTAATTTTCAGATTAGGGATGTTCAACCTGTACACGTTTATATCTTCATTAGCAGTGAATCATTACCTAAATCTTTAGTAACAAAACAAACCAAACAAAACCAAGATGTTTAACCTAAGCCTGTGACCATCAAATTTTTTCAAAGTCTCTACAGACTCTCCAACTGTAAATACAAAAGATATCTGCTATATTCAGATCAAAGTAGAGAAAAATTATACACGGACAAGAGCCTGTTCCACATGCCATTTTACGCATCTTGAAAGACTATCTCCTTCCTGAGGTGGGGATGGGAGCAGGAGGGAGTCGGGTGTGGAGGGACCTTCCAGTGCCTTTCTTTTTTATCTGACTGAGCCCTCTCTCCCTATGTGCACAAGGTACCTCCTGGACACCTCCATCACACTACGGCCTGTTTACTACTGGAAGACAGTAAGCCTGCAGTAGCAAACCTCAGGACAAGCTTTGCTTCAAGCGGCTGCCAAGACAGCAGGGCCTGGCTCTTTAAAGTTGAGGACACAGGAACTTTCATCTGTTCATTTAAACACTCCTGGCCTAGAACCAAATTTTGAAAAGTATATGTTTACATTTCATTATTCATTTATTGATACTCACTGTGTCATTTCCCTCCAAGCTTTACGGTTCTCAAGAGTAGACTCTAGCTCCCCATAAAAACTGATGGAATAATTCATACAATAAGCATTTAATGGCAATAAAAAATCAGCAACCTGTTTAATACTAAAGAATGGCATTCTTTTCTTAAAATTACAGACACAGTAAGAATAGAAGATGAAACAAAATAGATTACTCACTGTGAATAATTAGCTACCTTTCTATACTTTTAAGTAGAGAATGCTGAGCTTGAATGAACTTAGACTGATAATTTATATAACATCAAATCTTAATAAGGTCACATATTCAGAGACTAATTTATTTTAATCTTCACTGATAATGAGGTAATAAATACCTTGCACTCACGCTGTATTTATCTCAGGCTGCTAAGATGATATAGGGGAAGAGGTAGGTGAAGTTCTGTATATGTGGTTAAAAGTAAATAAACAGAGAACAAAAGAATGCACATAATCTTTCTCATTTCATCTTTTCCTACCACTGTTCCTAAGTCTATAATTTATCTAAAATCTCTTACGAAGTTTTTAAATCCAGACTTTAAACGTTGCGCTCCAGAAATTTTCCAAAGTTATTAATTTTATTAATAGTAAATTCCTTTGATGAACCATTTTAGAGCATTAAAACAATTATGAAAGCATTTATCTTTTCAAAATAAAATTCAAGTTCAGGCAAAACCAGTGGGGCTAGATGATATTTCATATAGATGTACTGCATACTCAAAAAGAAAAGCAAAAATGTCTATAAACAGATGTTCAATTTTTCAAGGGGAGAAAGGTCCAGTCCTGATCTGGAACTTGAAAATACATGAACTAGGGAGTCAAACACAGTTTCTTGGAGAGTGATCAAAACAGTCGAGCCTGAATATTCAAACTTGCACATACCTTCATGAAAGCGTTTTCTACAAGCCAGACCATGTAGTGCTCTGCTGCTTAGAAGCTGGGCAGAGAAATGTTAACCAGGCACTGCCTCGGGGATTTGTCCTGGGAACAGCGCCATTTAACTTTCTTATTAATTACTTGGTGGAGGAAGGTGAGCTATAAGTAGAGAAGTTCCTGGTCACAGTTTACTAAAGATAAATCACCAGGAACTAAAGGGATCTGGAAGAAACTTTGGTTGGATATAGGTACATTCAGGGATCAATATTATGACAGCAACAAAGCTCACGGCACAACTCCAAGGCTATTTACAAAGGAGCCAAATGAATGGCATTCTTCTCATTTAAGACTGAAGTCACTAGAGATAGACGTTACTCAGCCTAAATAAAAAGGGAACCTAACAATGCCCCCATTTCTGGATAGTCCAATAGCAAGGCTGTGACATACAAGATACTGTAAGACACATGAGATAATCTGAGCACTACGAAACATTAAAGGAACAAAAAATAGAGCCATGATCTGAAATGTTTGCACAGTTCTGTTCTGAACACCAAATCTATGGTGAACCTATGGATAGTTTTTCCTTCTCTCTCCAAGCAGAAATTATCTGCCCTATTTAATTCCCATAACGCAATTTTTGGTTTGCCTCCTCAGTATTTTTCACATTGTGATTTGTACAAGAGATGCAGGCATAAATTCTTTGAGAGCTAGAACCCTGCCTTTGTACTCTGCACTTCTGCCAGAATAACAAATTCCCAATAAATAAATCGTTGTTAAAGGCAGTATAGTGTAGCAGTTAAGAATATGAGCTTCAAGGATTCAGACTGTCCAACTTTAAATCCTGGTTCTACTGCTAATTAACTTGGAGATCGTGGACAAGTTTCTTATCATTGTGCTTCTATTTTTCTAAAGTAAGCTGTAGGATTATTGGGAAAATTAAATGACGTTAATACTTTACTGGTCTTAGAACAGTACCTGGCATTATAGTTAAGTGTTTAATAAATGTTATTAGCATTCACAGTGGTCGTATATTAAAGAATAAATCACTTCATAAGTGACCGATATACAAGATAAAATTATCATAAAAATTAGAGGGGTTTTAATGCTAGATTTTCCTTAAATCAATCACAGAATTTCTCCCAAATTTAAGTCTTTCGCAATTAGATAAAATATCGGAGGTCCAGTTCAATTAAATTTCAGATAAATAACAAATACTTCTTTGGTATACTATTGTCCCAAACACTGTATGGTAGGAGAAATCGGGTAGGAGCAGCATCTGGTAGAATTAAGAAGTTTGATTTGTTGTTCTAAGAAAAAAATCTCTGAATTTTACAAGTTACTCCTTCTTCTTTGAAGAACTACTTTCCTTCTTTATGACCTTTAGGACGCCCTCCTTGCCACATATTTACTTTTTAACATCAACAATAGATTGGGCTGGGTGCAGTGGCTCATGACTGTAATCCCAGCACGTTGAGAGGCTGAGGTGGGTGGATCACATAAGGTCAGGGGTTCGAGACTAGCCTGGCCAGTGCGGTAAAACACTGTTTCTACTAGAAATATAAAAATTAGCCAGGCATGGTGGTGCACTCCTATAATCCCAGGAACTCAGAAGGCTAAGCCGGAGAACTGCTTGAACCTGGGAAGTAGAGGTTGCAGTGAGCTGAGATCATACCACTGCACTCCAGCCTGGTGACAGAGTGAGACTCCATCTCAAAAACAAAAACAAACCACAATAAATTGAAGTAAAAATGCTAATTTTAAACTAGATACAGGAATACACTCTTCCTATATTTTCTACTTGACTAAGTATACCTTGCCCATCTGCTGGCAGAACCTAAGCTCAGAGGAGCCCAGTTGGATGCTACCCCAGTTCTGATCAATCAAACCATTTAGCACTTCTTCGAAGGCTATATATAGGTCCTCTTTACACCCAGCTTGAACTAAACAGAACAAACAAATGTGTTCAAAAAAACAAATTGCTTTTGAATTCTTACAATGGTTTTAAAAAGGCAGTGGCAAAATTGCCCATGTCAACAGGGGGTTATTTGGATCAAATTAATACTGGAGGTGTAAACATGCTAAAGTGTTTCCAAGAAGGTATGGGTCCCTGGAAGACAGATTTGCGTATCTGCAAGTAGGTAAGTTTCTGCAGAGACCAGAACACCTTAGGCATGGGTATTAGTCCATTTACACGCTGCTGAAAAATATACACCTGAGACTGCATAATTTATAGAAAAAAAGATTTTTAATGGACTCACCATTCCACATGGCCAGGGACCCCATACAACCATGGTGAGGGCAAAAAGCACATCTTACATGGCAGCAGACGAGAGAATGAGAGCCAAGCAAAAGGGTTTTCCCCTTATAAAACCATCGGATTTCATGAGATGGACGCACTACCATGAGAACAGTTTGGGGGAAACCACCCCCATGATTCCATTATCTCCCACCGGGTCCCTCCCACAAACACATGAGAATTATGGGAGCCACAATTCAAGGTGAGATTTGGGTGGGGACACAGCCCAACCATACCAGCATGTATTTGATTGTATTTATGATATCTTATAAAGAGACAGCATACTATACATTCAATAAAAGTAGATCTGTATTTTTTGTTGTTGTTGTTTTGTTTGTTTGTTGTTGTTGTTGTTGTTGTTGTTGTTTAAAAGACAGTGTTTCACCATGTTGGTCAGGCTGGTCTTGAACTCCTGACCTCAGGTGATCCAGCCGCCTCAGCCTCCCCAAGTGCTGAGATTACAGGCGTGAGCCACCACGTCCAGCCAGCAGATCTGGTTTTATAGATAGATAACAAATTTATACTCTCAGCAGCCAGTAATCCAAGAAAACAAGCTCACAGAGAATGCCATCTTACCCCTCAATACAGATTTGAGGTTGAGCTTGGCTTGGCGGTGCAGGTCCTCAACGCAGGGGGGTCTTGTGGTGGGAAGAAACACATTCTCCTGCTGGTGCCATGGGGCAGTGTAGTGGACTGTCCATCGGCTCTCCTCATCTAGATTGGAAACCGCTATAGGAAACAAGATAATACATTCAGGTGTCAACTTAAGCTTCATTGGCTACAAATTTATTACATCATGATGTGTTTCCATGCCTAACACATCCACGGGTAAGGGCCAGCAAGGGAGAAATGGAGCAAATTCTAAATTAGATTTAATATTAGATTCCAGGGGTCTTGCTCCCAGTGTTTTATTTATAAAGCAAAAGCTCAAAATGTCCACCCTCCAAACAATGTTTTCACAGAATCACTAGCTCAGTTAACTGCTTCCCAGCATTTCAGATTCTCCCTTTACTCCACTGTTTGAAAACGATTGATAAAATTGATAGAGACCTCCAATTCCTACTTAACCCTCCTCCCACACACATAACAAATATCAGTTACTCAACTGTATAATGCCATTGCAACAGTAAATGTTAGACTGTCCTGACAGAAATGAATTTCCTACCAGGAGGTTTTTAACAAATGTTCCCCCTTCTACAGCACTAAAGAGCATCACTGTTACAAACTCAATTACATTTTTAAAAAACTAAGCATAGACATTCCATTTACATGTAAATGACATATTTAATAGATGTGGGGATCCATCTGTGTTACAAAATTTTCTCTGAATTTCTTGCTTTCATGAAACCCTTTTATATTAACTTTTTAAAAATTACAATACAATGGACTCTTCCCAACACAATCCAATTCAACTAAATTTTCCCAGCACAGAGGAACCAAAACATTAGAGGAGAAAATAATACGTAATCCTGAGACTTAGATAAATCTCTACAATAATATACCTTTAACTCCCCTGAGGCTTGGGACCCCTCTAGTTCATTTTTCCTGACAATACAAACTAAGCTGGGGCATCGGTGGAGCCCAAAAATGAGGCTGACAGCACCAACACAAATTCATCAACAATTTTTTAATACTTTCTATTTATCTGCCATGTAACCCAGGGATAGGAGAGACTGGAGAGGTGATGGAGAAAGTCTTTGTGTTGAGGGATCTGCTTGAGGTAGCAAGTCTAACCCACCCCTGTAAAGCCAGCAGATAACTGAACTGTGAGTCAGGAGCAAGTCTTCCTGATTCTGATCTACGCTATAGAGTTCACACTGGGTGTATCCATGTCCCCAACATAACACGTACCCGGAAAGTAGACCATAAAATGAATTTTCATAGTCATGTGAGAAAGCAGGCATAAACTATTAAATCCATCTGAGCGTATCTAAAGTTAACTAAACAGACTCTATAGCAGGTATTAGGGCTGCTCTAAAGAACAAATGAACCAATATATATAAAGTACTTAGCTCAAGAAATGACTCAGGTAAAACATGGTTCTGGCAGGAACAGTAAAAATTATTCTAACGAGGCCCCAAACATCAAACCATCATTGTCTCTTGTAAACCTAGGCCACAGGTTAGCTCTCATCTCACATACCGTCTTTTCTATAGCTACTAAATTTTACAATTTTATGAATATGAACAGGATAACTTATTTTCAAAAGGATCCCATCTTCTCCGTAAGTTGCTAAATGAGAAAATAAACATTAATAACTAGATGCCAAATTAAAAACAGAAGTGTCCACTGTGCTTTCTGTTTAGTGCTTGACAGAAGCGGTATGTAAATCACACCTGGTGTTTCACATGAACTCTTGTTGAGCAAATATTTTGCATAGTGCATATAACTATCAGTCTTAATAAGCAAAATCCACAAAGAACTGACTCAACCCTCATTTGTGTTTCAGAAGAATCTCGCACTGGGCCAGACTCACCATATGTCCCCCAAAGTGTAGCCAAAGTTCACCACGATGTTTTGTGCTGATGTCCATTTATTTTAAAGATTGAATTACCACACTTCAGAGTTAGAAACTATTGAAAATGTAAACTTTTCCTATTTGCCAATTACAAATCAAATCCAAGTAATGGCATTCGTATCTGCACCATCAATCGGCACAGCTACCAACTGGCTCCTGTGAAATCCCCACTGGCGTTCAGCCCCACTGCATAGCTACCAACTGGCTCCTGTGAAAGAGTCTCTTTCCCTGGAGTTCCTTACCCTCCCCAGGGCCACTTTTAATCCATCCATCCAAAGGCAGCCTTCCGCAAGAGCTGCGGAAAACCAGAGCTGCTCTTTGTAGCTTTCTCCAAAGCTCCTCTTCCCAATGCCCCTACCCATGCACATTTATCCAGTTTAAGTCATTGGTCCTAAAACTAAACTAAAATAAACCACCAACTATGTAAAAACAAAGCCAAAGTAGTCATAAAAATTATTATTTTCAAGAGAACGAAGAAGTACCTAGATAAGAAATGTAAATCAACGGTAAGTACACAACAAAGCCACACCACAAAAGCTCTGTACCTAACAACAATCACCAATCAGTCTAGACAGTTTGTGTTCAAGCTCTTAAATCCATAACAAAGAGTGCCAGGGAGTTTCAGAGGATTATCTCCACCAGAAATATGTGATACATTACACAGAGGCTCCCTTACCTCAGCTGCATATTTAGTCAAAGAATAAAAAAATCATACACTAGATATCAAGGGAAACATAAATTAAGTACAAGAATTCTTTCCCTTGTTCAAAGGATGTCTTTTGAAAAGCACAAAAGAAATGAATTCACTTAAAACCCCAATCATAAATAAATAAGACATACTAGGATCGCATAATACTGTCCTAGAGTCACAAAAGTCTGAGGTATTTAAACAACCTGGTATAGTGTAGAGTTTAACTCATGCCTATTATGCTGTTTCACACTCTAATTTCATCACACAAAAGAACAAAGTAGGACCTGAAACACACACGGACACATATATACACAGACACACAGGAACAAATACACATACAGGAACCTATGCACACAATAGGTAGTACAGGGAAAAAGAACTACTTACTTTTCTTCTTAAAAAGTTTAATGAAAGACTTAATCTTTGCATTAATGAAGACCACCATTTCCAGGGCGCCTACATAGAGCTTAGAAATGTAAATCACATTAAAAGCTCAGTCCGGTAGGCAGGTGGCAAGCTTCGTCCTTCTGCTCCAGATTCTAACTTTTCTTCCCTGTCTCATATCCTTAGACATCTGCCCAGGCCGATGTAACTTTGAGCTTGAGCTTATTGTCAGGCAGTTACAAACCATTAACAGTCCTTGAACCTGAAAAACTCCTACTGAAACCTAATCTTTAAGGCTGAGAGCAGCCAGTGACGTCGTGCATAGAAAGAGAAAGCCAATCACGGTTCTTATTTGCATGACAGCCACATCAGGCTTTCTGCCTCAGTGCCCATTCATTCAGTTTTCTCCCCAACAGATCTGAAGGTCCCCCTCTCTGAGTCCACAAAAATAGTGCAGATTTTCCTCTGTGGAAGTCAAGATGAAACAAATGCATTCCCCATTTCATTAGGCCACTATGAATATCCAGATCTCTTACAGGAACTGCCAAGTCTGAGAGCAATTCTAGTTAATTTAGGGTGTATGGGATTTGAACTGATTTACGGGGGAAAAAGCCAAATTATTGTTTCCCAACCACGCCCCAGGCTCTGCCTCCCATACCAAAGGAACTTGTACAAGCAGTAAAACTTCAGAATGGAATCTCTCCAAGGAGCTGCAAATGATGACTTGGTTGCATTTTTGTGCAAATTAGGATGCCCTGTCTTCTCACCCTTCTTTGCTAGTGATTGAGAATCAGTATTATATGTTCTAAAGCGTGATCTTATTTGCATCTAGCTGCCACAACAATCAAGAAAAAAAAATTAAAAACCACCAATAAAATACAACTTCCCCACTGCAAATGAGAAATTAGATAAAGTACCCTAATCACTCTAATGTTTACTTTAAATGCAGTTGTCACCTAAGCTCATGGTTTTCAGAATTTCCGTAATCGCCCTTCCCTCACAGAAGTCTCAAACAAACATTATCTGAGTTACTCTTTAACTTAAATATACCATCCGGAGTTCTGCTTTTTTGCCCATTTGCAATTAACCACAGAGAATTAGGGAAGCACAAGCAGAAACGGAGAAATCAGAAATAGGGCAAAAGAAGGCACTGGGAAAACATATTCCAGGGATAAAGGGATAGGAAAAAAGGGAGAACATAGATTAGGAAATACTACGAAAAGGGAAAAAGGAAAAGAACCTTCCTCACATCAGCCCAGTTCCACGTCATGGTCAAACACTTTCGAAACGATTTAGACAACCTCTTATTTCATAGCTTTGGGCCAGACTTATAACTCAATGGAAAAATGTAATAATCCACTAATTCAAAACATTTAGTTTATAACAAAGGCTCTTAGTCAAAGAATAAAATTTATATAAGGGGCTCTGTCTAGGGAAAGCTTTGAAGTGATTCCTTCTCAAGTCTTTTTATGCCCTTTATTTTTCAACAACAACAAAACAAAAAACAAATAGAAACGTTACTACTTATCACACATATTATCACAGATTTCCAACTTGTGTTCTTCCATTCTATATAGATTTATTTTGAAGTAATTAAATTGCCAGATGGCAAATGAGAAACAACTGAGCCTGTAAGTCAGATTATGTGGCTGCCTTAAATTAGCGGGCAAAGTTCCCCTTTGGAAAACAAATTAATCTGCAAGAGTGACCTCCCTTTGCTCATTGCATCAGACACAAGGAGAGTTGTGGGCAAAAACACTCATATGCACAATCCACAAGTGTTTGAGGTTAAGTGTTACCATGCAAATCTCCAGTTGAAAACAGAAATTGTTCTTCCGAGAAACCCTGATTATATTCAATCCTCCATAACCTGTAGCTTTCCATGTGCTCAACAATGGCATGTTAATACAGATTCACTAATCAAAAACATGAGTACTGAGCACTGATGCTAACTGCCACTCTTTCATTTAGTTGCAATACATCATTGGACAAAATAGGTGAGATCCCTGCCCTCATGGAGCTTAAGATATTTGACACTAAACTACAATTTTATGGTATATTAGAAGGAGACGAGTGCAATAGACAAAATAAAAAAATTGAGCAACATAAAAGAGGGTTTGAGGGTGGCCAGGCTGCAGGATTGTAGGAGTCAGGGTGGTCCTCCTGAAAAGGTGAGATTTGAGCAAAACCTTGAAGAAGGCAATGGCAATAAAATAAAACGTGGTAAAATGAATCTCACTGGCTCTCATTTTAAAGAGGGAGAGAGATTCTTCAGGCTGTGAGGCATATTTCCATCCACCAGGACTAAAGAAGTGCTCTTTCCTCTCAGAAAATGAACTGTAGCAAGAATCTGGCATGGAGTCATTTCCTTTCTCTCTCAATATTAAGCGTGATATCAAGTGGCTGCAGTTGTTCCTCTGTATCCATTCCAGGATGCCCCTTGGATACAAAAATCCTTGGATGTTCCAGTCCCTAACATAAAATAGTGTAGTATTTGCCTGCAACCTATGCACAACTTCCTGTACACTTTAAATCATCTCTAGATTACTTATAGTACCTAAGACAATGTAAATGCTATGTAAATAGTTGTTATACTGTATTGGTTTAAAAATATGTATATTTTATTGCTGCATTGTTACTTTTATTATGTTTTTTCCCCCAAATATTTTTGCTTTTTGGTTGCTTGAATCCACGGATGTGGAACCCACGGATATGGAGAGCCAACTGTACTTGGTTATATGCAAGGAAGTGGTAACCCTAGTGGGAGAATGCAGGCTTCCATCCCAGCATCCTAGGACGCCTCAGCCACTGTGCATTATTCCACACTGCCTCATAATACCATAAAATCCAGATCTTCGGGAAATAAACCAAATAAACTATCATATTTATTGCATTCTATATTAAGTTGTATTTTGGAAGCACTTATTAATTATAACATTTTCCCCAATCATACTGCCATCTCTTAGTTTGTATCTTTCATATAAGCATGAGCACAGGGAAATGTTTTCATCATATAATTTGCATGCCTTAATGCTGTGGTTGATGGAAGAGCCATATTCTTCCGGAAGTGTATTTTTTAATTGTTCAATTTATATGTGCAACAGAAAAGATATAAATCCATGGTACTTCGGATTCCAACTTCAGCCATATATGACAGTGGCCAAAGGAAAAAAAAAATTTTTTTTTGTAAAGATAGGATACTATGTTGCCCAGGCTGTTCTCAACTCCTGGCCTCAAGCAATCCTCCCACCTTAGCCTCCCAACATGTTTGGATTTAAGGCAAGGGCCATTGCACAGGGCTAAAAAAGAAAAAGAAACTTTCTAATGAACTAGACATGAAAAACTTGACACTAACGCATAATAGTGAAAAGCAGTCCCTCTCTGGAACCATCCTACCCAGGTTACCAGCAACTTGCTAGAGGAGTGACCCCTCCATACCTTGGTTAGCTCATCTGTAAAATGGGGTAACAACAGTGTTTATATCACCAGGTCATGATGAGAACTAAGTTATTACTGATAAAGTCCTTAGAACAGTACCTGCCATGTAAGCACATATAAGTGTATGTTAATCAATGAATAAAATCTCAAGAGACAGCTGCACAGCCTTGCGCTTGATAAAGGGCCATGCTTTCATGCAAGGGAATCAGTGCCACACACCCCACAGTTGTTTTCCTCCTTGTCTCTGACTTACGCTGCCAACTCCTCGAATAATTGCTCTGCACCCCCTGCTTCCAGTATTTATCCACATATTATCTTTTCCATTGCCTAAGATTTTATTTCAATTTTTAAAAAATTCTCAGTGGTCATGAGTGAATTTCTGACTCCTACTAATGGTCTTTTTTCTTTCTTCTCATCTTCCTAATGATCTTCTTAATCATATACTTCCCACCACTCAGCTCTTGAACTCCTCTTCCTTGATGCTGCAACTCACTAGTTCCTCTCCTACTAACCCCTCTCCGAATTCCAACCAACTCTAACCAAGCTTCAAAGACCTAGTCTTTAAGCTTCTGTCCTATGCTATTTACTTATTTCCCCTTAAACCTTGAATGATTTTGTTAGTATAGGGCAGAAGTCAGCAAATTATGATCCTTTGGCCAAATTCAACCATTAAATCATTTTTTTAGGTAAAAGAATAATAATATTTTATAACATGAAAAATACATGAAATTCAAATTTCAATGTCCAATAATAAAGTTGTCATGGAACAACACCACACCCATTTATTTAAATATTGTCTAAGGCTGCTCTTGGGTTGTAACAGCAGAGCTAAGCAGCTACGAGTAAGACTGTACGGCCCTCAAAACTAAAAATATTTACTATCTGGATCTTTAGAGAAAAAGACGGCTCACCCATGGGCTTAAGCTACTGCCTTTAAACAACGTGCTCAACCTCCATTTCTTTTTTTGTTGTTGTTGTTGTTTTTTGTTTTGTTTTTTTTTTGAGACGGAGTTTCGCTCTTGTTGCCCAGGCTGGAGTGCAATGGCGTGATCTCGGCTCACCGCAACCTCCGCCTCCTGGGCTCAGGCAATTCTCCTGCCTCAGCCTCCTAAGTAGCTGGGATTACAGGCACGCGCCACCACGCCCAGCTAGTTTTTTGTATTTTTTAGTAGAGACGGGGTTTCACCATGTTGACCAGAATGGTCTCGATCTCTCGACCTCGTGATCCACCCGCCTCGGCCTCCCAAAGTGCTGGGATTACAGGCTTGAGCCACCGCGCCCGGCCTCAACCTCCATTTCTATTATCTGTCATTTGTCTGCCCTCAGTTCCATTTGCTAACCTCTAGTCATATTTCACATTATCTCAAGTTCAACACAACTGAGACAATCTGCTTTTTCCCCCAAACTGTTTCTCAAGAATTATTTTTACTTCTATTAAGACTATTCTGCTTCCCCTCCCCGCCACCGCCCACCCCCACCATGAACTAGACAGGTAAATTTAATCCCCAGTTATTTAAAAACAAACAAACAAACAAACAAACTGAGGCTGGTCACAATGGCTCACACCTGTAATCAATCCCAGAGCTTTGGGAGGCTAAGGCGGGAGGAACGCTTGAGGCCAGGTGTTTAAGACCAGCCTAGGCAATACAGAGAGACCCTATCCCTAAAATCATTAAAAAGTTAACCAGATGTGGTGGTTCATGCCTGTAGTACTAGCTACTCAGGAAGCTGAGGCAGGAAGATTGCTTAAGCCCAGAAGTTTGAGGTTGCAGTGAGCTATGATCGCACCACTGCACTCCAGCCTGGGTGACAGAATGAGACCTTCTCTCTTAAAAGAAACACACACAGAGAGAGAGAACGTATTCGCTGCCTTGTGTTAGGTGTCCAGGTTACAAGTGAATCAAACATGGTCACAGTCCACAGGAAAAGACACACCCACACAGATAAAAACGATGACATAAAGATTAAGTCTAGGAGAGACAGATGACTGTGAAGTTCCTAGGAAAAATGATCACACACACCCACCTCATTTAAGGGACCACCTGCTGTTAGAGTACAGAGAAGAGACTCTTGCGTAAAGCACAGTCCTGGGACGTGGGGAGATATGCGGGCACTCTGGAGAAAGGTCACGGGACTGCCCTCTGCGGAAAGGTGGTGAGGAAGATGGAGAGAGGCAGGGCAGGCCTTGCAGGGTCTTGCTTGCCACCGTGGGTGAGTGGCAGGCGGTGGGCAAGGGGGTCCCAGAAAGAGGGTCGAAGGGAAAGCTGTAGGGCCAGTGTTGCATTTTAACTAAAACCCTGATGCCAAACGAAAATCGGTTTGAATAGGCTTGACCAGAATGGTGCCACAATGCACACAAAAGATGACGGGGTCAGAATTCACTCTCAGCTCAGAACAACTATCTTTCTCTAGAACAACTTGGTTTTATTAGCCTGAGTTTCATTGTCCGTAACATGTTTCAGGAACCCAATAAACCTAAAGTATAAAGTTCAAAAAATGAAAACCTGGCCGTTTAAATAAATGACTCTGTTACCACCCATGCTTTTATCTTTAGTACAACCTCATTATTTTTATGAAGGCCAAAGATTATATGTTTAAACCTAAAAGCTTCTTAAGGGCAGAGCTGTCTACAGCTTCTAGAACTCATAGACATAGCCTTGCCCATCCCCACCCCCATCCCTATTTACACAAATCCACAGGCCCTCCTCAGTGTATCAAATGCAGGTAGGGCACCAAAAGTCTTTATTTGAAATCCAAAACCTTTTTCACAAATACTGTTAAACAATATTGATTAAAAAGGATTATTTTCAGATTAAATTTCAATCTTTGAGTAATTTAAAATGAAATATACAATCAATAAAGAACATTATGTTCTTCCAAGCTGAAGAGGAGAAAGGAGAAAGAGACATCAGGCATAACAGAGTTCTGCTCACGGCTGCATATTAAATGATCATTTGAAGTGCTTTTCAAAGGAATTTAGCTCCTCAAACAGAAAATTTTTCAGGGCAACCGTATTTATAAATGGTACTTTTACTGACTCTTAATTCATTTTAGGGTATTTTTAAAAATCAAGTTTAACAACTAACATAGAAGACTGTATATGACTAAGGTAATTTAGATGTACTCATCTTTATGCATCGTTAAAATACTTCAAATACAGTTTTTAAATCCATAGACACACCCATTCATTCTTATGCTTTTCAGACTCATTGAAACACTGGAAAACATCACAGCACAAAGTACAACACAAGCCTTCTGGGTCAACAGAATAAAATATACAAACATAGTAGTAAAGGATTATAGACATTTCTACAAATTAACATCATCAACTACTTAATAAACATTCATAATGTTTTACCAATAGGTAAAGTTTAGGCCTATCCTGTTTATTAAGGAACAAAATCTCCCTATAATGTTAATTCTTTTTTTTTTTTTTTTTTTTTTTGAGATGGAGTCTTGCACTTTTGCCAGGCACCAGGCTGGAGAGCAGTGGCGCGATCTCGGCTCACTGCAACCTCCGTCTCCCGGGTTCAAGCAATTATCCTGCCTCAGTCTCCCGAGTAGCTGAGACTACAGGTGCGTGCCACCACACCCATCTAATTTTTGTATTTTTTAGTAGAGACAGGGTTTCACCATGTTGGCCAGGATGGTTTCCATCTCTTGACCTCGTGATCTGCCCACCTCAGCTTCCCAAAGTGCTGGGATTATAGGCGTGAGCCACCATGCCCGGCCAATGTTAACTCTTAAAGGTAAGAATTATGTTTCATGTTTTTATGAATACTTTCACATTGGGAGCAATTATGTACAGTCTGTAATTCTTGTCTATCCAAATAACATTTATGAATTATTATTCAAACAATTATTATTGAATTATCGAAGCTGCAAAGCAAATCAATAACATAGGCAGGTAAATTAATACAGTCAATAAATGTGTAAATAAAGCAGTAAAATTTAAAAACAGGGCTGCCAGACAAAATATATGATGTCCAGCCAGGCACAGTGGCTCAAGCCTGTAAATCCCAGCACTTTGGGAGGCTAAGGCAGGTGGATCATGAGGTCAGGAGTTCGAGACCAGCCTGGCCAAAATGGTGAAACTCTGTCTCTACTAAAAATACAAAAATTATCTGGGTGTAGTGGCACGCTCCTGTAGTCCCAGCTGCTCAGGAGGCTGAGGCAAAAGAATCACTTGAATCCAGGAGCCAGAGGTTGCAGTGAGCCAAGATTAACCCACTGCACTCCAGCCTGGGTGACAAAGCCAGTCTCCATCTCTTTTTTTAATTTTGATTTTTTTGAGATGGAGTCTCACTCTGTCACCAGGCTGGAGTGCAGTGGCACGATTTCAGCTCACTGCAACCTCTACCTCCCTGGTTCAAGCAATCCCCCTGCACCAGCCTCCCCAGTAGCTGGGATTACAGGCGCACGTCACCACACCTGGCTATTTTTCTTTGCAATTTTAGTAGAGACAGGGTTTCACCATGTTGGTCAGGCTGGTGTTAAACTCCTGATCTCGTGATCCACCCGCCTCAGCCCCACAAAGTGCTGGGATTACAGGCGTGAGCCACTGCACCCAGCCAAGACTCCATCTCTCAAAAAAAAAAAAAAATGCAAATAAAGTTGAATTTCAGATCGATTAAAAATATATAACTCATTGTTTATCTGACATTTAAATTTAACTGGGCATCTTGTATTTGCTTATTCTGGAAATCTTAAAGTACAACTTAAAAAAATTATCTAAGGTCATGGAATAGTAAGAATTTGATGGGAGTAGAAACATCAGTGGTTAGTAATAAAGATTTATTCATCAAGAGTTGACATTATTAAATGAATTTTAAAAAATCTACAGCAGCAGTCATCTGTTAATATAATTATAATTTTTAATAATAAAAATAGCTTTAAGTATTTGATATGGCAGATTTAAAAAACTACTTAAGATTAATCAAGACAAATTGGGTGGACTTATAAGTTCCTGCTGCAGGGCATTTATTTTGACTAGAAACAAACCAAAAGACGAATTGGTCAGTTGCGCCTTAAGAATCAATCTCTTGGGCCGGGCGCGGTGGCTCAAGCCTGGAATCCCAGCACTTTTGGAGGCCGAGAGGGGTGGATCACGAGGTCAAGAGATCGAGACCATCCCAGTCAACATAGTGAAACCCCGTCTCTACTACAAATACAAAAAATTAGCTGGGCATGGTGGCGCGTGCCTGTAATCCCAGCTACTCAGGAGGCTGAGGCAGGAGAATTGCCTGAACCCAGGAGGCGGAGGTTGCGGTGAGCCGAGATCGCGCCATTGCACTCCAGCCTGGGTAACGAGAGTGAAACTCCGTCTCAAAAAAAAAAAAAAAAAAAAAAGAATCAATCTCTTGTTTTTTTGCATCAGGCATTTTTCTTACAGATTACTACAGTTCATTTCAAAGTAGTCTAAATCTTAGGTATTTAAACTTTCTACCTTTCTTTGTCAGTTTTAACTTCTTACTGAAGAGCTGCCACATAAGAGGAATATCACAGCAAGCACACAGTGGAAGGACAAGTCAGGCATCTCCCTAATCCACCAAATATGAATGGTGGGCAACTGGTATTGTATGTCCACTGATGTGATGAAATACCAAGTATAAATATCACCAAGGTAAATCAAAGTTTTTTTTTGACAAGTTAAATTCTCCAGGTTACAGGAAATAAAAGAGGTAGAAGCAAAAGCAATCAGTCTTAAAATGGGACATTAGGCTGGTCTGGCCTGTCCAATAACTTATCAGTTATTAACACTACTACAATAATTAACACTACTACAACTACTACTACCACCACCACTAATAATAATAATGAGAATATGCCTAATTACAAGGGATTTAAAGAGCATCACAACATGATCCTGGATGGGATGCTAATTTTGGATAAGGTAGCTATAAAGCCTTTCACAGATAAGTGGAAAAAAAAATGGAACAGGCACTGGGTGTGATCTTACCCTATGCTCTCAATTTTTACAGCTGCATAATGAGGTACACAGACGTACATACATACACACATTTAAACGGTCATGCAGAGACACTGTCCATAGAATGAAAACATGAATCTGATAACAGATACTCATGAAGAGTTAACTGTTCCATGAATGCTAGTTCACAAAAGCACGCTAAAAATCACCAACATTCTAGAATTTCATTGGTACAATGATCTTTTCTTTCTTCTGTTTCTGAATTAATCTTTAATGATGACTCCTATGACATACTGAAAAAAGACAAATGGAAATCTCTCCATCAATTGGGGTGGGGGAAGTGGTTGAAGACAAAAGGGGAACCTTAGGAGATGATAATGTATCAATTCTTTAGAAGAAACTTGATCTGGCATCCATTTTGCCAGTTAATTTTGATGCTAGAAAACACCCTTTACTCTGCATGTGCTGAAGCTAAAGGCTTCTGCTGCGGATCCTAGTTAATAATTTAATCCAATGTAATTGCTGCCATTGGCTTAGTCAATTTCAAAACGTTTGCTATCACTGTGACTTGTTTAGTCAAGCCACAATATTCATGTGACAAATGTTGAACAAATGAAAGACGAGGCAGACAGAAAACACGCTATGGAAAAAAAAAAAAAAAAAAAAAAAAAAAGGAACCCAATTCAAAAGTCCGAAACACAAAGGGAGGCGTGCTGACACAGCACTCAAAGTTCAGCCATGCCTGCAGGAATGGAAGGCTGCAAAGTCTCTCCAGTACATGGCTGGGATCATCCAGTGACTGTCCTGGGATGCTGGAAATGAGGTCAGGCTAACAGGGGAGAGCTTTGTGAAAGGGATGGGTGCTGATGTTGGAATCATTGGTGAGTAGGGAAACGGCACAGGCAAATCAAAAATGGGAGATTTCATAGGCCCCTAGAAAGTTAGAGCTGAAGAAAGTCATAAACAGTTAAGCCACTCTCTTTTACAAATAAGTGACCTGCAATGATCAGAGCCACCTAGCATCTGCACTGATACCTTAGTCTTGTGGTCCAGTTTTCAATTTGACATGCTACTTGCTGCCTTCAGTAAGGGCCAGTGAGGTGAAGGATCCGACTGTCCACACTCGTTCTGCCTCTATGCCTTTGCACATGCTATTAGTCTGCTGGGACGCTTGATCCTCCACTGATCCACTTGGTATACCACTATTCATTTTTCAAGTTATAATTCAAATGTTAACCTTTCTTAAGAAGCATTCCTTGACAGACTGTAACTCTTTATTTCAAAAATATGTCACTTTATTTCAAGGATAACTTCCCCCAAAGTGAACTATGTCTTTCTTGCAGAAAGAGAAATTTCATTAACTGTAACCTCTTATACTTGAACCAATTATGCTTTGTGACATGTTACACAGCCGTAATCCATCTACCCAAGTAGTACAAATTCATCTAATTCATTCTCAAATGCTATATTAGGTATACAAAGGCTCATTTCAGGAGAGAAATAATGTATATAAGTAGAGTTACACATTGAAGAACTCAACTGTAAAGTTAAATCACGTAGCCTTTCCCAATTCAGTGATTCAAAATACACTTTCTGAATGCCTACAAAGGGTCTACAACAGCTTAGAGAAGAAAATACTTTTCAATTACTTAGAAATTAAAATTTATTTCTTGTTATTTATACTTAACATAATCATACTTTTACAATAACAATAATTCAAACAACAATGAATCAAAATTTGAAAAAGAAATTGATGCAACCTTTATTCTTCATCAGGGAAGGAAATCTCATTGTGGAATGAAAAGCCAAAGTGTAATAATGATGATCCTAGAGATCTAATTTAAAAGAATTGTGATTAGCTAAGTGCTTTGTACTCTGAGCTCTCCTGTATTTTTAAAATTGGATAATATCAAGGACCTGCTTGATTGACAGTGTTATAAAACCTACAAGGAATCTATACTTGAAAGGAATTTTCTACTTAGAAAAAAATTGAGAGCAAAGGAAGACTTCCTAATAAAGACTACCAGGAGAAACTGACAAAATAAAGTAGAAGGTTGCCACCTACAGGGGACACCATGACACTCAATGACACACTGGTGCATGAAAATGATTCCCCCAGCTGTCACAGAAGACCTGGGAAGAAAGCCCTCTGGTTTAACATGCTCTCATTCATGGTCACGTCTCAAACGAATATCCTTGACTTCCTCCACCAGAGAGACATATTCTATGATTTCTGTAACCTTTTGAGCCTCAATTTGGACAACATTGACATCACACCTTCAGAAAGCTTTGTGAATATTCATAAACCACCTAGTGTCTGCAACCAAGCTCATATTAAGGAAGTACCCGAGTTACACAAAACATTTCTAAATCAATAAGGGGGCAGCTATATTTAACTGAATAACAGTTAAGAAAAACATCCACATCAATTTATAACCAAAAGGTAAAGCCTTACACAAAGGAATCCAAAAAGCGTTTTCATTTGGACAGATGAAGATTCTGAAATCACTCGATCCAAGAATACAAAACAAAACATAAAATGACTGAAGGCAAATCAGATTTATCACTGCCTAATTTCTTCCCAATTAATAATCAGTAAGTATAAAGATTTAGAGAAAACAGATAACTAGAGTTAATTATTTAGTAAGCCATGGAACAATCTCTGTGAACTTGTGTTCTGAAGATTAACTGGCTGTTCTTTTTCTCTTCTCTGTTTCCTGCTATTTCTAATATTGTTTCACATATGGTTCAGACGAATGCTATAATTAATCGGCTGGTGTGCTCAACTGCTTTTGTTAAGAGGACAGCTGGTTCATATGCAAAATGGTAATGAGACAAATTGGACTATTTTGGTTTGCTGATGATAAACCAATAACAAGAGCTACAGTTAAGTCTCCAGCTGTACTTGGTTTCCTAGTCATGGTAAAGGTTAATCTAAATGAAGATAATATTTTATTTGATTTGTGTTGATGTTTTCAAAACATTTTCTTCATTGTCCTAAACTACAGAATGCACAGCAGCAAAATTCTCCAAACAGCAAAATCACAGCTTCTTATGATGCCTGAGTGCCACAAGGGTTTTGTAATTATGGTGGAGGTGAGGCATAAGCGCAAAGAAGGTCAGCGTGACATAATGATGATATTTGAATTCACCTAGAAAGTACAGAACTTCCATTAATGTCAGTTACCCAAAGACTTTTTAAGTAAATAAAAACCTTCCTATAAACTCAATTTTTCATATTCATTCACTGATTTTTCTTTTCAATTCACATTGAAAATACCATTTTTAGCAAGTAAACATCAAATGAGAGCAGGGGACAAGAACAAAACATTGATCCTTACATGGAGACATATTGCTTAGTAACTCTAAATTCTAGTAGCCTGGTATTTCTAAAGCAAGGATGTCACAATGTAGATTTCTGATCTGATGCCACAAAAGTACCTCCAGGTCTGTGGGCATTCCCTGTTAATAGAGGGCAATACAATTAGGGTACAGCTGGAAGGGAAGGGAGGTACACTGATTGCAGATTCCACATAATTTGGCCCACATGGCATCTGAGAAAAAAAAAAATCGACCAGGAATTGAAATAATAATGTTAATTCTAGGTAATGGCACTGACTTCGTAAAAATGACACCCTTAGCTCCTCTTCATCAGCATCATGGAGGCTTGGAACAGAAAGCAGAAAAATAACAATGGAATTATTCTTATCTTAGCAAATAAAATCATATTTGGAAGGATTAAGATCAGCAGGCTTCCTCATGTACCTAACAATATTTTTAACTTGCAGCCAAAAGTGAAGTTTGGCATTGAAGGCGGGTATGGAGATTTCATAATTTGATCCAATGTTTGTTTTTTACTAAAGAAAAAAGATAAGGTGGATTAAAAAAAAACCACAGGGGAGGGGGGAGGGAGGAAGGGAGGAAGAGGGAGAGTGGGGGAGAGAGGGAGGGAGGGAGGGAGGTGGGGCAGAGAGAGAAAGAGAGAGAGAGAGAGAGTGTGTGTGTGTGTGTGTGTGTGTGTGTGTGTGTGTTTGGAAGAAATTAGGTCTATGGGGTCTCCCGATGTTGCCCAGGCTAGTCTCCAACTCCCGGGCTCAAGCAATCTGCCTGCCACAGCCTCCCAAAGTGCTGGGATTATAGGCATGAGCCACTGTACCCGGCCAACAATGAAGACAATCAATGTCTTCCTGAACTAGTATAAAAGAAAAGTAATAGGCCAGGTATAGTGGCTCACACCTGTAATACCAGCATTTTAGAAAGCCAAAGTGGGCAGATCACTTGAGCCCAGGAGTTCAAGACCAGCCTGGGCAACATGGTGAAACCCTGTCTCTACAAAAAATACAAAAATTAGCAGAGCACAGTGGCACACGCCTGCCTGTAATCCCAGCTGCTCAGGAGGCGGAGGTTGCAGTAAGCAGAGATTAATCCACTGCACTCCAGCCTGGGCAACAGGGCGAGATCCTGTCTTGAAAAGAAAAGTAAGATATTTGAGGGAGAAAATAAACAGGGTCTTCCAATGCCAAACACTTTTTCCAAACCTCTCTAAAATTGCATAGCAGCTCTCAGAAGAATCAGATGGATCAAATTTTATCACCCCATCTGAAACACCTATCTCTTTATGTGCTGCAATCCATATAAATCATTATGTGATGAAACAAGTTTAAATAAAGCTGCCACGATCAATTCTCATTAGCAAACCATATTTAATTAAGCATACATTTAGGCTACTGAGGGCAGTTGTAAAATACCTGCACTTTCCCATGCTTGTCTTAATGTTTATGCACAATCGTTTTTAATCAGACAAAATTAATTATCTTATTACGACTGCTTTCTGAAGAGAGATACTCACCAACTGCACCCCACGGCATAGAAGAATCGGCCACAGACTCCAGACAATATATTACATTCATTATCAAAATAAATCCCAGAGCATCTATGGAGAACTTGTTCCGGCAGGATATCCCATGTTAAAATAGGATAAAATTCACTTCTTTGCTCAGTAACCTCCCTCTTCTTGTCAGTACAATTCTAACTCCTCAACAGGGTAACTCTACATTCTGAACTTTCTAGCTTTACTTGAATTGTGTTTAACACTCCCTCACCAAAAAAAAAAAAAAAAAAAAAAAAAAAAAAAAAAAAAAAAAAAAAAGTCTCTTCTTTCTGCAGCTGCTGAATGCCACAAATAGCTTCTTGTATAATTCGACTTAGAATGCACCCCAAACTAGATGTGTTCAATGGCAACGTGAATGCTTCATTCAGAGAGAAACAAAATGTGTAGAATGTCCTAAAAACATCACAGTGGCAAAGGGGATCATTAAGAAGTCTTGGGGCAGACGACCGCTTTCAGCCTTCGCCTGCAAATTCTTCTCAGGTCTATGCAAATGGCGAGAGAAAGGTTTCAGAAGATTCCCACAGTGATGAAAGGAGAAATCGCTAATGCCCCTCAGCCTGCCCTGTCTACATGGGGGTTTCCCTAATATTACCTCCCTTCTCCCCGCAACGAATGTGTTTTTTCTACTGCTTTCCTAATCAGATGCACTTACCCTCAATCTTTTCGATTGCCCACACCTAAACTAAAACGTTATTTAAAGTTTGTACTCGGCCGGGCGCGGTGGCTCAAGCCTGTAATCCCAGCACTTTGGGAGGCCGAGACGGGTGGATCACAAGGTCAAGAGATCGAGACCATCCTGGTCAACATGGTGAAACCCCGTCTCTACTAAAAATACAAAAAATTAGCTGGGCATGGTGGCGCGTGCCTGTAATCCCAGCTACTCAGGAGGCTGAGGCAGGAGAATTGCCTGAACCCAGGAGGCGGAGGTTGCGGTGAGCCGAGATCGCGCCATTGCACTCCAGTCTGGGTAACGAGAGCGAAACTCAGTCTCAAAAAAAAAAAAAAAAAAAAAAAAGTTTGTACTCAATGTGCTATGTGTTCTACACATGGCAGACGCCCCCTCTGATATTTCTGGAAGCTCCTGGAGGGCCAGAGCCAATGCCATGCCCTTCACTTTGCACAGTGCCAGCCTTGGTGCCATGCAAAACCAGCTGTTGTGGAAATAGATATAATGGGACAATAGGTAACATTCATGGAAATGGGTTGGGAAGAAAAAGAGCCTGGAGAACTTTAAAGCATCCTTGTCTCATAGTGCCATAATCTTCTAACCTCTACGAAAATCTTCCTTCAGAAACGTCTTGCAAATACTAAACGAAAATGTCCACACAGATGTTGGCTGCTATAACCTAACATTTATTCATGAATGTACGTAACTGGTTTTTTTTTTTTTTTTTTCTCCAGAAACAGGGTCTCGCTCTGTTGTCCAGGCTGGAGTGCAGATCCTAGTTCACTGCAGTCTGCAACTCCTGCGCTCAAGCAATCCTCCTGCTTCAGCCTCCCAAGTAGCTGGGATAAGTAACTTTTTGAAAAGTTGCCTTGTGTGTTTAAATTGAATTTTATTTTCTTGAATACCAGATATACTGGCAATCAAATGATTACAGAGGCTGGTAGGCAAAGGAAGAAACAAGATTTAAAGAAAAAAATCTCTCATCTTAGGTGCTATGTAAAGAAACAGACGGCCAGTGGGTTGACCTTTCACTTGTTCTCTTCTCATCGTCCTTTGGGTCTCAGATTAATTTGCCATTTCTTCACGGTCTGAATCTGACTCTGTTTAGACCTATTGTTTACTCTCATCGAAACCTGTACTGTTCTTCCGTATCACTGCTGCTTGTTCCTGTGCAGTAATTTGTTCAATGACTAATTTGTTCAGTCTCCCACTAAACGTAAGATCTGGACCATGACACAGAGGCCACGGCTCGCCGAGCCTACAGCAACAAGGGCCCAATGCCAGTTTGATACACTGTAGGCATGCAATTAATATTATTTTATTAAATGAATGAATTTAATATAGTAGGAAAAAAAATAGTTTAAATTATCAACTCTAAAGACTTTATTCTTGGCCAGGCATGGTGGCTCACACCTGTAATCCCAGAACTTTGGGAGGTCAAGATGGGTGGATCACCTGAGGTCAGGAGTTCGAGATCAGCCTGGTCAACATAGTGAAACCCTGTCTCTATTAAAAATACAAAAATTAGCCAGGCATGGTAGTGCATACCTGTAGTCCCAGCTACTCAGGAGGCTGGGGCAGGAGAATTGCTTGAACCCGGGAGGCAGAGGCTGCAGTGAGCTGAGATTGCACTACTGCCCTCCAGCCTGGGCGACAGAGCAAGACTCCATCTCAAAAAAAGAAAAAGAAGAAAAAAACACACACACACAAATATTCTTAGAATGTAAAAAAAAATAAAAATAAAAATAAAAAAAACAGTAGTTCTTCTCCCTTATCCACAAGGAATACACTTCCAAGACCCCGGGTGGATGGCTAAAACCACAGATGGTACCAAACCCTACATATACATACCCCCGATAAAGTTTCATTTATAAATTAGGCACAGTAAGAGATTAACAACAACAATAAAATATACTATAGTACAAGTTACGTAGATGCAACCTCCTTCTCTCTTTTTCTCCCTCAAAATATCTTATTGCGGCCTGGCATGGTGGCTGACTCGTGCAATTTCAGCACTTTAGGAGGCAGAGACAGGTGGATGGCTTGAGCCTAGGAATTTGAGAACAGCCTGGGGAACATACGGAGGCTCTATCTCTACAAAAAGTAAAAAATACAAATTAGCCAGGTGTGGCAGCTCACACCTGTGGTTCTAGCTACTCGGGAGGCCAAGGTGGGAGGACGAAGAGGGAAGATAGCTTGAGTCCAGAAGTTTGAGGCTGCAGTGAGCCGTGATCACACCACTGAGTTTCAGCCTAGGCGCCAATGCAAGACCCTGTCTCAAACAACAACAACAAAAATCTTACTGTAATGAATTTACCCTTCTTATGATGATGTGAGATGAAAAAATATCTACAAGATGAAACACCACGACAGTATATCTGACAACTGTGAATGGGCAAGCAGAGTCTACAGCGTGGATCAGCTGGCCACATCCTGGGCAGGATGGGGCAGGAAGACCACGCTTCTCAGAGATCAGTATACAATTCAAAACTTACTTATTATTATATCTAAAATTTTCCACTTAATATTTTCAGATCTCAGTTGACCACGAGTAACTGAAAACACAAAAGCAAAACTGAGGCTAAGGAGAGACCACTGTAAAGTATCTACAGCCACTCAGATCAGCAGGGAGCTTTTAACCAGAGACAACAGTTCATTCACAGAAATCATTTCATTCATCTTCAGCCTCATCTCATTCATTAAATACCTCAACACACCAAACAATACTCTAGGCACTGGAGAAACCAAAACAAAGACAACCTTCTCTTATGAAGCCTTCTTTGACCTTTTCATCTTCCACATCCTCTCTCCAGGAGAGTGGATTATTCACTTATTTGTGGCTTATCTGCTCCATAATTGTGTCCATTTGTCTCCCCTGCTAGGACCTATGGTCCTGGAGGACAGGAACTGGACCACATTGGCTTTGGAGATGCCAGTAAGTTGGTTGATCAAATGATGCAATAAAGAAATAAATGATCTATTTCTTGTCCATCAGGCATTCTGCTGGATGGAAGAAGTCAGATTCAATAAAACGGAAATGAGGTACATTTTCAGTTAGGAAGTGTATAACTCTAGCAGCTGGAAGGAAATACTATCAGGGAAACTTGACATACCAGGTGTCATGTTAGCTAGGCCCGGATGGGAAGGTAAAGGTTTGCTAGAGAAAAACGGATATGAAACACATTCCAACTCAACAAGAAGGTATACAGAAGAGAGTAAGTTGTCTGGAGTTGGGAACACTGAGTGTGTGATGAGGGTGCACGCTGCCTCCCACAGTCCTGGGCAAGCCACCTCCTTGTTGAGAGCACCACAGTGAGGGGCTGGGAGGAGCTGGAAACCACATTTCCCAGACTTTTACACAGGAAAAGTCTAGCCTAGCATTTGCAAAGCAGATGCACGTGGTTGATGACATAAGTCCTCACTTCGACGCTCCTGCCGCTTCAACTGTTTCTGCTGCTAAGTCTGACTGTTGAGGTAACTGAAGTCTCAGTGTGCAGTCCCTACTTTCATGGAGATGGGAGGCAAGGCACGTGGTGATCATTTTGCTGGTAAGGTACACAGCTGAGGCTGTGTGGTCCTGGAGTCAAAACCTGGGTGCCAGCTTTGACTGTGGCAGAGGTAACAGTCAGTTCCGAGAGGGTCATGCCTGAGTGTGCAGCTTGGACCTACTCCCAAAGGTTTTTCCAATAATCATGTAAATACCATTTACCCTATTTTAAATCCCCTCTGCTTACAATGCTGTCTGCAGCTGAACCTGTCTGAGACAATCCGCTGGCCTGGTGGGATGACAAAGTGGGGTTTGTGGCAATGGCCGCGGGAGATATGGCTGGAAAAGTTATGTCACCACTGGTGTCAAGTCAAAGACGTTAGAACTTTCAGTTAGCAATGGTTGAACATCAAAGTGTTTTGTTTTGTTTTGTTTTGTTTTGTTTTTTAATTTGGGAAAATAGGCAATTCATTTTTTTGCTTGTTTGAGACAAGGTCTGGCTCTATTGCCCAGGCTAGAGTGCAGTGGTGTGATCTTGGCTCATTGCAACCTCGACCTCCTGGGCTCAAGCCATCCTCCCACCTCAGCCTCCCAAATAGTTGGAACTGCAGGTGCACACCACCATGCCCTACTAATCTTTGTATTATTATTATTATTATTATTATTATTATTAGAGACAGGGTTTCACCACGTTGCCCAGGCTGGTCTTGAACTCGTGAACTCAAGCAATCCTTGTGCCTCAGGCCCCCAAAGTGCTGGGATTACAGCTGTGAGCCACTGTGTCTGGCCAGCATGAAAGTTTTCACACAAAATATTTTCACACAAAATAGTTTTAGAAAAACATTAGAGACATAGAAAACTAAATATAAAAAAATAGACAAAGTGTTTAAATCCAAAGTGAACTATAGTGTTGATGAGAAAGGAATGGAAGTAAACAGTCTATCTTCCACACGATAATTTCCCCCATGCCTACTCTTTGGCTGCCACACAGCCAGGTCTGTAATAGCGAAACACCGCTGCTCCTGTCACCTGCTGGTCATCATAGAGCACGCACAAGTATGGATGCCTAGTGCCCACAGAAGCAGCTCCCAGAGCAGAAGGCCAGTCAGTGCTGCTGGGCTTGCCAGTAGTTCCAGAAAACTACTCAGCTACTGCCTAACATCCCTCAGTTTGGCATCCACATTTAATGAGGGGGTCAGAGTGGCAGAGCCTAGGTCACATATCTGCACTGTAGCTGCAAGGGAGTCTGGGAAGTGAACGTTGTTAGTTCTGTGGCTGGTCAGGGGGGACAGTCAGATCAGATGGTCGGGAGGGGCAGTGGTGAGTGTGACAGGAGTGGAGTGAGAACATGCTGTAAGATTTCTGGACAAGTTCTTCAGTAAGAGCAGTTACTAATAAATGTTCCAGTCACCTGAGATTTGTAGTCTCTTATTTCAGTTTTGCTTCAAATCCAAAAATACATCTGAACTTCCTGAATCAGAAACTGAGAATGTCAGAGAACTCTTTGACTAAATTGTCTCAGTGCCCCTCAAGAATTCACCCAGCAGCATTTAACAGTGTCACCTACTAAGTCTGTCAACTCATCACAGTCCAGGATTGGTTTATTTCCATGGACTCTCTTACTGGTTACCTTTAAAAAAATTACAGCACATTTTTTTTTTTAAAAGACATGCACAAACTCACATTATATAAGAAAAATCATAGAAGTGAGGGTAGAAAGCCCACAGGAATGATTTTTTTAAATTTTATTTTACTTTATTTTTTATTTATTTATTTATTTATTTATTAGAAAAACCCAGAGCATTTCATGGGTTGTTGCAATCTCACTTCAGAAATTAAAAGAATAGGCCAGGCGCAGTGACTCATGCCTGTAATCCCAGCACTTTGGGGGACCGAGGCAGGCGGATCACCAGAGGTCAGGAGTTCGAGACCAGCCTGACCAACATGGAGAAACCCCACCTCTACTAAAAATACAAAATTAGCCAGACATGGTGGAGCATGCCTGCAATCCCAGCTACTTGGGAGGCCGAGGCAGGAGAATCGCTTGAATCTGGGAGGCGGAGGTTGTAGTGAGCCAAGATCCTGCCATTGCCCTCCAGCCTGAGCAACAAGAGCCAAACTCCATCTCAAAAAACAAACAAACAAAACAACAAACAAACCTAGTTAAATTAACTCACTCTTTAGCCTATGTAAATTAAAGGCAAAACTAGAAATGTTTATGTTTGGATTTAATTCTTCACTACATACTATGTTCTCATGGGGAAGACAGTAAGAAATTCAAGAACTGACATAGCAACTTCAATAGAACATTCTAGAATGCCACTGAAGGCCAGGAGCAGTGGCTCACACCTGTAATCCCAGCACTTTGGGAAGCCAAGGTGGGCTGATCACCTGAGGTCAGGCGTCGAGACCAGCCTGGCCAATGTGGTGAAAATCTATCTCTACTAAAAATACAAAAATTAGCTGGGCATGGTGGTGCACACCTGTAATCCCAGCTACTCTGAAGGCTGGGGCAGGAGAATCACTTGAACCAGGGAGGTAGAGGTTGCAGTGAGCCAAGATCGCACCACTGCACTCCAGCCTGAGTGACAGAGCAAGACACTGTCTCAAAAATAAATTAGTAAAATAAAAATAATAAAATGCCACTGAAAAATAAAACACTCCACAGCTAAGCATATATAGACCAATATAATGGGAAAATATAACTTTTCTGAGCAACACTGCATAAATAAGCCTCCTCTGAATGAGACAGAAAAAAAGAAAAAAAAACCCTTACCATGTATATAGGAACACCTTCAATAGTATTTTTTTTCAAAGCATAATTTAGTAGTAGAAATTTAAAAGAAAGTGAATCTTCAAAAAAAAAAAAATCTACTCTGCCACTCAATTTTCCTTTTGATAAAGCAATGAACTTAAAAACATGTTATCAAAAACAAATGGAATTTTTGTCTCTCATAACTCAAAAATATGTATTTCTTCATAAACACCCAAATACTATAATAAAAGCATTAAATATTAACATTTTTATCTTTTTTTTAAACCAGAGAAATATCTTGGATGAAGAAAGTAATTTGCTACCATCACAATACATGAATAATTTAGTGTGCAAGGCTGGAATGACATTTGCACAAGATTTTTTTTCCCCATTGTCTATGATACATCGACCCTGTTAGAAGATCAACAGGGGAGCGGGGAAAATCTTGTGAACAATTTTTACCAACAAAGCGCAGTGTCTGCAGACTCCTTTCTGCTGCTATTTTCGTCTTGCACAACAGAAAGGATACTTCTTCACACATCCCTAGGGGTCTCTAGCAAGGTAGCTGGAGAAAGCTCCAGAACACTTAACACAGGCAGGATTTCCCATTCCCTCCATTTCAGTATACAGACAGAGTTGATTAGCAGCTCTATGCTCCACATTTATATTACTGAAATACTCTTTCAGAGCCATACCTTAAAAAGTTAATAAAGATGAAAACAAGTTAATCAAAAATTTTCCTACTCCCTCTCAACCTTTTTCACATTTCCTATTTTCCTAGCTGCCTTCAATCCTTTCTGAAACAAGGGGAATACCGGTTTTTTTCCATCATGTTGGCATTCAGTATACAATTCATTCTTGCCCAGATCCATTGTTGTGTGTTCTTTAAGGTTAGTGACAAAGAATACTGACAATAATAATATGGCAAAATGGATTGTTTTAAAAGAATATAAATCTACAGAGTCTTGGCATACAAAACCATACAAAATAAATATTAACAACTAACCAATAAAATTTCAAAATTGGGCACAGCTCTCCCAACACTAAACGCTGGAGCACGCTGCCTGGTTTAATTCTTTTCACACTTGTATATAACCTTGACCAAGTTATTCTCCCTCTGCTGGTAAAAATGAGGATGATACTTCCCAAAAATATTTTCCAGGCTGGGCATGGTGGCTCACGTCTGTAATCCCAGCACTTTGGGAGGCCAAGGTGGGCAGCTCATGAGGTCAGGAGTTGGAGACCTCGTGATCTGTCCCTATATGGTGAAACCCTGTCTCTACCAAAAAAAATAAAAATAAAAAACTTGGCAGGGTGTGGTGATACGTGCCTATAGAACCAGCTACTTGGAAAGCTAAGACAAAAGAATAGCTTGAACCCAGGAGGCGGAGGTTGCAGTGAGCCAAGACTGTGTCACTGCACTCCAGCTTGGGCAACAGAGCGAGACTCTGTCACAAAAACAAAACATTTCAAATATTTTACCACAGATACTGCCTATGACAGAACCTGAAAGAACAACTGATATACTTTTTGCAACAAACACAAGGGCTTCAACCAGATCTCTCTGGCCACTGTGTGGAGAACAGATTGTGTATGGGCAAGTAAAAGTAGGAAGATACTGTTATCACCTAGGGAAAAATACCGTGGCTTAACCACTATTGGAAACGAGGCAAATGGGTGGATTCAAGATATAATTTGGAGGTAGATCAGTGTGAAAGTTATCAGTATCAGAATGGAGCCACTAATGTCAAACTAACAGAATGAAGCTGGGAGACCATAAAGGTGGGGCCCTCATACAGGTATGCCTGTAACGGAAGCTATGCAAGGAATTCCTCAAAACCACAGTATTCCAGATAAGCCTCCCCCACAACTTCACACCTAAGAGGTGTGACTGTCTCCAGCAATTAGCTAATGCCAATGTCTACAACAGATCCCTGTAACCAACAGTGTTTCTTTCAAAACAGCTTAGGTGGATTTCTCCTTTTTGTCTTTAAAAGCCTCCCCCAGGCCAGGCATGGTGGCTCATACCTGTAATCCCACAAGTTCGAGACCAGCCTGGGCAACATAGTGAGACCCCATTGCTTAAATAAATAAATAAATAAATTCACTGGTAGTGCACACCTGTGGTCCCAGCTACTTAAGAGGCTGAGGCGGGATGACCCCTTGAACTCAGACGGTCGAGGCTGCAGTGAGCCATGATCACACCACTGCACTCCAGCCTGGGCAACAACGTGAGACCCTGCCTCAAACAAAACAAAACAGCTTCCCCCTGCCCCACCACCCTGGGATGTGCCTATGGTATTCTGCCATGAGTATTCTGGATTGCAATTCCCTGCTATTCCCAAGTAAATTCTTTGCTTTGGAGGAGTTGGTCTCTGTTACTCACTTGAGGATGGCACTGGAAAGGATTAGATGTGAGACAGAAGAAAGAGGAATCAAAGATGATTAGAGTTTTTTGCTGAGGGTCCCTGAGTGCAGGTTGGTGGTGCTATTTATTGGAGAGGGGAATTTGGAAGAAAGAGTAGCTGGAGGCCAGGAACAGTGGCTCACATCTGTAATCCCAGCACTCTGGGAGGCTGAGGCGGGCGGATCACGAGGTCAGGAGTTTGAGACCGGCTTAGCCAACATAGTGAAATCTTATCTCTACTAAAAACACAAAAAATTAGCAGGGCATGGTGGTGGATGCCTGTAATCCCAGCTACTTGGGAGGCTGAGGCAGGAGAATCACTTGAACCTGGGAGACGGAGGTTGCAGAGAGCTGAGACTGCGCCACTGCACTCCAGCTGAGGTGACAGTGCGAGAGTCCATCTCAAAAAAAAAAAAAAAAAAAAGAAAAGAAAAGAAAGAAGAAAAAGAGTTGCTGGAAGACAATTAGATGGGCAAAGGGAAACACCTCACATGGGCACAGAGTCTGCGCCATAACAGAGGTCAGGGCAAGAGATTTTAAAAACTTTAAAATCAGCCTATAAAAAATACTTAAAGCCACTTAAAGAGAGCATCAAGGAGAAGAGGGCAGGAAGAGAAAAGAGGAAGGCTCCTAGTCAGAAATTAGAGGAGGAACCTTGGAGGAGGCCCAGAAGTGTGGCCAGTGACTTCAGGAAATCCAACAGAGGAAATGGTTTCAGCTCCCTAGAATATGCTAACAACTGTGGAGTCATAGAAAAGTCAGAAAAGTGAGCATTGCGCCTGGCCACGTGGAAACCGTAACACCCTGGAAGAGAATCCTATCATACTGTGGAGCCAGAAATCCAGAGTCAGATACGCTGAAGTAGGGGTGAGAAAGCAGAAGATCAGATGCAGACTTTTTTATTATTAAATTTTGCTCTGAAGATAAATAGGAAAATGGATGGCCCCTGAAGGATATGTCAAGTCAAGAAAGTAATTTCAAAAATGGAAATCCGTTACTGGAACTTCCTTTTTCAAAGAATGTTTGGAGCCTGGGCAACAATAGCAAAGCCCCACATCTACAAATATATAAAATTTAGGCCAGGCATGGTGGCTTATGCTGTAATACCAGCACTTTGGGAGGCTGAGGTGGGTGAATCACCTAAGGTCAGGAGTTCGAGACCAGCCTGACCAAGGTGGTGAAACGCCTGTCTTTACTAAAAATATAAAAATTAGCCAGGTGTGGTGACAGGTGCCTATAATCCCAGGTACTTCGGAGGCTGAGGCAGGAGAATCACTCGAACCCAGAAGGCAGAGGTTGCAGTGAGCAAAGATCACGTCATTGCACTCCAGCCAGGGCAACAAGAGCAAAACTCTGTCTCAAAATACAATAAAATAAAGTAAAATAAAATAAAATTTAGTCAGGTGTGGTGGTGTACATGTGGTTTCAGCTACTCAGGAGGCTGAGCTGGGAAGATCACTTGGGCCCAAGCAGCAGAGGCTGCAGTAAGCCACGATTGTGCTGCTGTACTCCAGTCTGGTGACAGAGCAAGACCCTGTCTCAAAAAGAAAGTTTACTTTCTCTTTGAGTTCTCTTAGTTTGTTTGAGTCCATGGTGCACTGAAAATGAAAAGCCTTTTAGATTTACATAACAAAACAAGATTTCACAATCTGGGTTAATGAAGGACAATAATCTTCAGGCGGAAAGGCAAGGAATTATTTCCTGAATGAATGAGTTTTGTTAATACAATAAAAGGGAGGGTTTCCAGCCCCCCACCTCCACCCTTTCATATCCCTCTGTATAACATTCTGTAGCCTACCATCAATTAACTGGCTTCATGGAGATTCCAGAACATTCCTGGGAGAAATCACTCATTTGGGAAGAAGATACCCATTAAGGTCCTTAGGGGAAGACAGGCACATAAAGTTTTACTGCACACCGAGTATTTTCTGTATTTATAAGGAAAAAATCAGTAGTGAGACAAGGCGATGGGGGGACAGAAGGGGAGCCGGAGAAGGCAGTGGATTAAAGAAAAGTTTTTAAATTTTGCTTTAATGTATTTTATTTTATTTTAGAAACAGGGTCTCACTCTGTCACCTAGGCTGCAGTGCAGTGGTAAGATCCTAGCTCACTGTAGCCTCGAACCCCTCGGCCCAAGCAATCCTCCTGCTTCAGCCTTCCGAGTAGCTGGGAAAGTGCGAGCCACTACCCAGCTGTTTAAACTTTTTGTTGAGACAAGGTCTCGCTATGTTTACCAGGCTGGTCTCAAACTCCTGGGCCCAAGCAATCCTCCTGCTTTAGCCTCCCAAAATGCTGGGATTACAGGCATGAGCCACCACACCCAGCCTAGAGATATTTCAAAGAGAAACAAAACAAAACAAAAAAACAACTAAAAGCTCCAGGAATAGAAGACAGGAGACCTAGATGGGAATTCTTGATTGGTTTTACTAACACAAAATCATCATGAATTTGAAGTACTCAAGCAGATGAGTAATTTAGGATGTGACATCTCCTTTGAGGATTTAAGAATGAAAAAGCCCAAATTCTATGCTATAGGTCCATGCTGTAGGTCTAGCCTGGGGCCAAATGGCAAGATTGCTTATGTCATAAAAGCACAGAAAAGTCTCTAGGGAAGTAAAATAAAAATAATAGCAAGAAGTTAATCGGGCTTACTCAGAGCTAGATATTTTATGCGAATGATCTCATTGAACTCACATTACAGCCCTGAGATGTGTGAGTTGTGATTATGCCCATTTTTGGAGTTCAGGAAATGAAGACTAAGTAGGAAGCTAGGTAATTTCCAAAGGCCCTAAGCTTGCCAAGTGGTGGGGTGGGAATTCCAGCCAGGTCTGGAGCCCTGACGGTTCCCTCCTATCTCTCTAAAGAATGAGCACTCACCTGAGTAAATAGAGAAAGCAAGCCCCACAAAGATGCACACAAAATAGGGGTACTGAAAGCTAAAATTAAGCCTGGTGTTAAGCAGACTTTTCACTGTGTACAGAAAAGTGCACAAATTATGTATGCAGCTCAACGAATTGCCACAAAGTGAACACCCATGTAACCAGCACCCAGATCAAGATAGAGATCATTATCAGCTCCCAAGACCTCCTGTTGATGCCCTCCTTGCAGCCACTAACCCCACCCCCACACATAACCATTACCGTAATAAAATCCCCATAGATTAGTGTTGTCTGCTTTTGAACTTTATATGATTGGAATCACGCTCTTCTATGTTTGTGAGATTCATCTATGTGGTTGTGTGTAGCCGTAATATGTTTATTCTTACTGGTATGGTAAGAGAATTACTTATCTATTGTGTTACTAATGGACATTTAGCTTTTTTCCAATTTGGGGCTTTTAGGAATAGTGCACTACGAACATTCTCATACATGTCATTTGGTAAACATTAAGTATCTCGTTTTGGTGGATATAATCCCAGAAGAGGAATTTGCTGGGTCAAGAGAGTATGCACATGGTCAGCTTCAGGAGACGTTGCCAAAACGTTTCCCAAATAAGAAATGCTAATAGAGTGATTTAAAGGTTTTCTTCCCTAGCAAACGGGCACACAAAGAAATATTGAAGGATAACATAAAACATTATCAAGAAAGTCATTCTTAAACATCAGAAATAAATTAAAAAGAAAACTTAAACATCATCTGAATGACGGGAGCCCTGCTTGCCAACATTTCGTATAATAAAAGCTAAAGAAAAATCTGGCTGAAAGGATAGGTGTAAGTGGCAAATGGGGGGGGTGGGGGGTGGGGAGGGGGGGGCTACGGACCATGATGGAGGCAGAGGAGCCTTTGGCCCACCGCAGACATTTCTAGTCCTCACCTTGCCATGTGAGATCTGGAAGCTTAGTGTCTCTGGGCGTTGGATTTTTCACCTCTGTAATGGTAGGATCATAGTAGTTGAGCTCTAAGTTCAATTTTGGGTGCAATATTGTGTCATACAGACAAAAAAGAGAATGTTTCTGCCCTATCAAAAACAGGAAGGGGCTGAGCACAGTGACTCATGCCTATAATCCCAGTACTTTGGGAAGTCAGCGTGGACAGACTGCTTGAGCCCAGGAGTTGGAGACCAGCCTGTGTAACATAGCAAGACTCCGTATCTACAAAAAATTAAAATTAGCAGGTGGGGTGGCACACGCTTATAGTTCCAGCTAGTCAGGGAGGCTGAGTAGGAAGATCACCAGGGCCCAGGAAGTTGAGGATGCAGTGAGCTGAAATAATTCCACTACACACTCCAGCCTAAACAATGAAGTGAGACCTTGACTCACAACAAAGCGAGAGAGGGAAAGGATTTAGTCCTATATGCTCATTCTATAATGTATCCAAAGCTAGAATACATAAAATCCATAAAATCAGGATGTACTTTGTTGCCAAATAAAAAACAAAATAAAAATGAAGGTTAGCTGGGCTGAAACAATGAGGGCATATTGGGGAGTTTCAATGACAACTTGAGTGTTTAAGAAATACTTGGAGATCTGATAAGGAAGTCTTTTAGCAAAAGAATGATTTTTAAAATATTTGGGCTGGCTGGGCGCAGTGGGTCACACTTGTAATCCCAGCACTTTGGGAGGCCAAGGTAGGCAGATCACCTGAGGTCAGTTCAAGATCAGTCTGGCCAACATGGCCAAACCCCGTCTCTACCAAAAGTAGAAAAATTAGCCATGGTGGTGGGTGCCTGTAATCCCAGCTACTTGGGAGGCTGAGGCACGAGAATCGCTTGAACCTGGGAGGAGCAGGTTGCAGTGAGCCAAGATCATGCCACTCTCTACAAAAATACAAAAATTAGGCGAGCCTGGTGGTGCTCGCCTGCAGTCCCAGCTACTAGGAAGGCTCAGGTGGGAGGATCACTTGTGCCTGGGAAGTCGAGGCTGCAGTAAGCCAAGACTGCACCACTGCGCTCTAGCCTGGTGATAAGAGTGAGACCCTGTCTGAGAAAACAAAACTTCCCATTTCACCATATACAGCGCCCACTTTTCCCTTTTTATACTGTACTTGCCACTTCTCTGCCCTCCATACTTCTACCCAGAATACCTGTAATTGTATGAAACAAACTCCAGAGGGTTTGCCATTTTTCTCCTAATTTTATGGTAAGTTTTCTTCAATGTTTCTTTATACTCTACCTCGAGTTGGGAGCTTTTAATTCTTTTTTATTTAAAAAACATATAAGGTTACTAATTTCCCTCTGCATACTGTTTTGGCCACATTCCATGAGTTTGAAAATGCAACTTTATATCATTAATTTCTAAAAAATTCTGCTTTTGAAATTTAAATATCCTCTTTTCCTTATATTTTGAGCCACTACACTAATGAATTTCAAAATTAGCTGACACATCGTCTGAGTTAAACAGAATCCATCTTGATAATAACCATAAAAAGTTTGTCATTCTCGGTAGTTTTGGAATTCCACCAGCATCTCTCCTGTTTCTTCCGGCTTGAAGATACACTTTAGAGGCACTCCACCCTCTCATGTGTTGAACATTAGCATCTTTGTCTTTGCTTTGCAGCATTTACACAAGAAAGCAAACTGAGCCAGCTGTGTAGGCAGAACACAAATCCGCCCATCGCTCTTCAGTCTCTTCCTCTTTATCCTATTGACATATGAGGTCAAGACCAGTGCTGGGAGGCTGCATTGGATTTTGTACAGATAAGAATTTCTTTCATGGTTACATATTTGGGAAACTGAGATTAAGTACAGAAGAAGAAAAAAAAACACTACGAAACACCAGAAATCATACAGACATTTAGAGGATCGTTCTGAGTTTGCTCACAAATGACAGTCTGGGAGTCTAAAACAAGGAGGGCAAAAGTGCCCCCTGCCCCAAAAATTAAAAAAAAAAAAAAGTTTCTGTTCCTTTTTTTAATCTGAAGTGACAAAAGAGTAATAAGGCTTATGAGGTTTGCAGCGCCATGAAAACAAATCCCCTCATTTGCATCCATGAATAGTGGCTGAATTTATAGCTCAAGATAAATGGCAAGTCAGAGAGCAGCCGGATTACCAGTGTCCAGGCATTTGTTGCAAGCATTTACATATGAACAGCGGAAAGAAGTGGGTACATACTACGCCCCTTACCAATCCACTTAGGAGACTGAAAACCCAAAGTGAAAAGATCCTCTTTGAGGCTCCCGCGTGACAAATACCAGTTAGATTTTCAGAGGCTGTGTAGCATTGAACACACACACATGACAGAAAGAAAAATAGTAGTTAACAGTTCCTGGGTCTAGCCAGGTTCCAGGCAAGCTTTGCATGCATTGCCCCATTTAAAGTTCATGAAGCTCTTATGAGTTAGGGAATTACCATCTGTGTGGCAGAGATGAAAGAGCTGGGACCCCAGGAAGTTAAGTGGCCCTCGCCATATACTTCTACTGGCTGAGCCAAAGTCATTAGTGATTAGAAAGCCTCAAACAAGAGCCTGTGAACGGAATGCCAGATCTTTCTTTTTATTTATGCCTCTTACACGCCTCCTCTGAGGTAAGCAGGTCATAGTCCAATTAATATTTTGTAGTCTACTGGAAGCTGGTAAATTATACATCTAAAACTCAGAGTGACTGTGGAGAGAAGGCAAGTTATTTGTTATAATTATAAAGCTGTATAAGTAAATATAATTCCAGATGATTACAAGATAAGCCTAAAATACCAAGGTTTTATTTCTTGTATTACTTTTTAAGATGTATTCCTAATACTCAGAGAATAGCTGGAGTAATAGAGAAGCAAAGGAGAGCTGCAGCACAGAGTGAAAGAGCCAAAGGTTTCCATTCAGAAGGAAGGGATGAGGTCATCTTTAGAAGAAAAAAAAAAAAACAAGATCTGGGTTGACAACTGTGCCAAGTTCTGGAGTCCAAGAAGAAAGGAAGTAGAGAGTGACAATTTACCTGCCAACCTAGCCTGCCTTGTAAATTTTCATTCTTTGACTAGTCATTCAAGAAGTTATCTAGAATCTTGCTATTTGGTATTTTGAGAGGGATAAATATATAATTCATGATTTGTTCTCTAGGCAAACGTAGGCAGTAACCACTTAGTTTCCACAAAGGTGAGGGATTAAACAGGATTATTAACTCTGTTAATTTGTAACCGCTGTTAATTATCATCCTATACAGACACAATTGTTCCCCATTTTGATACCAAGTCAACTGTTTCCACATTTAATATGGATAGATTTGCCACATTGGCAAAGCACAGACCAGACTTCAGTCTTTGCCTATCCTGTACACGGCAACTAAAATGAATGGTTTTTAGAACTGCAGTAAGAGAATAGAGTATTTCTGGAATGAAGTCAAGATCAAATCCTCTCTTCTCATTAACGAGATTAGTATGGTTCCAGAATTTGAGGTTGGAGGAAGCCTTTGACAAAGAGCATGGCCCTCATAAAGGCAACATTAGAAAAACACTGCTGAGAAGAAGTAAACATCTCAAATGTCCTATTTTTTACAAAACACTTGGAAAAATTGAGAATGAGCCTTTGATATTCTACTATCCAAAACAATCTTCATTCCTTGAATTTATTATTGTTAACCTCTCCTGCACAAAGTCAGCATATAACAGCGTAAGATTCCCTTGATTGATGTCTCCAATGGGGCCTTTAGAAGTCTGAGACACACTCTGGAGCTTGTGCTGGGTCAACTATGATGTTCCAGGGGTCAGGGAAAGATCTTGCATCAGCCAAAAAGAAAGACTCCCTTGCAGGTGTCAGAAAGGTCATTCAATGTTGGTGTTTGTCAGACATAGTCCAATATTAAAGTCTACTGGAAATCAAATCTTTCTAATAGAAAGTTTCCCAAAGCAAGACACTCCTGTCCCTCAACTCCATTTTTTGTTTTAATGATGTAGTTTTCTACAGCCCTTCTAAGGTCTCATTCTCAACGCTGCCTTTATGAGAGTCACAAGCTGTTATAACTTACCATGAATTTAGCACCTGCATATAATACCCATTTATTATCTCACGGTTCTGCAGGTTAGCCGTCAAGCAGGTTTGGCTGGGAGACTTGCTTAGGGTCTCACAAGGCCTAAACTTAAGTGTCGGACAGCCTGGGCTTTCATCTGAAGGCTGTGCAGAAATCAGCTTCCAAGCTCATTGTTGGCAGAATTCAGTTCCTTCTCAGTCTCCTACTGCTCCCTTTATCTTCACGCCAGCAACAGCACACTGACTCCTCGTCCACAGAATCTCTCGACTTCCCCTTCTGCTATCAACCCGTGAGAACTCTGCTTTCAATGCTCCCATGATTACTTTAGGCCCACTTGGATAATCCACACTAACCTTCCTGAGGTAAGGTCATTGATTGGTCACTTTAATGACATCCGAAAAGTCCCTTTTTGACATCTGATAAGTCTCTTATCCATGTAACCCAAAACCACCTGTTCAATAGCTTGACTACTGAATTTAAATTCTTTATTTTTTAAAGAGGCCACAGCTTTCTCCTCTCTTTTTCCATGTGAAGATACTATGAGGAGATAGCAGTCTGCACCCGGAAAGAGAAACCTCCCCAGAATTTGTGCTGAAACCTTGATCTCAGACTTTCAGGCTACAGAACTGTGAGAAATAAAATTTGTGGTTTATAGGTCACCCAGTCTATGATACTTTGTTATAGCAGTCCAAACTAAGATATGAATCAAACATTAAACTGTTTGTCTGTATTTTCTTGAATGGGTTCATATTTTTAGTTTTCACCACCATTCCAGGTAATAGACAGCATCACTCCTCGTCTTGAATAACTGCCTTTGGTTGACAATATCCAAGTTAATTTACTCTTACAGAATATTGTGGTACTCTATCTTAAATATAATTTTCCAGACAAAATTCTAGTTATTTTATAATTTCTTGGCATAGTTACTTCTCCTCCACAGATAATCTTACCTGGAATTCATTATGCATTTTAACTCTACAGAAACCATTTCGAGAGAAAAGCTAGGGCAAGCCATGGTATTCCAGGTATGAATAGTTAGTTTATAGCTTCAAATAAGGAGGCAGGGTAATACTTTCCATTTTGTTTGGTTTTTCTTAGCTCTACTTCATTTGTCAACTTTTTTTTTTTTTTTTTTTTTTTTTCTGAGACAGGGTCTCGCTCTATTGCCCAGGCTAGAGTGCAGTGGCACCACCTCAGCTCAGTATAGCCTTGACCTCCCAGGCTCGAGTGATCCTCCCACTTCAGCCTCCACAGCAGCTGAGACTACATGTATGTGCCACCACACCTGGCTACCTTTTGTATCTTCTTGTTTTTTGTTTTTGTAGAGATAGGGTTTTGCCATGTTGCTTAGGCTGGTCTTCAACTCCTGACCAAAAGTGATCTGCCTGCCTCAGCCTTCCAAAGTGCTGAGATTACAAGTGTGAGCCAAAATGCCTGGCCAAATCTGTTTCTGATATTAAAACAGCTGATACACCAGAATTTTCCTTCATATTTTAATTCTTTTTTCAATTATTAATAAAGTAATTCAGCCAATATTCGAGTGATTCTTGGCGTCAGGGACAATGAACAATACACATTCCCTGCCCTCCAGGTTCTTACTGCCCCGCACAAGAAAGCAGACAGCTGTATGGCACTGTGACAGGCAATGCAGAGAAGGGGTTACTCACCAGCACTGGAATATTCTAGAGAACTCCCAAGAGGAGGTAACATCTGAACCTGTAAGTCTAATCTAAACATCAGGTTGAAGGAACAGGGGAGAGGCAGATATGCCTTCGAGGCAGAGGCTCCTGGCACGTGCAAAGGAAGGTGAACACAAATGGGGAATGTGGATGGGGAAAGAGGCTACTGAGAATTGAAGTTCAAGAGGAAAAGAAGGAGGCATCCTGCCATGAAAGGCTCCTCTATCTCCTGTTAGGGAATTTACACTTCATCCTGAAGGCAATGGAAAAGTGGTGGTGGGGAACTGAAGAATTTTTAAACAGAGAAGAAACAGTTATGATCTGTCTTTTCATTCTGGATAGAGTTCGGAGAAAGAATGCTAGGTAATTAGCCTAGGAATCGTGAGTCAGGAGCCTCATAACAAAGGCCCGAGATGCTAATAGTCACCTCACTGAGGCAGTGGTGACCCAAGGGCTGGAGAAAAGGGATGGGTTCCAGGACATATCAAACAGGTGGAATTGACAAGAAATACAAGAGAATGGAAGAGGAGAAGGAAACAGTATTCTTAGTTCTGGCTACATTCTGGGTATCTTATCTCATTTGACCCTCCACAAAAATCACCCCATCGAGCAAGCAGGGCAATCACTTCTGTTTATTAGATGGCAACAAACAGCTTGGAGTGGCTAAGTGGCTTATTTTGAGTCAATAAACGCTAGATTCAGGATCAGAAACTCTGATTCCTAGGTTAAGGGTCTTTCTGTCTCATATGTAGAAATTTTACTCATGGCTAATAGCATCATGTAAGATTCCGGGCTCAACCTGAATGTGTAATCTAGTAAGATCTAAACTGGACATTAAAATAATGAGCCCCCTTACAAGACAGAAGCTGAAAAGGCAGCCTATCCGAGGTCAAGGCTCTTATAACCTTTAATAACCATAACAGTTCACAGAAATAAAGGGGAAGGAATGAAGTCCTTAATGTGGCTAAGCACTTAATTACTTAACAGACTAACAGAGTACCTCTAGGTGCACTCTGACATGGGGTCCTGAGTAATAATCAGCTTGCTCAAATGGTACCTAATACAGATAAAAACACACAATGATTTGATTGTGAACACATTTATAGAAAATGGAGAACAGATGTAATGGCAATGGAATGAAATGCATATAGCAGAACCCCAGAAAATAATCCAATGGACCTAGAAATTTAGAACGAAGAGCAGAAAGACCGAATGAAATAGAAGTCCAGTAAATATGATTATTTGAAAAAAAATACATATTTAAATAATGATTTGCTAAGAGAAATAACCTCATATTTCTAAAAATATTTTTTTTCTGTCTATGATCAATTGTCCATTCATGGGACTATGCATTGGAGTGTTTTTCCTTGGTGAGTAAATCCTAAATCCTTTAGTCAAGAGAAGTGTAGCCACTTCAGAGTGATGCTTGAGAAGGGCCAGCAGGGAATGGGCCATTTTCCAAATGGTGACCTGCCACTTCTAAGACCAAGAAGCTATATGGGACACTTCTCTCCCTTCCAGTCACCAGGAAGCTGACACTCATTCGTTCTGAATGTTTAAATTTCTAGAAACACATTAACTTTTCTCCTCCTCTATGACCAGCTTCCTGGTGTTACAAGCCATTAATGATTGTTACAAGCCATGTTACAAGCTATTAATGATTGAAATTGTTTCGTCAGATTTTTCTGTTGGAAATCTTTCTTGCCCTGGTAATTAATAGCCTGCATATTTTCAGTCCCATTGAAAGCAGTACAATCTAGTTTTACATTTTAAGTTATTCTCGAAGAAGTCTATTTGTTTTCACAGAGAGTGATGGTTAAAGTCTTTTTACCAGACTAAACATTAATATTTCATTCCTTTAATCAGCAATTATCTACTAGAATTCTTCTGGATCAAGTTAATGGACTCAGCCCTCGAGGAGCTTACAATCCAGGAGGAAAACCAAAGGACCCTGGGTACATGATGACCACACAACAGAAGAGGGTTCATGTCCCATAGAACATGCAAATCCCACTCAATGAGTCGGGTTAGATCCTACTCTCCATTTTAATAATGCTATGAAAGAAAAGGAGCACTTTGAAAGGATAAAATACCCTGCACGAACCAGAAGAGGACTTTTTGACAGACTTCATCACACGTCAATCTCAGCACAACAGATATATGCATAAAAGTATAAACTAACCTGCTTCAACATTTTCGTTCTGTCATTCCTACAGACTCCCTGCTGTTTATTTCTAAATTAATCCCTATCAATAAAGCTATGGGAATCAGTTTTCCAAAATTCCAACAGAAACTCTATCAAACTTAGTTAATAAAGCCCAAAGGTAAATCTCTGTGGCTGCATTTAGTACACAAATTGCCACTTTTAATGATAAAATGAGATGGGGTGGAACGATCCTCACTTGCATTAAGGAAAAGATGGAGGAGTCTCATTAAAGTCCATACCTTTTAGGAGCATCAAACAAGAACACGACTCACCTGGGACTGTAGTTCCCGGCAGGGAAACTTTTTCCTTGTCTTCCAGACTAAAGGTTTGACGCAGCTGCAAATTCTGTAGCTTAGAAAACAGACTTTCTCTTCCTAGGTTTACTTCTGGCCTGTGATTGATATTTCAAAAATCAAGAGAAAGTGCCAAGACGAGCTTTTACTCCAAGTGAAATGAGGCTTTAAAGCAAAGGACTGGCGCAATATCACTTGTCTTAAAAGATTTATTCTGGCTACTGGGTTGAAAGTAGGCTGTAAAGAGAAGCTATTATCATAATCCAGGTGAGACTCAGGCCAAGCAGGTAGCAGCTTAGGTGGTGAGAAGTAGTCAGATAACGGGGGCAAAAATTTTTTAAACACAGTCAACAGAATTTTCTGCTAAACTGAATGTGGGGAATAAGAAAAAAAGGTAGTTAGCTGGGGGCAGTGGCTCACACCTGTAATCCCAGCACTTTGGGAGATCAAGGTGGGAGGATTGTCTGAGCTCAGGAATTTGAGAGCAGTCTGGGCAACATAGTAAGACCTCACCTCTACAAAAAAATAAAAAAACAATTAGCCAGGTATGGTGGTGCATGCCTGCAGTCCCAGTACTCAAGAAGCAGAGGGAAAATTACTTGAGCCGAAGAGGTCAGGGCTGCAGTGAGCCGTAATTGTGCTGCTGCATGTCAGACTGGGCAACAGAACAAGAAGACCTTGTCCCCCCTCCCGAACACCACGTTCCCAAAAAAGGAAGTCATAAATAACTTCAAGGTTTTTGGCCTAAGAAACTAGAAGGATGGATTTGCCAAAGAAGTGGGGAAGTCTGCGGTGGACTAGATAGTGGTAAGGGACAGGAGTTTTGATACGTTCATGAGGTCAATTCGATATTCAGGTGAAAATGTGGAAACTGGATATTCATATCTGCAGTTCAGGGGAGGGGTCTAGGCTAGAGATAAAAACGTGGGACTTAACCAACATACACCAAAAATCAGATTGCCTTACTGTAAAACAGCAAAAGACTCATGATATTGACTAGAGAATTATCTAAGTGAGAATTTTCATCGTGCAGTCACGATCTACTCTGGCAGAGAGAGCCTGTTTTCTCACTTCCCTGTGGGGCATCCATACAGACTGATCTGATTTTAGACATCACACTGAGCTAGTTGCTGGGAGCCAAAGTCAAGTAAGAGGCAAAGGAGGGTAGCGATTCACACACAGAGGCTGAAGATCGCCTTCCAAAATTAAACAGAGGACAAAGGAAAATTAAGAGTAAAAGAAATCTAGTCAAACACAGTCCAAAACAGCCATCTGGGAGAAACCCGTGGCATGGCATGTATTAAAGGAATCTCATTTATTTTAGAGGCTCCAGCTATCCCCCAGCTCATAGACACTTTATCTTTTGCAGATAACACACCAACAATGGATGCATTCTATGATTTCACGAAGGTGAGTGACGACTGGGGAGCAACTAAGACAAACTCACTTTCAGCCAAAAGTGTGTTATCCTAAGTCAAATAACCCCACACAAATAAGGATTTATGATATTTGCCATACCAACCAACATTGACTTTCTGTGGTAAGCAGAAATGGCACTGGCTGTTTTAGCATTAGAAGTTCTCACTGGACACCGAAAAGCTGCCATCTCTATCAGCTGTCTCTATAGGAGCAGCCCTGTAAACCCAAACCTAAAAGCCATGGCAAACATCAAACTAATGTTTTATATTTAAATCATGCTTACAGACATCACAGATTTACTCATCTGCATTCAATCTTTTCAGTGTTTATAGACTCCACATTTTTGGAGACATGAACATATGTCATCTTTTTTTTTTTTTTTTGCTCTAAGTTCTGGGATACATGTGCAGAATGTGCAGGTTTGTTACATAGGTATACACGCGCCATGGGGGTTTGCTGTACCCATCAACCTGTCATCTAGGTTTTAAGCTCTGCATGCATTAGTTATTTGTCCTAATGGTCTCTCTCCCCTTTCCCCCCCCACTCCCAACATATGTCATCTTCTGAGTATGCTACTTGTTTTAAACTTCCATCATAATTTACTGCCTGACCATTTAGTTGGACAGCTCTTACACTCCCTGGCCTATTCTCTCTGAGATGAAAAATAGGCTGCCAATTACTGACAAAAGAAGAAATACAACGAGAAAAGAAATAACCCAGTGATTAAGTGGAGCTCATTCCCAATTTCTCAGTACAGCAGTCAACCTAAAATAAAGAGATTTCCACCTATATAAGGATAAAACCACCCATCCAAAGATTTCTCTCATCCTGATGTGGAGAGAGTTTGTAAAAATAAAATAATTTTATGAAAGGCACCATCTTGAGCAGTTCAAATCTTGTTTTAAATTTGTATCAAATATTTGTTCTGCCAGGAAACATTTCCAAAAAGGAAAGGTTTTGTCTCAATTGCTGTGGCAGCGAACACTTCGTTGGAGCTGTTAGTTAGAGCAGTGTCAGGATACTCTCACTGGCTTACATCGCTTTCAAAATATTTGTGTTGCTACCACACTCCTTTGCCAATATATGTGACTTGTAATACTTTTTTATTCATCTGGATGTATTTATACAACTGTGTAGGTCCAGAAAACTTTTTAAAAGTTGGCATAAAGATGCTGTGATGAAAACTGAGAAATACATCTGCCTTTCTCACTATGTAGAAATACCGTATTTGCAAATTAGGGGACAAATCGGTCTTTACTTTCACAAGCCCAAATTAGGCCCTTAGAGGGTCAAATTTAAATAACATCACTATATATTACAGAGAAAATACCAGCATCTTATGTAAGTTATTACTTAATCCTCAATATTTTATTAGGCAGAATCCATTCTCAGCGTTAAGGAAATCTTTGCTCAAGGAGTAAGCTGATATGATTAATGGCTAGAGCTGGGATTTCCTGAACATTCTTTACAAACCTGTATTAATTATTTTCGTTATTTGGGTCATGATTAGCAAGGAAACCCTGTAAAAAGTCTCTGGCTTTGCTTTGTACCCAAAGTCAGTCTTGGGGAAAGAGGAACCCCCAAAAGCTGGCAAAGCAGCAGCACTTTTACTGTGGGCAGGAAAACAGCTCGAGGTCTCGAGGCTGCAGAGACTCAGGCTGGTGAGAAGTCCAGAGCATCCGAGAGGAAGTTTTTTCTGGGGGTACGAACGGTGACTGCATGGGAAATGCTCATCAACACGCAGTGAAATAACACACCCCAAATTCTATCAAAATATTTTGGTCAGAGTTGATGAACTTCAGAGGTACTTCAAAATATCGACAAACCCTGGATACCCTTTGACATATGAATGAGCCACCTTGGGACAATACTGGCCTCTTTTGCATAAAATACTGGGTATTTTATTACAGCAAAACTTTTCCAGGAATAAAGAAGGGACTAGAGCTTCCTCTGTCCTCTTAAAATTAGGAAAGGGTCTAGATAAAGCCAAAGTGCAAATTTGTAGGAGATGGCGAAGGAAGGAGAAATGGAGCGCCCCCAGTGGGGGCGAGGTGTGTTCATATACTTCGTTTTCTTTTGCCATGCCATCCTATGTAGCTAACACCAAGGCATTTTCCGAGGCCCCTTTTTCATTTGCTCTGTTTGGAAACAGAAAAGTTGCTACTCTCAATGTCTGCTACAACCCAGTTTCCCCACGTGATCTTTTACCAAGTCAAGCATCATCTGGGCATCTGCCAGGCTCGTCAGCCAGGCTCCTGTGGGCCCCTTTCCTCTCCCATTCCCAAGAGACCACTCATCAAGTCACTGTTCATCCTCCCCTGACCCTGCTCCCACTGCTCACGTCCTCGAGCGGGCAGAGGCATCTGTCCCAATTTTTATTCTGAAAGTTGAGCAACAATGAACCTTGCCTAGCTCACTCAGTGAAACAAAATGATGAAGAACATAGATGGCCTCTTGTGGTCAGCAAAGCAGAGATTTTCTCTCTTGCTCTCAAATGCTGTCTTGCAAAGTTTCACAAGTACAAACATATGTTATCATCTGACCTTTTGAAAACGATTCTGTGTATATATAAATGCACTTAAAGTATGCGGCAACTTGTGGCTCCTAAAGAGTTCACTTAATGCTATTTATATCTTTATGTTACAAGAAGACATTCCAAAGAAAAAGTGGCAATGAGCACTCCCATTTCTCTCATCATGCACTCCTCCCCCAAGTTAGACCCACAGTCAAGTCAGTCTGGCCTTTTGTCTCAGTGGCTCTCAGGATTAACCACATCTTGACAGTAACAACAACAGCAAAAAGTTCTAAACGTAATCTAAATAAACAAGGACTGATAAATGTCACTTAATCACCAGATAGAAGATGAACGCTGCTGACATTAAACCAAATAGTTTGTCATTCTGTTGACTGTCAAATTAAGATATCTTAATTTTAAATGCAATCACTACATACAATTTTTTTTTTTTTTTTTTTTTTTTTTGAGACAGAGTTTCGCTCTGTCACCCAGCTGGGATTACAGGCACCCGCCACCATGCCCAGCTATTTTTTTTTTTTTTGCATTTTTAGTAGAAACAGAGTTTCATCATGTTGGCCAGGCTGGTCTTGAACTCCTGACCTCATGCCAATGCTTTCAGTAATTCAAGTCATTTGATGCAGTTACAACAAACTACCCCGAGCACGAATCCCTGCACAGAGCGTTCTCCAGAAACAAGCAGACCCCAAGTTCTCGCTTCAGGCAGCAAAACTCTGTCAACTGCTCTTTCAGTCGATAAGGGTAGCATCTCAATTTACAGGCCCGCATAACCTACTTAACATGGTAATCTGGCTTCTACTGCAACATATTTAAAAACCAGATTTTGACAATTCATGGAAGGAAAAGAAGAGAACTAAAAAGCATGATAACGTTTTCAAAGGAAAGACAAAAGAAACAAGGGGCTAACCGGCTTTGCTTCATTTATTAAATTCCAGGGGCTTTCCCTACCAGTTTGAAAAATGCATGTTGTTACCACTGTGTTTATTAAAAGTGCTACTTTAAATTGCAGATTGAGCAAATGGGAATTCTCCACCATAGCTGTAGATTACCCACTAACAATTATAAGCAATTTTAATTGAAAGGAGGAGGAAAGAACAAGGAAGAATTGTAGAACAATGGTTCTAAAAGCCACTGACAATTTATATAAAACTCAACATCTAAATGTATGATAGTAAAATGTCCAGAGTCACACAGATGCAATATTCACAGGGGTTCCTTTGCATTGTGACTTTTAAAAGTCTTTCAAAATGGTGCTCACGATCAACTAGCACAAACTTTGCTCACTGATTATCTGACAGCCTATTACCAGATTTAAGAAGGGGCGAGGGACCTTCCAGAGCGAATGGTTGCTTGCTAGCTAACTTGAAAAATGCACTTGTTTCAGCACAGAAATAACAAATCTGTTTCTGATTCCTAACATTATTTTCCAAATGCTGCCAAGAAAAGAATCTAAGGAATTCTTTTACATACACAACATACACGAGACAACTGGAAAGAGGCCTGTGATCTCTTCCAGGGTACACAATGAGGAAGGATAGAGTTAGTTTCTAATGTGAACTGCCCTTGTGGGAGCAGAAGCACATGCCTGAGATTGTTCATAGCTGTAATCTCCAACATAACTCTTTGCTATTATTAGACAACCTAAAGGCCTTCCTAAATCAGTAACTTGTGAAGGAGAAAAAAATATAGACAGGACTCTATCGTTCAGGGCATGCAGGCAGCTGGGACACACCCGTCTCCACAGAATTCACCGCTTTTCCACTCCACGAAACTAGATTTCTATCTCTTGGAAGCCACATAAAGGCTGAGAAAGGAAACTGGTCCAACACAAGCCAGGTTTAAAGTCCCTAGAAAGAATGCAAAATCAGGTAAAATCCATTATTAAATTCAGGAACTTAAGGTCTATCACGCTCATAAAACATAGTGAAATTATTCTTGGAGCACAGAAGGATGTATGTGTGCATCCTGTCCATATTAAAAGCAACATCAGGCCAGCCATGGTGGCTCATGCCTGTAATCCCAGAACTTTGGGAGGCTGAGGCAGGCAAATCACTTGAGGTCGGGAGTCCGAGATCAGCCTGGCCAACATGATGAAACCTCACCTCTACTAAAAATTCAAAAATTAGCCAGGTGAGGTGGTGCGTGCCTGTAGTCCCAGCTACTTGGGAGGCTCAGGCAGGAGAATCACTTGAACCGAGGAGGCGGAGGTTACAATGGGCCAAGATCGCACCACTGCACTCCAGCCTGGGCAAAAGAGCGAGACTGTGTCTCAAAAAATAAAAATAAAAGCAACATCATTTTAAAAATATTACCGCATTTTAAAAACACAACAGCAGACAGTCTGCCTTAAAAATTTCAACATTGTGTAATAATCAAACCAATGATTTTTGAAAGTACATAGTACATATTTTAGCATGGTTCACTTCTGTTATACTAATAAGGGAGACTTACCAACAGAATCCCCTTTGAAGAGGAGGATAAGCAGAAGAATGTTGAAAGACTGAGTCATCCAACAGACTGAGCTATCTAATGCAACCATTTAAATTTCTGGCTCACACTGAGTTGACTGCAGTGAACTAAGTTCAATTTTGTTTTTCGTTTTTCCCCTTCTCAGCGGGATAACAGTTCATGAAAGAAGCTGAATCGATTAAAGGAAATAAAAAGGCAACATTTTCTTTTGCATGACTGGTCATAATGGGCATGTACATTTTCAACTCTTCTACCTACACACACAAACTCATCTTAAATTTGCATTGCCATAGTATCAAAGGCATTCTCAAAGCAGCCACGTTGGATGTCATCCTTACAGTTCTCCATTAAACACACCTCCCACGCAGCTGCCCTCAAGCTATGTGATTTTACGCAAGGTCCAATGGATTGGGTTGAATAGCATCCTCCCAAAATCATGTCCCTCACAAACCTGGAATATGTCCTTAATTGGGAATAGAGTCTTTGCAGATGTAATTAGTTAAGGTGAAGTTACATACTGCATTAAGGGTGGGCCCTAAGTCCAATGAGTGGTGTCTTTGTATGAAAAACGTCTGACACAGAGACACACGCAGGATAGAAGGCTGTGGGAAGAGAGGCAGAAACTAAAGCGATGTTTCCACAAGCCAAGAAATCCCTGGAACCATCGGGAACTGAAAGAGGCAAGAAGGAGTCTTTTCTGGAGCCTTCAGAGAGAGCATGGCCCTGCTAACTTCTTGATTTCAAACTTCTAGCCTCTAGAACTGTGAGACAATACACTTCTGAGTAAGCCACTCACTTTGTCGTAATTCGTTACGACAGCTCTGGGAAACTAATGCAGATTTGTCCACTCGCCAGTGGTAGGACAATACTTTGCTACCAGTCCACAGTAAGATTAGTACAGGAAATGAGATTAAATGTTTAAGAACTTTTATAGCTGTTTGACAATGTGGTGATATCACATAAGCACATGATTTTGTTTTACAAAATATCAGTCTGTAATGGTTTGGAAATTTCTTTTAAAAAGTCTTCACCTAGAGATCGAGACCATCCTGGTCAACAGTAGAAACCCCGTCTCTACTAAAAATACAAAAACTTAGCTGGGCATGGTGGCGTGTGCCTGTGATCCCAGCTACTCAAGAGGCTGAGGCAGGAGAATTGCGTGAACCCAGGAGGTGGAGGTTGCAGTGAGCCGAAATCACGCCATTGCACTCCAGCCCGGGTAACAAGAGAGAAACTCTGCCTCAAAAAAAAAAAAAAGTCTTCACCTAAGTTAGAGAAGCATTACAAAGATAACCAGTATTTATAAAGTTAAAGTTGATGTACTATAATTCGGAAATTTGTATTCGGAACCATTTCAGAGAAGTGTAAGTATGTTCCACGTAGCTTTAGTAGTAAAACATTTTATTCTAATTTCTATTTATTTAAAAAATTTTTTTTTCAAGACAGGGTCTCACCCTATTGCCCAGGCTAGAGTGCAGCAGCATAATCACAATTTGCTGCAGCCTCAAACTCCCCTCAAGCAATCCTCCTGCCTCAGTCTCCCAAGCAGCTTGGCACTACAGTTCCATATCACCACATCTGGCTAATTTTTAAATTTTTTTGTGGAGACAGGGTCTCCCTATGTTACCCAGGCTGGTCTCGAACTCACAGCCTCAAGTGGTCCTCCCTCCTCAGCTTTCTAAAGCACTGGGATTATAGGCGTAAGACATGGCACCTGGCCTATTCTACTTCTTAGAATAATCAGCGAAAGGTACACATAGTAGTTCGCTATTAATCACATTATTTGCTATAAATCATATTATTTGATTAGCCAGAATTCACTTCCCAGACCATAATGGATCACTTGTCACACAGTGAAGGAACATACCATGCCTTTGTTAGGCACAGAGATCTTAGCTGAACTTTACAGAAATCTTCCCAAAGACTGAGTGCTCAAATGTTGCACATACAAAATGCAGTTGAGAGGAACTGATGTATCTGAGATACTTCAACAGCAAAGAGTGACTGCAACTATATGAGTTACCATAGTGACAGTAATGAGAAAGACGCCATCCTTCTTCAAGGAAGGCCAACTTGACCAAAAGCTGAGTGGACCTGGCTTCAGAAAAGAAACAGTCTAAGTAGAGAAAAGGAAATCCTACATCACTGTGGGAAGCGATCTGATTTAAATGTTTTCTTTCAGCAATTACAAGGAACAGGAACATGATTTAAACTAAAGGAAGAGCAATCATGTTTCCTTTAAAATCAATGCTAATCACAACCACATAAGCAATAGCCCCTAGAACCTTGGTTAGCCACAGACCAATGAATGAAAGCCACTTTTCCAAAGTAAGAACACAAAGCATCAACATGTAGCTCTTACTATTCCTCTGCTTAATCTCACTCACCCTAACTTTATCATGGGTTTGCCTCACTACAGAGGGCAAAGGACAACCTAAAAATCATTATTGTAAATCAAGAAGCTGTAAGTCACAGGAAGAGATCAGAACATCAACTGTTCGTCCTAGCTGCTGGGAGATCTGAGAGCAGGCTTTAAAAGCGTGCGACTGTGGACTCCTGATTAGAACACACACTTCAGCATAAAAGCACTCAGTTGTCATCACATGCCATAGGTTTGAGATTTTTAAGTTTTCTGAGTTACCACAGAAACTAAGAGTCCATGAAAGTGAGAGATTCTTTAATAAAATGGAATGGCTGTTATGGGAATGGGTGGAGAAAAATAAGTTGAAGCTGCAGATGTCCCACACAGTAACAATTCCACACCCATATTCAATTAAGAAACTGTAAACTTTAAGCTATCATTGGATCATAATGATTTCAGCTACACTGTGGAAACTACACTAGGTAGAATGTACATTCATCCAATAATACCACTGACTCTTCATACCAAAACTTTTTTAGAACAACTTTTTAAAGAAACAGTGTCACGAGAGCTCAAAATGCCTTTCATCTAAAATTATTTTTCAGAAATACTCAAATTCACATCAGCCCATGACTCCTGGGAAGTCCACGGCAACTAGATACTGTCTGTAGTAGGAATTAATTGAATGCTTGAGGAGAGAAAAATGTGATGTTCCTTTTTGTTCTTACCCCCTCAATTTCACCAAACTTGCATCTACTATATAAAGAAGTATCCCAAACACCGAATTCAATATTAAAGACTTGTGGGTTTTAAGGTGTCAAATTAAGGTTAAAACTGCAAAGGCTGGGACTACAAAATCCACGTCTATACCTCACAAACAGACTTTGTGAACAAAAGGGCAATCCACAAAGCCCATAAGCCAGGACCACTTTATTTCCAAAAACTGAAAAGACGTCAAGAATTTCCCATCAACAGAATGACATACACTGAAAAATATGAACAGAATAGCCTACTTCAGTTCCAAGGAAATTCATCCCCGTACTGCTGACCACTTCAACAATCGCACAGACAAACACACTCTCATATGCCTCCATTAATTACATTATGACAAGAGTTGGAAGAAAAACAGAGTTGAAGGAAAAAATAAATGCCTAAAGAGAGAAAATACTTCTTGACTAATCAGGGAATGACAACATATACTCATATAATCACCACCTTCTAGTACTTAGGAAATACTATAATCTATATGGGGGCCAGAACAAGAAGTATGTTCTTTTTTTTTTTTTTTTTAAGATGGAGTTTCACTCTTGTTGCCCAGGCTGGAGTGCAGTGGCATGATCTCAGCTTGATGCAACCTCCTCCTCCTAGGTACAAGTGATTCTCCTGCCTCAGCCTCCAAAGTAGCTGGGATTACAGACACCCACTACCACGCCTGGCTAATTTTTTGTATTTTTAGTAGAGACAAGTGTTTCACCATGTTGACCGGGCTGGTCTCGAACTCCTGACCTCAGGTGATTCACCTGCCTTGGCCTCCCGAAGTGCTGGGATTACAGGCATGAGCCACGGTGCGTGGCATGGATGTATGCTCCATAGTAAAATGAATTTCAATCCTAAGTTCACACAGTAAAGCTTAAAGCAATAGAATCCTTTACCCTTTTCTACTCATTCTAACCCTTTACATGAACAACTCCTTACATGAAAACTTCTCAAACGGACGCATACATCACTGTAAACTATTCCTATATTTATTAAGCTGATTTTTAAAACCTTCTTTTAAACTTTTAGCTACTTTTGTTTATAACGAAATACATATAAAGCACATTCAAATACAGAAATATCCTTTCTAGAAAAGAATTCCATCTCCCCAGCAGGAGGTCTTTCTTCCTGTTTGCAACAAAAAAGAACAATGACTTTTTTACTTTCATACTTACAAAACTCTCTCAAACTTTGATTTTTACTGAAACTAGCTCTGTGATTTTTGACTCTGATGTTAAATGAAAATCTTCCCCAAGTAGAACTCTGCCACCCAAATGGGCCGGAAGCCCCCTCACCTTTCAGGCAGAACATTCTGCAGCAGTTCCATGGAGGGGCTGCACTCTGTGGTCTGATGAAGCCTGCAGTGCTAGGCACAGCTGCCTCCCAGCCCACCTCCCCAGCACTCACTGCCAGAGAGCAGGGCGGCCAGCCAGCGCCTGTTACTCCAGGAAGCCACTGCCCAATCCCCAGCCTGCTGGGCTGTGCTGCTGACACCTCCCTATCTCTCCTAGGATATTTCACACCATGGAATGAGCCCACGATCATCTTGAAAGGGGAGGGGAGCCAGGGGTTAGCAGTCACCACTCACACGGTCCAGCCCAAGGGCTAGCCCATTTGTTTGTGCTTCTCTCTCAGCATTTTCCACTGCAGCTCTCCACGTGACCAACGACACAAAAAAGAAATCACTCGATTCAGTTTAACCTTTCGCTATTAATTATCACTTACTATTCATTGACTTCATTATTCCTTTTCTGTTCACATGCTCCCCTTTTTTTCTGATATAGAACCATATACTGATACACTGTACACTGTAATAGGACTTTGCACTCAGTTGTTATGAGTCTATGTAAATGAGTGAATATATGTGAAATGCTCTTAATAGTCTCAGACAAACCATAAGCACTAAGTAAGTGCCATCATGACTACTACATACCACTATTTAAAAACCGGGCAGGCATGGTGGCTCACACCTATAATCCCAGCACTTTGGGAGATCAAGGCAGGATGATCACTTAAGCCCAGGAGTTTGAGACCAGTCTGGACAACACAGTGAGACTCCATCTCTATTTAAAAAAAAAAAAATTAGTTGAGCATGAGCCTGTGGTCCCAGCTATTTGGGAGGCTGAAATGGGAGGATTGCTTGAGACCAAGAAGTTGATCATTGGGCAATGATCATGCCACTGTACTCCAGCCTGGGCACAGAGTGAGACCCTATTTCAAAACACAAAACACAAACAAAAAAAATAAGAAAGCTTACTTGAGTATTAGGATAAAAATGTGAAGCATGTTACACTTCTATGGCACTGTCACATTTTCAGATGAGGAAACAAAGACAGCATTAGAGTATACGAATTTCTAACTCGACTGTGGCCATAATCAGATCATTACATTTCTTCCCCTCTACTGGAAAGCTAAATTCACTCTGGCAAGTTCAAGACTACTTGACTGCAAATTCTCAAACACAGGTGGAAGTGTTAGCAGGAATCTTATGACAGATCTGAAGAGACATAGTCCACAAATACTGCTTCAGGAGCACCCCGCTTGAAAAGTACCGTCTGAACCCTAAGTGGCCCCATGGTCCTTCCCACAGAGATGTTAGAGTCTCCCGGCTCAGGAAGTGACCATTGTTCACAGGACCCGTTGCTGTTTGCAGGTCTTCCTCTTGACTCCACAGGATGCAGGAAACTGACTCACAGAACCAATCTATCTATCTGTCTGTGTCCTGGAGTGCTCACTGCCACACAGTAAGGATGCTCTGTGTTCTTTGGTTTTCCATAAATGCTTCAGCATATCCCAGTTGGGTTTCTGCTCTCTGTCACCCTGAATCACCAACAGCACCTGGGTAATAAATATGTTATCTTCCATAAGGAAGTCATTGCACTAGTTTCTGTCATCACAAGAATATATAAGAGGTCTCTGGCCAGAAGCTAGATAGGATTTAAAAAAAAAAAACTGCATGGGGAATGATGAACAGTGATATTAACTCTCAGAACAGAATGGGCAGGAACCTCACAGCTCATTTCATTTGGTAAACCACGAGGTGGTTCATTCATCTAACAAACAAGATCAAAATCAAAATATCCTACCAATAAGTGCAGAGTAACAAACAACATCAAAATCAGACCAGCTGACTAGCCTCTTCCATCTCACCATGGGACTGTCTCCATGGCTGATCTGAGTCGAAATTGTCCTCTCGTGTTCTGAGTAGTCTCTCCCATGTAATTTATGAATTGCAGAGGTATTCCTGAAAATATTCTCATGGGTTACATTCAACTTTTCGAGAGAGAGAGAGGAACTCCTACCTTGGAGACTTAAGATTTTTGAACACAGGCTAGTACACGGGGTCTGGGGGGATTACACCTATTTAACAGCACTCTGAATACTCACAGTTTAAGCCTTTTTTAATAGGATGACTTTCTTTATATGCTGGAGAGAACAGTGGATTGAAGTAAAGAGAATCTCATTCCAGTCACATCTGTGACACTATCTAGTTCAACCTTGTCCAAGCTGTGGCCCACATGCAGCCCAGGACAGCTTTGAATGTGATCCAACACAAATTCGTAAACTTTCTTAAAATATTATGAGATTTTTTTGTTGTTGTAATTTTTTAAAAGTACATCAGCTATTCTTTGTGTTGGTGTATTTAGACAATTCTTCTTCTTCCAATGTGGCCCAGGGAAGCCAAAAGATTGGATGCCTCAATAGTTGGCCTCTATAGCAGTTCATGGCCTGTAAATGTGAGCATTGAATAGAACAAGGGGACTAAACTAACTCCATCTTACCTCATTAATTGTTTTTTTGGTATGAATACACACAAATACTTCTAGGTACATTATGTTAGGGCACAGGAAAAGAATCTTTGCCTTCTTGTGGTTTAGTGCAAGAGATGAGAGGAATAAATAACTATAATTCAATGTGGTAAGTCACATGACAGAAGAATCCACAAAATTAATAATGATCAATGGCAGTTCTTGCCTACTGCCATCTAATTAAGCTATCCTTCTAAGGTTAAAGCATATATATAATTTAATGTAGTGGGTTGAATAGTGTCCACCCCAAATTCATGTCTACCCTCAGAGTATGGCCTTATTTGGAAATAAGATCTTCTTAAGTTAAGGAAAGTAAGAATCAAGATGAGATGATACTGCATTAGGGTGGGCCCTAAATGCACTAAGAGTGTCCTAATAAGGGAGAAAGGGATATACAGAGACACAGTGAAGGTCATAAAAGATGTAGGCAGAGACTGGAGGGGTACTATCACAGATAAGGAACACCTGGCACCTGCAGATGCTGGAAGAGGCAGGATAGTATTCTCCCTGAGAGCCTCTGGAGGAAGCAAGACTCTGCGAGCACCTTGATTTCAGAACTTGGGTCTCCTGAACAGGGAGAGAATAAGCTTGTTATTTTAAGCCACCACACTTGGGGTAATTTGTTACAGTGACCCTAGGAAACTTATACATTTAGCAAGGTAATAATTACATGAGATGGCATGATTTATTTTTCTTTTTAAATTATCTTCAATTTATGTTTATATAGGCTTAAAATCTATTTTTTCATACCCTTGTACTTACAGTAGCAAAATGTTATAGCACTTCTAAGCAGCACAAATACCAAATACCAACTTCTATTAAATTACTGAAATTATAGGTATCACTATCTGAAAACTTCACAGCATTAGTCTCAAGCAATGAGGAGTTTTTCTTAATGTCACATATAAGATTAGCATATTTAAAAATCCTTTGTAGGCCGAACATGGTGGCTCACACCTGTAATCCAAGCACTTTGGGAGGCTGAGGTGGGCGGATCACCTGAGGTCAGGAGGTCAAGACTAGCCTGGCCAACATGGTGAAACCCTGTGTCTACTAAAACTACAAAATTAGGCAGGGGTGGTGTCGTCCGCCTGTAATCCCAGCTACTAGGGATGCTGAGACAGGAGAATCACTTGAACCCAGAAGGCAGAGGTTGCAGGGAGCAGGGACTGCGCCACTGCACTCCAGCCTGGGCAAAAGAGTGAGACTGTGTCTCCGAATAAAAAAATAAAAAAATAAAATCCCTTGTGTTTACAGCTGTATGTTTGAGAAGAAAACATGAAATGGCATACCATTCAAACTAGGAAAAAAATAATGGATAGTTCTATCCATTAAAATTATGATTGTCTGCCACCATTGATCATTGCTACTGAGATTGAAAAGTAAGTACCTAGGACGCTTTTGTGAAAGGGAGTAGGTCCAAGATGATGCACGCTCACAGGATTTGTAGCCCTCTGGACAGCACAAAGATCTTGCCTTTGCCAACCATGACCTTAGGGCGGCAACCACTTCTCTCCCTGTAGGATTACAACATCCAGCATCATGTTAAAGTTTAACCTTATTATCTCTACAAGAGGGAGTGGTAGCCACATATGCAGCCAAAAATATTTAGATAATTATGTCTTCCAAACCACTCCAGTGTGATTTCACTTGTGCGCTTCAAGCTTAATTTTGATTTCCATAAAATAGTGGGGATGAGGATAAATTAGAAATTCGTTTGCCTAACACAGAATTCGTGCGTCTAGATCAGCTCAAAATTGGACTTCACTCCCGGCAAAACACAAAGCAAAATTACACAAGAAAAAGAGGCAAGCCGTATCTTCTCCCTATGCATCCTGACTCTTACTCTTGACAAAAAGGCCAGATAAAGATGGGAAAATCCTTCTCCATGCCCATTCACAGGTCTGCTTCACCTTGACTGCAAAGTACAGTAGTCCTCCCTTATCTGAGGTTTTGCTTTTGGTACTTTTAGTTACCCCAAGTCAACTTAGAGCCGAAAATATTAAGAGAGAGAGAGAGATTAAGACAGAGACCACATTTATATTAGTTATATTACGGCATATTGTTATAATTGTTCTATTTTATTATAGTTAAGTTGTTAATCTCTTACTGTGCCTAATTCATAAATTAAACGTTATCATAGGTATGGACGTATAAGAAAAATATAGCGTACATAGGGTCTGGTACTATCAGTGGTTTCAGGCGTCCACTGGGTGGTCTTGGAATGTATCCCCCAAGGATAAGGTGGGGCTACTGTATTCAAACAGGCAATGCTTATTTTCATAGCTGTATCTCTAGACATGCTTTTAAAGCATGAGAAGGTTGTGAAGTCAGAGGAGCCTGTAGACATATTTCCCACCACAGTGCTTTCCATTTCTCCCTGGATGCAAGAGATTGGAGATGCTAAACCTTCTGATACTTTTAAGATGAGAATGACCAGATTAAGCCAATTCCCTAGAGAAGAAGGAATCCACTCTGGTGGCACCTATGACTGTGACTAACAGCATTTTACCCAAGTTTTCGTCACTCCCCACTCCTCTACTATTCTAGAATATTCGTTTCACCAATATTCTGAATCTCTCAGACAAGAGACTTAGTCTGAGTTTGTCTATATATTTATTACTACCTCAGGCACAAGAGAAAGAAGAAAAAAAATTACAGCATTATAACTTTAAACTGGCTAATTTCACTTTCTCCTGGCTAACCAGGGAAACTAATTTGAAACCAGTTCCCATGTTAGTGCCCCCAGTCCATCCAACTCTGTAGGCAGGGGAATATGGAACTCAGGCTTTCATTCTGGACACTTCCTCTTCTCAACATCATCTGAGCCTGTATTCTGTTGGAGTTTTCTCCACTCCAGATCCAGGCCTGACCTACTGGGTCCCAAGGGCAACCTTCATCCTCTTTGCATTTTTTTCTCTTAGGAAATAGCTGAATCCTGGAGTATTTTGTGCTGGATGCAAATTAGCCATGGAGCAGTAAGGCAACTACACAAATGCTTCATGGAGACTCTTCAATGGCCTCTGGACTTGGGTAGACATATTCACATCATTGTATTTCTGCCTTGAATCATGGGAGCTCTGCTCTAATTTGCCCTTTAAAAATATACCCTCCTGAGCCAGTTCTTCAGGTTATTTCAACTTATTTTTCCTTCATAGCCAAGCACAGATCTCCTGACATCACAGTCAAGAAAGCAGCCAACTCATTTGGCTCCTCTTCATGAAATTCGAATCTTCACTCACGGCACGCTAGCTAGCTCTCCCTACCACCCAAATGGTTAGATTTTTCTCTCTCTCTTTTATTTTTTTTCTAAAGAACCTTTAGGTCCTTCTGGTTTCATCTTCCAAGGGAAGGTAATGATGAGTTTCCCAGCTGACCTGGGCTCTTAGCTTAGATAACCTTCCAGCCTCTTTCAATTGCCCTTAGCTGTGGCAAGCTGCCTTGACTCCCACTGCTGTCCACTGGGCTCCAGTCTGTAACTCCACTCACTTCCTGAGAAGCACAGGGACACCTCAAGAGCAGCAGCACAGAAAAAAGTCTTTACTATGGAACCTTCTGCCATTTATCCAGCCCTGATGTCGATTCAAAGCATAGTGCCTATGGCAGAGATGTTTCTTTAAGACAGAGTACTCCTTGGTATGTTTGTAGTTGATTTTTTTTTTTCTTTTGAAATCTGACCTTTTAATCCACCTTCACACCTATTACATCTTTCCAAAAGAACTCCAATTGCACCATCTTTTCCTTTCAGAGGGGAAGAAAAAAAATCATATTTCTACTTCTGTAAAAAACACAATATAAGGATAAATCCCAAACTCTTCATAGAGCAATAAAGGCCCATCTGGACTTGTACTCAGTATTTTTTCCAAACTATTCTGGATGTATCCCATTAAGTGACCCCCGCAGTAGGCTCTGCGTCCTATTCCCTAGGGTCCTGTACCTCTGCTGTCTTGGATCAGTCTATTGCCCCCTTTGTCTGGAATGCAGCCCTCACCCCCACACTCTGCCTTTTACTTCTCTAAAGCCTCCTCTAACCATGCTCCTCTCCAGCAGCAGGATCAATCTCAAGCTTGCGCTGTGTCCCACGGCACTTTATTCCCGTAGCTGATGTGGCATTACATTCTGTCCACACAACGTGAGCGTTCCCTTGCTCATTCACACTTAACTTCTGGTACTTTTTGGGGTGCTAGAACATGATAAGTGATCCACGTTTGTTGCATAGATGTGAAAAGCCAGAATTATTACTACTTTGCTATTTCATCAAAAAGCAAATAGTGAAAAGTATATAAAACCTAGATAAGAGACTTAACCACCAGGAAATTGATTCCTATGAAAGGTCATAATTAATATATTCTTTAAAATTAAATAGACATTATTTTTCCTACACAAAACTGTATTAAAACTCATTATTAAATGAAAGTCATTGATCATTAACAGTTAAAACTTCATGGTGTAATCTTTATAAACCATCATTTCCTTAAAGGATTAATCATCTGAAAAAGTCTCATTTACAAACACACACACACAGACACCACTCTCTCTCCAGGCAACTTCACCACAGCAAATTCAGAAAGCAGTTTTTCCTACTCTCATTCTGCCTGAATTAAATATTTGAAGGGTGATGGAAGTGAAAAAGGAAGAAAAATATTTTCTGGAAGTATCTCTTACAAGAGAATTAATGCCAGTATGTCCAGATGGAGGGAGGATACCAAAAGATGTCAAAGTAATGACCCCAAATTCCCTTCTTAGTAAACTTATAAGGAACTGGATGATAGGAGAGAAAAACAAAACCACTAGAGTCTAAATCTTTTTCTCTTTGCCATCACATCTATGCCTAACATATGCATGTTATATTTCAGAAGGTCTAGGTTAAAGCACATAAAAATGACCTCGTAGGAAAGATATAACAGTAGGTCCTTTCGTGTTGTATATTTCTTCAATGTGCTCCTTGGTAAACTGACTCCCAATATATACAGATCAATGGGACCCTCCACTTACCAAAAAAAATCATTTGTGTCGTTTTCTCCTAAGCATTTGAATAATCTGAGAAAGTAAAGACCATAAGCAACCTTCAACTACAGAAACAAGTACAACTCTTCTACCCATAAAATCAAGAATTCTTCAAGTTCATGTAGCAACTAACCAGGCGGACCACAGTTCTGCTGCAATGTATGTGTTAATAAAACATAACCAGAGAGCAACTGGACTATAATGACTTCTAATCATCAAGCAAAAAGACAAAATTCCAGAAGACATGCTAAGATATTAAGAGCAAGGTATGCCAGGTTAAATGTCAAGGCTTCTGGTAATTTCTGCATAGATAATTGAATACGTTATTCTAATATTTAATTTCTTTAAGACTTACTTGTTTAAAATATTGTGTTTTGAAATCAACTAAGTATTTGAAAACTTCAAAGCTCTATAAAGAACTACGGAATTTCTATTAAAAGATAGTCTACTTCTGAAATTCACCACATTCCCCAACTTTTGGCCCCTTTTAACATCAGTGACAACATTTGGAGGAAGAAGCTGATCATTTCCCTTTCCACTGCCAAGCCTTCTGAGTAGAGAGGCAGTCTGAAACTTGAGGGATCCTCAGTTACTTCAGGACCCATAGGATTTACAACAATAATGGTTTGAGGAAACCACAGCATTTAGGCTCCTTCAGTCTTTTTCCCTGCATTTAAGAGTTTAAAAATAAGCAAGAAAATGATTCTTCAAATTGGAAGACCATCTTCAGGGGTGGAGTCTTGCCACAGTGGATGATAATCACAGAGTAACAAGATCCACAGAGCACAGCGCAGCCACAAAAACCGCTCTTCTGATCCTCCTCTTGATCACGCCGAACATGATCTCAGCCTTTTCCTTTTTTATTTTATTTTTTTACCTCTCTCCCTCTCTCTCTCACTCTACCTTAAGGTCAGTAAAGTTCTAGTAGAAGTAACTTACCATTCTGTTCATGGTAATGGCTGAGATTTACTTTGTGTTCTACTTTTATTTAATATATCTTTGTAAATTCAGCTATTAACTATAATAAGTCGACAGCCACTCAAGAGGGAAAAAGCTAAAAGTCAAAAATAGAATGCTAAGCTTAAAGTTTTAAAATGTGCATCTATTGCTTTTGAAGCAGGTGTGCCTCTGACAGCTCTATTAACTTACTCAACCGTCTCTAGGGGCTACACTTCATAAAAAAGATGGGCTGCAGCCTTGTGCCCTCGGGTTGGTTTTTCGGTTTTTCTTTTCTTTTTCCTCCTTCTTTCTTTGAAAACTGAACGATTCTGTCCTTGAGTGGAATAAAAGTGACACCAGAGAGCCTGTTTTCAGGACTGACATTCTTCCCCTTTTGCCTTTGTTATGGTAAGTTGCTTGTCTTCTGCACATCTGCTTAGAAAACTTTCTGTGTGATACAGAGTGAATAAAAAGCTTCCAAAACCTGCTCTGTAAGGTCAAAAAAGGAATTTGTCACTCGACCCTCACAGGGCAGTCAGGAATGTCAAAATTAAAGAAACTAATAGAAAGGAACATACTCTCAATACCTTAAGAGGGGACAAAGGAATGTAAGGACACAGCCTCACTGGGCCCTGTTGGGTGCAGGTCTTCAGCAAGCTAACTCACTTCTCGGCATCCTCCCTTCGTAGCTGCCAAACTAGGGATCAGACAGGGCACCTCAGAGGTTCCTTCCAGCCCCGTCCGTGTTAGTTAGCCTTGTTGTTACGCTAACTCCACTTAGATCCCTTCACATGTCCAACATAGAGACTGTGTACAAACGTTTACTACAGTGCTTCAAATGGCACCGAGAGAAGAAAATGTGTGGTCATTTATTCAATAAGAGCACTCTCTAAATAATAACTAAAGTTGATTTCTCTCATTAACTAAACACAAAACAGAATTCTTTGGGTTTTCATTTTATCAGAAAAGAAAGACATCTTTAAAACTCACTATCTCTGACATTTTACAACCAAAACAGAGTAACTATATAAGGTACCAAAAGCTTTTCCTATCAGGAGTGAGACTCCTCTGTCAATTCTTCAATGTTTGGAGAACAATGCTTTTTGAAACTATTTTTCTTTTCTCTGAGCCTCGTTTCTTGAGTCATAGAATTTTCTGTAATCTCTATTTTCAATTAATTTAAATTGCATTTAAACATTTTTGTAGATCTCCTATGTGCAAATCAAAGTATTCACTGGGCAACCACTGTGCATCTAGGATGCAAAATGGGGATTACAGCATTTCAGCACAAACTAGTAAAATGTCATGTGAATTCTCTGTACTGGGATATTAGTGGTTCATTAACAAATTCATGGAAAACCAGAGGGTCAGATCAGCTTTTTCAGCCACATTTTATATAATTCCCATTCATATTAATGAGGCTCAAATATCATTTAAAGTATTTGGCCAAAAGTTTAGTAGAGTACAAATGGTTTAAAATAATTGAAATATGTCTTACCTTCACTATTTCTTGACTTTTTTAATGTAGAGGGTATGAACAAAAACATGAAATAGAAATCTGGGGGACACAATTTCAAATATATGAGAAATGAGTAAATAGACTTGGTATCTATCAGATGGGGAAAAGAGAGTAACGATCAACAAGTTGTTAGAGAAAGTGGTTAATGGTGAAATCGAGGTTTAAAAGCTATACTTGCTTAGTAAGTGAAACAAAGCAGTAGATAGTAATCCTCCTTGAAAACTCAGAGTGATTTTCAGAAGTGTTTAAAATGTAACATTTACAGAAAACACTGGGATGCCCAAATACAGTCACAAGTCCGTAACATTAAACACAAATATATACTTCATTCCACTGTACCGAAAAGAAAAGCCAGCAGAAGATAAACATGTAAAAAACACAGTTACATATTAGAGCAACATCTACTTATCTGCAGATCACTTTTCTGACAAATGCGGCCACTCAAAATATGGCAAAGAAGATGAGATCAAAACAGCCTCCTGCCAGGCAGCACTGCTCACAAGATTGTGGCTCGGGATCTCATGCACCTTCCAGTCAATACTGTTGCAATACATACACTGGGTTACCCAGACCCCCCACACAAGGTAACACATGAGCAACACCAAGCCAAAAAGTCGTGGGGACTACAGGAGGCAGGTACAAATACACTGTAGAAAGAGAAAGCCTTCCAGCAAAAGTAAAATACAAAACAGTCACTAGAAGTTAAAGAATAGTGTGGAGATCCATTTCATGCCTAAGCAAAGATCCCTACAACATTCAGGGGCCACCAGGGCATCACCAGATTATTACAAGGTCCAACGACTAGTTACAATGACACTAAAGCATTACAACCAGGTTAAATTGTATTTTTTGAGCAGAGTTGTTGCAGTGGCATGGAAAGAGTGTGGGACTAAGTCATGAGAAGTGGATTCAAATCCGGTCTATACCAATTATCTCCATGGCTTTGGGTAAGTCGCTTTATCTTGCAGGAACTGCTTGCTCACAACAAAAAGAGGCAATGCCAACTGTCCTGCCACTCCTACAGAAGTATCCTCATCATGAAAAAAGGCCATGCAGGATACTGCAAAGCCATGACCTGTCAACAGGCTCTGGATGTAGACTATACTTTAGAAAGACGTTTATTAAAAATATTCTCAATTTTTTTTTAGAATTCTGAAAGATGAGTGAGGCAACTTATATAGAACTACAAATAAGTAAAAGGCACGCTCTTCTAATATTTTATACAAGTTAACATCTAGTCCATATGATCACAATTTAGGAAAGTATCTCTAACCAATTACCAGCTTTTTACAATAACTGTTTGAAAGAAAACACTGTGGCCAGCCAGGCAGTGGCTCATACCTATATTCCCAGCACTTTGGGAGGCAGAGTTGGGAGTATCACTTGAGGCTAAGAGTGAAGACCAGCCTGGGCAACATAGCAAGACCCCTTCTCCACAAAACACAAAATAAAATAAATTAGCCAGGCATGGCGGCAAGCCCGTGTAGTCCCAGCTACTTGGGAGGCTGAGGCAGGAGAATACCTTAAGCTCAATAATTCAAAGTTACAGTGACCTATGATTGCACCACTGCACACCAGCCTGAACAACAGAGGGAGACTCTATCTCTTAAAAACAAACAAACAACAACAAAAAAGAAATAAAGAAAAAGAAACCCACCGAAACAATGCTTTTGTTTTCCAGTTCAGACATAGGATCTCTGACACATACAGGCTAGAGTCCAACAATTTGAAATTGAAGTTTTGGACTAAACTTCACAACTTATTTTCCCCTACAGGGGAGGGACAGCAGGCTGGTAAGCATAATGACAGAGAAATCTACAGGACCAGGGCAGAAACTGGCCAGACATTGCTATTCATGGGCTTTCCCTAGGGCCAGTCAGCAGGTGCAGGGAATCAGCCTGAGTGCATTAGCAGGCGCTTCCACACTGCCCTGCAGCAGGCAGCCAGGCTCCCGTTGGAAATCACTCGGTCCTGCTGCCAATTTTCAAGGCTTATACACCAACAGGGTCCTAGACTAGGGGTGCAGAGGGGAACTCAGAAAAGGACTTCCTACAGTGGATGAATGCGTAGGTGGCTCTGAGTCACAAGCTGGGTGTTGGACTAGATGGTTTTCTGAGAGGCACCACTACTCTGCACTGTTTCTCAAAGTACTCCTGGTATGCCAGCCTTTCTCCAACACCAAGACAACAATGAACTATCCACAGAAATTCTATCGCAGCTTGTAACTTCTATATATTGAGAAAAAAAGCTATGTGATACACATGCATAATAATACCCTACTGAAAGAAGTGAAGTCTACTGAAATAAGTCAAGTCTACTAAAAGAAGTGAAGTCTACTGAAAGCACCATTTTTAAGGGTCATAAAATCAAGTAGTACGTCAGGGCTGACATTTTCTGTTTGATAACACAGAATAGAATAAACAGAAGGCAGAATATCATATGTAGACACGCAGTAAAGGTAAATCACTTCACAAAGCTATTCCACGTATGCATTCTGTGCACAGATGCCATGTGTGGCCTGGGAACCAATGTAAAGTGTATTTATTACTTTGGACACAAAACTTTTTAAATTCTCTGACTTAAAAAATAAACTATAATTAACCTTTTCAGGTGCAGAAAACCCCAAAACATTCATGTCATAGTTCCTGTAGAAGATTCTTTCCCTCACTTGAAACAAACACTTACTCTAGAGAAAACAAGCTCAACTTTCTCAGAAACTAGAGAATAATTTACTAATTGGATTTTTGTTCAAATCTTAATTAGTTGGAGTTGAAACATAACCTTTAAGATTTCTAAAGTCAGTGGCATAACCTTCCCCTGGCTACAGTGACATAGGAACACAGATCCATTGAATAAACTAACACATTCTCCAGAGCGGGGATGTAACCAAGGTCTACTGATCCAGAGGAATGTCTAAGGAGAGAAGCCCCAAGCTCGCCAGCTTCATAAAGCATCAACAGCACACAAATGAGACATGATGGCTCAAAAGTGGCTTGAAAATGGAACAGAGCTAAGATCCTCATGACCTGACAATTCTCAGGCATGCATACTTAAGGACAAAGAACTGGACTTGGGAAGCTAGCAAGGAAAAAATATTTAAAACATCTTTTTGTAATGGGAATAGAGTGTGTTGAAGAACCCAGCAATGAAATGACTTCAAGGTAGAAATCAAAGTTCTTTTTCCAGGAAGTCAAAGCATTCTATGTAGTTTCTGCTGGTGAAAAAAAATCATGTAAATAAATAACTACCAGGAAAGATGATCACAGCAACCAAACCAAGCACAGCCACAACCACCCGCAAGGTAAATTCACAAACTGCCTGGTGTCTGCTTTATAAAAGAATCCCCAGACAATCAAGACTAAAGCAATACCCACCTGTGTTTGGGTAGGAATGCTGGTTTATCTCAGAAGGCAATTCAGAAACATCAGATACCAAGTTTCTACTTTAGCTGAGGCGTTTCTAATTACAAAGTGAAAGAGAAGCTTAGGGAACAGAGGCAAGGGAACTGTACTGACAATAAAATATGCTTATTCTCATGTTCTCTATTCAAGTTCATGGAAAACAAAAAACTCACGTGATACTGTTTAAGGAAATCTCAACTGCCTGTGGCTCCTATTAATACTTGTGAGTTTTCTGTCAGGAAAGCTAAATATATATCAAGCCCAAAGCTGACAATTTACTTGTACCATAAAATTATTTTAACCAATGAAAAGATGAGCCTTTATCCTTGTTCTCTACCTTTTTCAATGATGTACAAAAACTTATAAAGTGGTCTTAAAAACACGAAAACAAATAAACCTACAATACTACAAGTGTACAATTAGCAATGCAAGCAGCATATTCAGAAATTTGACCAAGCTCCCACAAACCACGATTACTTAGGGGATGGCATCCAAAAAGTCTTAGCAAAGTGGGGTGGTCGCGGGCGGAGTGGGGGGGGGTGCCCTGTGTGGAACCGGATCAGTACAGGAGTCATAATCTCTTCTTTCCCTGTGGCTTATGCCCTCCTCTTCCCTCCAGTTTACGGCCACCTTCTTCCATTCATTACCACTCCCAATACAGTCTTTTTCAAAAATAAGAGAGCATGGAAATGGGAGAGTAGAGTCGAGTCCCTCTTCCCTCCACCAACCTTAATGAGCACCTACTCTAGGAAATGCCCAGTGGGCCAGGTTGCTCCCAGTAACCTCAGAATTCACGCTATTTTCACATTCACTCTGGGAAAGGGTCGCTCCTCAGTGTGACTTACTCAGAAGGTTGCTTTATATCAAGTATATGCAGTTGTGCACACTGAGTCGTTTGCAGTTGTGCATATGTAGTTTGTATGCAGTTGTGCACACTGAGTCATTGTTTGCAGCTGTGCATATGTAGTTTGTATGCAGTTGTGTACACTGAGTTGTGCAGTTGTGCACATTAAGTCACTCAGCGTGACTTAGTGTGACTTACTCAGAAGACTCTCCAAACACAAGAACCCACGATGTGCCCAGCATGTGAAGCACACACCCAAGCATGCACCCAAACACTAGAAATGAGCCCAGCAAATGACCGTGTTGGTAGGGGAAGCACTGGCTGGGAGACTTGACCAACAATTCCTTCCCCTACAACCCCAGGGGGAAGACGGTCTCAGACAACCACTTGTCTAAGCACACATTCACCATTTCTCTTATGGCCTAAATATCCAAAGTGTGATGCAGCCAGTACAGTGACAAGTTTTATCAAAAACTAAATGAATAATTGTTGGTTTAATGTCTATGATAACTACTAGTCAGTCATCAAATGTCAACAATGAACTGATAGAGAATGCTCAGAGATGCTGAATTCAATGGAACAGAGAAGGCCTGAAGAGGGGTGGAGCCTTTATCCTTGTTCTATACCTACATCACTCACCCAGCTTCAGCCATCCCCAGCCTCACACCACACACATTTATGTACATGAACAGTGTGTATGTTGATTATACGTAAATTTTCCAATCACATTTATTAAGGCAGTGATTGCCATAAATATAATCTTTAATTAGGAGATTAGAAATATAAGGTAAAGACTACTCATAGTTCACAAAGCTAGAAAAAGTGTAACTATACATTGGAAAAAAATCACAGATGCTGTTGCTAAGGGAACAAGTAATTATGAAAATCTGTGACTTCTCTTAAAAAAGATACTCTAACATGCCCAGGCATGGTGACTCATGCCTGTAGTCCCAGCACTTTGGGAGGCTGAGGCTGATGGATCACCTGAGATCAGGAGTTTGAGACCAGCCTGGCCAATATGGTGAAATCCTGTCTCTCCTAAAAACACTACAACAACAAAAATTAGCTGCACATGGTGGCACATACCTGTAATACCAGCAACTGGGGAGGTTGAGGCATGAGAATTGTTTGAACCCTAGAGGCGGAGGTTGCAATGAGCCGAGATCGCGCCACTGTACCACAGCCTGGGGGACACAGTGAGAATCTGTCTCACACACACACAAAACAACAACAACAACAACAACAACAAAAACAACAACAAAAGGTAGCATAATATGAAAATCTGTGGTTTCATTATTACTTCTCCTCATGTGCCTATATAATCCCTTCAACCAGCCTTTGCCTTTTCTCAGTTACAACAGCCCTTAGATGACCTGGTTCTGGCCCCTAATGCTCCAACCCCTTCTGCCCGCCATAACCAGAGCAGGTTCCCTCCAACACAGCTTCGACCGAGTACTCACAACAGATATTTACTTACTGTCGGCAAAGTGCAAGGCACTTGATAAAGACACAGGCTAGACTTCAAAGAGCTTCAAATCTAGGAGAAATATAAAGCACATACTCAAATATTCTCAAAGCAGAGTACGTACCCTTAAATCGAAAGTTATTAAGTCCTTGACGCCAAAACACTCTAGATGCTTTCAGTGTCATTTCTCCCTCTGAAGAATCACACTTGGTTCCCTGTCTCCCCACATCTGTTTCTCTGCCCAGTTTTCAATTCTCTCTAATGATCTGACCCTCCCTTACCAAACCAACTATTATTTTTATTGGTCACTTACGATGTCCAGACTATGTTTATTAAAGGATTAACTCATGTAAAGTGTTAATAATAGTGCCTAGCCATGGTAAACATTCACTGTAAATTAGCTATTGTTAAGCTTATGGGTAGATCACTGATTCAGATATGACTTTCAATTTAGTATTTTAATCATCTCAGGATTTGATGTAACACTGAGCTACAAATTCCTTGAAGGATTATGTAAAGGAAGTGATAGGTTCTACTTGAGTTGCCTAGGTTATACAAGCACTCCAAAGACACTTGTACAACTGGAAATTCTACGTAATAGTCTACACTAGGATAAAGACATTTTTTGACTCAATTGACTATTGATAGTGAAGACATTATCAATCCAATAGCCAGTATCATTAAACACAATAAATTGAATTTGTAGGCTTACAGCATATCTATAAAACAAACATTCATTTATTCAATGAATAAACTGTACTTGCTACTGACAATATATGATGAATAGGTATTAGCCCACTTTACAGTGTGGCTAGTGTGGCTGTGGAGGAGTGAGTGAGGAGGAAGAAAGAGAAGGCGATGGGGTAAGGGAAGCGGGATGTATGGCTTTAGGGAAGATTGTCAAGGCTTAGCTATTCAACTAACTGGCGAAGGAAAGCACCTGAGGGGTTTGAATCAGTGAGGTTAGCTTGACTTCTCTTTGAGGTTTAACCCAGCTGCTGGGTTAAGATCAGCCCAATCCGCAGGGAGGGGAGCATTGTGTACAAAGGTGAAAGCAGGGAAACCAGTTAAGAAAAGATTGCAATAGCACCATGGAGCCTCTCCTTATCAGGCCTGGCATCGTTCATTCCATGTCTGCTCTCTGTTTACCAAAGCCAACTTTACAAATTGGTCAAAACAGCCATGACCAGTTTTTTTTTTAATTATACAAAGTGCTGGAAACGTACATAGTTTGAGTGGAGCAACAGAAAACACCAAAAGTATGCCATCGAAATTATGTTCCCACAAATGGAACTCTCTCTTTTATTACACTCAAAAAAGTCCAGAGATGAGAGCACTGGTAATAAGCATAAACGCTACCCATAACTTGGACTTCTGAATGGTCTTCTGTCCTTCTTTGCTGTCTTCACTCTTGTTCCCCTTTGAGCTATCCTTCAGTCTACATTGTTTCTAGAGAGGTCTTCCCAAAACACAAAAACAGGCTGGGCGCAGTAGCTCAAGCCTGTAATCCAAGCACTTTGGGAGGCCGAGGCAGGTGGATCACTTGAGGCCAAGAGCTCGAGACCAACCTGGCCAACATAGTGAAACTCATTTCTACTAAAAATACAAAAATTAGCCAGGCTAAGCCAAATTCAGAAAGTATTTGCTTAGCACATTAGCCTGTGCACACAGCACTATTTAACTTAGTCCCAGATAAATTCATCCATTCAGCAACCATTTATTAAGCACTTAGCCTTGGAAATAAAGATAAGTAAGATTGGGTCTCTGTCCTAAAACAGGTCAGTCTAGTCTAGCTCAAGACACAGACAAGTTAAACAAGTAAGCATAATCCAGTGAACAATAAACACAGAGAGAAATGAAGAAGGCAGAGAAACAACAGAAACGAGAGCAATCAGCTCTGCCTGAGGACGTTAGAGAAGACTTCACAGAGGTTTTTGTTTGTTTGTTTGTTTTAAAATTTTTTATTTATTTATTTTTTGAGACGGAGTTTCGCTCTTGTTACCCAGGCTGGAGTGCAATGGCGCGATCTCAGCTCACTGCAACCTCCGCCTCTTGGGTTCAGGCAATTCTCCTGCCTCAGCCTCCTGAATAGCTGGGACTACAGGCATGTGTCACCATGCCCAGCTGATTTTTTGTATTTTTAGTACAGATGGGGTTTCACCATGTTGACCAGGACGGTTTTGATCTCTTGACCTCATGATCCACCCGCCTCGGCCTCCCAAAGTGCTGGATTACAGGCTTGAGCCACCGTGCCCGGCCCGACTTTACAGAGTTTTAAAGCAGTCCAGAAGGATAAGCAGGAGGCTAACAGGCAGGGGAGGCGACTACAACACCATGAGAGGGAACGAGAGGTGCAAGTTTCTGGAGTTGTGAAAAGGCAGTAAGTCTGCACGTAATTTCTGCAGGGGAGAGGACGGAGGCAGATCTCATAAGGTTTCATGCCATGTTAAGTGGTGGGCTTCATTCCGTAGGCAATGAGGAGCTACTGAAAGGTGACCCAGTTGTTTTGGGGTTTTTGTGGGTTTTTCTGATTTGGGGGTTTTTTTCCTTAAGATGGAGTCTTGCTGTGTCACCCAGGCTAGAGTGAAGTGGCATGATCTCGGCTCACTGCAACCCCTGCCTCCCGGGTTCAAGCAATTCTCACGCCTCAGTGTCCCAGGTAGCTGGGATTACCAGTGTGCACCACCACACCTGACTAATTTTTGTATTTTAGTAGAGACAGCATTTCGCCATGTTGGCCAAGCTGGTCTTCAACTCCTGAGCTCAAGTGCTCCACCCACCGTGGCCCCCCAAAATGCTGAGATTATAGGCTAGAGCCTCTGGGCCCAGCCAGTGTCTGTATTTTAGGAAGATCACTCTGGAAACAGTGTGGACTCAAGAATGGATCAAAGGGAACAAGAGTGGAGACAGCAAGAGAGGACAGGAGACCATTCAGAAGTCCAGGTAAGAGCTGATGAGGCCCTAAACTCTATGAGGACAGACATCTAGGTGCAAACACAGCGTACCTTTAGGAGATAAACTGAAGTATCTGAAAGAAAATATTGTAGTTTAAAAAAAAAGAAAAAAAAAAAAAAAACTCTAGGCCAGGCATGGTGGCTCAGGCTTGTAATCCCGGCATTTTGGGAGGCCAAGGCAGGAAGATCACTTGAGGCCAGATGTTCAAGATCAGCCTGGGCAAAAGAGAGAGATCCCATCTCTACAAAAATAATAACATAACATAAAATTAAATTAAAATAAAATATTAGATAGGCATGGTAGCCTGTGCCTGTAGTCCTAGCTACTCAGGAGGCTGAGTGGCAAGGATCCTTTGAGCTCAGGAGTTCAAGGTTACATGGAGCTATGACTGTGCTACTACACTCCAGCCTGGGCAACAAAGCAAGACCCTGTCTCTAAAAAAGCAAACAAACCCCTGTAATTTGACAGAACATGTTATAGTTACACCAAAAAACCCTGAAATTATATGGAAATATATTTTACAATAATTGCAAGAGACATAAAAATTAACCCTAAATAATGTGCAGGATCTTTTAAAATTATTAAAAGTAAACTGTAAAGATCAATTTCAAAGAAGGTTTTTGTGACTTAGCAAAGGCATTGCAATGGAAAAGAACACAGGTTACTCACTTACAAACCCAAGCCCTGACAATAACGTGCTTCTTTTATCACTCTTCAGACAGTTTTCGTAATTTAAAAAATGTATATTTTTTTCATAATTTAAGTGTTTCTTCTCAAAACAAACCTACAAAATTTTTTAACTAAAAAAGGAAGAAGACTAGATAAAACTTCATTTAAATAGAACTTCAACAATTTAATTGCCAAATAAAGACATTTTACAATAAAGCAAGGCAGTGAGACAACAGAGAGTCCCAACTTCAGAAGAAAAAATAATAATAATCAAAGGTCAATAAAGGGCAGTTTCAATGGACCAGATAAAATATTAAGTGGCACTCACTATGTGTCTCTTTCACAGAATGTCAACTTCAGTAGGAAGTAAGAGGAAAAACATGACATTCACTGATCTCTTTTGTTAAGAAACTGACATACACTGTATTTGGCTATTTTCCCGATATATGTAGTAACCCTCGGAATAAATAAAACTTACTAATCTTGTTTCACTCTTAAATTTGTGATGCCACTTGCCAACATTTGTCAATATTTCTTAGGTTTTCCTAATGCCATAAAGAAGCTATTTTTTAGGGAGGTTTCTTCTTTGGTTTGAGACCTAGTCTTTATGTTTGTTTGGTTTTTGAGACCTAGTCTTGCTCTGTTACCCAGACTGGAGTGCAGTGGTATGATCTCGGCTCACTGCAAACTTGACCTCTTGGGCTCAAGCCATCCTACCAACTCAGCCTCCTGAGTAGCTGGAACTACAGGTGCACAGCACCACACTTGATTACTTTTTCTGTTTTTTTGTAGAGATGAGGTTTCGTCATGTTCCCTAGGCTGGTCTTGAACTCCTGGACTCAAGTGATATGCCTACCTCGCCTCTCAAAGTGTTGAGATGGTAAGTATGAGCGACCACGCCTGGCCCAGGAAGCTATGCCTAAATCCCATTTTAAGGATTTTATTATACGAAACAAATCACAGCTATTTACATGGAAACAGGATCTTGAGTTTCGACTTAGCTGCTTTCGGTCTTTCACGTCATTTTTCTCCATTGTAATTATCTGATCATTGGTAATCTAATTATACACAAGGAACCTGCTTTCTGCAACTATTTTATTAGGAGAAAAATTGGGATGAAATTACTTTAAATAGATTCAACTCCCACACTTAAAAATTGATAATCTAGTATATGGATTATTCATTACCCTTGATACCTAGTATGGTCATTCTCTGGCCATTTTTGTAGTCGCTGAGAAGGGTGGGCACTGACATTCAAATAATTCAAATCTGGTAATGTTACTAGTCTGTATGATAAAGTCCAGAAGGAAAGGATGAAACATTGCTTAAAACAAGGCTTTGCACGTCAATTACTCTCCCTAACTCCTGACCTGCCAATACCAGGACCATCAATCACGCTTCTGCCCAGCTAAATGGAGAGCTGGGGATACAAGAAAACAAGCTCTGCGTGGTGACAGGTCGGACATCCCATTATGATTCCACCTCTTTCAGTTTTATTTGAGTGAGCAAGTAAGGGGAAGCACAGAATAAATACTAATAGTCATGAGTTTCCCTCAAGGACCTTCCACAGTGCTAGAAGAAACGCAGATACTTATTAAATCTTGTTCCATTAAACGCTAACAATCAGAAGACCATGCAAAACATGAAAATGTTCCAGATTAAGTCCCTTTATCCGGACCTTCTCATCTAGGTCACCGTGTTGCACTTTTTCACAATTATCCTGCATTTTCTCTTTACACTCCCCCTTTACACTCCCCCTCCATTTAAGCTTGAACTCCATGACTTCAGGACCTGAGGGCTATCTTTCTTTGTATCCTACACATAGTATTCAGTAACAATTCCACCAATAAATGCTCTCACAACTTCACGTGAAAAGTTACATATTGTCTTATCTACCACTGCATTTTACCTTTTCAATATAAAGAAGATACTGATTCACACCCTTGATTTGCATGGCTAATTAAGTCAAAACATCATCTACTAGTGTAGCGGGTTATACTATACTAAGAATACGACTTGATCATTGCTGTTTACCCAATTCATTCTTAGCTCTCTGAGTATACGAGAGAGTTTTTAAACTTGTGGTGTGCTGTCAAACATACATAAAAAAGAAAACCTAAAGATGCTTACTGGTAGCTGCTTTGGACCTATCAATATGTATCTTGTAATTACTTTTTAAGCTCAGAAACAGTAGTCTAATTAGAAAAATGCATACTAGTAGCTTCTAATCTTATAAAAAGATTCTCAAAATAAAGAGAATCTCAAGCACTATAATTTTATCCTTAGTTTCTTGATATTAGATCATAAAGCTATGGGTTTGTTGTACCGAAAGATATCCATATAACCACTTAAAAACTTTATTTTGATGTTCCCGATAACAATCCAGCATAGAAATTCCCTATTAAGAGACCTTCTGTTTCAGAAATTGAACGTGTGTCATACAACACACTATCCACACTGATGGTGGGAGCTCAGCAGGCTAATGGGGCAAAGCAATACCTGGAGACAGCGGGCCGGGAAAAGGCAAGCAGTGTGGCCTCTCAGCAGCTTCTGGAGGGGAGGGAGAACACCGGGAGCTGCAGAACTGGACTCCCACCAACCAGAGATCCCACGGGGGGACCGCTGATGTAAGGCTGGTTTAAGCTACAGTTGCCCTACCTCTAGCTGTCACTACATGATTCGTGTGTGTGTGTGTGTGTGTGTGTGTGTGTGTGTGTGTGAGAGAGAGAGAGAGGACCGCTGATATAAGGCTGGTTTGTTAAGCTAGAGTTGCCCTACCTCTAGCTGTCACTACATGATTCTTGTGTGTGTGTGTGCGCACGTGCGTGAGAGAGAGAGAGAGAGAGAGAGAGAGAAAGAGAGAGAGAGAGAGAGAGGGAGAGAGAGAGAGAACTGCTGATGTAAGGCTAGTTTGTTAAGCTACAGTTGCCCTACCTCTAGCTGTCACTACATGATTCTTGTGTGTGTGTGTGTGCGCGCGTGTGCGTGTGTGTGTGTGAGAGAGAGAGAGAGAGAGAAAGAGAGAGAGGACCACTGATGTAAAGCTGGTTTAAGCTACAGTTGCCCTACCTCTAGCTGTCACTACATGATTCTTGCGTGTGTGTGTGTGTGTGTGTGTGTGTGTGTGTGTGTGTGTGGAGGAGTCAGAGCAGGTTTTTGGCAATCTGCGTAAATCAAAAAATGTTAATATAAGTTAGGGGGTTGCAAAGTAAACTGAAAGGAAGGTGGATCAGGCTGTGTGTGACCCGAGCAGAGAAACAGAAAAGATGATACACATTCCCAGCACAACAATGTGTCTCCTAGTGCATATTTATTTGCAACCAACTCCTAACGTGGCCATTGGGCATTCTTATTATTGACTGATAATCCTTGCTAGAGTTTCAGCTTATTTGATCCTTCTAAGAAAAAACTTCATTCCTGCATAATTTTTCTTAAAGACTTTTCCTCTTTTGATCTGCTCACATAAACAAATGTCACTTCTGTATGTCTCCAAAGGAAGGAACTGTGTGGAATAAAGATCAACTGTTATAACATGCCCCTGAGACAAGATGTCAGTTGGAAGCCAATTTTGTTTTGTAAGTCAAATGTGAAAACAGAATATAATGCCATGAATTTTGATGTATAAGCAGCTTTTAAGGACTCTGACACCATATGTCAAAAATCATATTATTCAAGCCCAATTATTTCAAAAAAACACATAAACTTATGCCCTGTATTATGCTTCCATTTATCTTCATGAGGCTACTGTATCCCCTATTCCATTAAGGGATAAGGGGCACAATCTTTTTTATTGTAACATAAGCAAGTCCTCCCTTCACAAGTCACCCCTGTCCTTTACAATGACTTCTTTATTTTCCACAAGTCACGTGTACAGTATTTGCTTTATTTCCCAACTAAAACTAATACACACAAATTCAGTCTCTTTTCCTTTAATGTTAAGTCAGATGAAGCCTCTATAGTAGAAATCTTAGAGCCTTATGCTCTCATGTACATAGTCTAACAGAAACTCGACAGTGGTTAACTCAAAGTCAAACAAGTCCTAAAAAGCAACCTTCAGCAAAATCCAAAGGAATCAAAACTATACCCTCTTGAGACCACAGCACTACTGTATCCACCCTTCAAACATTTTTGTTCCAAACATTACAACCCAATCATTTACCGAAACCACAGCTTATTCCTGATTTAGAAAAGTAAAGTTCATGGACTTACTAAACTATACAAGTCCAGCCAGAAAGCACAAATGCCTTTTCTAAGCCTGGCAATTACACAGCATTTGAACTGAAAACTCACATTTTGAAGTTCAGAATCAGTGGGTCACTGTCGATCACCTTGTTGATATCATAAACAACTGATATCTTCAAAGATTATTAACGAGTCCCTCTTGTGCCACAGTTAATAGACATGAACAAATGGTTTACACACATTCACCCTGAAGAAAGGCTGCATTAACGCTCAGCCTGTGCGATATAATTACTGTACTCATAGCACATATTTAACTTAGTTGATTCTCTCATGTTTCAGTAGTTGTGCTTCCCAAAACAGGAGGAAGCACAGGTCCCTGGAAGACTCCAGCAAGATTTCTCTTGGCAGGGGCAAGAATGTGATAAACAGGGAAAACACAATCACACGGAATGTCTGCACTTGGATCCTTTGTGATACTTAAATAGCACTCCCCTACTGGGCTTTGCCTACTGCATGAAAAGGAGAAAGCATTTTAGCGCTTAACAATTCAGTCCCTACACACACTAAGAGGAAGAACTCAGAAATTCTAAATACAAAATAGGGGTGTGTTAAGAAATACTGAACTGTTTCCCTCTCTCCCAGCAGGACATATTTTTTCCCCCATTGTGGAGGCAAAACATGCTAATCCTGAGAACAGAGCCAACATCCGTCTGAAAAGAAACTTGATAGAAATCTAAAAACTCTGGTTAAAAGAAGGAAAACAGAAAAAAACAAAACTCAAAAACTCCTTAAGACTAACATATCAGGTTAAGCCCCTTGCGTGTTCATTTTCCTCGATGTCACAGCCCAACACCAGTTTAATTCAAGCATCAATCTTAGAAGAAAGATGCAAGAAGACTACCTATGATTCCCAAAGTTTCTCAGTGCAGTTTCACAAGAGCTCCATGTTCTAGCCCCAGATTGCTATAAGGGCAGAAGATTCTCTCTAGGGTGGTGGTTTATCATTGAACTTCTCACAAGTCACATAAGTACGTGGCTCTGATGGAAGAAGGGAGACCGCTGAGAACAAATAACAGCTACTTTATCCTTCTTTGAAAGATACAAGATACAAGCTCAAGCTGAGTCTAGTTGGAAGAGCATTTTTATTTTAGAAATGTAAACGAATGGTGCCGAATTCCAAAACAAAAACAAACATTTCAAAAGAAACTCCTAATGAGGGGCAAAAATCACGAAGGGTAAGTAATAAAAACAAAGAATTCTACATAAAAACTTTTTCAAACGTTTAAATTTTTAAAAAATCAAGTCACCTTTTCTGGGCTGGGCTCTGTATATCCAGTTTTCGTCATCCACTTCCACCTGCTGCCCACAAACAGAGAGCTCTCCATCACTGCGAAACAGCCTCTTTGTCTGCCTGGACAAGGAGGAGAAATTTATCCAACTCACAGCACGTGAGAGAGAACCTGCATTCGGCTTGAGTCTGAAGGAACCTGAAGAGCCTTCCTTTTTCATCTTCTTTTCAGAATCGACTAGAGACAAAGAACAGCCCAGCAAAGAAAACGCTGGGTCTGTCACGTTGGCCCAGGTCCTCTCCAGGCGCCTGCTATTTCCCACTTAGACAATGTTGACAGTCAGGCATGGCATTATCCAAAAAGACGACTTCTGTGTCACCCAATTACAAAGAAAGGGAAAAGGAGGGGTTAAGAAAGAAAAAACAAATGTTTTACCCTAGCCACACTGTGGACTCCGTTTCTAGATCAGCGATATCCACGGCCAAAAACTAATAGATGAATAAAAGCATAATTTAAAAACTGAAGCAGGGTGTTCATTTCAGGAACACTTGTCAGGACTTTGCAAAACACAAAGCCAAGGCACTCCGACTCTTTGGTGTGTCTCTAGCATCCCAAATTGTAATCCTACTCCTCTCCCGGGCATCTTTCCCCACCAGGGCAGAAAGCCAGCTGTCGGTTGCAGAAAGAAGTCACTCCTCACCCTAGAGAAAAAGATTCAGGGTCAAGCCAGGCACCCAGTTTACAGTTCACCCACACGGTTACTTGGGAGAAATCAAAGAGCTCAGCTCACTGGCCCCAGCACAGGGCAGAATCATAAACCGCCCACTTGCCCTCCTTCCCGTCTGGGAAGCGCTCGCTCAGAGCCGCAAGACTCCGCAAACAATAAAACCGGCTGCGTGGCTATTGCTTGGATTACGGAGCAAGCACTCCTGCGAAAGATGATAGGTTTTCCCAACACCAAAGGCACCTCATTGGAGACAGAAAACCCCGCCTCTCCGCAGTCAGTACTTCAGTGGCAGCTCAAACTTCCGAACTTTAGCGCAGCTCGCGGTCTGCAACTCTGTGCAGAATACAGACTTGTGGGCATAAAGAAAAAGAACTTGATTATTAATTATCAGACCATACCTCTGAATGTGCAAATTTGAGAGGGGCTTAATACAGTACATATAAATACATCCAACATTCCTAGATGGATTTAGGAACCTCCATCATTTAAGGAAATTTACTTTCAAAGAACATAACTGACCCAGCTATTCACTCCCAGCTTCCAGCAAAGGTGAAACCTGAGCCATTATTGTACCTGTTATTGCCACTCCTGCCTGTCACCAGCAGCCAGAGTATGGCGCTGAGGATTCTCCTCTGCCCTGTCACTGGGAGCCAAGGGGCTCCCAGTCTGGATCCTCTCCAGCCTCGAATCAGAGTCATGAGAGAGCGATGCTAGTGGCAGTTAGCTACAGGCTGTAGCCCTGAGCCTCCTCTGCGAACTATCCAGAGCCACAACTTGCAATGCATTTGGGTGTAGCATTTCACCCAAGGCTAACTTACTGCAATTCCATGGTCCTAAGGATGTTAAAAGTCCTTGCAACTTTCCAACACAGAGACTTGGGTCGGCATCTCCTTCCCCCAAGTGTTATTTGGAGAAATAACAACAGAAATGTGGACTAGCCAGTAGACAGAGAATTGATTATTATGCAAATGTATCCTTAGGTCTTAGGATTTGTGGGTGCACAGTTTCTGGAAATCTGGCATGAGTGAGCACTTACTTGGAGGGAGAGTCATGAGTCTAGTTCCTGAATGGACTAGTTATTTTTGGTTGCTGGGTAGGAAATATTCCTTTAGCCACTCCTATTAACCCTTTCCTTGGTGTGTGCAGGGATGGGGGCACTGGAGGAAAACACACCAGTTTTTGTTGCAAAGAAGCAACAAGTAGAGTAGGTCCGCAGCACGTTGCTTCCCTCAGCATCGATCAAATGCATTAAAACTAACAAAGGGCAATAGAAAGTAAACTTTGATTAGAAACTTTAAAACCAGGATTTTGCATCGTACATCTACTCCAATTCACTGAGATTTTAAGAAACAGGCTCTACAAGCTTACAGGGATAGGAACATTTGTAGAAGAAAGTCAGAAGTTCTACAAAGTGTTCCTAGGATGGGCAGTTCATATTACACCATGGAAATAATGACAGTGAACAGGCACTACCAAGGGAGAAGCTACACAGCAGCCTCGGTTTAAAAGCTAAGGGTCCTCGAGATCATGTAATTTAAACTCCTCGATTTTCAGACAGGGAAGCCCAGACCCAGAGCAAGTATGTTCATACCCAATGTCACACAGAGGAGTCAGGCATGAGGACCAGGCTGCATGAGACACCACTGGGATCAGAGATTCACACACTTACCAGGGATGCCTGATACATCACCAAATGCTCTGGGCCTATTCCAGTTATTAATCAGAATCATATCTCTACATTGACTACAATTGTAAAGGCAAAGGTAAAATATTTATGTATAAAGTCAGTGACTAACATCAAACATCCACTCTATTCTTTCTGAGTAGAAAAGAAAGAAGAGTCTCAAAATATACAAGGAAAAGTAAAAAAAAAAAAAAAAAAAAAAAGACCATCTCATCAGAAAAATCCATAAATGCCCCAAATGCTGCTTACCATTTCATTGGTTCATGAGGCCCCCAGACACACGTCTGTGCACATTCAAAGGATCCATGGAACCCAAACAATGAACACAATTCTCTTCTCCCTACTCTCTACAACCTGCAGCTGCATTTTTAATTTAAAAACATCTGGCTGGGCATGCTGGTTTGCCTGTGTAATCCCAGCATTTTGGGAAGCCAAGGTAGGTGAATTGCTTGAGCTCAGGAGTTGAAAGAAGCCCAGCCTGGGAAACATGACAAAATCCTGTCTACAAAAAATACCAAAAAATTTATTTTAAAAATAGCCAGGCATGGTGGCACTTGCCTGTGGTCCCAGTTACGCAGGAGGCTGAGGCAGGAGGATCGCTTGAGCCCAAGAAATTGAGACTTCAGTGGGCTGTGGTTGCATGACTGCACTAAAAATAAAAATTAAAAAATGATATATATGCTCAAAACTTGTGCTGTTCTTTTTTTTGAGGGGAGGGGGATGGAGCTTTGCTTGTTGCCCAGGCTGGTGCGCAACGGCATGATCTAGGCTCACTGCAACCTCCACCTTCCAGGTCTAAGCCATTGTCCTGCCTCAGCCTCCCGAGTAGCTGGGATTACACTCATGCGCCACCACATCCGGCTAATTTTGTATTTTTAGTAGAGATGGAGTTTCTGCATATTGGCCAGGCTGGTCTCAAACTCCTGAGGTGATCCGCCCACCTCAGCCTCCCAAAGTGCTGGGATTACAGGTGTGAGCCACCACACCCAGCCCAAGTGGTGGTCTTTATTTACCAGAAGTGCTGTTGAGTGCTTTCCTCAACTCACCCTTACACAGCAGCAAAGATGAACTGGTGTCATCAGTAACTAGTGTGTTTTCCTCCAGTGCCCCCATCCCTGCACACACCAAGGAAAGGGTTAATAGGAGTGGCTAAAGGAATATTTCCTACCCAGCAACCAAAAATAATTAGTCCATTCAGGAACTAGACTCATGACTCTCCCTCCAAGTAAGTGCTCACTCATGCCAGATTTCCAGAAACTGTGCACCCACAAATCCTAAGACCTAAGGATACATTTGCATAATAATCAATTCTCTGTCTACTGGCTAGTCCACATTTCTGTTATATTGGGCCATGATTATTAAATCTTCATTTATCTAAGAAAGTCAAATAAATTAACGACTTTTACAACTGGATCAGAGTTCCTGTTAGTCAAGAGAGAATATAAATTTAAATCAGCTTTGCAGGAAATATTTAGATTTTAACTATGTATGTTAGATATATATTCTAGCTTAGAACATCTGAAGTGGGCTTCTTAAGAAGCTACTACATTCACTCAAGCTATATTGTTTTAGCAACCACGACGAATGCCACATTTTAGTTACATGGACTGTCAACCCAAGAGCCATACAGATCAGCCCCTCCCAGCAGCAGGGCCAAGGCTGCTTTGTGCTTCCTGTATATTAATCCTAATCTTCCTAATAACCCTGCCATGGCTAATCCCTACTTTTATTTTTTTTATTTAATTTTTTTGGGGGGATGGAGTCTCGCTCTGTCACCCAGGCTGGGTAACAGATTGTGCAGTGGCACAATCTTGGCTCACTGCAACCTCTGCCTCCCGGGTTCAAGAGATTCTCTTGCCTCAGCCTCTGAAGTAGCTGGGATTACAGGTGTGCACCTCCACACCCGGCTAATTTTTGTATTTTAAGTAGAGACAGAGTTTCACCATGCTGACCAGGCTGGTCTCAAATTCCTGACATCAGGGGATCTGCCCGCATCAGCCTCCCAAAGTGCTGGGATTACAGGCATGAGCCACCACTCCCCAACTGAAAATCCCCACTTTTACAGTAATTTTTAAAAAAATAACTTCAGCTATAATCTTCAGAGTAATAAAAATATCTTAGTGTAACCATTTTTCCCTATGAAAATCTACACTAGACTGCCTTGTCCCCATGTGAGACAGACGTGCTGAACAGATTTTATCCGCCTTCCTAACCGCGCTGGGCTGCCCCCTCCCCTCTCACTGTCAGGCTGTCAAATTCAAACTTCTGCTGTCATCACATGTGCCAATAACTGCTCCCTTCCTACCACTTTGCCACTGCTGAGATTCAGGCATTAGGAATCACATAAACAGGACTGTTTAAATTACATGTTTAGTGGGAGTTAATGAGGGCTCACGGAATAAAAGGCAGAGCCTCAGTGGAAGGGCTTTGTCGCAGCTGCCTTTGGCCAGCACCCCTGTCCTTCACCAGCTGGACGGAAGCCCCAGGGTTGAAATGGCTGGAGGAGCAGATCCTGCGTAATGACCCCCAGGCAGATCTTTACCAGGTTTATGATCGATCTTGTCTTTTACATTAAGGCCTCTGCACTTGACAGTCACTTACCATCACTGCTGACAAAGGGACAAGAGATTGCTCAATCTTACTCTATGTATTTCAGAAACAATTTAAGTAATATGTTAAGGAAAAGTTAACTATAAAAACTGGAGGTACCAGAATAAATTACTAAGGGAAGTTCTAGAATCATCTCCTTTGGGAATTCCTAAGTCAAATGCCCATTAATTTGGAAAGGATTTATTTATGCTTCTACCCAGAGTCAAAGGAATAGACTGAGTATGTTTGGAAGGTTCTTGCCGTAAGACACAGTGTTTTATGTTTCAGCATATACTGGCATCGTTAAAAAGGAGTTCATCATAAATGAAAGTTTGAGACTTAATAAAAGTGTTAAAGAGGACAGGATATGGGATCAGACAAACCTCTCAATGCAATCAGGCATGTAATTACTCTACTCGCCATCTGTGTAAAATGCCAGCCAAAAATAGGAACTAATTTCAAGTGCCATCAGTTTTGGGGCCTCACAGGCCACCAATGAGCACTGTGACTTTTCATTTCCGTGTGTAGCTTGCTTGCCCTGTGAAACCTAGGAAAGAGAACAAGAAAGGCAGCACCCTGAAGTTAGAAATCAGTGGGAAAACACAGCTGGCTTGTGAGAGCTGCCGGGGCTGGCTGGTTTGGCTGGGATCGAGGCGCATCAACAGAAGGCATGTGAACAGAGACAAAGGTGCAAAGAAAACCACATACAGCAGAGAGGAGGACTGCTCTAAGCGGTGTCACGTTCTTAAGCGGCCCTGCCTGGGCTGGGAGCAGTGAAGTGTGCCTCTCATCAGATTACCACATGAATCACCCAGACAACCCACAGGGACCTTTAGCTTAGGACAGGGTGCAGTAGGTTTTCCAACTGTCATCTCCTGTGAATAATTCAAGAGTCAACTTAAATGGAAATCTTTCTATGAGGTGATTTGTACACACAAATGATGAAAGCTTATCTCAATATCAAAAGTAAATACTCTGAGCCAGATTTTTATAACTAGAAAAACAAAACAACCAAACGGTATTACCCCCAGGCTCAGAGCAAACACACTCCCCACGGCACATTCAATGCTCCTTCCTTTATCCACCTTTCCACCCACCAAGGAATGAAACAAGCAATTGTACTCAAAAAAGAAGTCGTGGAACAGACAAAACATAGCTAATTACCTATTCAGAGCCGGTCTCATTTTCAGGTTGCCCTCAGCTACCACTGCTTCAACACTTAAAAGAAGAAAAAACACTGACTTTTCATGAAACCCTGGATTTAAATGCCATATACGCCTTCAATGGAATTAATAGTCTTGTTCTCCTCAAAGGGAAAGAGTAAACACAAACATTTACGCATATATCACCACCAGCCCAACTCCCACCATCCAGAGTCTTCATGTCTGAAAAGAGCCAACAGATCTGACATCCTAAGCCTTAGCCACACTGTCCCCATGGGATCACTTGATACAGGAGCAATATGGCAGATTATTGTTCTCAGTCCCCGGAGGGGCAAGGGGATAAAGGATGTCCCTGGTACAGAAGCTGCCACTGACAGAGAATATGGACTGTCAGAGGCTTGGTGAGCAGCCGATAACCAAGAATGTGACATCTGTACCAACTTCAACAAGAAAAAATCCCCAATCTAAGGCATTCAGATTACAAGGAACCCCAAAACAGCACCAACTTTGAGATTCTTCTGATATAAGATGACCAAGGGCAAACTTACTCTGAGATCAAAAGAAAATTCCAAATAAATAATTTGTTCTTCTTCTTTTTGGAGACGGAGTCTTGCTCTGTCACTCAGGCTGGAGTGCAGTGGTGCAATCTCTGCTCACTGCAACCTCCGCCTCCCGGGTTCAAGGAATTCTCTTGCCTCAGCCTCTTGAGTAGCTGGGATTGCAGGTACATACCACCATGCCCAGCTAATTTCTGTATTTTTAGTAGAGATGGGGTTTCACCATGTTGGTCAGGCTGGTTTCAAACTCCTGACCTTGTGATCTACCCACCTTGGCCTCCCAAAGTGCTGGGATTACAGGCATGAGTCACAGTGCCCAGCCCAAATAAATAATTTTTTTTTTTAAATCATGACTTCCTTTGTTCTTGCTACCTTTCCTGTAGCCTCTCCAGTGATCACTGTGGTTATTATTTGATTCTATCCACTCAACCAGTATTTTTAGCAAATTGTGTTAAGCACTTAAAATCATAGGCGATCTTACTGACATGCAGAGTGTGTCTGGGAAAAGGACTGAAATTCTGAGCTCCTAGAAGTGCCCACGTGATGCCAGTACACAGACCATGTTTACGTTAGCACAGTGCTAGACTATAATCCCCCCTGAGGTCAGGGAGCTCATCTGTCGTCTTCCTGTCCCTTACAGCAGCGGACCCCAACCTCCGTGGCACCAGGGACCAGTTTCGTGGAAGATGCTTTTTCCATGAACAGCAGGGTAGAGGGTGGTTTCAGGATGACACTGTCCCACCTCAGCTCATCATCAGGCATTAGATTCTCCGTGTGCAGCCTAGATCCCTGCCATGTGTGGCTCACAGCAGGGTTTGTGCTCCTATGAGAATCGAATGCCACTGCTCATCTGACAGGAGGTGAAGCTCAGGCAGTCATGCTCACTTGCCCACAGCTCATCTCCGGCTGAGAGGCCTGGTTCCTAACAGGCCATGAACTGGTTGGTACAAGTCCATGGCCTGGGGTTTGGGGATCCCTGTCTTATAATACTTCACATACAGCCAGCATTTAACCAATGTTGGTTGACAGGGTGAAAAATGGAACCATCCATCACTTCCATGTTACCTCTTTCTTTTGATCTTAACAAGTTTTGGGGTAAAGAGATAATTAGACCTTTATAGGTATCATTCCTTTATCACTAAATGACAAAAATCAAAAGTAAAATGTATAAACTGGCAAAAAGTATATAATCTGAATTAAAGGGTTAATAATAAAACTCCATTATTCACACAGCCATACTGTTTCACTTCGGGAAGAAAGAAGGTTATTAGCTGGCAGGCATATGTGTTTCTTCATTTATCAGGACATCTTCACTGCTTCCATCCACCAAAACTTCAGAATCCAATGATCCAGCCCAGAACCCAGTGCAATCAACAGCCAGATCAAAATGCAGCCCAGATTCTACGTGATAATCCACACACAGGCTGGGACCTGCTGGGTTGTACTAGGTGACTTTAATTGCTCCATGCCAGTGGAAAAAAAAATTTTACATCAGTTTTTCCTAGTAGATATTTTAAAAATTAGAAAGAATTTTCCAATCAACCTTCAGTGCCCTTCTAAAGCAATTATTCTATTTAACTCTATCTTTAAAACTATACTCACTATGGCTCTACAGTGCTTACACTGAATAGATCTGACTTTGATCAGACATCTTATCAATTCAGCCTCCTTTTACTGTGCTACTCCTACATGCTATGCATGTTACACATTGCTTGATATAAGTGGTGATTTCCAGTGAAGCAGATACATCTTACTTCTAATGATTAACAGAATTGAACATGAAGTAACTAAAATTCTTTAATCAAGAGTACCCGGTAAGCAAAAATATCTACTATGTTTCCAAACAAGGAAAGAGACAGAAATGTAAATACATGTATTTAGAATTATTGCAGCCAGGCATCAGTATGTGTGTCACCTCCAGAAATGAAAAAGAGCCCAGTTAACAGAGATCAGTTCAAATATTTATTGATCTCTTGGTAGGAGATGGGCCAGGCAGGCTGATTCTAAAGCACAAAAGATAGAGCCCTGCCCTAGGAAGTCTAAAATTTGTTGTAGGAGACAGATATGTGTAGATCCTTTCAACATACTACAAAAAAAGGAAATAAAAGAAACAAGTAACAGGCCTGAGTCAAGCCTCTGGGCTTGAGTAATTTCTTCGGGATGAGATGTACTCTCTAGCTGAGTTTTCTCGTGGTCGGGAGATTTAGCCAACCAGTGGTGTTCTAGTAAACTGGCTCTCTCGGGTGGGGAGAAGGGATGTGGGAAACGAGGACTTTTTATACATATTTGCCAATTTCCATGACATAAAGGCTCCCACCATGGCCACTTTCAAGATACCAACAATGTAACAACCAGCCTGCTAAAATCTTGAAATTTAAGAACTGGCTCCCACAGTCAGTACACGCTGGCTCCAGCATACCATTGAATGTGGCAAACATAGAGACTTGGTAGAAAATTAATAGCCCCCAAATTACCAATTTTTTAAGTATTAGCATGGGTGGAGGGAGAGAAATCTCTAAACGTTACCTGACAAGGGAAAAGACACATAGGTGTGATTCAGTGAAGGGTCTGGAGACGGGGAGATTATCCTGGATTAGCTGGGTGGGCTATAAAATGCAAACACATGTGTTCTTTAAAAGAGAGAAGCAGAGGGAGACTTCCACCAGAAGAGGAAAAGGCAATGTGACCACAGAGGCTGGGATTGCAGGGATTCAGCCACCAGAGCTGGAAGAAGCAAAGAACAGGATCTTCCCTAGATCCTGCAGAGGGAATGCAGCCCTGCCAACACTTTGACTTCAGACTTCGGGCCTCCAGAGGGATGAGGGAATAAATTCCCGTTGTTTTGAGCCACCAAGTCTGTGGTAGCTTTTAGAGCAGCTGTAGAAAGCTGACGCAGTGGAGTACCAATAGGAGTTCTGCCACCTGTTATATCTCTCAGCATTTCTGTTCATTTTGTAAGAATTCTGATATTTTTTTGCACTCTTGTCCTTTTTTGGTGTTGTTTATAAAAGCCAAAGTTGAAAAGACTTGGCCTAATAGGGAATGAGTAGAGGTGGTTTCAGTTGTCAAAAACTGGCAATTTAGAGAAATTTTTCACAGGCCGGGCGTGGTGACTCACACCTATAATCCCAGCACTTTGGGAGACTGAGGCGGGCGGGATCACCTGAGGTCAGGAGTTCGAGACCAGCCTAGCCAACATGGTGAAACCCTGTCTCTACTAAAAATACAAAAATCAGCCAGGCATGGAGGCAGGCGTCTGTAATCCCAGCTAGTTTGGGAGGCTGAGGCAGGAGAATCACTTGAATGCAGGAGACGGAGGTTGCAGTGAGCCGAGATCGTGCCACTGCCCTTCAGCCTGGGTGACAGAGAGAGAATCCATCTCAAAAAAAAACAAAAACAAAAACAAAAACCTGACAGGAAAAATAATCAAAGCAGGATCTGCAAGCATTTATGCCAAGTGTTGTAAGGCAGTGACACAGGGTTGGTGTGGCCTCAGGCTCCTACTTTCTCAATCTTGTAGTCCCTGTCATATCAGAATGCTCTGAATGAGGAAAAGAATATTAGAAGTTTTGAGGTTCTCCTTTTTTTTTTTTTGAGTCATGTCTTGCTCTGTTGCTCAGGCTGGAGTGCAGTGGCATGATCTCCGCTCACTGCAGCCTCTGTCTCACAGGTTCAAGCAATTCTTGAGCCTCCACCTCTGCAGTGGCTGGGATTATAGGTGCACACCACCATGCCCAGCTAATTTTTGTATTTTTAGTGGAGATGGGGTTTCAGCATGTTGGCCATGCTGGTCTTGAACTCCTGACCTCAAGTGATCCGACTGCCTTGACCTCCAAAGTGCTGGGATTACAGGCGTGAGCCACTGTGCCCCGACAGGTTCCACTTTTTAAAAATTCAATGTTAAGCCAATAATGCCTGCTGCAGGTGTGTGAAAATATTTGGAGGTTTGTCTGAGGCAGGTCATGACATGATGAAAAGTGCTACTTTTTTAGCCAAAGTAGACTTAAATTTTATTTTATTTATTTATTTTATTTTATTTTATTTTTTTTGAGATGAAGTCTCACTCTGTCACTCAGGCTGGGCAGTGGTGTAATCTTAGCTCGCTGCAACCTTCACCTCCCGGATTCAAACAATTCTCCTGTCTCAGCCTCCAGAGTAGCTAATATTATAGGCATGCACCACCACACCCGGCTAATTTTTGGATTTTTAGTAGAGAGGGGGTTTTACCATGTTGGCCAGGCTGGTCTCAAACTCCTGACTCAAGTGATTCGCCCACCTCTGCCTCCCAAAGTGCTGAGATTATAGGCATGAGCCACCACACCTGGCCCAAAGTGGCCTTAATTTAAAGAGCAGTTTTTAAGTCACTAAGTATATGGAAATGGAATACAATAAATAATCTTCAATAATTTCAGGGCACTCCATTTCAAGACCAAAAAATCTCTTTTCCCCTGGTGAATAACTGGATGAACATGAATGAGAATGTAAAATATTTTTAAAAAGAAAAGAAAAGAAAAAAAAAAAGATGGGACAAAAAAAGCTTTGAAAAACTTTAAAACCAGTAAGCAAATAGTCCTAATGACCCATTTGCTTTTAGTCATCTGTTCTAGACAGATCACTGCTGCCATCTTGGTAGATGTACTTGACAGATGTAGATACTGAGCAAGAAAATAATGCAGTATGTCACCTGAGGTCCCGAGCTGAGCATCTACCCAACTCCAAGTCAGGAGCTGTCCCTTCCACTGTGCTGAGGGCCCCTGCCTGTGCTGTCTCCCCTGGGCTACTGCCATGCCCTGGAACCGGACGGCCTGCTCTTGGCTGTGCACCTTCCATCTGTCCTCCCTAACACCAGGCACACCTCACTCTATACCTCCAGACCCCTGACTCTTTATCTCCTCCATCTCTGGTGCATTTCTCAGCTTTTCCACCAGCTGTACTTTACTTACCCTTCAAAACTTATGCCAGGAGCTGCCTCAATTCAAATAAGCAAAAGTTTATTGGGCACTGTAACATTTAACGACTGCTCCTCACAAACTCCCGCAAAACTCAGTGGCTTAAAGCAGTCATCACTTACAATTTCTCACAAGCCAGTGGGTCATCTGGCGGTCAGTGAATCTCAGCTGAGGGTGGCTTTGCTCCAGGGTAGCTGTCTCTTGTGTGCCTGAGAATGAGGAATTTCCTGGGACATGGAACTGCAGTTTTAAAATGGGGGCTGTCCTGGGTCCACCAGGATGGCTGGTCACCTTGGTGGTTACCTCCAGGTGTCCCTCCCTGTCCTAAGACCAGCAGGCAGTGCAAGCCCGTCTTTTCCATGGCAATGGTGCAAGCTCAGCTGCAGAAGCTTCCTAGGCAGGAGGGCAGCTCACATTCCATTGGCCAAAGCAGGTCACGTGCCCAAGCCCAGCATCACCAGGCAGGGAAATAACTCCACTCGCCCAAGGAAGTGGGGGCAGGGGGTGAATAATTCTGAATCGCATCTACCACAGGCATCTACTGGGCAAGATTTACCAAGGGTTAAAGACCAAAAACACCATTCCTGACCCTCGGGGATTAGGCCATGTGAGGTACCCCGACTCTGTGTTCCCGTAACACCCCACACAGAGAGATGCTGCCCTTCAGTTGCATCACGCATTTGCCATTCCAGATTATAAACCACTGGAGAGAAAGAACTGAGGCTTCTGTCACTGCGTGCCCAGAACCTGGCATACAATAAGCACTAAATCGATGTTCTTTAACCTGCACTGGCCCATCATATGCTGTTCATTGTCATGTTCGACTCTCTCCTGACAAAGGAACTCAAGTTTCTTTACTAGTACTCCTTTGATATTCCCCTACATAAAACGCTTGATTAGATACAGAGTCAGACAATATATATTTTAAGGCTTTGTCAACTCTATAGCCCCCCCTACAACAACTCAATCTGCCATTGTAACAAAAAAACAGCCAGACAACAGGTAAACAAAGGAGGGTAGCTGGGTTTCAATAAAACTTTACTTACAGAAACATGGCAGGTGTAGTGGCTCACACCTGTAATCCCAGCACTTAGGGAGGCTAAGGTGGGAGGATCACTTGAGGCCAGGAGTTGGAGACCAGCCTGGAGAACAAAGTGAGACACTCCCCACACCCCACCTCCACCTCATCTCTACAAAAAATAAAATTAGCTGTCGAGGTGGTGCTCACCTATAGTCCCAGCTACTCGGGAAACTGATGTAGGAGGATCACGTGAGCCTAGAGGTTTGAGGCTGCAGTGAGTTGTGAATGCACCATTGCACTCCAGCCTGAGCAACAGAGCCAGATTTTATCTCAAGTAATGAAATAACATTATTCTATCATACACTAAGCAAAAAAAATAACATTAAAAACTTTCCACTCACTCTGCAACTAAAGGAACCATAGAATTGGTATCTCCTATAAACTAATTCACCTGATCCTTTTCCTACAATCTTGTTTGTGTAATTAAAAGAACACTTCACAGCCGGATAGATCTAAAAATTGATCTCTACATTTCTATATACGCAATCTGCAAATTTGACTAAGGGCATAGCCGTTTATGTTTCTCTCACATACTGTCTATTAAAATTTCACTCTTTTAAAACTTAACAAATTTAAGATGACTTTATCTTTGTATGTTCTCTTCAGCTCAACAATGTTTTACAGCCATATGCACTGCCAACTCTCTCAACAGCCATCAAAATCCCCAAGTAGAAGGGCTATTTCCAGAAGGGGAATCCAATTTGATAATGACTACTTCAGTGGCCCCTGGGCAATTACTTTTGTTACAGTCTTAAAGTAATGAACTCATTTGACAAGGAAAAATGTAGAGAACAAAAAGCTTAAAGAGCACTTAAGACACTCAGAAATATGAGGTTGAAACACTCATTCCCCAGGATCAAAACTGGGTATGTTAAATCAAGACAACTTCTATTACCATAATATGCTACTTGAAGATCCACCATCAAGAAGAACTTCAAAGAAGGATGAAGTACCTCTACAAAGTAAACACCCTGCTCTTTCCACTGACCGCAGCCTGGAGGGGACGGACGGAGACTGGCAAGCACGAAGGGAGGCATCTGCTCCAGAAATACTCCTTCCTGATCATCCTCCTCCCAGCCCAGCCACACACGTGTTTCTCTGAAACACAGAACTACAACAGAGCTGCCGCAAAATGCAGCTGCGTGGGTGAGGAGCACAGGCCCTAACAGCTGTACTCGCCCTTGACTGTCATTTCTCTGCCTGAACCCCGGCACGCTACAGACACCCGGGCCTTTATTTCTTAGAGTAGTTAGGAAAACTAAGTGAGAAATGCCCACTTTATTAGCACTCGGTAACTGATAGGTTATTTTCAGCAACAGCAGGAACAGTACTTGAAATAGACGTGGCTGACTGGCTAAGGCTGGAAGCGGGTGATTAGTTACACCTGGAACCAGGTGCGTGGGGTGCGTACCTGCTTCCAGGTGTAACCAATTTCAGGTGTGTGGGGTGTGTATGTACAAGGGAGGGGAAGGTGAGCTGGGATTGAAATTCAGATTCCCATCAGGAAAGTATTTTCCATCAGGGAAATATTTCACCCATGCCAGAATTATGAGGAAAAGAAGTGAGCACCCAAGTCTCACCTATAATCATACAATTCTAAAAGTAACCACATTTGTGTGATTTCACCTACTTGTGAGGCCTGTTTTTCTTCACTAAAGGATGTGAGGTGATGAATGGTTCAAAGAAAAGTGTGAAACTCTGACAAGTTAAAAGAAATTACTACAAAAATAGCACAGGTAGAGCTGCCTTACCTCATAAGGAATGCCAGTTATTTTAAATGACTGAAAAATTTTTTAAAAAATTGAAAACTCCAAATTTGGTCAAAACTCTCTCTCTCGTGTTCCATCCTAAAGTCTGTTTCACTGATGCATTTTTCTAGGAAAAAAATGAACACAGAAAAAAAGTACCAGGCACTGAATTTCTCCACAAAATCCACACCATTGGTTACAGTTGACAAGAAAATCCTTAGGCCAGGCACGGTGGCTTACGCCTGTAATCCCAGCACTTTGGGAGGCGGAGGCGGGTGGATCATGAGGTCAAAAGATTAAGACCATCCTCGCCAACTTGGTGAAACCCCGTCTCTATTTAAAAAAAAAAAAAAAAATACAAAAGTTAGCTGGGCCTGGTGGTGCACACCTGTAATCCCAGCTACTAGGGAGGCTGAGGCAGGAGAATTGCTGCTTGAATCCAGGAGGCAGAGGTTGCAGTGAGCTGAGATCATGCCATTGCACTCCAGCTGGGGCAACAAGAGCAAAACTCTGACTCAGAAAAAAAAAGAAAAGAAAATCCTTAAAGTGAGTTACATTTCAAAGTAGGGGGGAAAGGCAAGGAATGTTAGCTCACACCTGTAATCCCAGCACTTTGTGGGGCTGAGGTTGGGAGGACTACTTGAGGGCAGAAGCTCAGGACCAGACTGGGAAACACAGCAAGTCCCAGTTTCTATAAAAAAAAAAAAAAAAAAAAAAAAACTTAAAAATTAGTGAGTATGCTGGTGAATGCCTAATTTCCAACTGCAAGGGAGCCAGAGGCAGGAGGATCACTTGAGCCCAGGAGTTCTACGTTGCAATGGAGCTGTGATTGCACCTCTGCACTCTAGCCTGGGCAATAGAGCAAGACTCCAACTTTAAAAACAAATAAGAAAAAAAGTTAATAGTGTCAAAATCTTTCCTTTTTTTATTTTTATTTTTATTTATTTTTTTTTTGAGATGGAGTCTTGCTCTTGCCCAAGCTGGAGTGCAGTGGTTTGATCTTGGCTCACTGCAACCTCCACTATCTGGATTCAAGCGATTCTACTGCCTCAGCCTCCCAAAGAGCTGGAACTGGAATTACAGGCACCTGCGACAACGCCCAGCTAATTTTGTATTTTTAGTAAAGATAGAGTTTCACCATGTTGACCAGGCTGGTCTCGAACTCCTGACCTCAAGTGATCCACCCACCTTGGTCTGCCAAAGTACTGGGATTACATGCATGAGCCACTGCGCCTGGCCCCAAATTCTTAATTTATAACATAGTCTAACACCAGTTATTCAGCACATAGAAAATTATAGCAGGGTACAGCCTATATTTGAGGTACAATAAGTGATATCACTTAAGAAGTAACAAAGTCACTTAAGAATTAATATGTCGGCCGGGCGCGGTGGCTCAAGCCTGTAATCCCAGCACTTTGGGAGGCCGAGGTGGGTGGATCACGAGGTCGAGAGATCGAGACCATCCTGGTCAACATGGTGAAACCCCGTCTCTACTAAAAATACAAAAAATTAGCTGGGCATGGTGGCGCGTGCCTGTAATCCCAGCTACTCAGGAGGCTGAGGCAGGAGAATTGCCTGAACCCAGGAGGCGGAGGTTGCAGTGAGCCGAGATCGCGCCATTGCACTCCAGCCTGGGTAACAAGAGCGAAACTCCATCTCAAAAAAAAAAAAAAAAAAAAAAAAGAATTAATATGTCAGTATAATGCTCAGCCACTTCCAGAAAAGACACCCTTTGCAAAACAAGATTACGAGCCAGGCTCAGTGGCTAACGCTTGTAATCCCAGCACTTTGGGAGGCCGAGGCAGGCAGATCACCTGAGGTCAGGAGTTGAAGACCAGCCTGACCAACATGAAGAAACCCTGGCTCTACTAAAAAATACAAAAATTTTCTGAGTGTGGTGGCATGTGCCTGTAGTCCCAGCTACTCAGGAGGCTGAGGCAGGAGAATTGCTTGAACCTGGGATGCGGAGATTGCAGTGAGCCAAGATCGCACCACTGCACTCCAGCCTGGCAACTGGTGACAGAGCGAGACTCTGTCTCAAAAAAACAAACAAAATTAGCCGTGTGTGGTAGTGCATGCCTATAATCCCAGCTACTCAGGAGGCTGAGGCAGGAGAATCACTTGAACCTGGGAGGCGAAGGTTGCAGTGAGCCGAGATCACGCCACTGCACCCTAGCCTGGGCAACAAGAGTGAAACTCCCATCTCAAAAAACAAAAACAAAACCAAGATTACAATGAGGTTGGAGGAAAGATTAAAATCTAATTTACTCAACTAGGGTAGAGCTTATAATAAAGTCTACCTAGAGAAATCAGTAGTCTCATCAAATGTTCTGCCACCAGCCTAATAAAGGTAGTGGGGGAATGTGAAGGAGAGGACAACCAGCACTGTAGGTTTAGGATCCAGAGCAAGCACAGGGCCTGGAACACTGTGAGTTCCCTGTGTTCGGTGACCTAGTGCTGCTCAAAGACAAATGACACAGGACGGGTCAGGCCCAACTGAAACTGCATCAGCTCTTTCATTCTCAACCATGGCTGAACATCAGAGCTATCTTTCATAAAGATTCTTTCTTATTCAATAGGTTATGAGTAGAGTGGGTTTGGGGTTTCTTGTTTGGCACTTGTGATTTTGGCGGGGGGGAGATGGAGTGATTTTGTTGGCGGGGAGATGGAGTCTCACTCTCTCACCCAGGCTGGAATACAGTGGCACAATCTCTGCTCACTGCAACCGACTCCTGAGTTCAAGCAATTCTCGTCTCAGCCTCCAGAGTAACTGGGATTACAGGCATGCGCCATCACACCTGGCTAATTTTTGTATTTTTAGTAGAGACGAGGTTTCACCATGTTGACCAGGCTGGTCTCAAACTCCTGACCTCGGGTGATCCGCCCACCTCAGCCTCCCAAAGTATTGGGATGACAGGCATGAGACATTGCACCTGGTGGCACTTGTGTTTTTAAACAGCTTCATGCACCTGGCGCAGTGGCTCATGGTCACCAGGAAAACTAAGTCAAACACTTTATACTGTTTGTTTGTTGTTTACATTACAGAAGGTTGGGGCCCAAGGAGAGCTTAGAGCTAATGCCATCATCCACTTTCATTGTACAGATGAGGAAACAGAACCAGAAAGGTCATGATGCTTGCTCCTTGGTGGCAGGAATCACATCTCAGCAGTCTACCACTGTTTGTCCCAGCACTGAGCAGGTACTCCATAAAATCTTTAGAAATTTTTTCTCAGGGCTAGGTCATCAGCAAAATTAGGACCCAGAACCAGGCACACGTTAAAATAATAACTGGCTAGGTCTGGTGGCTCATGCCTGCAATCTCAGCATTTTGGGAGGCCCAAGCAGGTAGACCACTTGAGGTCAGCAGTTCAAAGACCAGCCTGGGCAACATAGTGAAACCCCATCTCTACTAAAAATATAAAAATTGGCCAGGTGTGGTGGTGTGTACCTGTAATCCCAGCTACTCGGAGGCTGAGGCAGGAGAATTGCTTGAATCCAGGAGGCAGAGGTTTCAGTGAGCCAAAATCACACTATGACTCTCCAGCCTGGGTGACAAAGCGAGACTTCGCCTCAAAAATAACAATGAATAAAAGATAAAATAATAATGACACTGCAACTACAATGAAAACAAACTAGCCTAGGTAAAGCCATTTTCCAAGGCCATAACCCTCCGACCGCACGGAGCTTGAACCTACCTTCTTGACCACTGCCTTGAATTACCAGAATCATCTGTCCATAGAACAGACACGTGGCATATTAGAAAACATTCTTTCTGAAATTAACACAGCAAGCTGATCTCTTAAAATGTGTTTTTATTAAATTTCAACAGTTTGGCTGAAAAGAAAGCTCTAGGGAAGAGGAAATTAACTTTGTCAGACTGCAACATTAAGGACAACGGGTTGACTCACAGCAGATGGCTCTATTAGAAATAAGACCTTTAATGGCTTCTTGTCAGTGTAGTGGTTAGTATCCCTGCCTGTCCAAAATAAGACTTTTTACCTCATCCACACACCACACTGAAAATCATGTTTGAAACCCTGTTTTCCACATGGAGCCATCTTCAGAACACGACATGCAGTGCCTAGAGTTCACCAGCAGGTGGCAGAACAGAACAACCCATCCTCAAGGAAGCTCCAGGCAGTGGAAGAGAACTGGTGGGTGGACCATCAGAGAAGGCGTATTTGCATCTTAACACCTGCCAAGATTGCATTAGGAACCCGCCAAGGATCCTCCATCCAACTAAAACTTGAGGGTGGCTCATAAAATGAAAGCAGTCAAGAATCTATTCCCTTCAACAACCTTGAGGTTAACACTCAGAGATGTGTCCTGTGTGTTCACAAGATAGTATGGGTGAGGAGTGAAGGAGAAAGCACAGAGGGCGTGCCGGCATCCCAGGGACCTCATCAAATGACCTGATACCCAAATGACATAGGGTGCTTATTAAAATACAGACCTGAGGCCCATCCCAGACAACCAGAGTATGTGAGGAAAGGGCCCGAGAATTACCTGGGGGCATCATCAGCCAAGTGGGGGCCCAGCTGGCTTGTGCACTATGGCACTGCCATAAACTGGCCACAGGTAAGGAGTAACCTTCCACCACTTGCTCAGGGTAGACAGCAAAGTAAAGCCTTGGCAGAGACTCGCTCACCCCTCACTGCTCAGCACACAGAGGCTGTGGTTCAGTAGGGTCGCCTATGACAGCCTCTCGACCTGCACCCTCCCCAGCCTCCTTTTACCCCAAACCTTCTGATGCCTTCCCTGTCCTGTTCATTCCACCTGCTTCTTGAAGCAGAAATGAACTGGCTTCCTCCTCTGCATCTTCAATCTCTTTTTCTAGATAATGTGTTCCTTTCCCTTTGCTGACAACCTCTGATCCTCTACGGCAAATCGCCTCTCCTCGGCCAGCTGCTCCTCCAAGTCTCCAAGCTTCCTCATCCCTTGCACCTTGGCATCCACACTGATCCTTCCATGGGTCGCCAGCCACCTCAGAAATGAAGACTGAATATGTTGACCGGGCTGGCTCTGAGCCTGATCACCAGCCTCCAGTGTTTTTCTACTATAGTTCTACTTTTATCTTTTTTTTTTTTTTTTTTTGAGACAGGGTCTCACTCTGTTGCCCAGACTGGAGTGCAGTGGCATGATCTTGGCTCACTGCAATCTCTGCCTCCTGGGTTCAAGTGATTCTCCTGCCTCAGCCTCCCAACTAGCTGGGATTACAGGTGTGCACCACTATGCCCGGCTAATTTTTGTATTTTTAGTAGAGATGGGGTTTCATCATGTTGGTCAGGCTGGTCTCAAGCTCCTGATCTCAGGTGATCCACTGGCCTCGGCCTACTCATGCCTTTCATGTTGCCCTAGTTGTTCCAAACCTTTAGGTTTTCCCTGAAGCCTATACTCCCTTCACACCCAAATTCAAAGATAACCTCCCTTTGCACAAAACTTCAAGAGTCAAGCCCCTCCTTACTCCCTGAGGAAAGCCCTTGCCCCTCTTCCCTCTGGTCTATACATCCTGTCCCATCAACCACCAACCCCAGCCCTGATCTTGTCAACCTGCTGTCTGTGGCTGTACTTCATCAAACCCAAGCTCCTCTGCCTTCCATTTCATCCCCCTCAACAGAGGCCAGCCTGTCTGTATGGCCTCCTAGTTCTCCGTCCTCTTCAGCGTCATCCCTGACCCCTGAAGCAGCGGTTTGCCCTCTCCATTTGGAGAACTGGCCTCGCCCCAGGAAGTCATATAGGATTTCCCTCCTTTGCACCGTGGGCTACTGAGTTCAGGCCACTGATACTTCTGTCCATCAGTGATGATCAATTCCTTAAGAAAAAATCTGGCCAGGCGTAGTGGCTCCAGCACTGTAATCCAAGCACTTTGGAGGCCAACGCGGGCGGATCACCTGAGGTCGGGAGTTCAAGACCAGCCTGACCAACATGGTGAAACCCCGCCTTAAAAAAAAAGAAAAAGAAAAAATTTAACTTTGTGGATGGTTCAGTAAAATTTTGCTGGATAATGTAAGAAGCAAGGCTTTAATCCTTTCCTTTCCCCTCTCAAAAATATGCTGGAACAACAGAGAGAGGAGATAGCAGAAATATTTGAATGAGGCAGGGCTAGGTTCTAATCCTGATTTCAGCAGGCCTGTGTACTGATTAACCACTGGATCTCAGGCAAGCCTCTAGGAAAAAGAACAGCAATACCACCACCTAGTGACCGTATGGGGCAAGCACGGAGCACTCAGGAGGCACTCAGAACTCTTTGAACTTGAGAATTTGCTATAATCAGCAAAAGGAATAAGTAAGGGACTATTGATACCAGTTATCAAGGGGGGAATCACCAGTCGTAAATATTATACTGCGGCTTACATTGCAAAAAAAGAGGAGAATTATGAAAGCTTTCAAATACTATTTAAAGTAGCCCCTCCCCTTTATCTGTAGTTTTGCTTTCTGCAGTTGAATTCAGGTACCTGGTCAACCATGGTCTTAAAACATTAAATGAAAAATACCAGAAATCAACAACTCATACGTTTTCTTTTATTATTTATTTGTGATGGAGTCTCACAATGTTGCCCAGGCTGGAGTACAGGGCATGTTCACCACAGCTCACTGCAGCCTCCACCTCCACAGCTCAAGCAATCCTCCCACCTCAGCCTCTTAAGTGGCTAGGACCACAAGTACATGCCCTTATGCCTGACTAATTTTTGGGGTTTCTTTTGTTTTGCTTTTGGTGAGGTGGGTAGAGACCTCTTCCTGTGTTGCCCAGGCTGATCTTAAACTCCTAGGCTCAAGTGATCTGCCTGCCTCAGCCTCCCAGCACACTGGGATTACAGACATGAGCCACCCTGCCCAGCTAATTCTTAAGTTTTCAATTGAGTGCAGTTCTAAGCTACGTGATGAAATCTACGACCATCCTGCTCTGTCCAGCCCTGCACGTGCATGTGAATCATCCTTTTGTACAGCGGATTCACACTGTAGACACACAATCTCCTGGAAAAACATAGTGTAATAAGGCTCCATAGGATCCATGGTTTCAGGCATCCACTGAGGGCTTTGGAACCTATCCCTCATGCATAAAGGGAGACAACTGTAACTTTAGAAGTTCCCAATTGAAAATGTTTTTTGGGTTTGTTTGGGGTTTTTTGCTCAGTTATTCCACGACAACAAATGCATTATCATAGCCATAATCAAACTAAAGAAAATATCACCCTCAAGAAAACTACACTGCTTCCTGGTCCCCAAAACACAACATTAAATTTCACTTTTCAAGTGAAATCAACATTATCACTAGTCAAGATTGCAAAGGTAATTACTAAGAAGTCCCACACACACATTTTAAGGTACCTGTCAATTTAGCTTCCATCAAAGAAAACAACTGAATGAAAGTAGAAAACGAGATTCTTCATATACAAAAATGACTGTGTAAAACTACACAGGCCAGGTGCGGTGGCTCATGCCTATAATCCCAACGCTTTGGGAGGCTGAGGTGGTCAGATCACTTGAGGCCAGGAGTTTGAGACCAGCCTAGCCAGTGTGGCGAAACCCCACCTCTACTAAAAATACAAATATTAGCTGGGCATGATGGCATGTGCCTATAGTCCCAGCTACTGAGGGAGACTGAGGCACGAGAATCACTTGAACCTGGGAGATGAAGGCTCCAGGGAGCCAAGATTGTGCCACTGCACTCCAGCCTGGGTGACAGAGTGAAACCTTCTCACAAAAAAACAAAAAGAAAGAAAAAGCAAAAGAAAAACTACATATCCAGAACTAAAAAGTGAAAACTGACAGGTATGTAGGTAATTGCCCTTAAGGAAACAGGTCTGTGGATATAATTTTAGTAGGCTGCTCTAAATATTTTCTAAATACTGTAAGACAAATGAAACAGGATAGCTAGGAGCTATTTCAGCTTTTTAAAAGAAATTCTGATGGAGCAAAACTTTGCCTGTAGACAACAATTAACCTTTCTCCAAAAGCATCACATATATATCATGCTGTATATCGAATGCCACTGCCACAGGAAATCAGTTGTCTGCAGCCTTATAAATCAAAGTTGACTTGCTTTCTCATTTTCTGTTATGGACCTTCCAACCCAAACTCTGTCACAGCAGTTCACTTCGAATTTTAAAAATAAAGTTAATTTAATGGAGCCTTGATGAATCCCATCTGAAAGCCATCAAGACATAGACACCCACTTTCACACAAACCAGAGAATCAGTAGAATTCAAAGACTTATTGAATCTTGAAGCCGGAAATTATCCGAGTGACAAATAATTCACATCTCCTATTATTCATAGGAGGTAGACGGGTTCTGTGATTCCGCCACTGTCCCGGAGGCAGTCAATAGCACTGCTGGGGCTAGAATCCCGATGTCCTTGCCCCAGTCCAGGCTCTGCCCCCTCTACCATGCTTCAGGTCTGTCTCTGAAGTTCGTCATTCCCCCTTGACAGTCTTCAAGTACATCAGTGAGTCACATTTCCGTTTCCTCTCACTGTTCCAAATGCTGGGCTTTGTAGCACAGAGTTCATTCATTCACAATAATGCTAATTCACTCACAGAGACTGCTAATACACTTAGGAATGATGACTGAACACGCAACCCTCAAATCAGTGAGGCCAACGGCTAACTAAATTTAAAAATAAAAGGAAATCTAGCCCTTAGCACTTAAAATACTTCCTTTCAACCTACTGTAAAACAACAAGCTCACTTTCATTAGGAGATGAAAAGTGAGTCATTTCTTTAATCCAGCAGACGGTCTCCCCAGGCACAAACTCATGCACATTATACTTCATGGGACCTTTTAAATATTTACTTGTTAGCAGTATTCTTCCTTTCAGGTCAAAGATTATAGTATTTAGCAACACAAAGAAAGCTGAAGGATAGAGTTATGAATTAGTCAACTGCTTTGCCAAGCCTTCCATTTGTTAATTCAGTCCAACTTCAAAGGGGATTTTAAAGAGAAGTTCAGCTGTCAGAAATTAACCCTAAGAAAACTACTGAATCAAAAAGTGACTTGGACAGTTTTTCCCAAATTGGTGTTAAGGAAAGACTGTTCAGTGGTAGGTGTAGGAGCAAAAAGTATTTTCCTGTGCAAATAAGTTTAAGTCCAAGTTTTTAAAAGGTTTTTTGTCTTGATCACAACAGTACTTTCCCAGCCTTTGACATGCTAATGTTGCTGTAAATTTCCAGGGATGCAGTGAGAGTCCGTTTATTTCGGTCACATTAATTATCTGGTTGGGGGGTGGGGATAAAATAGGAGAAATGAACTACAGTGATTCAGCAGCTTCTAAGCAACAGAGAAAGGGTTTTGCTAAAGTACCGGTGTTGTTGGTGATCAGTAGCAAAGAACAGTTAGACTCTCATTCACAACTATTTCAGGACAAGGTGGGAGTATCTGTTCAGTCACTTGGGAGAATAAACCTAAGTAGAACTACATCCTTGAAAGCTTAACTTATTGCCAATAGGACTGCCAATTTCGATGGATTCCTGCAACCACTCCCTGGCTCAAAGCAAAAACAGCCCCTGTACCTGTTCTTGGGGACTGATGTGAAGTCGCTGAATATTTTTCCTGAACTCTTTGATCTGCATGCACTTGACTATTTCAATGTTTTTTGACCGTGGCTGTACATCAGAATCACCTAGGGAGCTTTTCACTCTACAGATGTATGAGCCCAATGCCAAATCTACAAAATCCAGTATGATTCCAAATACGCAGCAGCCAGAGCCGAAAACCACTCTTCTGCTTCCTAGGAAGATCAAGACAACAGACACATAATTGACAGTGCATGTACTTTAAATGGAGCACATTGACACCGACAAGGGAAGGGCTACATTGCAAGATTTTAGTAAGTCCCCAAGTTTACAGAGAAATCTGTCACTCACTCAGAAGCGGACTTCTTCTATTCTGGATGATTTTCACAAAGAAAGAAAAACGTACTTTGAAAGAAGCAAAGTGCCTAAAACCAGGAGTGCACCACAAAACTTGTTCAGGAGCAGACTGCTGTGGTCACATGGCTGCTGATTCACATGTGACCCCGGACCCTGTTCCCCTACACCAGCCCCATCCGGCACATGACCCTAATTTGCAACTCAACATTTCACTGTATGTCTTGGACCCTTGCAAATCACCTTAGAAATTCCAAACCAGAAATTCCCACTATGCTGAAGCCAAGCTTATTGTACAATACACAACCCAGGGTGTTGGCCTCTCTGGGTTTTCTAAGTACGTTTATCAATCACCCACAGAATATAAAAAGTAATTTTTGAAAACTATTTTCTTCCTAAATAATATTTCCTTGAGCTGTTTTATGCATATAGTCTCTAGGCAGTATGTGTTAGGAAAAGGAACAGGCACTACAAGGAGGAAGAGAGTCAAAATTAAATATATAGGCTAGGTGCAGTGGCTCATGTCTGTAATCGTACCACTTTGGGAGGCCAAGGCAGGAGGATCACTTGAGTTTGGGAGTTTGAGACCAGCCTGGGCAACAACATAATGAGATCTTGTCTCTGCAAAAAATATTTAAAAATTAGTCGGACGTGATGGCAAGCACCTGTCGTCCCAGCTACTCAGGAGGGCAGAGTGGGGGGATCACTTGCGCCCCAGGAGTTCCAGGCTGCTGTGAGCTGTGATCCTGTCCCTGTACTCTAGTCTAAGCAACAGCGACTGACACCCTATCTCTTTTCTAAAATAAGCTATATTAAGTCTTTTTTACAAAAGTGAATTTCAATAACTTCAATATCCTAGGGGAACCTGGAATCAATTATAAAAAGATTCCCTCTTTCCTTTCTGAATTTTTTTAATCAGCAGAAAAGATATTTATGTACAATGAATGGGCAAGAATAGCATAGCATACAGGTAAAGTTGAAAGATTTCTGAAATAAAACACTGAGTCCTATGGAGACAATGAGTAAGAGAAAGCGGGAAGTGAGGGGTCCAGAGGCTGCCATGCCATCCTTGCACCTGCGCTCCATGATCTATATAATTAGCAGATCCAACATAGCCCGACTTTCATTATCAGCATGGTGATATTTCTTGGTCTCTTCCCCTCCAACACTGCCCTTCTTCTAACCCCAAGAGAAAAAAATGGCCATAAACCCCTACTTGGAAGCTAAAACCAAAAATATCCAGGATGAAAGTATGTTTTCCTTTGCAGGTCTTATGCAAAGCAACTAGCAAAGGCATAGAAAGGTAATGGTCTGAACGTCTGCCAGTATTTAGTGTCTCCAAGGAAGGCAAGAGGGTGGAGGAGGGAGAATCTACCTCTGCCTGGGAATGGAGTAAACTTAGATATGCTGCTAAAACCCACCGACCATCAGGACTGTGCAACAAAGAGGTTAAACTACCTCCCCAGGGCTCTCCCAGCACTCCAACCAGGGCTCCCAGCCGCCAGCACTGACTCTACTTGGCAGTTTTGAATAAACAATACAACATCTCAACTATTGTTAAACTACAATGGGAGGCCTCCAGCATCATGTGGAAATTGTTTTTAAAATGAACGCTTTTTCATCAACTGCATGAAAAGCACTTAATAAATCCAGAAACAGACTAAAAGGATTATGTGGACAAGTCAGAATGTGATTTTGATGGACTAAGTGGATTGCTGAAACATCATGACATTTAAATCCAAGTGCAGAAACTGAACTGTATTTCATGTGTTAAAATGCTTAAGATTATAAAGGAGTGATACACTTGGCAAGGTAGCCGAGGCTCTTAAAAGAATCAGCAGCACCACAAAAGGACATCGAGGAGCTCACTGCAGCTAATTTAAGCGAAGCTGCTCCTAAGAGGTTAACCAAGCTTTCTAAGTCTTTAAGTTCACATCCGTTTCTCACCACATTCAGTTGGCAGGGTAGAGGGGAAGCCCTGAAAGCTTCCATGAGATAATCCTTTAAATCAGTCTCTAGAGGCAATGGCAGCAGCAAATTATTCATTCTTACCTTGCATGAGTTAAGCGGAACAGACAAACTCTCTCAAGCAAAGTTTCAAGTGCTCAGGGTTCCCGCCTTGCAATCAAAAAGTTAAGACCTCCCAAGATTCAAGACCAGCCTGGCCAACACGGTGAAACCCCGTCTCTCCCAAAAATATAAGAAATTAACTAGGCATGGTGGCACACACCTGTAATCTCAGCTACTCAGAAGACTGAGGCAGGAGAATCGCTTGAACCAGGGAGGCACAGGTTGCAGTGAGCTAGGATCACACCACTGTACTCCACCCTGGGCAACAGAGTAAGATTCTGTCTTTAAAAAAAAAAAAAAAAAAAAAAAAAGTTAAGTCCTCCAAATAGCGAATAGAATACAAAAGCCTGATTAAGTGCTGGCATATGAAGCCATCAATCCATAAAAATGGCTGGTTTGTTTCTGAAGTTTTGATCTGGCATCATACAGCATAAGGAACAAAGAATTTACAGGAAATTATTTCAGGAGGCTGGAAATTTTACATCCATCTCAGATACTATTATTTCCCTTTAATAGTAAATCTGCGTAACTGTTGATTTGACTAGTTTTCATTTGGTTGCCTGTGCTATTAATTGTCACAGAACTTTAGTCCAAAATCAAACCAAACACCATCCTATGCCTCACTTCCAGGTACTAGGTACATGATGTTCCTTTTTGGTTATTTTAGTGTGGATTCCTTTAGCAGCTGCACATTAAAGAGACCAAGAAGGGAACATTATGAGCTGGTCAGGTACCTGTAAGCAGCAGGACAAACTAATCACCCTCTGCTGTGAAAAGCAGGCCTCTGCACAGCCAAAAGCAGCGAAGAATGCACACGGCCCTGTATGCATGTTATCTTTCAATTAAAAGTTAGAAAACAATTTTTTTAAAAAATTGCTATGGCCAGGCACAGTGGCTGACACCTGTAATCCCAACACTTTGGGAGGCCAAGACAAGCGAATGACTTCAGCTCAGGAACTGGAAACCAGCCTAGCCAGCCAGGTGAAAACCCCAGCTCTACAAAAATTGCAAAAACCAGCCAGGTGTGGTGGCACGTGCCTGTAATCTCAGCTATTCAGGAGGCTGAGATGGGAGGACAGCTTGAACCTGGGAGGCGAAAGTTGCAGTGAGCCAAGATTGTGCCACTGCACTCCAGCCCAGGTGACAGAGCAAGACCCTGGCTCAAAACAAAAACAAAAACAAAAACAAACAGTGTTCTTTTTTCTTTTTTTTTTTTTTTCTGAGATGGAGTTTCGCTCTTGTTACTCAGGCTGGAGTGCAATGGCGCGATCTCGGCTCACCGCAACCTCCGCCTCCTGGGTTCAGGCAATTCTCCTGCCTCAGCCTCCTGAGTAGCTGGGATTACAGGCACGCGCCACCATGCCCAGCTGATTTTTTGTATTTTTAGCAGAGACAGGGTTTCACCATGTTGACCAGGATGGTCTCGATCTCTTGACCTCGTGATCCACCTGCCTCAGCCTCCCAAAGTGCTGGGATTACAGGCGTGAGCACCACGCCAAGCCCAAACATTGTTCTTCTATGTCACATATAGCCTTATATCAATTTGACAGCTATACTTAAATATAAAACTATCTAATAGGTTTGCCAATAGGTCATTTGGGGTTAAAAATAAGAGAAATGCAGGCTGAGCGCAGTGGCTCACGCCTGTAATCCCAGCACTCTGGGAGGCCGAGACGGCCGGATCACCTGAGATCAGGAGTTCGAGACCAGCCTGACCAACATGGAGAAACCCCGTCTCTACTAAAAACGCAAAATTAGCCAGGCCACCAGGCCGAGACGGCCGGATCACCTGAGATCAGGAGTTCGAGACCAGCCTGACCAACAGGGAGAAACCCCTTCTCTACTAAAAACACAAAATTAGCCAGGCATGGTGGCGCATGCCTGTAATCCCAGTTACTCAGGAGGCTGAGGCAGGGAGAATCGCTTGAACCCAGGAGGCAGAGGTTGAAATGAGCCAAGATCAAGCCACTGCACTCCAGCCTGGGCAACAAGAGTGAGACTCCATCTCAAAAAAAAAGAAAAGAAAAAAAAAGAGAAATGTGATCTGTTATCAAAAGCTAAGAGACATTCTAAATAATGTAAAAATCTAATATAAACTTACCATTTCATATTTCTTAGTTTCAACTCCTGATAAAACAAAAGTATGTATTTTATTTAGCTAGTGAATTGTCAACTGGTATCTGAAATCCCCTAATGAAAACCTTAATCTCTTTAATTTTCCTGCATTAAGTGGAAATAAATTAACACATAGAATGAACGCGTATTTCTTGAGGGCCACCATACACCAGGTATAGAGGGAACTGCTAAGGACCCAGGGATGAAGGAGGGCAACACATAGCCTGACCTTAGTGGGGTTAACAGTCAGGCAAAAAGGAAGGCAGGGGAACGTGAGTGAGTAGGCACGGATTACAGCAAATGGTATGTAACTTTGAAATTTGTGAAATGCATGGGGTGGTTGTTGTTTTTGAGATACAGTCTCACTCTGTGGCCCAGGCTAGAGTACAGTGGTGCAATCTCGGCTCACTGCAACCTGTGCCTCCCAGGTTGAGTAGCTGGGATTACAGGTGCATGCCACCACACCCGGTTAATTTTTGTATTTTGAGTAGAGACAGGGTTTTACCATGTTGGTCAGGCTGGTCTCAAACTCCTGACCTTGTGGTCTGCCGGCCTCAGCCTCCCAAAGAGCTGAGATTATAGGCGTGAGCCACTGCACCTGGCCGAAATGCATGGTTTTATTTTACACATACCCTGTTATATATGCAATAAAAGATGTGGCATGTATAAATGTTACCCAACAAGAACTAATTAATGGAATTCACTAATAAATAAATGGAATTTGTCCCTTTCATTCTTACCGATATTTATCGTTTGAGGGGGTTGGAGGGTTTCTTTCACTCTCTCCTTTCTTTTTTCCTACATTTACCTTTGACTTTCTCATCTCCTAGTCTGGTTTTAAATTCTTGCTTTCTGACAGTCATATCTATGTTGCTTAGTTGTTCTCCTTTCGGTATTAACAAGTATTGGAGTCCTTATCAAAAGTGCTGGCCTAGCTTTCTATTACCTTATATATTTTCCCAAATTGCCTCCTAGTAAGTCTGAAGTTTCACTTCTATTAGTTCATTGGCACATCTAACCCCAGATCAATTTCCTTCCAAAACAAGCAGGACTCCTGTGCCTCTTATTGGCATTTCTACATTTATTTTTTTAGCCTATTATCATTCACTTAATTCAATAATGCAAAATGCTTGGCAAATCCCATTTAAAAACTTCCAAGAGATGGCCTGAACTTAAATCCTTTTTTTTTTTTTTAGCTGATACTCTGAATTAATTTTTATTGGCTTGATCTTGTATAAACTGTATGAATCTGAGGGACACAGAATGATCTGGTAATTTGCCCAGTGTTTCCTCTCAAGTCCCACACGTTTGTGGAAGGGGCAGATTAGAGGTATATAAAGCTTTTAGCCGGTGCTGCACATTATGCACGCCTCCACAAATAATAGCTATTTTAAGTAGCATATATCGGGAGGAATGTGGGCTTCCCCCTTCCTGTGGAAATAGTTTTTCCTTCTTGCCTTCCTTTTAAGCAATCATTCTCGATTCTTCTTTTAGAAGAATTTTAAATTTTAACAATCTATGCTGTTGCCTCTATTTTTGTTGTTGTTGTTGTTGTTGTTGTTGTTTTGTTTGCGTTTTTATTTTCAAAGACAGGGTCTTGCTCTGCTGCCCAGGTTGAAATGCAGTGGTATGATCACAACTCACTGTAGCCTTGAAATCGTGGACTTGGGCCATTTTTCCACCTCAGCCTCCAGAGTAACTTCCCTGACCCTGCCCCGTAGACACGGGGTCTTGCTATACTTCGCAGCCTGGTCTCAAACTCCTGGCCTCAAGCAATCCTCTTGCCTTGGCCTCCCAAAATGCCAAGACCACATGCCCAGCCATGCCTCCATTTTTTTAATGCACAATTCTTGCCTCCACCCACAGCAATACAACCACAACTTTTGCCCCCAATATGCTGATCAATTATAAATGTCTGCTGTATGTTTAAGCCTCACTGCTACAACAGGTGACTGCTTCTCTGCTTTCGTCTTCTTTGCTGACCCTTTTCTTCAGATTGCACCTCCAAAGGTGATGTTCATACACGGCCCTTTCTGGGATTCTCTCTTCTTTTCCCTGGTGATAGCTTCCAGTCAACACAGCTTCCACCAGAACACGTTCTGACTCTCCAAAACTGCTTCCAGCACGAACTCCTCAGTCACCACGCCCAGCTTTCCTGGCTGGCTGTGTCTTCAACTCAACACTTCCAAATCAGAATTCTGTCTTTCCTCAAACTCAGTCTCCGCCAAGTTAACACCAAACCTATCAACCCCACCGCCTAAGGTAGAAAGTTCTAAGTCAACATGGGTTCCTCCCTCTCCCTTTTTGAATCTCCTTAATCCATGTCCTTAATTTGGGCCCTAATTAAATGAAAGGGCCTGTACAATAATAGGTACTCTGAAAAGAACCACAATCTATGGGCTTCATTCCTCCTTAATTCTCCCTCACCTCATTATCCCATGAGAATGGGCTTCTAATAGGTCTTCCTGCTTCCCTTTCCCAGTCCATCTAACCAGTGGGCGTCGTAAGACCCAAAGGTAACACTCAGATACTTAAAAGTGTCATACTACAATGCTTGTCCAAATTTCGTTCTCATATTAGTTAGCATTCCTTAGCCAAACATAACAGCAACTACATTTAAGCAATGGGAACATGTTAGAAGCCCACAGTGGTAGTTCATTGAATCCAAGATTAGGAACACAGCTGACCTCCAGGAGAAATGGGGAAGAGTCAAAAATCTGTGAAGTCATTTCTTTCCATGTCTTGTTTGTGCCTTACTCTTTCTCTCTGCAAATCACCTTCCTGTACTTCCCAGTTGACACAGCAGGGCAGTGGCTTAGAGCACCAGCTAGGGGTTGAACTGTGTCCTCTGAAAAAAGATATGGTGGAGTCCTAAACTCTAATACCATATTTGGAGATTAGGGTCTTTACAGAGGTCATCGAGTTAACTTGAGGTCATCAGAGTAGGTCCTAATTCAGTATGATTGGTCCTTAACGAATGGGGAAATATAAACACGAAGACGGAGGCATACAGGGAAGACAGTGTTAGAACACCCAGGGAGAAGATGACCATCTACAAGCCAAAGAGAGAGGCCTGGAATAGATCCTTCCCTCGCAACCCTCAGAAGGAATCAACCGTGCCAACATCTTGATTTCAGCCCAAGCACCCAAATCTACTACCCAGAGAAATAGACCTCTCAGTTTTGCTCTCTCCCATTCATTCTCTCCTTCTTCCCCTCTCTTCCTCCTCCCTTTCAATACCAGTTCCTAGGAGGAGATCTTGTCATCTTGGGACTGCTATTCAACCTCATCTACTCCCCTGAAGCGGGATCCTTGAACAAACATGGCTTTGGGCATCAGGGTTAGGGATGAGGCAGGCAGAGAAGTACATCCTTATAAGGTATAAATCTGAAATGCAACACAATTGCCATGATTTGGGGGCAATATTATAAAAAGCCCCCGCCATTGCGTCATAGCAAATACTGTTTAAACTCTATCAGCTTGATTGCTGGTACACACAAGTCAAACACAGCAACGCTCTTGTAAGTGACAGAGTCATACCCAGCTGTCATGACTGATTCTACTGGGATGCCCAAAATTTCGTGGTTGCCAGGCTTGAAATTTTACAGTCAATAATATTAAATAGTTAGGTGCTCCTAAGAAACATTCCAATTCACACTCCTTTCACAATAGTATTTAACATAATCTCCAGGTTAACTAGGAAGAAAATGGGATCAAGCAAATAATTTCCCATTTGCTTGAAAAAATGCAAAAAGCAAATTTTTGCTTCACATCAAACAGTGCTTTGAGGTGCCAAAGCACTATTAAGGATAGAGTTTTGCCTTCCCTCGTGAATTAATGCAGAATACTTGATACAGACCCTTCCCCACCACTACAAACTGCAGTTCTTTTTCTTCTCCCCTCACCACACGCCCCACACAACGACACCTTATGAGAGCAAGAAAAATGAAAAGGTATGACAGAGTGCCTACTTCTAAAAAGTAAGCAAATCATCAAAAAGCAGGAGAAAATGAAGAAAGGAAGTTCTCAACAAGAGTAGTGCCTCACCCTAGCAGACAGGCACTTGGAAATGTGTGGGGCATTCTGGGTCATCAGGGTATCTGGGTAACACCACCAACATTTGGTGGGCAGGCAGCAGGTTTACTAGACATCATACAGTGTGTGTGACAGCATACTGTCCTATGTCCTGATAGATTTAAAAGGCTTTAGATGTTTATGTTGGTTAAAAAAGCCTCTCATATCATATTTTTGTTACATGAAAACACAATGCTTATGTTTGACTTTAATGTATGCCAAAATTTCCAGGAACACAGCTAACACTGAATAGAAAGATCACTTTCGTTTGCTTTCTTTGGAATTTTGTCAAGAATTGTTCATCATTTCTGAAAAATCACATCACTGACCACCTAACCACATGTAGTGTTTGAGTCACTAGCTTTTTCATCGTGGTAATTCCACATACATGTAAGCATCTAATGGTTTCAGTCCATCTTCCAGTAAGTATAGTTTTGTCTGTGCAATGAATATGAAAATATAGAAATGATTTGAAAAGGTAGAAATGAATATGAAAAGGTAGAAATTAAAGAAATATCTTCTTTAATTTCTCCTTAGATTGCAGGTGGGACACTATATTGACTTTTTAAGCATGCATGAAAGGATGTATTATATTGCCTATACAATTCTCATTTTAGGGTAGAAAAAAGATATTAAAAGTATTTCTTATGGGTGAGAAGCACTGACCTACAGGTTGTGCCAACACTTCCCCAGTGTAGCTGCCTACCTGCCCCAATTCTTTCAAACCTTGATGACGATTCCCAGCAGAGAAGGTGGTAGAGGTGGAACTGTCTCCCACCTTAAAAATCAGTTTTTGGCAGGGCACAGGGGCTCACACTTGGAATCCCAGCATTTTCGGAGGCTGAGGCAGGAGGATCATAGAAGCCCAAGAGTTAGAGACCAGCTCAGGCAACACAGTGATACCCCATCTCTACAAATAATAATTTTTTAAAAAATTAGGCTGAACGTGGTGGCTCACGCCTATAATCCCAGCACTCTGGGAGGCCGAGGTGGGTGGATCACTTGAGGCCAAGAATTCAAGACCAGTCAGGCCAATATGGTGAAACCCTGACTCTACTAAAAACACAAAAAGTAGCCAGGCATGGTCATGGACACCTGCAGTCCCAGCTACTTGGGAGGCTGAGGCGGGAGAATCGCTTGAGCCTAGGAGGCAGCAGCTGCAGTGAGCCAAGATCATGCCACTGCACTCCAGCCTGGGTGACAGAGCAAGACTCTGTCTTGAAAAAAAAAAAAAAAAAATTGGCCAGGTGTGGTGGTTCACACCTGTAGTCCCAGCTAGTCTAGAGGCTGAGGTCAGAGGATGGCTTAAGCCCAGAAGTTCAAGGCTGCAGTGAGCTATGACCATGTCCAGCAGCCTGGGCTACAAAGCAAGACTTCATTAAAAAAATAAATAAATAAAATAAAATAAATAAATAAATAAATCTGCATTTGTCTTTCTTCTAAGAACTACTAAAAAAATACATGAACATAGACTCTTTCTCCACCATGCTCACAGATTTGGATTTGCTGACCAGACCAAAATGACATCCAGCTTTTCTCATCTCTTTGTAGTAGGGTAGGAGAAGCTATACAATCCCACTAATACTGAATCCTGCCTTCATTCACTCTAAGACAACAGCATCTTCACACTCTAAGTACAATAATGAAGATGAAATTAAAGCAAATGGACCTATATGTATTTCTTTTTAATTCAGGTCACTCCTGTTTCCAAACATTAGACTGCAAAAAGTGTAAGAGTCCAAGGCCAGAGCTCAGGGCCTGGAGACCCGTCAGATTCCCTGTTTAATCATCACCAAGTCACCTGCTCTCTGTGTGTCCAGGTCAGCTAGCTGTAAAATTTGGATTCTATTTGTCTGTTACCTTTTGACCCAGGGACAGAGTATAACCTAAGAAAACATTCTGAGCTACTTAATTGTTTTGAATACTATTACATATTTTTTCAAAACAAATTCTACATAATACAGTGTTTTATGGCAACTTGTACTATATACAAAGATTGAAGGCCGGGTGCAGTGGCTCATGCTTGTAATCCCAGCACTTTAGAAGGCCAAGGTGGGTAGATCCCCTGAGGTCAGGAGTTCGAGACCAGCCTGGCCAATATGGTGAAACCCTGTCTCTACTGAAAATACAAAACTTGGCCCAGTGTGGTGGCAGGTGCCTGTTAACCCAGCTACTTGGGAGGCTGAGGCAAGAGAATCACTTGAACGTGCAAGACTGAGGCTGCAGTGAGCCAAGACTGCACTCTAGCCTGGTTGACAGAGCGAGACTCTGTCTCAAAAAAAAACCAAAAAGATTTAAAACTCTTTAAGGTCTTTTTTTCTGTATATAACATATACAGAAATAATGGTGCGACTGAAATTAGAATGGACCAAATCTATAACCCGAATACACAAGAAACCTCCAGTTTCTCATTGAGTGCTTGAGATATCTTAAGATGATCAAAAGACAAATGCTCAGTTAAGTCCAATCTGATCTCAAGGCAAGGTCTCAGGTGGGATCAGCTTAGTACCTATAGAAGAGATCAGAAAGTAACTGTCCAATGTCACATAAATGCCTTCCCTGCTGGTGCTGAGAGAATTCAGGATACAGGGAAGAATGAAGTACCTTTAAAATGCAGCAGGCTGAGCATGGTGGCTCACACCTGTAATCCCAGCACTTTGAGAGGTGGAAGCAGGCAGATCACCTGAGGTCAGACCAGCCTGGCCAACATGGTGAAATCCCATCTCTACTAAAAAAATACAAAAATTAGCTGGGTGTGGTGGCATGAGCTTGTAACCCCAGCTACCAGGGAGGCTGAGGCAGGGGAACTGCTTCAACCCAGGCTGCTCAAACTCCAGCCTGCACAGTGTGAGGAGAACCCAGCTGCTCAAACTCCAGCCTGAGCAGCACAACAGAGCAAGACTCCATCTCAAAAAAAATTGATTAATGAATTAAATTGAAGCAATACAAAGGTATTTTAAGGTCCACTCACTGCCACTGCCTTTTTTTTTTTTTTTTTCTTTGAGACCAGCTCTCACTCTATTGCTGAGGCTGGAGTGCAGTGGCATGATGATGGCTCATGGCAGCCTTGAACTCCTGGCTTCAAAAGATCCTCCTGCCTTAGCCTCCTAAGTAGCTGTGACTACAGGCGTGAGGCCGGCAAACTTCTTTCAATTTAAACTAGCAATGCCTATTGCAAACTTTCAGTGTTTATCAGGACTGTAAAGGGTCATTAAACTTCAGGTTGCTGAGTGACAAAAACCAAAGAACATTCTTTCCAAATCCTTTTAAACTTTTATTTTACCTTTTACTTTGTAACCAAAAGAGAACATTACTCAATAAAATCAATTATAATCCTTGCCTTCTTGGGTTTAAGCCATTTGTTTCTTACTAAATTACTATAAATTTAAATTAAAAAATAATTTTAATACTTTTTAAAATTCAGAACTATACTTAAAATTTTCTTAATGTTTTTGATAAACAGACACTTAGATCTTACTATCCCTATTAGAGCTCACAGTCTGGCAATTGTAGGGATGAAACACTTTAATTTGTGAGAGGAGAAAATCATGTTTTAAATAACCCTAATCTCCAATATTTCAAAATGTTATTTAGAAAATTCATCACACAAAAATGGCCACTTCATTCTGTAACATGCTATATCTACACTTATCACTGTGTGTCAGAAAACAATAACCACTTGGAAAGGGCTGCCTGCATTTCTAAATCATGTGTAAATCATCTGAAAATATTTTTTCATAATGATTATGAAAGCATTAAATTCAATAGAAAACAAAGAATTCTGTTCAAACATTATGAGCCCTCATTTACTTTTAAAGAAACTAAACGTACAAAATAGAATCTAGATTAACTGGAAAGAAATTAATATAAAATCTGGTTCCACTATAAATCTGAATCACTTATCCCAGAACTTTTTTCTAAAGTAAAACTCACCAGGATTGTTGGGAATCTTTTGATTACAGTCCATAGCCTAACTTTATTTAAGTAAATCTTTAATTCTGACATAGCAACCATATTCATTGTTATTTTTTTTAATCTGTTACTTTCTTCAGTTGTATTTACAGCCAATTCCAAGCTAAACCAACACTTAGATCATTCAGGAAATGTAAAACACTGTTGGCAATATGTTGGAAAACCCTTTAACCTTTTGTTACACAGTCAACATCATCCCTAGACACTTGTGTGGCTATTGCTCAATTGCACCTGTCATGCAGAAAACTCATGAGAGAGGAATATTACTTTTAAAAATTTACTCTGGCTCATGCCTGTTAATCCCAGCACTTTAGGAGGCCGAGGCAGGCAGACCTTGAGATCAAGAGATAGAGACCATCCTGGCCAACATGGTGAAACCCCATCTCTGCTAAAAATAGAAAAATTACCTGGGTGGGCCTAGTGGCACATGCCTGTAGTCCTAGCTACTAAGGAAGCTGTGGCAGGAGAATTGCTTGAACCCGGGAGGTGGAGGTTGCAGTGAGCCGAGATTGTGCAACTGCACTCCAGCCTGGCGATAGAGTAAAACTGTCTCACCAAAAAAAAAAAAAAAAAAAGTTTTTCTCTTAAATCCAGCCATAATATCATAAAAACTCAAGAATTTATTTAATAACAATAAAAACAAAATCTAAGGCTAAAGTATAATAAAATGTACATACTTTAACTTTTTTATTAAAAGATCTATCAGGCTGCAAACCTATAAAGCCGATAAGTTTATCATTATTTCATAGGACTACATTGGGATAGCAGCATACAGAAAAATGGTAACTAATTAAGCTAAGATTTTTAAGATGTGAAGATGAAATACCAGGTTTATGTTTGTAGGCTTATTATTTTGATATCATTATCAATTTATAAAAAGTTGTGTCAAATTTATAGAACAATTTGCAGGAGAATTGATATATTTACTATGGTGAGTCTTCCAATCCATGAACATGGTATGTCTCTCCATGTATTCAGGTCTTCTTTGATTTTATCCATCAGGATTTTGTAATTTTCAGCATACAGATTTTGTATATGTTTTACTAGATTTACACCTAAGTATTTCACTTTCTTATGTGCAATTAACAGTTATTGTTTTCTGTTTTGTTTTTGAGACGGAGTCTTACTCTGTCATCAGGCTAGAGTGCTGTGGCACTATCCCAGCTCATTGCACCCTCCACTTCCCAGGTTTAAGCAACTCTCCTAACTTAGCCTTTGGAGTAGCTGAGATTACAGGTTCCTGCCACCACGCCCAGCTAATTTTTGCATTTTTAGTAGAGAAGGAGTTTCACAATGTTGGCCAGGCTGGTCTTGAACTCCTCACCTCAAGTGATTCTACCCATCTCAACCACCCAACATGCTGGGATTACAGGCATGAGCCACTGTGCCCAGCTGGTTGCTGCATTTTTAATTTCGGTTTCCATGGAAATGCAAATTTTGTTAGATTTACAAATGTTTGTTTCATCTAATTTTATTTTTTTTCCCAACAATTTGGGGCATTAATTATTTCCCAGGGATAGAGAGAATCCACTTGGAACTGAATATAGCACACGTTTTGTTCTTTTCTCCATTGTTAGGTATTAGTGTTTAGAATTACATTCTACTCCTCAGAAGCATTAAGAATCTATGCCTCCAGCCAGGCACAGTGACTCATGCCTATAATCTCAGCATTCTGGGAGGCTGAGGCAGTTAGATCATGAGATCAGGAGATCAAGATCATCCTGGCCAACATGGTAAAACCTGGTCTCTACTAATAATATAAAAATTAATTGGGTATGGTGGTGTGTGCCTATAATCTCAGCTACTCAGGAGGCTGAGGCAGGAGAATCACTTGAACCTGGGAGGCAGAGGTTGCAGAGAGTCAAGATCATGCCACTGCACTCCAGCCTGGTGACAGAGTGAGACTCCATCTCAGAAAAAAAAAAAAAAAAAAAAATCCCAGCACTTTGGGAGGCGGAGGCGGGTGGATCACGAGGTCAAGAGATTGAAACCATCCTGGTCAACATGGTGAAACCCCGTCTCTACTAAAAATACAAAACAATTAGCTGGGCATGGTGGTATGTGCCTGTAATCCCAGCTACTCAGGAGGCTGAGGCAGGAGAATTGCCTGAACCCAGGAGGCGGAGGTGGTGGTGAGCAGAGATTGCGCCATTGCACTCCAGCCTTTTCAAAAAAAAAAAATTCATGCCTTCAAGGGACTGTGGGGTTGTGACAAATTAAAAACAGAATTCCTTCCTGGACAGTTCATAAATCAAAAATGGAAATCATCATGGCTAAATCTATGAAGTACCCCCAGCCAGAGAAAGCCCTTGGAACAGAGAAATTACATTGTAACAAAAATTAATTCAGCTCACATTGTTGTTTGCTGGTTTTCTTTTATGAAAAGAAGATACCTTCCACTCCCAAAATTAGCTACTTTGCAATGGCCAAAATATAACTATCAGTTTTAAGCTTTTGAAGTGAAAAAGTGTGTTGAAAGAGGAATATTTATACCATTTGAGGATTCTGAGGATTTTCTTTTTAATTTTTAATTTTCTGCAGAGATGAGATTTGTCACGTTGCCCAATCTAGTCTTGACCTCCTAAACTCATATGATCTGCCCACCTCAGCCTCCCAAAGTGCTGGCATCACAGGCATGAGACAACTGTGGCAGCCTGGATTCTGAGGTTTTTTTTTTTTGAAACGGAGTTTCGCTTTTGTTACCCAGGCTGGAGTGCAACGGTGCAATCTCAGCAGCTCACTACAACCTCCGCCTCCTGGGTTCAAGCAATTCTCCTGCCTCAGCCTCCCGAGTAGCTGGGACTACAGGTGTGTACCACCATGCCCAGCTAATTTTTGTATTTTTAGTAGAGACGGGGTTTCACCATGTTGACCAGGATGGTCTTGATCTCTTGACCTTGTGATCCACCCGCCTTGGCATCCCAAAGTGCTGGGATTATAGGCGTGAGCCACCATACCTGGCCTCTGAGTATTTTTAAACCACCACCACACTCAGTGCTCTAGCCACCAGGAATCCTTGATTAGTGAAAAGATTTCCCATACATTCCTGGGTGAGCACTATGAGTTTTGGTGGTACCTGTAAATAGTGTTTTGAAGGTCTTTTAACAGACAATTCCTGGACACCTAAAAGCCGCTAGATCCCACACTAGGAGCTGAGGAATAAACAGACATAAACGAGCTCAGTCTTGCCCTCAATGGGATCAAAGTCTAATGACAGGAGATAAACTTGAAAATTACCATTATAAATTATTGTAGATATAGTCAGACTTATTTTTATTCAATCTCTTCTTCTCGTACTTTAAGTCTCTTATTCTAAGAGCATCTCATCTCTTTAAAATGTTAATATGTCTGGCAGAAGACTTTTCTATACAGTAAAAAAAAAAATGGAAGTATGTGAGGCACACTAAATGATACCAAGAAAAATATTTATAGTTGCAGGGCAATGTAATTTGTTAGAAGTTTATGATTGGTTTCAGTTTTTCTTTAAGAGAAAAATCACATACCTGTACAAACACGTATGAAAGAGAGAATGTGTAAAACATATCATGAATTTTAAGTTTTACCTGGAACTAATTTTAAACACCACACAGACTCTACATAAAAGAAATGTGTCAGGCATATTGGCCTCTTGGAATGGAGGGGACAATAAAAACGAGTTCAGGATGACACTTCAAACAAGAACTCCTTCAGAAACATTTTAAAGTTTCATCATCAGTGTAAGTTTTGCTAAGTGAGTTGACCACCCCAAAAAAATTACAGCTAACATGCATCAACTTAAGTAGCTCTAAATGGTTTTGTTTCAGAAGTCAAACTGTTTCTTAGTATACTACACCTTTCCCATCGGTCAACTAAAAAGAAAAAGAAGTTTGACAGGAACCTTGCAAGGCTGAAGTTTCCCAAAGACAATCAGGAGGCTAATGTATTCGGAATGCTAGAGGCTTCCCCGTATTCTGAAATGTCTTTTCAAAACCCATGTAAAAGAAGTCATCATCTAAGGCAGCAGTCCTTAAACTTCAAAGATCTAAAGAACACTAAGGATACTTTCTGTAGAAAGCACAAATGTTATCCCTGAAATCCACAGCTTAGGGTTAAGAAGCCCTGCTCTACAACTAAGAAGCAAAGAGGGAAGGATCTTTCTAGTTAACCCCTTACAGTAAGGCACAGCTCTCTGATTCTGCAACTAAAATAATAATGCCTGGCAGATAGTAAAGAACTCAACCAATATCTGGTGAATGAATGAAAGAATGAATGAATGATGAGTATGTTATTTGTACTACTATTTATTTATTTAAATACAGAGTCTTGCTGTGTCACCCAGGCTGGAGTGCAGTGGTGTGATCTCGGCTCACTGCAATCTCTGCCTCCTGGGTTCAAGCGATTCTCCTGCCTTAGCTGCCTGAGTAGCTAGAACTACAGGCATGTGTCACCACACCTGGCTAATTTCTGTATTTTTAGTAGAAATGGGGTTTCACCATGTTGGCCAGGCTACTCCCGAACTCCAGTGATCCACCCACCTTGGGCTCCAAAGTGTAGGGATTACAGGCATGAGCCTCCACACCCAATCTGAACTATAGTTTTAGTAATGACAAATTTTGTCAAATTTAAGGAAAATATAAGACTTCTTTAATATTAACTTCACTGACATATCCTAATTACTTTTCTTTTACCTTTTCTTCTGAAATAATTATAGACTCACAAGGAATTGTCAAAATAGTGCCGAGATTGGTATATTCCTCACTCAGCTTCCCCCAGTGGTAACATCTTACATAACCTGCATTGCATTATCAGAAGCAGAAAACTAACCGGCACAAAGCAAGTTAACTGGACAACAGATCTCACTTGGATTTCACCATCTTTTGCATGTATTCATCTAATCACCTCTTCTATTTGTTTTTGAGACAGGGTTTTGCTCTGTTGCCCAGGCTGGAGTGCAGTGGTGTGATCGCAGCTCACTGCATCCTCAACCTCCTAGGCTCAAGCAATCCTCCCACCTCAGCCTCCAGAGTGGCCGGGACAACAGGTGCATGCCAACACGCCTGGCTAATTTTCTTTTTGTATAATTACCTTTTCATATAAGCAAATAAAAATACAAACTCTTGCATTCTCACCCCTTATAAAAAAGGTTTACCAGAATTAAAATAATGTGGCAGTCAAAAATGGAACCGATTTTCATCAGCTCAAAGCATAAAAAAGACAAAGGTGTTAGCTATCTTAAAACTATTCTAGCTCCAGCTTCACCCACATTGTGTCTCCCCACCATGACTTTGATTTGAAGGCACTTCTAAGACATTAGGCACAAATATAAAGGCAAAAATTCATCAAAGAGAAGCATCATATGACTCAAAGAATTTTGCTTTCAGAGAACAGACCCAACACTATATTCATTTGATTAAGGTAAGTTTCTACACTGTTAAGAAGTTGTCCATGCAACAGTCTCTCTGCTGAAGGGACCTACTTGTGGTTCTGCGAGGAAAATGGCCAGGTCTTTTGAATAGCTGTCCAGCAAGGCAGAAGTGTGGCAATGTGGAAAATACATGAGTTCCAGAGTCACAAATTTGGGATTTATGTAATATCCTTCAATTTCTAATTGTACATCCTTGAACATCTCACTTAACTTCTCTGAACTTCAACTATAGGAATAACTGGAGAGGTCTGCTGTTCTACTTTTTAAATAGGGGTTTTGTGAGCTCAGAATCAATAACACGGATGAAGGGGCTTCTCAAAACTGCAAAGAGCTTTGTGCATACAAGTTGTTCCTGCATTCTCACAGCCCCCTGTTGTGCCTACCACCCACAGAATGACAAGCCACCCACAAATGACAAGCCACACAGGCTCCTCTGGCCTAAAGAGGCTGCAAAGGATAGAGCCTGCACCTTCCTCCTCTTCTTGCAACCAAAATACTTCACTTCCCACAGAGAAAGAGCTGTCACCATTGTGTCACTTCCATCTGCGATGGAGTATGATTAATTAATTGCATCAACTATCATCACAACATTTCAAAATATCAAAATGATACTGTGTCCCACGGCATCCATGATGACGGATTTTTTAAATGTCTACTCATTTTGAAAGCTTACAGAATCATCAGCGTCTTTGGCAAAATGCCCACGTCGTTCTTGATAAATTTAAAAGGCTGGGATCAAATCTCTTTTGTATGCTTTACAAAGCCATCTATAACAAGGGCCCTTGTCACAGACCCACTTCATAGGTCTCTTGACACCAGCCACAGTGCCCATATTCCCCAGCAAAATCATGCCATTCATTGCCTCCGTGCTTTTTATGACTGGCAGTGTCCCTACCCCACCTTCAGCTGGCCTACCTGTGCTACTTCTTTAATCTGCTAAGACAGACATCCTCAAAGAGGAGGTGGCCCCAGGTGCTCCATCAAAACCTATGCGTCTGTATGTAATATTCCACACTGTTTGGGAATTCTTTCCCTTTTCCATTTCGATCAACTTTGAATCTCTGGAAATTAGCACCACACCTGACACTCTTTTTTTTTTTTTTTTTTGAGACGGAGTTTCACTCTTGTTGCTTAGGCTGGAGTGCACTGGTGTGATCTCAGCTCACCACAACCTCCGCCTCCTGGGTTCAAGCAATTCTCCTGCCTCAGCCTACTGAGCGACTGGGACTACAGGCGTGCACCACCATGCCCGGCTAATTTTTTGGCTTTTTAGTAGAAACAGGGTTTTACCATGTTGACCAGGATGGTCTTGATCTCTTGACCTCGTGATCCACCTGCCTCAGCCTCCCAAAGTGCTGGGATTATAGGTGTGAGCCACCACGCCCGGCCACGCCTGACACTCTTAAGTGTGAGTAATACATACATCCATTCACTGAACACAAGCTATGGTGTTAATGCTGTCAAGAAAAAGACGAATCAGCCAGTCTCCCTCTTACAAATCTCTGATATTATTGCTATGCACCTTATTTCTAAACATACTATCATCGGACAAAACCAACCAAAAAAACAAAAACAGAAGTATTTACCCAGATTAGCCTTGAAACAAGTGAGAGGTCAAACTACTTCATCTGGTTCATAACAAAAAAGCAAACAAAGAATATTATAGCAATGTGATTTTCAATTTAGCATACCACACCTTCAAACTGTGTATATTTTTTTGAAGTTGAGTTGGAAAAGAGATGGAATATAATTGGGATTAAAATTGTGATTCTTTGATTTCTTTCTTCAGCATACAAAAGCTTGGGGAATTCTAGAAAAACAAGTTGTGGTACATGGACCAAAAGCTGCGGCCAATGCCTCATCTGTGTGAGGACCGGTGGGGGTCATAATCACAGAGTTGGCTTCCTACCTTTCCATGAGGCTTTAAAGTTAAATGCTGAGGTCTGTTTCACAAGGACAACTATCCAAGGAATTATATTCGGGAGCCCAAATGGGTGCTTTGTAATGTCTTCAAATTCATACCTCCTAAGAAACAGAATCAAAAGTTTCATGATTGAGGCTCCAAAAATTAGTGACAGGAGGAGGGGGACAAGATGCCTCTTTTGGACCTTAAAGTCCTCCTGGGAGATACTGTGGCATTCTCGTGTATCCCAACAGAAGGGCTGAGCTCCCTCAAGTCCCAGGATGCTGACCTTCAACCCGTCAGCTCCGCTCACTGTCTAACCACAGGACCAAGCGGAACTGCACAGCAGGGAACACTCTTCTGCAACAGTGAGCCCCAACAAAGAATTCTAGACCAAGAAAACACTTTCTCAAAGGACATATTTTAGCTCGCAAGAGGATTAATCTTACTAAATGAAGGCTTTAGTTTGTTTGAAAGGCCCTAACATGTCTGCCTGTCAGAAAATCACGAAAATTACTTTGAATGACATGTTTCTCGTACTGAGTAATTTCTGAGATAAAGGAAGTCAGTTTCCAACAAGACGGCCTCAAGATTTTAAATCTTAGCACCAATAATCCAAACACAAAAGCTGTAATTCATACATGAGGCAGAATTTTAACAGTTGGCCTTGGAAGAAATTAGGTCATTTTCAAGTTCCCTATGTACAAGTCAATTGAAACAGATAAATTATGGAGTTGAAAATTTTCAGTGAGTTTCAACTCACTGTGAACTCAAGAATTCCTGCTTTGTCTATAAAATAGGCATCATTATAACACAGCAGGATCTGTGGCACAAAATCATTTCTTGAGCCTATAAAGTTGGATAAAACTTGCTATCCATCCTGAAAATTTTATTTCTACTTTGTCCAGTTAACTTCCCATAAAGAAAATTCCTGATCAATGACTACTAACTATGAACTGCAGTAACTACCTGTAATAAAAATGATTTGGCAAAAAACAAAGCAGAGCAGCCTCCTTCAACTGCCACTGCAAACAAAGCTCCATAATTCCTAAGACAAACAACTGTGCCAGTTACAACATAATACACAAATATATTCAAAGATTGAGATGATCCCTCCCTTTTAGGGGATTAGGAAGAAACCTTAAACACAGGAAAGATATTTACACGACAGGAACATTTCATTCAACCCCACTGTCTTGCTCATCTACTCTGCTAGTTACTAGAAGATGGTAGGCATGTAAAAAGAAACAGTGGTTTGCAGAGCATTTGTAACTCCATGAAGTTGCATGCAAATTTACATGCACACGCTATATACACTTTTTTTGTTAGGGAGAATAATGCCTATCTAAAGGGTCCACAATCCCCAAAAGATTAAGAAATGCTGATACAAACAACATGTGCTGGCTTGTTCCCAAAAAATATTATTTACAAATAAAGTGGCTAAGAAAGGCAGACAAGCAAATGGATGCTGCATAAGCCCCCAAGGGTGGGCAGAATGCATAGGTCAAAGCTAATAGAAATGGTGCTGGACATGCTGCGAGGGTGAGCTGGGACCAAAGCTATGGAGGAATGAGTGTCAGGAAGAACGTGGGACGCAGAGTCGAGGCTGCTTAGGCAAGCTGGCAATGCCCTGCTGGGACTAACACACAGTCCAAGAATCAGGCTGCTCAAGCCCAACCATCACCACTGACCATGTGGCCTTGACCAACTTTCCTAACTTCATTTCCCTCTAAAAAATAGTGCTATCCGGCCAGGCACAGTGGCTCACGCCTGTAATCCCAGCACTTTGGGAGTCTGAGGCAGGCAGATCACGAAGTCAGGAGTTCAAGACCAGCCTGGCCAATATGGTGAAACCACGTCTCTACTAAAAATACAAAAAGTAGCCGGGCATGGTGGCGTGCACCTGTAATCCCAGCTACTCAGGAGGCTGAGGGAGGAGAACTGCTTGAACCTTGGAGGTGATGATTGCAGTGAGCCGAGATCACATCACTGCCCTCCAGCCTGGATGACAGAGCAAGACTCCATCTCAAAAAAAAAAATAGTGCTATCCATGTCATCTATCTCAGATGATTATTACAGAGATTAAATGAGATCCTGAATGTAAAGTGCTTAGCACAGCACCTGGCTGGTGGCAATACTCAATAATTTCCATTGTTGTTACTACTGCCAACATGGCTATAGTAGTATACGGTAACCACCATCAACATCATCCTCCCAGGAAATGTCCATTTTAAGGCACAGATGAACTCAGCTGCATGATGCATCTTAGGCCCCCTGCCACACTCCTCCTTTATACCGAGCCTGAGGGTTTACAGGAAATTCTCACATTTCTTCCCCACATCACCCCCACCTGTTTCAACTTGTACAAGAAAGAGGTTGGCAGTTGGCTCCCACAGGGCCCCACCAACGCTTCATCCCAATGTGTCCCCTTCTGAACCAACCAAGACTTGAGGAGAAAGAAAAGCTAGATCTGGAGGCAATATGTTAGGCATTCAGTAGCAGATACTAAAATCACAACTTAGAAGACAAACAAACTGTGAAGAGTAAAGAGACGGAAAGCAAAAAACAGTTATCACAGAACTCCCTCTCAGCTCCATTTTCCCTCGTGTTAGTTTCATCCTATCTAGATAGTTCCACCCAAAGATTCATAGGTAACTATGAGTAGACCTGGGGCATGTGTCCACACTTAGCTACCCCAAAAGCCAGAGAAACCAAGAATGAGACAGATGGCCACCCTCCATCCTAAAATAAAGGCATTATTGGCCAGGTGCAGTGGCTCACGCCTGTAATCCCAACACTTTGGGAGGCTGAGATGAGTTGATCACCTGAGGTCAGGAGTTCAAGATCAGCCTGACCAACATGGTGAAACTCTCTCTCTACTAAAAATACAAAAATTAGCCTGGTGTGGTGGCACATGCCTGTAATACCAGCTACTCAGGAGGTGGAGGCAGAAGAATTGCTTGAACCCAGGAGGTGGAGGTTGCAGTGAGCTGAAATAGCATCATTGCGCTCCAGCCTGGGTGACAGACTCTGTCTCAAAAAAATAAAAATAAAAAGGCAAGTGGCAAGGAGAATGGTATTTCAAAAATGTATCTCTGAGTTGGGGTCTTTTTTTTTTTTTTTTTGAAGAAAAAAGAGGGTAGGGACTTCTGCTAATAAGAAAAGAATAGGGAAGATGAATGCTTGGTGGGAAACTACCAATGTCAACTATAAGTAACGATCAACAGGCAGCATTTTAATAGTGCTTTTCATTCACATATGCCTCATTAAAGGAGAGAGACTTAAGGGTGACACAATTTCTCAGTGTGCTGCTGCTGCTTCAGTGGTACAGGAATGATTTAATATTTACCACTATTTCAAATTAAAAGCATTACTAAATATGTATGTGCTAACTGTACTACCAGAACATGCCATGTAATCGAAATGTATCCAAAAGCTAAACATTAAAGGCTGCTTAAAAACAAAGAAATAAATGCCATACTAAAAAATACGTTGAGGATGGGCGCCATGGTTTACACCTCTAATCCCAGCACTCTGCGAGGCCATGGCAGGCGGGTCAGCTGAGGTCAGGAGTTCAAGACCAGCCTGGTCAACATGGTGAAACCCTGTCTCTACTAAAAATACAAAAATTAGCCAGGCATGCTGACAGCTGCCTGTATTCCCAGCTGCTGGAGAAGCTGAGGCGGGAGAATTCCTTGAACCCAGGAGGGGAGGTTGCAGTGAGTCAAGATCACGCCACTGCACTCCAGCCTGGGCAACAGAGTGACACTCCATCTAAAAAAAAAAAAAAAAAAAAAACAGTATGTTGAAACTCTTGTATGCATACTGCTGATGGGAGAGTATATTAGCATTGCCACTTTGGAAGAAAATTTGGAAGTATCTACTAAAATTTGAAATGCATATACTGTTTGCCTCAAATATTTTACTTCTCAGTATCTATCCTGGAGAAATACTCACACCTATGTAAAGAAACACTAATACAAGAACTGCCTAATTGTAATACCCAAAAAACAAAGCCAGAATCAAAAACATTAGCAACAACTTAAGCGCCCAGGGAAGGATTAAAACCATGATATATCCATAATGCAGAATACCATGCAACAATGAAAAAGAAAGAAACAGAGATGTACTGGTATGTCATAACCTTCAAGACATATTATTGTTAATAGCTGAAGGTTGTATAATGCACAACATAATACCATATACTTTTAAAGATAATAGAAGATACATGAGAGAGTGAAAATATTGGTTACCTCTGAGGAGGGGTTGGACAAGAATTGTTAATATTTGAGTGTTTTTCTCTGAGAAAGCTTCTACATTAAAAAAAAGAAAGAAAGAAAGAAATTGACATACTACCTTCTCAATCATCTTCCCTTTTAACTAACCTGACACAATAGCACTTACCTTTTATTTGTGAACTTTGAAAATCTATCTTTACAAAATGAGTGGGTTTGTGGATTTTAAACAGCACTAAATAAATTTAGCTTTTTCAAAAATTAACCTCCCTTGCTGATCTTACTGCATTTACAAAGCTCTTTGATTGAAGAAAACTACCTTTCCTTTTTTAAGGAAAGGGCATGGAGATACCACTTTTAGTCTTAGTCAGACCACAAAGCATTTACGCCTTCATAATGAGCCATTGTTTACTGAATTTGCATTAGCTCTGTATTGAGAGCTAATGGAAGCAGAAGCAGATTTGAAGCAAACCCTGAGAAACCACCACACCAGGCCCATTTTCTTAATGGAAAGTGTGCTGATTCTGGAGTGGAAATAAGATGACGGAGGCAGGTATGGAACGCTGCTTCAAGGTTGGCTGGTATTACGCTTTTAACTAATTGTGGGCCAAAATACTGGCTATTAATGAACCATCCTATAACAAAGCCTAAGCCAACATGAGGTAGTTGTGCCCATCCTGAGAAAGTTTTCACTGTTTCTGATGGAAGTGGAGTTTCAGATGATGGGACCTGGCCTTCTGCCCTTCCCCAAGCTTAGAACACCTGACTGATGTGTATTAGAAGCACGCAGCTCCAGTCAGTGATGGCCATCACAGATGGGAAACACCACGCCTGGGTCTGAGAGTGTGAGCCAAGTTTTTCCCTGGTGACAAATGCAAGCAAAGGCTCTTTTTCCATTTCATCAACATGCAGCATGGGAATGGAATGCCAGTAAAATTGAGGGAGTATGTGCACCTAAGAGTCCAAAAAGAGGAGGAAAAAGTGCAGCAAGTAGAGAGCTAGACACTGAACAAATCCCCCATGGCCATGCTACCTGTCCAGTTCCACATCTTGCAGATAACCGGGCTGCCCTGCATCCTGTCTTCAGTGGTAGTGGAGCCACCAGACTGCCACTGCCTCCTGGTGCTCCCCCAAAGCACCCTGGAATTTGTGAGCAACAGAATAAGGACATCTGATAAGACATTTAAGTCCCTGGGCAATAATAGCAGAGAGGAAGTGGATTAGGCTGAGAAAGCAGGAGAAAGATATAGAATGGGACAAGGGGCAGTGGCTCATGCCTGTAATCTCAGCACTTTGGGAGGCCGAAGTGGGCGGATCACAAGGTCAAGAGATCAAGACCATCCTGGCCAACAGGGTGAAAACCTGTCTTTACTAAAAATACAAAAATTAGCTGGGCGTAGTGGCAGACATCTACAGTCCCAGCTACTCAGGAAGCTGAGGCAGGAGAATCGCTTGAACCCAGGAGGTGGAGGTTGCAGTGAGCCAAGATCATGCCACTGCACTCCAGCCGGTGACAGGGCAAGACGCTGTCTCAAAAAATAAATAAATAAATAAAAAAGATGTAGAATGGGTCAGTGGTATGCCCACATTTAGCGCAGGATGGCCTGGAAATGAATGCTGCTGCTTCTGCAAATTTCCATGATTCCTATGGTAACAACGTTGAGTGCTGTGGCAGCCATGGCTGGTTTGCCTACCCAATATCCTTTTTTTGTTTTGTTTTGTTTTTTGAGATGGAGTTTCACTCTTGTTGCCCAGGCTGGAGTGCAATGGCATGATCTCAGCTCACCACAACCTCCGCCTCCTGAGTTCAAGCGATTCCTGCCTCAGCCTCCCAAGTAGCTGGGATTACAGGCATGAGCCACCACACCCAGCTAATTTTTGTATTTTTAAAAATGTAGAGACAGAGTTTCACCATATTGGCCAGGCTGATCCCAAACTCCTGACTTTGTGATCCGCCCTCCTTGGCCTCTCCAAGTGCTGAGATTATAGGCATGAGCCACGGCACCCAGCCTCTAATTTCCATTTTCTAATTCTTCCTTACTACCAATTATAAGCTTGATGTTTGGGGGAATTTGTAAAACCTCTTTATAAAGAGAGGCAATTCAGCTGGTGCTCACCATTTGCTCTCTGACCTTCATCTTCTTCCTGCTGGAATGCAAGGATGGTGCTGGAGGTGAGGCAGCCACCTTGTGACTGTGAGGTGACAAAACACACATTAAGGAAAGCTGAGTGGAAGTACTGGAGTCTGGTGATGGCCTCGTGAAACCATCCTGGCTCTGGGCTGCCTACTTCTGAACTTCTCATTACATGAGAAAAATAAAGACCCACGAGTGTTAATCACCAGTGTTTGGGATCCGTTACTTGTAGCTGCATAGTAACTCAAGGAAATAAGTGGTTACTATACAAGCAGGCCTTGTTCTAACACTGAATCCTCTCGATGACCCTACAAAGTAGCTACTACCCACATCCCCATTTCAACCAAGGAAACTGAGGCACAGTGAATTTAAATAAAATACTCTATGTCGGGGGTCCCCAACCCCCAGACCACGGACCAGTACCAGTCTGGTCTATTGCTTGTTGGTAACGGCCGAACAGCAGGAAGTGAGCACCAGGCAAGAAAGCATTACTGCCTGAGCTCCGCCTCCTGTCAGATCAGCGGTGGCATTAGATTCTCATAGAAGCACGAACCCTATTGTGAACTGTGCATGCGAGGGATCTAGGATGCAGGCTTCTTATGAGAATCTGATTCCTGATGATCTGAGTTGAAATAGTTTCATCCTGAAACCACCACCACCACCACCTACCCCACTCCACTCCACTCCACCCCAGGTCTGTGGGAAAATTGTCTTCCAAGAAACCGGTCACTGGTGCCAAAAAGGTTGACGACCGCTGCCCTAGATCGCAAAGCTGACAAATGGCAAAGCTGAAACTTAAGTTCGAACACCAAGGCTATGGGAAAGAATAAGAGAGCCCAGCCCTCCTCAGGTCTCAGCCTGCAAAATTATGGAACCTCACCCCCACAGGTGCAGCAGGGTGTGAGGCAGGTCAGTGCCATCATCCACATTTTCTCCCAGCCAGGAGAGCCTTCCAGCCCACACCCTCCAGGAAGCAACTTGAGGAAAATTTTTTTATTGCTTGTTCAAGGCACTCACACTTTTAGAATGTTGCTTCCCAGCCCTTTGTTGCTATTTTGCTGGTGGAAATTAGGATTCTACTCATAAACATACTCCCAATCTTCTTTGGCTACAATAAGACATTCAAGTTATCTATGAATGGAGACACCAGTTTAGCAAACCATTTTTTTAATAGAGAAATAACACAAGTAAGCAAGCAAATCAGGTTCTTAAGATAAGAAGAAGAGAGGCCCAGCGTGGTAACTCAGACCTGTAATCCCAGCACTTTGGGAGGTGGGCGGATCCCAAGGTCAAGAGATTGAGACCATCCTGGCCAACATGGTGAAACCCCATCTCTACTAAAAATACAAAAATTAGCTGGGCAAGGTGGCACATGCCTGTAATCCCAGCTACTTGGGAAGCTGAGGCGAGATAATCACTTGAACTCAGGAGGTGGAGGCTGTGGTAAACTGAGATTGCAACCACACACTCCAGCCTGGCGATAGAGTGAGACTCCATCTCAAAAAAAAAAAAAAAAAAAAAAAAAAAAAAAAAAAAAAGGAGCCGGAAGAGGAAGGAATATGCAAATTCAAACTGATAGCAACTGAATTGAGGGATAATGCTCAAGTTTACATCAATACCTGCAACTCCTGGTTATAAGTGTACTGACTTGGATTACTACTCCCCAGGCGCTCATGTCTGAAGCCCCAGTACTTAGGGAGTCCAAGGCAGAAGGATCGCTTGAGCTCGGGAGTTTGAGACCAGCCTGGGAAACATAGCAAGACCTCGTCTCTGTTTTTTAAAAAAGAAAAGAAAAAAATTGCTACTCTTTCAAACATCTGCTCCAAACAAATTTACCAATGTCCCAGAAATAATAAATCTATTCTGATTTGTTACTCTTTTGAAACCAGAGCAAATAATGAAAAATTCATACACAAATTTTTTATCAATATTATTTCTAAAATACATGCTGAAGAGACCACATGTAGACTATATACATTGTGGCACAGCTAAATTATTATTGCACAGCGACTTATGGTTTGAAATGTCAAAGTGTGACTTCATAAATCGTACATACCTAGCCTACAACACTGTATATTCCTTGAACACCGAGATATTAGTCAATGAACAACAGTTAATTCAAGAGAATACTCACTCTGCAGAGTAGCAACATTTATAGTAGGGGCAGTACAGGCCAGTTTGTGATATTACAAATTCTTCAGCTGGTGGTAGGAACAAGTAAAGAGAGAAAGGGGGAGGGAACAAGGGAGGAGGCAGAGAGAGAGAGGAGAGCACAAAGGAGAAAGCTGACCTGGGTGTACCTTCCCATCCCAAGTATTTGGGTCAGCATTTAGCACGTGTACGGGTGCTCCGGCAAGTCTGGATAAACCAGACCATAGAGCCCACCTGACAACACCTAAACCCAAGGGAAGAGGCCAGAGCAGGTCTTGCTAGATCTTTAGAATTTTGGAAACCAGTCTATATCCCTACCTCCTCCCACCAAGACTCTTAAGTAAACTCTCTAGGAAAAAAGCCCAATCTGCCAGAACCAGGTCAAAGAAACACAATGGACTTAAGTTATGTTGCTAGGGCTGAGCAGTCAGGGGTGGAGGTTACTCTGTCAACCACCCATTAAGGCACCAACTTAAAGGAAGTACTCCTGGCAGCTCTCAGAGGGACCCGGCATGGCTCTCCTAGGTGCAACGGGGAATGCAGAAGTAGCCTAAAATGCAGCACTGTTCTTTAAAAGGTTATCGTCTATTTGGGAAGATAAATGATATAGTTCACATAAAGCAATGAGCAAATCATGAGCGACTATAATTAAGTGCAAAAGTCGGGTAGGGCCACTCAAGTTCTATAGTAACTAAGAGGAGGAAGATTAGAGGCTAGTGGAAAACGTGACCACATGGCAACGGGGAGACACACAGAATGGGACTTTTATATAATAATGACAAGACTTACACATAAGGGAAAACGCTGGCTAATCTGAGAGGGAAAGGAGATTTTTCAGGCAATGGGAAGGGACACCGGTAACATGGACATGAAGCTGTCATTGCTCTTATTTGCTAAAAGAGAAATCTCTTTAGGGAAGAAGACAAATTACATTCTCGACACCCTAATGAAATCCACATTACTTCCCAGACTCACTGAAAAGGTCAGTCAGTTCCTTTTTTTTTTTCTTTTGTGTGTGTGTGTGTGTGTGTGTGTGTGTGTGTGTGTGTGTGTTTTGAGAAAGAGTCTCACTCTGTCACCCAGGCTGGTGTGCAGTGGTGCAATGTTGGCTCACTGCAACCTTGGCCTCCCAGGTTCAAGTGATTTTTCTGCCTCAGCCTCCCGAGTAACTGGGACACAGGCGCTCGCCACCACACACAGCTCATTTTTATTTATTTATTTATTTTTGGTATTTTTAGTAGAGATAAAGTTTCACCATATCAACCAGGCTGGCCTCAAACTCCTGACTTTGATCCACCCACCTCCCAAAGTGCTGGGATTATAGGCGTCAGCCACCAAGCCCAGATAGGTCAGTCAGTTTCTTAGTCTCACTCTGTCTCTTCCCTTTCACCCCCCACTAATTCAAAGGCATCAAATACACTTTCATTTGTTCATCCAGCTATTAACTATTCCTCCCTCTGTCCAGTATTTGTGTACAGAGCAAACACTGTTTTCTAGAACAACGTGAGTCCTCCATGTTAAGGACTGTTGAGAAGAGGAATTCATGCTTGTGAAACAGTCAGTGAGAAAAATGTGTGTGCGCGTGCACACACACACACACACACACACACACACACACAGAGTGAAGATCCTAGAGAGCTATTAGCTAAGCTTGACAGAGCTTCTGAGAAAGTCAAGGATTCTACGGAACTGCAGGTACTGCCTTCCTATTACTCCTGGAGGACAGGCTGAGTCCCATGGAACAATGTATGTCCCTCTCCCTATCGGATCTCAACACAGTCCATCACTATTGCAACTGACTAGTGCACACTGGGGTGCAGTGAACTGCAAGGTGACAGCAGCTTCATTCTCACATCTGCAGCGGTTGCCAATGCACAAGGGTTGGATCTCACCACCAAACATTTCTCGTGAAGCACTGAGGAGATGAACAGAGGGACAGCTAAGAAGAAGTGACAAAAATTAGAAAGTTTCCATTAGCAAATTCATTAAGAGTATACATATAATTTCATATGGATATAATTTCATATGCCACGATTTTATAAGCATTAATTTACAGAAACTTATAACAGAGACCTTCCTGCAAGGAAAAAGTATGCAAACATTCTTAGTAATGCTAAAGGAACAACACCTGTTAGATCAGTTCTTCCTAATCAAGGCTATACATCAGCTACCCAAGGAGATTTCCCTAAGAGCTACCCGCCCAGGCCCCAGCCCCTGGGAAGTCTGATTAAGTGGGACAAGAATGATGCGTAGATATGTATATTTCAAAAAAGCTCCTCCAACTGGTTGTGACACACAGTTAAAACCTGATTAAAAACCACTGTCTTGAATTACTAAGAACACTTCAGGCAATCTGTAGACATTCATCAGTAGTTGTGTTCAAGTCCCGTGCAATCTAAAAGGGGAAGCACCTTTCAAATAAATATACTAAGCTGAGAGCAACTGTTTTTCTGACTAGCTGTTTAGGTCATGCAGAAAAGCCATTCACCTGCTTAATATGACCAGACATATGTATGATATCTTAGCAAGAAGACACAAAATCAGCTTTTGAAAACCAACACATTTTTAACTATGATATTCAGAAGAGAAAGGTAGAAAGGGAAATAAAGAAACACCTTTATGGAAGGGAAGACTATTTTTCTTTCTTCTTTCTTCTGCCTATCTAGAATTGCCTGCTGTTTCAAAACACTTTTGTATAAAAGAAATAATGGCCTGTACAGAGGGATCTGCCAGTGAGTAGATCACTCCAACACATCCAGAGAACACTTCGAAACATCCAGAGAGCTGAGCGATAATTGTTTACTAAATCTAATTTGTCACATTTGGAAATTTATTTATGCAAATTATCACCTAAGAAACTAATGTCCACATGTCATGACCCTCTTATTTCTGAGTCATTTGCCTTAGCCCCTGGGACTTAAGTGTCAGTCTGCCTGCTGCAGGAGTTCCTACCATTTCCTCTGCATTTTTCTCTTCCAGGAAAACGAGAAAGAGGAGGACACAAGGTAACTTAAAATAAAATGAAAAATGTTGCCCGGGCGCAGTGGATTATGCTTATGATCCCAGCACTTTGGGAGGCTGAGGCAGGCAGATCATCTGAGGTGAGGAGTTTGAGACCAGTCTGGCCAACATGGTAAAACCCCATCTCTACTAAAAATATAAAAATTAGCTGGGCATGGTGGTGGGAGCCTGTAATCCCAGCTACTCAGGAGGCCGAGGCAGGAGAATCGTTTGAACCCAGGAGGCAGAGGTTGCAGTAAGCCGAGATCAAACCACTGTACTCCAGCCTGGGTGCCAACAACGAAACTGTCTCAAAAAAAAAAAAAAAAAAAAGTGTAAGTAACAATTGGTCCATCAAAATTTCCCAAGATCAAAACCGACTTATAGGAGCAGCAAATAATCACTAATGTGCGAAGATTAAAGCTAGTTAATTTAGAGACAGAACAAAAATCATTAAATCGGCTGGATGCAGTGGCTTACACCTGTAATCCCAGCACTTTGGGTGGCCAAGGAAGATGGAACACAAAGTCAGGAGTTTGAGACCAGCCTGGCCAGCGTGGTGAAACCGTGTATCTACTAAAAATAGAAAAAAATTAGCCGGACACGGTGGTGTGCGCCTATAATCCCAACTACTCAGGAGGCTGAGGTGGGAAAATCACGTGAACGCAGAGGGCAGAGGTTGCAGTGGGCTGAGACTGCATCATTGCACTCCAGCCTGAGCAACACAGCAAGACTCTGTCTCAAAAAGAAAAAAAAAAAAATCATTAAATCCAGAAGTTATAGGAGAGATTGGTTGACTGTTACTTTTCATACCTACTATTCCCACCAAATTAAAGAACCTACTAAAGATAATCACAATATATGTTTAAGTGGAAAATCAAGTTTGAGGAGTGTACAAATAGTACATTCTCCATGGTGTTTTTTAAAAAGGAGAGGCCAGGCATGGTGACTCACACCTGTAATCCCACCACTTTGGGAGGACAAAGTGGGAGGCCAAGAATTTGAGACCAGCCTGGGCAACATAGGTAGACTCCATCACTACAAAAAAAATAAAATAATATATTAGCCAGGTGCAGTGGTGCATGTCTGTAGTCCCAGAGGAGACCATTTTAGCCCAGGAGTTCAAAGCTGCAGTGAGTATAATCACGCCATGTCTGGGTGACATGGTGAGACCCTATCTCTAAAAAATAATAATAAACAAATAAATGAATAAAAATTTAAAAGGCAAGAGAATCATTGAAAAAAGTGGGATTGCTGAAGCTCTGAAATTATATACTCCCCTTTTCTGGGGAAAGGGACTGCAGTTTTTCTGTAGGATATCCATCAGTAGCTGTGTTCAAGCCCAGAAAGGAGTCTATGATTCAATAATGTTTAAAAACTACTCCCCCAGAAAAAAACAAAAAGTACAAATGAGGTGATAAAGTAAAAAACAAATCAAACTCCAAAGAATTAACTATCTTGAATATATATTAGTATAATATGCACAAATGAATGATACTGAGGAAAGATAAATTCATTGACCAAGAAAACCACAGAGGTTGGAGAGGTTTGAGAAACTGAACAACAAGCCAAAATCTCAGAAATTTTTTTTTCAATTCCCAAGAACTGAAGGGGAAGAGTACATAATTAAGAAGCAATCTCCAAGTTAAAACCACTCAAATAAGCAAAAACAAAAGCAAAACAACCATAATCTCATAGTCAGTTTTTAAACCATCTTAATAAATTTTTTTTAAAGATACTCCTTAGCACCTGCCAAGAAAGACGAGATAACAAGATAACATTTAAGAAGCAAACAAAAGAATCCTTCAGATTTAGGCAAAGAGAAAGAAGAGCTTGAAAGAAAATCTGCACAAGGTAAGTAGTCACCACCCGCCAGCAGTGAGGCAAAGCCCTGTTTTTTGAAGATACAAGAAAAATATTCCATGACCTAAATGATCTGAAACAATTTCTCAACAAGATCAACATCTGAGAAGGCCATAACAAAAGCAATAAAGTAGAAAGTGTTTATGAATGAAACTCATGCCTTCCCCAAAAAGAATTTAATGTGAATAAAATGTTATTAATACAATTATTTATAACATTAGTTGTTTTTTTTTTTGAGAAGGGCAGGAAGTAAGGACAGAACTTCACAAAGCATTCTATTACTACAGTGATGGAAAATGACTAATTCAAAAAGCAAAACTTTACATTATTTCTAGAAAATAGGACAATATGGTGGTTGCTAATATAAAATGGGAAGAATTAAACAATTTTACTAAAAATGTTAATGGAAATTTAAGCATTTCTTTTTTCTGTATAAAACATTAATCCAAAAGCATGTTGAAAAACAAATATCTAACATTAGAACAAATATACTTTTCCATTCTGCAAGGAGAGAATTCCAGAATTTAAAAAAACATATAATAATATTTCTAATTGTTCCAGTAAATATAGCTTCCGTCAGCCCCAGCAGTGCGCGGCAATGTTTACCAAGACTACAGTAGGTGGATCTCCCAATTGCCAGTCCCTCCCACATCCTGTGAGCCCTCTCCAGTGTTCAAACACCATCCCACATGCTGGGACTCTAGAGCTGGAGTAAAGAGAGGGCAGTTCCACCTGGCTGCACACATAAATTGCAGCTGGGAGAGACAGATGGGTTGAGTGAAGAGACCCACTGTAGGGCTCCAAGGTGCTCGCGTGGGGGATAAGAAGGAGGAGAAATCTGAACAGACCAGGCCCCAGTGGCACCACCGTGCTTGGCTCCTGCCCTCCTGCCGGCTTCCCCCAGACACTGCTGCTATATTAACGTTGGTTGAGAAGCCTGAAGACAGAATCATGAATAAAGAGGTTGTTGAAAAGGGTTAGTGTTGCTACAAATGGTATGCAAGTCAAACATATGGGAGTTCAAAACTGTCTACAATAAGTAGGTATCATTCATTATCATTCAATTTAGTTCCATCGAAAATCAAAGTTTTAAGTCCATCCCAGAAGGACCAAAGCAAAAAAACACACGCACTGAAAGAATAGTGGAGAATAACACGAAGATCTCCATTATATCTCGTTGCTTATGTTATGAAATATCTCAAATGTAAAAAAAAAAAAAATTAAATTGAAAGAGAATGAACTTCCTATTTTTAGAAAGTATCGGGGTTTTTTGTTTTTTTTTTGTTGTTGTTGTTTTTGTTTTTTTCAAGATAAGAGTCTTGCTCTGTTGCCCAGGCTGGAGTGGTGCAGTGGCTCGATCTCAGCTCACCACAACCTTCACCTCCCAGGTTCAAGCAATTCTGCCACAGCCTCCTGAGTAGCTGGGAATATGGGTGTGCGCCACCACACCCAGCTAATTTTTGTACTTTTTTTTTTTTTAAAGACGGGGTTTCACCATGTTGGTCAGGCTGGTCTTGAACTCCCGACCTCAGGTGATCCGCCCACCTTGGCCTCCAAAGTGCTTGGATTACAGGCATGAGCCACCATGTCCGGCCTAATTTTTGTATTTTAAGTAGAGACAAGGTTTCACCACATTGGCCAGACTAGTCTCCAACTGCTGAGCTCATGATCTGCCCGCGTCTAATATGATTGATTACCTATTCAGAAAAAAAAAAAAATGCATGCAAACCAAAAGCTAGGGGACAGTCCCAGATGCACCCAGTCTGTACAAAACCCAGAGTAAAGGAACAATCCCACTGTCACTGTCACAGAACGGCCACACTTCAGGGCCAGCCCTAGCAAGGAGACAGCACTAGGTCCAGATCCCTCTCCTGCCATGTATGTGACTCGGAGAAACATGCCCAGCTTGGGTGCCTCAGCTTCTGCCTCCACACAATGAGAAGAATAATGCCACCTAACTTGCAGGGATACTGTGAAGATTAAATGAGGTAAGGTATGTGAAAGTGACCACCCTCCTATGTAGAGGGCGTTCAAAAAAAGCAAACTATAATGAAATTGAACTTTAGTGTGTCTTAACGCAAACAGGAAATTCAAGAAGTCATCAAGGAAGGGAAGAATGAGGGAGGAAGAAGGTAAGGAGGGAATGACATAAAGAAGACGTGCATAGGTAAAGATTAACAATAACCTTTCGGTTTCCATGTGGAGGGTGTTTCATGAGGGTACATTAATTTGGTATTAAATAAAATAAAAGTGGGGGCAAGTATGGGCCAATGATAAAAATCTGCCATAAGCCAAAGACTACAATTAATCTAATTATGTGTATCTGAATTCCAGAAGGGGGAAAAATTACTTAGCTATCTTTTAGTAATTCCAAGAAAGCAAACAAGATTTCCTAGTCAGTGTAAACAATGCAAGGTGACAAACATCTATTTATTACTCACTATAATTATCAGAGCCTATGCTTGGTAACCAGATATCAGAGATAAATATAAATACAGTTCCTGATCCCAAGGGGTTCACATTTTAGTGTGAGGGAGGCACAGCACACACTAAGCATTCCTCTGGGTGGGTGCTACAGAAGTAATGGAGTGCAGGGCAGAGAGGTGGTCAGGAGGAGATAAAGCAGGTAATACTACCGTGAATTCTAAGGAAAGAGAAGGAAAGGAGGAAAGGAGATATGAGAAAGTAGCACAATACAGGGCCCTGCAACAGCCAGGTGTGTTCAGAGAGCCACTTAGAAAAAAAGGGCAGCAAGTGATAAGAAGTCACCAAGGATGTTGAGCAGGTGTGTAATTTGGATTTGCAAAATCATTCCATTAATGATGTGGATCTGAGAACAATGAGATGGGAGTGTGGGCAAAAAGCCAGTTAAGAGGCCGTGGCAGTCATTCCGAGCACAGAAAATTAAGGCCTGCTCTGGTGTAGTGAAGTGAGGGTGGACGGGGTAGACTGTTTAGAAACTGAGAGGCCGGCAGGTAAATGATGGAAAGAGACAAAGAGACAACAGGGAATGTCAGGGCCTGGAGTGCAACAGAGAGATACCAGGAGCTTATCCCTCTACAGTGTCTGTCTGGTTGTTTGTTCATTTATTTATTTTAATTCACAAAAGTCATACATATTTATGGTGCACAACATGATGTTTTGATATATGTATACATTACAGAATGGCTAAATCAAACCAATTAACATATTACCTCACATACCTATTTTTTTGCAGTGAGAACATTTAAAAATCTACTCTTAGCAATCTTGAATACATTATTATTAACTACAGTCACCACGTTGTAAAATAGCTCTCCTAACTGAAATTTTGTATTCTTTGACCAACACTTCCCCAATCTCTCCCTTTGTTTAATAGTTTACCAGCCAAACTCATAATCCTGATTATAAAGGTGATGTAATTTGGCTGTGACCCCACCCAAAATCTCACCTTGAATTGTAATCTCCATAATCCCAATAACCCCCAAGAATCAAGGGTGAGACCAGGTGGAGGTAATTGAATCATGGGCGTGGTTTCCGACATGCTGTTCTCATGACAGTGAGTCTCATGAGATCTGATGGTTTCATAAGCATCTAGTATTTCCCCTGCTTGCATTCACTCTGCCCTGCAGCCCTGGGAAAAAAGTGTTTGCTGCTTCCTTGCCTTCCACCATGATTGTAAGTTTTCACCTACACAGCTTGCTAAAACACAGATCCTAATTTAGTAGATATGGAGTGGTGCCTGAGCCTCTGCATTTCTATCAAGCACAGGTGACACTAATGTGTCATGGACCACATTTTGAGAAGCAAGGATTTGAAAGCACCAAGAATCAGAGAAAAGAGAAGGGAAGGAGGGCAAGTGTAAGAGTTCATTGTATGACACAGATGACTCTGGGTCACTGAGGCTGGATAGATGAGTCTGGTGCTCTGCCTGGAGCTAGATGGAGAGGTTAGAATAATTTATGTATATACACTACAAAAAAAGGAAGAATGAAATTATATTACCTAGGGAAATCGTGTAATGTCAAGGCAGAAAAACGGGTGTGCCATTTTTCCTTAATGGACAATTAAAATCTCTCAGAAACCTTTGCTGAGTGACACTCAGATCATCGAGGCTCTGCCCTGCTCGAAACAAAAAAACGAACTCCTTCTGACACTTCACCCACTTGAATTAAATAAAATCAAACCTCGTCTAACATTTCTTCCTCATGCAAGTGAACTGATGAACTTAGTATTGCTGAGCATTCTAAACTGCAGCAGAGGTGGTGTTTGCAAAAACTTTGGTAGTTCCCTGGAAGGAATCTTCATCAGAACCAAATTTCTTATAATAGCTACACCTGTCTCTATTGCTTTCATTTACAGGTTTTCCTGAAGTTCTGCAAGGTCATCATGGCATAAAAGGTCAGAATTGATTAACGAACTCTGTTAGTTTATATATACAAAATATATACTGTGAGTGTGAGAGAGATGTTTTGTCCTAATATAAAATCAACTGTATTAGTAATGTTAGATATAGTGAGACCCAAGTTTATCTTCAAAGAATCAGTATGTCAGTATGTTCGGCTCTCTTATTCTTTAATTCTCTACTTTAAAATTTAACTTCCTTGTAGTTTCAGTAAACAACCTTTTCCACCAGTTCTAATCAGTAGTTCACATCTGTTTCCCCAGTCCCCTGCCCCATTCTGATTCATCCCAGTCACCTGCTTCAGTTACCTGCTCTGGTCAACTGCTTTGAGCCCTGCTTACCTGCTCTCACCTGCTCGTAATTGTCCTTACCACCAAACTACCCACCCCACCACTCTGGCCTGCTCCCTTTAAAATAGCCAATCAAAATCAGACTAGACTGTATGGTCTAACCCTAGCCAATAGGGGAATGAAAGAGCAATAGGGGCAATCTCCATCAGGCCTAAGTACCCCTTCCCCTCCTTCTCCTGGTGTGTGCTCACCATAGTTCCATCTGTGAGCTGCACCCTTCAATACAAGTAAGTTGCCTTGCTGAGGAAATTTACATTTCAGTGCTACTTCTTTTGCAGCATTGAAAATTCTACTTATAATAGTAACTAAACTAAAATGTTAATACAGTGAATATTAATTTACAAAGAAGATATTATAATTTTTGACTTAAATCATCAATTAACACTGCTTTGTTTTGAGACACAGTCTTGCTATGCTGCCCAGGCTGGAGTGCAGCGTCATGACCTCAGCTCACTGCAACCTCCACCTCTCAGGTTCAAGCGATTCTTGTGCCTCAGCCTCCTGAGTAGTTCGGACTTCAGGTATCTGCCATCACGCTAGGCTAATTTTTGTATTTTTAGTAGAGATGGGGTTTCACCATGTTGGCCAGGCTGGTCTCAAACCCCTGATCTCAAGTGTTCCACCTGCCTCAGCCTCCCAAAGTGTGAACTTTTAATTTGCTATGTTTCTTGATTACAGCTGGACATTTCTTTTCCAAATTTTAGTTCCTTTTCACACTTCTGGTCTAGAACTTATCACCACTCCTTACTGGGTAATTACTGTCTCCTCTTTCTAGGCGGTAAACTCCCCAATAGCAATTTAATTTTCTCTATATATATTATTGAAGAATACTATAGTGCCATGAATACAGTATAAGCTCTAAAGCACTTGTTTTTGTGCTTTTTTAATTTCAGGACATTTTAGAAACAAATCTTGCTGTCATCCAGACTTGAGTGCAGTGCAGTGATCACACCTCACTGCAGCCTGAAACCCCTGGGCTCAAGATCCTCTCACCTCAGTCTCGTGAGCTGCTGGGACTGTAGGCACACACCACCACGCCCAGCTAATTTTTTAAAATGTTCTGTAAAGATAGGGTCTCCCCTGTTGTCCAGGCGGGTCTCAAACTCTTAGCCTTAAGCAATCTTCCTGCTTAGGCCTCTCAAGGTGCTAGGAATACAGCTGTAAGCCACTACCCCCAGCCAGTATTTGTTGAATGAATGTTGTTTCCTTAACTTTTCTCAATGGAAAATTACTGCTGAGAAAAGTGTTTTTCTTCTGCCTTCAGCAACAATACAGCTTGTTCGTGCACTGAGGCATTACTGGCTATAAAAATCCATTGTTAGACTTAAGAACAGGCAGAAGGCTGTCTCCAGACAGCCTGGTTTTAATTGATCAAATGATCCCTGGCACTGAGGTGTCCAAATTATTCTACCTGACTTCCTGGCCAACAAATCAATGTTGATTGGTGAAAGCAACATCTGGAAACAACCATCCAGTCCTACCTGATCAGTCCACTTACTCAAATTCTAAAAACTCACTCAGCTTTTGGAAACAAGCTCTTTTTGGTAGAATACAGGAATCTCTTCCCTCACAAGGCAAAAATCTTAAAAGAGCCACAGTCATTTTCTCACCGTTGACAGTGGTAAATAGGTTGATTATGTAGTCCAAAAATTTTACTAAATCACCTGACTTTTCTCTGTGAAGGCATGTCTTGACATGTGCATCCACTGAAAGACAGAACTTAAAAAGTAAAAACACCTCTTCAAGCCCTTTGGGATTGAGGGCTAAAGTCCACATGGTTAAGTTCTACATTTTCCAAATTCTCAGCATTAGCAAACATTGTTTATATAATCAAAGAAACTTTCTTTAAAAAATTCTAACTACCACTATAAGTAACCAAGACTAAACAAAAACATTACTGTATACCATATATACCTTCTTATTTGAAGTCTAAAATTCTGCTGCACATAAAACACCTAAAACAAGTTGGAGCATTTGCCATTTCTTTCTACTCTAAGGGAAATATGATTAATGAGATGTTGATGAGAAATTGTCTTCTCTATGCAACACTGCTCTCTGCAAAAATACCAAACCATGTCAAACCTGTTCCCAAGAGGAACAGGATTAAAATTCTACACCTAGAAAATTAAACTCTCAAGCTACCCATATGCAGTCTGTCAAATTTCTGTAGGTTACCATTATCAAGAAAACACTGGTTTTGGCCTATATTTTAAGGATGAATAATTAATATACAAAAAGTTTTTTTATATGTACCAACAACAGCACTTAATAGAATGTTCCTAAATGTATGATTATTTGTAAATAATTGTAATATCCACTATATTAACACTATAGACTACTATTGGGACAGTGATTTAACTATTAATACATTGTTGGATTTATATTAGGACAAAACATCTGTCTCTCACATACATAATACATTTTGTATATATAAACTAAGAGTTCTTTAATCATCAGAGAAAAGAAATCTAAATTTTCATAGCATTCAAATGTATCAGTAGTACACCAGATATAAGAAATTCATTTATATGAGCTCTGCAGCTTATTTAAAATATTCGTGTCAACGTATTTTATCTGGAAAAGCTCAAAGTTACTTTTAAGTTTTCAAATACATACATTTACATAAAACATGTACATCCATAGATTCATTATGATCCATATTCATTGATTTCCTATACTCTATCTTTAATATGCATATCTTGGGAAGCATGTTAATGTTTGGCATTACAAATGGCAAGGCCATTTTGAGTTACTGTACGGAGTTGATGACTATAGCTTTATCTTCACACGTTGTAATGCTATTTCCTACCCTGGTTAAGCAAATTCCATTTCAGTACTTTAATTTACCCTGAGTACTCATCAGAATTATTCAATTATGTGACCAGAAATACTGGTTTTGGATTATTAATTTAAAAATGTTCTACCTGTAATCCCAGGTACTTGGATGGCTGAGGCAGGAGAATCGCTTGAACCTGGGAGGCGGAGGTGGCAGTGAGCTGAGAATGCGCCACTGCACTGCAGCCTGGGTGACAGAGTGAGACTCTGTTTCAAAAGAAAATTTTAAAGTTCCTCCATTTTTTTTTTCCCCACAGTAGCCACTAACCAAGACTAGAATTTATTTGAATCCACACTTGTTAACAGAAACGTTTACTACAGAATCAAGTAACTCCAAGAAAATTTGGTCCCTGGTACATAACTGGGCATTTAGTAAATATCAATGGGCTGAATAAATACTGAATAAATTCAATAATTTTTATCAGAACACTGACAAGATTGAGAAGAAAACATTAGACAGACATGTCACGATGGAGCTCAGCTACTTTCAATCATTCCATGTCAGACTCTGAGAGGCACATGTAGAATTCCAATAAAGCACAGTCTTCTTCATGGTTGCAATCTCAAAAAAAGTGTTGAAATTCAAATACTCTTAAGCTCTGCCACCAGTACACTTAGGATATTCTCCTTATAACGTGACTGAATCAAGTTACCCTCAGAGAGGGAGACAATGGTATCTATTTCTTTCCCATCAGCTCTGCCAGAAGCTACTATGTTGGACAACTGAACTGGAAATGAGGAAACAAGGACTCCTCGTTCCTAACTATTTCAATGAAGGCCAAGTCCTATTATGTCTTGAAAGTACCAAACTTATTTGTAGCCCAATAATTTTACATCGATATTTCTTAAAGTTAAAGAAAAGCAAATGCTAGAATTTTTTAATGCACAGATGTAGCTATTGTGGCAATTGTTACAGAAAGCATTCATAGTAAGTGGATTTCTCTCTAACCATATGAGAACCCTGAAACCTTAATAAGCAAACACAGAGTAAGTAGAAATTGATTTCTATAAAACCAGGCTTCATAAAGTTGTATGGTCAGCAGAAATAATGAACGTATTTTTTACTTACATATTTTTCATATGTTTTTAGTAGTACACAATTACTTTCTCCAAAATAGACAAACCAAAGTTTTGATTAAAAGATTCTATACCGACTGGCTGGGCTTGGGGCCAGAAGTTCAAGAACCACCTGGGCAACACAGTGAGACTCTATCTCTACAAAAAAAATTTTTTTTAATTAGGCTGGCATGGTGGCATATGCCTGCAGTCTCAGCTACTTGGGAGGCTGAGGTGGGAGGATCACTTGAGCCTGGGTGTTAGAGGTTGCAGTGAGCCATGCTGCAGCTCCAGCCTGAGTGAAAGAGCAAGACCTTGTCTCCCCCGCTCCCCCTCAAAAAAATCTACACTGTAAAGCCTTGTAAACCACATATATTGTTTTTTTCAAAACCACCTTTGAATGAAGTAATTTATCCTTGGATGAATATCTAAATGTGTTTTGTTCAATATGCTTAAAGGAAAAGAACTCCTTCTGAAGTTTTAAGTTTCCATTTTTATAACCGATTTCATTTTAGCTAAATTGCTGACAATTCCTAAAACAACTTAATATTTGTCACCTGTAAATATGCTGAGCTAAGAAATGTGCAACAGGAAGAGGGGCAAGGCAAGAAGGTGAAACAGAAGCCTCCACCTATTGTCCTGCAAAAACACCAACTTCACAACTGTCTATACAAAAAAAAAAAAAAGCACCTTTGTAAGAACCAAAAATCTCGTGAGCGCCCACAGTACCTGATCTTAACTTTATATCGCAGAAAGAGACACTGCGAAGGTAGGAAAAAGTCTTGAATCACAGATGCCACCCCCTCCAGCATCCCCCAATGACAGCGTGCTGCTGAGAGTGTTCCTGTTCTCTGGGGAGAGGGAAAGTCAGCAACGGTGAGGCCCTGAACTCAGTGCTGCTCTGTTAAAGCAGAAAGAAAAACCGGACCAAACTCAGCTGATGCCCACCCACTCAGGGAACATTTAAATCAACCCTAGACAGAGGGGAATCTTGATTCCAGCGGTCAGATCTCTGCAAGCCTCACCACAATGGGCTAAAGTGCTCTGGGGCTCGTCAGAAACGTTAAAGCAGCCTAGGCCACAAAGATTACAGCTTCTAGGCAAGTCCCAGTGCTAGATTAGGCCCGCAGCCGGAGGGCTAGGCAGGGCATGTGATCTACTGGGACACCAGCTGGGGAGGCTAAGAGTGCTGGCATCACCCCTCCCCTAACGCCAGGCTGCACACCTTATGGCTCCAAAAGCGACCCCTTCCTTCCATCTGAGGAGAGGAGAGAACAGTGGGGAGGACACTGTCCTGCACCTTGAAAACCAGCCCAGCCCAGCAGATGAGGGTAATGGCCAAAGTCATGAGGCCCCTTCCCAGGCCCCAGCTCCAAGACATTTCTAGACACACCCTGGGCCAGAAGGAAACCTGTTGCCTCGAAAGGAAGGACCTACTCCTGGCACAATTCATCACCTATGAACTAAAGAGCCCTTAGGCCCTAAATAATCAGCAGCAATACCTAGGTACTATGTCGAGGGTCCTGGTGAGCCTCTGAGACACGCAAGCTTCAGGTATGTACGACCTAGCACATTCCCAGCTGTGGGGGCTAAGGGGCAAGACTCCCCCTGCTTGAGAAAAGCAGAGGGAAAATCAAAATCAAAGAGGGCTGACTTGCATCTCAGGTGCCATCTTGGCCACAGTGGGGTGGAGCATCAAGTGGGTTCTTGGGGTCCTTGATTCCAGAACTTGGCTCTTGGACGGCATCTCTGGACCTGCCTTAGGCCAGAGAGGAACACACTGCCCTGAATGGCAAGTCCTAGGCCAGGCAGCACTCGCCGCTAGCTCACTGAAGAGCCCTTGGGCCATAAGGGACATTAGCAGTAGTCTGGCAGTACTGTCCATGGGCCTGTAGAGGCAGTGGCCATGGAAGGACGCTCCTCTGCCTTTGGAAAGAGCGGGGGAATGGGGAGGCCTGCGTCTTGTGGTCTGAGCGCCAGTTGAGCCACACAGTACATTAGAACACCATGTAGACTTGCAAGGTTTTTGACTCCAGTCCCTGGCTCCCAGACAGCACCTGGACCCACCCACGGCCTGGGGAAATTTGTTACACTGAAGGCAAGGACACAGGCGTGGCCCACATTGTCACCTACTGACTGTAGAACCCCAAGGACTTGGGTGAACATAGGTGGTAGCCAGGGAGTAGTTAGCGTGGGCCTTGGGTGAGACCCACTGCTATGCTAGCTTCAGGTCTGACCCAGCGCAGTCCTAGTGGGTGGTAACCAAAGGGGTGCTGTGTCACTCCACCCCCATCCAGGTGGAACAGAAAGAGGGACTCAGAACAGAAAGAGAGATTTTGTTTGGGAGAAAGTAACGGGAGAGAACAAGAGTTTCTGCCTGGTAATGCAGAGAATTCTTCCAGATCTTGTCCAAAACCATCAAGGTGGTACCTCTGCGAGTCTTCAAGAACCACAGTGTTACTGGGCTTGGGATGCCTGCCCCCTAAAACAGACATGGCTTAGAGCACAACACCCTCGTTCTTTTGAACATCTGGAAAGCCTGGAAGAAGAGATAAGGGACCTTTCAGATAGAAAAATCAAAATAGTTTTTTTGAGGAAACTCAAGAAATTCAAGATAACACAGAAAAGGAATCAGAATTCTATCCAATTTAACAAAAAGACTGAAATAATTAAGAAATTCTGGAGATGACAAAATGCAATTAGCCTACTGAAGAATGCATCAGAGTCTATTAATAGCAGAAGTGATCAAGCAGAAAAAGGAATTCGTGAGTCTGAAGACAGGCTATTCAAAAACACACAGAGGAAACAAAAGAAAAAACAATGAAGCATGCCTACAGGATTTACAAAATAGCCTCAAAGGGACAAATGTAAGATGTATTGGCCTTAAAGAGGAGGCAGAGAAAGAGACAGGGACAGAAAGTTTATTCAAAGGGACAATAATGGAGAATTTCACAAACCTAGATGAAGATACCAATAGCCTAGCACAGGAAGGTTACAGAATATTAAGTGGATTTAACCCAAAAAAAACTACGACAAGGCATTTAATAATCAAACCCCCAAAGGTCAAAGATAAAGAAAAGCTCCTAAAAGCAGCAAGTAAAAAGAAACAGCATACAATGGAGCTCGGATACATGTGGCAGTGGACTTTTCAGTGGAAACCTTGCAGATCAGGAGAGAGTGGCAGGACATACTTGAAGTGCTGAAGGAAAAAAACTTGCCCTAGAATAGTGTATCTGGTAAAATATTCTTCAAACACGAAGGAAAAATAAAGACTTTCTAGACAACAGCTGAGGGACTTCATCAACACCATACCTATCCTACAAGAAACGCTAAAGGGAGCTCTTCAATCAGAAGGAAAAAGCAGTTAATGAGCAATAAGAAATCACCTAAAGGTACAAAACTCACTGATAATAGTAAGTACACAGAAAAACAATATTATAACACTGTAATTGTGGTGTGTAAACTACTCTTATTCTAAGTAGAGTAGAAAAACTAAACGTTTAGAAAACGTCTTGTGGTTTGAGCGCCAGTTGAGCCACACAGTAGAAAAACTAAACGATGAGCCGATCAAAAAATAATTACAACAACTTTTCAAGACACAGAGTACAATGAAATATAAATAGAAACAATAGGCCGGGCCCGGTGGCTCAAGCCTGTAATCCCAGCACTTTGGGAGGCCGAGGCGGGTGGATCACGAGGTCGAGAGATCGAGACCATCCCCGTCAACATGGTGAAACCCCGTCTCTACTAAAAATACAAAAAATTAGCTGGGCATGGTGGAACGTGCCTGTAATCCCAGCTACTCAGGAGGCTGAGGCTGGAGAATTGCCTGAACCCAGGAGGCGGAGGTTGCGGTGAGCCGAGATCACGCCATTGCACTCCAGCCTGTAACAAGAGCGAAACTCCATCTCAAAAAAAAAAAAAAAGAAAAAAGAAAAGAAACAATAAAATGTTAAAAAACGGGGATAAAGTTAAGACATAGAGTTTTTATTACTTTTATTCTTGCTTATCTGTTCATGCAAAGTGTTAAGGGGTTTAACATAGTATCTGCATGCTTAGTGGCAACCTCAAACCAAAAAACAAAACAGATATGCAAGAAAGAGGCCGGGCACAGTGGCTCACGCCTATAATCCCAGGCAGAGGGATCACTAGGTCAGGAGATTGAGATCATCCTGGCCAACATGGTGAAACCCTGTCTCTACTAAAAATACAAAAACTAGCTGGGTGTGGTGGTGCGTGCTACTAGTCCCAGCTACTTGGAAGGCTGAGGCAGGAGAATCGCTTTAACCTGGGAGGCGGAGGTTGCAGTGAGCGCAGATTGCACCACTGGCCTGGCAACAGAGAGTGGCTCTGTCTCAAAAAATAAAAATAAAATAAAACAAAAATAAAAATAAAAAGCAAAAAACTAAATCATATCACCAGAGAAAAATCACTGAAAGGAAGACAGGAAGAAAAGGAGGGAAAGACCACAAAACAACCAGAAAACAACAAAATGGCAAGAATAAGTCCTTATTTATCAATAACATTGAATGCAAATGGACTAAATTCTCCAATCAAAAGACACAGACCAGTTGAATAGATTAAAAATAAGACCCAATCATCTACTGCCTCCAAGAAACACAATTCACCTATGAAGACACACATAGACTGAAAATAAAGGGACAGAAAAAGATATTCCATGACAATGAAAACAAACAAAAAAAGAGCAGGACTAGCTATACTCATATCAGACAAAACAGATTTCAAGCGAAAACCTGTAAGAGACAAAGAAGGTCACCATATAATAACGGGGTCAATTCTGCAAGAGGATATAACAATTTTAAACATATAATACGCACCCAGCACTAGAGCAACCAGATATATAAATACTATTAGAGCTAAAAAGAGATCCCAATACAATAATAGCTGGAGACTTCAACACCCCACTTTCAGCATTAGGCAGTTCTTTAGACAGAAAAACAAACACTGGACTTAATCTGCACTATAGACCAAATACACCTAATAGATATTTACAGAGCATTTCATCCAATGGCTGCAGAATACACATTCTATTCCTTATCACATGGATCATACTCAAGGAAAGACCATATGTTAGGTCACAGAACAAGTCTTAAAACATTTTTAAAAACCTGAAGTAATATCAAACATCTTCCCTGATCACAATGGAATAAAACTAGAAATCAATAAGAAGAGGAACTTTGGAAACTATATAAACACATGCAAATTAAACAACATGCTTCCAAATGGCCAGTGGGTCAATAAAGAAATTAAGAATGAAACTGAAAAATGTCTTAAAAGAAATAATAATGGAAATACAATCCACCAAACCTATGGAATATAACAAAGGCAGTACTAAGAGGGAAGTTGATAGCTATATCAAGTATCTACATCAAAAAAAGAAAACTTCAAATAAACAACCTAACAGTACATCTTAATTAGAAAAGCAAGAGCAAACCATTCCCAAAATTCCTCAAAGAAAAGAAGTAATAAAAGATCACAGCAGAAATAAAATTGAAATTAAGAATACAAAAGATCAATAAAACAAAAAGTTGGTTTTATGGAAAAGCTAAACAAAATTGACAAATCTTTAGCCAGACTAAGAAAAGAAGAGAGAAGATCCAAATAAATCAGATATGAAAAATGAGACATTACAGCTGGTACTGCAGAAATTCCAAGAATCATTAGTGGCTACTATGGGCAATTATATGCCAATAAATTGTAAAATCTAGAGCAAATGGACAAATTCCAAGAAATATACAATACCAAGATTGAATCATGAAGAAATCCAAAACCTGAAGAGACCAATAACAAGTAATGACATAAAAGAAGTCTCCCAGTAAAGAAAAGCCCAGGACCCAATGGTTTCACTGCTGAATTCTTCCAAACATTTAAAGAAGAACTAATATTAATACCAATCCTTCTCAAACTCTGAAAAATAGAAGATGAGGGCATACTTTCAAACTCATTCTACAAGGGCAGTATTATGCTAATACCAAAACCACAGATACATTAAACAAAACAAAACAAAACAAAACTACAGGACAATATCTCTGAAGGATTTTTGCTAGCAAATTGACCACAGCAATACATTAGAGGCCAAAGTGGCTCATGCCAGTAATCCCAGCACTTTGGGAAGCTGAGGCTGGCAGATCACTTGAGGTCAGGAGCTCGAGACCAGCCTGGCCAAATGGTAAAACCCCATCTCTCTTAAAAAAAAAAAAAAAAAAAATTAGCCAGGTGTGGTGGTGCATGCCTGTAATCCCATTACTCAAGAGGCTAAGGCGGGAGAATTGCTTGAACCCAGGAGGCAAAGGTTGCAATGAGCCGAGACCGTGCCACTGCATTGCAGCCTAGGCAACATACTGAGACACTCTGTCTCCAAAAAAAAAAAAAAAAACCTTAGATCTATAGAATGAAGGACAAAAAACCATATGAACCATATGGTCATTTCAATTGACACTGAAAAAGTATGTGACAAAATTCAACATCCCTTTATGATAAACATCCTCAAACAAATGGAACATACCTCAGCATAATAAAAGCCACATACAACAGATCCACAGCTAATATACTGAACAGGGAAAAAGTGAAAGGATTTCCTCTAAGATCTGGAATGTGACAAGGACACCCACTTTCACCAACTGCTGTTCAACACAGTACTGAAAGTCCTAGCTAGAGCAATCAGACAAGTGAAAGAAATAAAGGGCATCCACATTAGAAAGGAAGAAGCCAAATTATCCGTCTTTGCAGATGATATAATCTTATGTTCGGAAAAAACTAAAGACCACCAAAAAACAATTCGGACTGATAAGCAAATTCAGTAAAGCTGCAGAACACAAAATCGACATACAAAAATCAGTAGCATTTCTGTATGCCAACGGTGAACAATCTGAAAAAGAAATTTTAAACATAACCCCATTCACAATAGCCACACTGCAAAACAAATACATGGGAATTAACCAAAGAAGTGGAAGATCTCTATAATGAAAGCAATCAAATACTGATGAAAGAAATTGAAGAGGACACTAAAAAGAAAAATGGAAAAATATTTCATGTTCATGGATTGAAAAAAATCAACATTGGAAAATATTCATACTACACAAAGGAATCTACAGATTCAGTGCGATCCCTATCAAACTATGAATGACGTTCTTCAAAGAAATAGAAGCAACAATCCTAAAATTTATATGGAACCATGAAAGACCCAGAATAGCAAAAGCTACCTTAAGCAAAAAAAAAAACAAAACTAGAGAAAACTCATTTCCTGACTCCAAATGATACTACAGAGTAATCCAAACAGGATGGTACTGGCATAAAAACAAGACACAAAAACCAATGGAACAGAATAGAAAAACCAGAAACAAACCCATACATCTACCGTTAACTCATTTTTTATGAAAGTGCCAAGAACATGTTAGAGAAAGGATAGTTTCTTCAGTAAATGGTGCTGGGAAAACTGGATATCCCTAGGCAGAATAATGAAACTAGGTCCCGTATCTCTTACCATATAAAAAAATCAAATCAAAGTTAAAGACTTACATTAAATATTTAAATTAGATTAAAGACTTAAATCTCAGACCTCAAACTAGGAAACTACTACAAGAAAACACTCGGAAAACTTTCCAGAACGTTGGTCTCAGCAAAAATTTCTCGAGCAATATCCCACAAGTACAGGCAACCAAAGCAAAAAGAACACATTGGATCACATCAAGTTTAAAAGCTTCTGCATAGCAAATGATACAATCAGCAAAGTGACGTGGCAACCCACAGAATGGGAGAAAATATCTGCAAACTATCCACCTGACACGCGATTAATAACAGAATATTTAAGGAACCCAACTCTATCAGAAAAAAAGAATCTAATCTGATTTAAGAATGGGCAAAAGATTTAAATAGACATTTCTCAAAACATGTAAATGGCTAACAAGGATATGAAAAGGTGCTCAACAGCACCGATTATCAGAGAAATGCAAATCAATCTCACCCCAGTTAAAATGACTTATTTCCAAAAGACAAGCAATAAATGCTACAGAGAATGGGGAGAAAAGGGAACTCCTGTACAGTTAGTAGGAATGTAAATTAGTACAACGACTATGGAGTAATAGTTTGGAGGTTCCTCAAAAATCTAAAAATAGAGCTACCATATTATCCAGCAATCTTACTAGGTATATACCCAAAAGAAAAGAAAGGAAAATACGTCAAAGAGATATCTGCCATATTTGTGGCAGCACTATTCACAATAGCCAGGATTTGGAAGCAACCTAAGCGTCCATCCACAGATTAACGGATTTTTAAATGTGGTACTTACACCCGATGGAGTACTATTCAGCCATTAAAAAGAATCAGATCCATGGCCAGGCATGGTGGCTCAAGCCTGTAATCCCAGCACTTTGAGAGGCCGAGGCAGGCAGATCCCAAGGTCAGGAGATTGAGACCAGCCTGGCCAATACGGCAAAACCCCGTCTCTACTAAAGACACACACAAAAAAATTAGCCGGCATAGTGGTGCGCACCTGTAATCCCAGCTACTCGGGAGGCTAAAACAGGAGAATCACTTGAAGGCTAGGTGGCAGTGAGCCAAGATCACCCCATTACACTCCAGCCTGGGTGACAGGGCAAGAATCTGTCTCAAAAAAAAAAAAAAAAAGAATTAGATCCTGTCATTTACAATAACATGGATGTAACTAGAGGTCATTATGTTAAGTGAAATAAGCCAGGCACAGAAAGACAAACATAACATGTTCTCACTTATTTATGGGATTTAAAAATTAAAACAATTGAACTCAGAAAGATACAGAGTAGAAGGATGGTTATCAGATGCTGGGAAGGGCAGTGGGGTGGGTGGGCAATGGTTAATAGGTACAAAAAAATAGAAATAATAAGACATAGTATTTGATAGCACAACAGGGTGACTATAGTCAATAATTGTACATTTTAAACTCAAAGAATATAATCAGATTGTTTGTAACACAAAGAATAAATGCTTGAGGAATGGATGGATAACTCGTTTTCCATGATGTGATTATTATGCATTGCATGCCTGTATCAAAACATCTCATATACCTCATAAACATATACACTTAGTATGCACCCACAAAAACTAAAAATTAAAAAAGACACATGCAATGCTTATCTTAATTAATCATTTCATTTTCAACAAAAATATACTTACTGTCAAGGAGGCAGAAAAGTTAAGTCCTAATTGAATCTACATCAAAAGAAAAAGAGAAAAAGAAACTTTCTATTTAAATTTGTTGAAAGCTTCAATTATTCAACTGACCTGAGAACATGAAACTTGGTTACACTATTCCCGGGTACATTTGCATCTTTCCTCAGAAAGCCCGCATAGGAGCTTTCATTGCACCAACTTCCAACCCTCTGCTGTCTTCCCAGCCACTATGGATCAAGCTGCATATTAATGAGTAGGAGCAGCCAGAATATAGGAAACTCAGCCAAGAATACTAGGACAGACAAGAAAAGAGCTCACTATTTTCAAGAAAACATCTTTTAAGAGTTCTGGGCTCCCAGAAGTCAAGCCAAAACAGAGAGAAACTGCCTTTGGATAGGGATAAATAAGTTTGAGCTTTGCCCACAGGGGATGGTAAAATAGTTTTCTTCTTTTTTTGTACCATCTGTTTTAATAAAGTTAAACCTGGGTTACAGTAGATTCATACTTACATCAGAATTACTTGATTTGTTTGGAGATATAACAAAATACATAGTGTTAGGAATCAAGAACTGGAAGGAATTTATTATTTTTTTAAGAGCCATCTGGAAGCACTGTCAAATTACTTCTTCTCTGTAACTACTCCTGGGAACAATTATGGATATTCCATGAAAACATCTTAAAGATAAAACACATTATCTAAAAACTTGAGAATTTGGTATAAAGTATATTTCATTCACCACAAATAAGTAATTCCCCTATAACAACTTTTCCTCATGGACTTTTTAAAAATTGATGTTTAACCTTCTCATTCTTACAAACCATTTTCAAATTTTAGCTTTTTATTTTATGAAAGGCAGCTTTTTCTCCAGAATGCTGTATTTCATCATAAATACCTAATAAAGATCTATCAGTATTTCAAAATTCTCATCATTATATTGCACAGACTATAATCTCATGGAGAGCTGCAAACAACCCTATCTTTGAACTTTCTGTGTTACATGCAAATTGGTAACGCCCTGCACATTTCTGTAACACTTCCCGCTTCTGAATAATCTAGAGGTCTTATTGTCTATACCAAGTATGGATTAGTTTTTCTCCATCTTGCAGCATCTTGGTGCCCATCTAGTCTGCACCCTCGTATTATACAGTGATGCAAACTCCAAGGCAAGAGTTCCCTTACATTACAAAGTGGTACAGCTCGAAAGTGAAAAGAACTCAACTATTCTGACTTTTAGGCTATGGCAAACAAACTTATTCTGTAACTTCTTAGTATTTCTCAGCATTTTCATAGCACCTATCAAAATGTCTAGCATGTAGCATACATTTCAAAAATACAAATAACCCCTGAACAACACAAGTTTGAAGTACATGGATCCACTTACATGCAGATTTTCCTCAGCCTCTGCCACCCCTGAAATAGCATGACCAATCCCTCTTCCGCCTCATCGGAATATGATAAAGATGAAAAGCTTTATGATGATCCACTTCCACCAATGAATAGTAAATATATTTTCTCTTCTTTATGATCTTCCTTTCTCTAGCTTTCCTTACTATAAGATCCAGTATATAATATATATAACATGCAAATGATGCATCAATTGACTACGTAATTAATAAGGCTTCTGGTCAACAGACGGTCATTAGTAGTTAAGTTTTCAGAAAGTCAAAGTTATACATAGATTTGCGAATGCACAAGGTTGGTATCCCTAATCCCCAGTCCCAGTTGTTCAAGGGTCAACTGTATTTACTGGTTGATAAAACCGAGACCACCTTCAATCTTGAACCCATTCAAGCACATGAGCTGATCCATTACCAGACTGAATTCTCTGAACATACACAAACTGTCAGCTTTGCTGACATCAATGGGCAATGGTTTTACAACTGACAAATAATGTTTCCAATATTGTAGACCTGGTTAAAGGCAGAATTTAAAAGCTAATGGAAAACAAAACAGTCCTCCCACCCCAAAACCAATCTCAGCTGATGAAGATTCTTGCCCCTCTTAGTTGAGGTGGGCAGATCACGAGGTCAGAAGTTTGAGACCAGCCTGACCAACATAGTGAAACCACATCTCTTTCAAAAGTACAAAACTTAGCTGGGTGTGGTGGCACATGCGTTTAATCCCAGCCATGCAAGAGGCTGAGGCAGGAGAATTGCTTGAACCCAGGAGGCAGAGGTTGCAGAGAGCTGAGATCAGGCCACTGCACTCCAGCCTGGGTGACAGGAGAGGGGAGGGGAGGGAAGGGGAGAGGAGGGAAAGAGAGGGGAGGGGAGGGGAGGGGAGGAGAGGGGAGGGGAGGGGAGGGGAGGGGAGGGGAGGGGAGGGGAGGGGAGGGGAGGGGAGGGGAGGGGAGGGGAGGGGAAAAGAGGGGAGGGAAGGGGAGGGGAGGGAAGGGGAGGGGAGGGAAGGGAGGAGAGTGAGAGCGAGCAGGAGCAAAAGCAAGAGCAAAAGAAGGAAAGGGAAAGGAAAGGAAGGAAGGAAAAGAAGGAAGGAAGGAGAGAGAAAGAGAGAGAGAGAGAAGGAAAGAAAGAAAATAAATCAATCATGGCGGTCCGTGGAACTCCTCTGCTTTCAGCATGCCCGATCCAAACCCATGAACTGCCTTCCCAGGAATACCGGACCCAACCTTTCTTCCTCCCTTACACGATCAAGTGTCCCTTATTCTTGGCTAAATTATTCCGGCCTGTGAAGATACAAAGCCCCTTTCTACTCCTGTCCGAAAAGATATTCTTTCATTCTCAGTCCCCACCTTCTCTCTGTCTCCTATATCTTCGATTTCTATAAATATTTCAATGCTTCTTCCACATAAAAAGTTTCTGAAGTGGAAACAAATTTCCATGTTCTCTAACATATCATTTCAGACTATAAGAAGAAAGAAAAAAATTAAGGTATCATGCTTACTTTATTACAAATGAATTCTTTTTTAAAATTCAGTTGACATCTCATTAAACTTTCCCTTATATCGTATTATATTATGCTCCCAAATTCATACAAGAAAATAAATTTTTAAAAGTTGAGAATCAAATCATTTAAATTTTTGAGTTGTCAATACTTGACCAGACTCTGTTATAGAATACCTAACTCTACAATAATTTATATTTCTCCGCCCATAAAAATTAGAAATTTTTTTTAAATTTGCATTTCTCCTCAAATGAGCAATTAGTGCTGTATACATTCTCTAATTAATTCACAATTTTATACACAGAGGGAAAAAAAACACTAAAACCTGGATGAGTCAGGAAAAGACTTTGAAGAGAACACAGAATTTGACTACAGCCTTATAAAATGTTGACTTAAGGCAGAGAAGATGAAGAACCATCTAAGAGGAAAGAATGGCACAGGCAAAAAACTTGAAGGAACTCGTGTGAAATGTGTAGTGTTGACTGTGTGTCTCCACTAAATGGTTTAGAAATCATGGAAGGTCAAACTGAATAAAGGAAAAATATGATTACTCCAGATTGTAGTGAACCATGAAGTTTAGGCTAAGGAGTTCAGGCTTGGTTTCTTTGTTTTTGTTTTTCTAAGACAACATAAATTTTAAGAAAATAAAAGAGTAGAGTGATATCTTAGAGCACTGAGTCTGGCAATAATGTAAAGACTAGAACAGCAGTGAAGAGGCCAGGGGCACAGGCAGGTGGTAATTAGTAGGGAGAGCCAAAAGAAGGCTCAGACTGTGATGCAGGCACATGGAGATAAGGGTGGTGGGTCGCTGGGGGGAGACGATCATAAAAAGGAAACTTGAGAGTTCAAAGAAAGACGCCATAATTAAAGGGTAACCATTCCCAAAGTATTTCACTCTAAGATGCCTTTAAATATTGGATCTGCTTCATAAACGTCCTCAGCAAACACAAGTGGTTATTTTCAAAAGGCTGGTATTTTAAGCTTACCTATCCCTACCATGAGCTTAAACAGCAGGTAGAAGACACCTTAAAGATGTCTTAAAGAAAACAGATCAAGTCAATATAATATGGCAAGTGAGATGATATTTTTTAGCAGCAGCTACCATTTATTGAGGGCTTACTATGCATCCAGCACTGTACTGGGCCTTCTGCCAGCATCATTTTTCCTCTTCACAATTCTGTAGGTATAAATATCATTAGTTCCTTTTCTAAGACTTTTATTTTTTTAGAGCAATTTTAGGTTGACAGCAAAATTGAGAGGGAAATACAGATCCCAACCTCCCTACCCCTCACACCTGCACAGCCTCCTCCATTACCCACATCCCCCACGCGTGGTGCATTTGTTAAAGCTGATGAGCCTACACTGACACGTCATTATCACCCAGAGTCCATCATTCACATTAGGGTTCACTCGTGGTGTTGACATTTTGTGTGTCTGGACAAATACATAATAATGTGTATCCACCATTAAACTCAGTCTAACAATTAAATAATCAGCCTTGAAGAAAGATACATCTTTAAAACTAGCAGAGCCAATATTCAAACCCATACATACTATATGTGTTGCATAAGATGGAAACATACCTGAATTAGCATTTAGAACCTTTGACAAATAGTATGCTTAAATAAATCTCAGTCATCAAAATTATGTACTATTTTAACAGAATTGGAGGACTTACACTTTCAATAAAAGTTCAGCAGCTTGGTAGCTCACGCCTGTAATCCCAGCACTTTGGAAGGCCAAGGCAGGCAGATCACCTGAGGTCAAGAGTTTGAGACCAGCCTGGCCAATACGGTAAAACTCATCTCTACTAAAAATACAAAAGTTAGCTGGGCATGGTGACAGGAGCCTATAATCCCAGCTTCCCAGGAGGCTGGGGCAAGAGAACTGCTTGAACCCGGGAAGCGGACACTACAGTGAGTCAAGACTGTACCACTGCATTCCAGCCTGGGCAACAGAGCAACGCTCCACCAAAAACAAAACAAAACAAAACAAAAAACTAAGCAGCTCAAATGCCTTCAACACAAACTTTATCTTGGGATTCAGAAAAGTATTTTGGCTATTTGAGAATTGTATCTTTTTACTATAAACAAAACTTATTTCTCAAATTTATATTATTAATTTAAAAAAGGAAATCATTGAACAAGACTGCAAAATTCTCAAAAACACTTTCAAATTACGATATTCAATAAGAAGCAATTTCTTCCAAAGTATCAAATAGCTGAAAAAGTGATCTGTATGGAAAAGCTTAAAAACATGTAACACACAAAACCACCTTTTCAAAAAAGAGAAACAGGCATCGCTGCGTTACTAATACTGTTATTATCTGAAAATCTGGTTTTTCCTTAAAAGAAGCACGGACTATGAGATAAGGAAACAGGGTGATTAACAAAAGGAATGAGAAAAAAGATAAATTATTTCCTAATAAAAGTCAACTTGATTGATGTGTTTTCTACATGGGTACATATTTTAAATGTATCTACTAACTTAAAATGTTTGTTCTACAGTCAATTAATATTGGTAGAGTACTTACTATGTATAGGAACAGATTTGAGGAATTTTATTTCAACTCCTTTATCCTAATTAGCTAATTTATATTGTCTCTAACCTTGAATACAGAGTCAATAATTCTGAAACCTAAACATGTAAAAGCCCTCTAGGGGCCTGACCATGAATTCTAGAACAAGAGTCATCTGTCACCAAGGCACGGCATGATGTGTATAAACCTTTAAAACCATAAAGGGCAAAAGAAATGTTTCCAGGTCACATCTTACTATGTGGTTCTGTTCTAATGATGTCTCTGTCTAATGTTATCGTATGATTTGATGACAGGATGATAGTTGTATTTGATAATCATTTTCAACAAGGTCCACGAACACCAGCACGATCTGGCAGCAGTGTGGACCACACTGCACCGTCAGCCCATTTCTCCGAGCAGCTGGGCCCCAGGTGCTCAGCACTCTAGCCCCTCCCTCAGCCACGAAGGTTCTCCCGCTGTTCTGCCATCTTTGCTCAAAAGTCACCTTCATGAGGCCTGCCGGCTACTGAAAATTATAACCCCCTCTCTCTCTCCTAGATGTCCGTTAGCCTGCTTTATTTGTTCTATAGCACTAATCACCTTATCACCTACTATAATATGGATTTTGTTATCGTAGTGGTTTTCTGTCTACCCACACAAACATCACCAGAGCAAGAATTCTGGTCTTTTTGTTCACTGAGGAACCTGAAGAATTTAAAAGATGTCTGGCAGGAAATAAGTGCTTAGCATATATATATTTGTTAAAAACATTTTAAATGAATGAGAGTACGATATAATCAGCAAAAAGATAAATCTAGAGGTAACATGTCTTTATACTTTTTCAGGTGGGAGAAAAACTTAAATACAGGCAGTTACCATAGAATTTTAGTACAAGTTCTCAAGAACCTACAAATTTCCTCCTGTCATGTAATTATAGGAATACAGCAGACTTTCCAGTGCATCTTTCCTACTCAAGCATCTTCCAACTCAGTAATTCCAGAAACATCTTAACATTCTTAACATACCACACCAATCCCTGGTTACATACCACATAAATCCCTTGTTACAGGTTTTCAATATGGAATTACAAGAAAATTAACTACACCAGTATTTTTAACCCCTAACTCCAAAGAACCTACTGTGAGGATTAGAAATAATATATTGAAAAGACAGCATATACAGGTACTTGGATTAGAAATTCTTATCGACTAGTCACTTGGGAGACTGAGGCATGAGCCTGGGGGGCAGAGTTTGCAGTGAGTCCCTGCAGATTGCACCACTGCACTCCAGCCTGAGGGGCACAGCAAGACTATCTCTGTAGGGGGCAGCGGAATCTTACTAATGTTTCCAGTCTTGGGTGGTAGAATAAATCAGTGACCATCCATTGAGGAAGAAATAGGAAAACAACTCCCTCAATATAATCTGGCAATCTAAAATTGATGAAGCTCTACCTAAATCAGCAACTCCTGAGAGTAAAGAGTGAGGGGTAAACTGATTAAAAAGCTAAATTCAATAATTCAAACAAAATTTGAGTGTGTACTTACAAATGCTAGGGTCTGTCCTCCATTCCGGGTTTACAGTCATGAGCAAATAAAATATGACTCTGCTCTCCTGCAGTTTACAACCTAGTAAGAAAACATTTCCCTACTTTTACACAATCACACAGTTCCAAGAGGGAGGAAACACTGGTGTATTCAAATAAGAACTGTTAGAGGCCATTAAGAATTTTAATTATAATGGCGCATCTTACTGCCTGAAATAAATGAACTATGAGACGGGAGTACTTTAATGTGAAAGCTGTTTTCCAAGTGTCTAAATTTTAATTCCCAGTTTTACAAATATCTGTGATGGAAGCATAAAATCTCAGTCATCATTTGCATCCAGAGGACACAGCATCCAACTCTCAGCTTCTCCTTTCTGTACTAATCTCCCAAACATAGTGAGTCACCAAAGGACCAGCATTGGTTACCAAAATGAATATATTTTGTTCTGTAGTTTCCTGTCCTGGGGGCGAAAATACAAAACAAAACAAAAAATGGAGCAACGTACAGCACAAAATATTCAACTAGAGGCATCATGCCAAGAAAGCAACAGGAAGTTTTATATTTAAGCCAAAGACTCCTGGGTTTCTTTCAAAATTTTAAATCGTGACAATTATCTTGATGTTTCTTGATGAATCAGATCTGTCTACAGAACAAAAGCTTGCTCAGGAGTTTTGTGTACTTTGAGGAATAATTATTTCCTAAGCTTATTCACTTTTTTAAGAAAGCGGCTTACGGACAGATTTAGAAGCTGGTGTGCTTGAGGGAAAACATTTGTAATCAGTCAACCTACAGAGGCATTTTGCTTGAAATGTCAATGGAAAACAAGTTTGTGAGGAAAAAGAACTTCAAAACTGATCCCATCAAAAAATATTTCTCATTTTATTTATTTATTTTTTGAGATGGAAACTTGCTCTGTCCCCCAGGATGCAGTACAGTAGCACAATCTTGACTCACTGCAACCTCCACCTCTGGGTTCAAGTGATTCTCCTCCCTCCGCCTCGTGAGTAGCTGGGATTTCAGGCACCCGCCACCATGCCCGGCTAATTTTTGCATTTTTACAAGAGATGGAGTTTCACCATGTTGGCCAGTCTGGTCTCAATCTCCTGACCTCAAGTGATCCACCTGCCTGGGCCTCCCAAAATGCTGAGATTACAGGTGTGAGCCCCTGCACCAGTGTCTAATTTTCTCACATATATTTCTTTTTCAACTTTGCAGTTTAAATTGTTGCCAAATTTTTCAAAGTCACCACTACTTTTAATGAATCATGGTGTGGAAGCTTGCATTTAATTATAATGGCACTGAGTGATATTCAAATCTCTTCATTTTCTTTGCTTCCTTCCCTCTTGGTGTAACTATATTAGTAAATAGCACATAATACATTGATTAAGCTATTTTTATAGCTGATTAGCAGTAATTTATATTTTAACTTTTCAGATCATACATACACACTGTTGCTAAGTAGCTATTAAAATGCACCTATCAATAAATATCAACATAGGAGTGTTTTCATTTATCTATTGCTGCATAACAAACCACCCTAAAACTTAAGGGCTTAAAAAAAAAAAAGCAATTGTTTGTTTTGCTGAAGATTCTGCAATCTATGGCAAGGCTCAGCTGAACAGTTCTTCTGCTTACCTCCACAGTCATCACATGAGGCTGCATTTAGCCGACGGAGACCAGCTAGGATACTTGGACAGCCAAGCCTCCCTCTCCCCATCCCCATGTTAGTCCTAGGGCCTCTCTCCATTCATGTGACCTCCCACTAAAATAACTGGACTTCTCAGATATAATTGCTGGGACTTCTCAAAGCTTAAGCCTAGAACCTGCCCAGTATCGATTCTGCTGATTGTATCAGTTAAAGTCTCAGACTTATGCCACAAACAGGAGGGGCCTACCCAATGGTGTAAATACTGCAAGGAGTACTTTTCTTGGAGCCCTCACTGTAACAGGTCATGAGACCAATTTATACTCCATCTTCAGAACTTATACTGTATTCCCGGGGGCTATCAGCATAGGAGAGGCAAGAATTTTTTTAGTTTCTGGGAAAATATTTGAAAGCAAGCCAATAGATGAGTAGTAGATTGGGGTAAAGGATGAATACAATCAACTATAAAATAGCATATCTAAATAGCATTAGTATAAAATGTAGACCTTCATATAAACCTTCATATACCTTTTTAATGTAAGTTGTGTATTGGTAAAATTATGAAGGAGTTGTATATAGAGGCTTAGTTATTATTATGTAACACATAATCTTCAAGAAGCTGAACAAGGGAAATGATACACCAGGTTTATTACGGGAAAGTGTATACACTACACTTCATCCACCAATAGGGTGAGTGTCAGGTTAACCAGCAGAATCAGTGGAAAGATAAGAGCAGCAAGCAATCTCTTAACCTTTCATCCAGAACCTCTCACGGACCACTGGCCTGGGAGGCTGTGGGTTCTATACATTTCATCTAGTCAGTCTCTCCCTGGGAAAGGAAGTGAATACTCTCATTCCATACACCCTTTATATTCAATAGCTTTACTTCCTCAAGTCAATGAAGCTATTCTGAAACTTGATCCTCTATGGATCTTCCTTAAATTGGACCTATATGTAAAAATATCTTTATTTCCGCCGGGCGCTGTGGCTCACGCCTGTAATCCCAGCTCTTAGGGAGGCAGAGGCGGGAGGATAGCTTGAGCCCAGGAGTTCGAGACCTGCCCGGGCAATATAGTGAGACCCTGTTCTCCACAAAAAGGAAAAAAAAAAAAGACAAAAAAAAAAAAAAAATCTTTATTTCCTTCTATAAAGCCATAAAAAAAAAACCCAGGGAATTCTATTTTTTTTTTCAACACCAATACATACATTTGCAGGAGATGGGGTCAAATCATACCATGAACTTTAAAACTGGGTAGGACTAGAAATGCTGATCTGCCCAACTTCTGGGTATTCACACCTGCACAGGTAACCAGATCCCTTACACAAGGCATCACCATTAAACAGATGAGCATTAGATGAGGA